>NC_088884.1:72226947-72851947 GCF_037157495.1 Lathamus discolor | reverse complement strand
TTTGTGTTGTTATTACTTAGAGCTATCTACCTGGGGAAGAAAGCTGAAATTACACAACTGCTATTTTTCAGCAGGTTCTGTGTGTGCCTGGCTGGTTTTGATTTTTGTTTATCTGAATTCAGAGCTAAAAATAGACATGAAGGGCTGGGAATCAGAAACTCCAGCTTTCCTTATGCCACATGCTTATTAGTCTTGGCTGAATCACTTAGGTGGAATCCTTCAAAACCAGTTTTTTAGACTGGAATGCTCAAGAAAAGGGCTTTTGTTCTGATGATGTCGGTACTCCATCTCCAGGGAAAGCCAAGAGGAGTCTGCTGTGGCAAAGCATGTTTCTGAGGCTCTTGAGACCACCATTGAGGCTGGGTGACACAATGAGGAGCCCCCATGTTGCCAGCAGGCACTCTAGCAAGGGGCTGGATCTCCCTCTCTGCCCTCTTCCTCCTTCCTGCTGCTTCACAGAAGTTTCTCTGCCCTAGAAACACAGCCCCAGTGTCTTTTACACCAGCTGGAGAATGAGGATTTTCACCTCTTATGTGTGTGATAAAGGAAGGTGAAGGAAGGGTGTCGGAAATGAGCAGAAAAGCAAGAGCGTGTTAGTGATGTTGATGAATTGCTGGTTGTCGAAATGCTGCTCCCTGCACTTCTTCACTGGAAATTACTCTTTTCTAGATGGAGAAACAATCAGTAGCATCACTCCATTACAAATGCTGAAAAACATCACTCATGTTTGCAAACCAGCTTTTTGTTGTGTCTTTTTTTATTCTCTTTAAAAGCCTCAGAACATGTTATTGTTCCCAGTAATAACTTGGAAATGAGATTATATATATATGTATTTAAGTAGCAAATCCAAATAATTCCTGATTTCATTCCTTGTTCAAATGCAGCAGTACGGATCCTCTTGTGAATTCTCCTGTCACATTCACAGCTCTGTTGGGAGCATCAGGCACAACCCGCAGCTCTGGGGGTGCAGAAGTGCTGGGTTATGGTCAATGCTTTTTTTGGCTTGCGGTGAGTGTCTGTTGTCTGTGTTTCTTTTCATTTGACACCATTAATTTTAATGGTGCTCAATCTCTGGGTTGAAGGGCCCTCAGTGTACTTGTACAGAAAGCCCTGGCAGCAACACACTTGCATGTTTTTTTCTGGGCTTTTAGCAAAAAGCCAAACATTACAAGGACTCAGCGAGAGTTTTTCACACATGGAGATCTGATTGAATAAACAGCTAGATTTCATATCAGACGTACTTCCCAGTGATATCTGTGTCTGAGCACATGAGTTCTTTCTGATTGTAAGGGCAAATGTTAAACTTGATGCTGCTCCCAAACTGGACAGCTCAGACAGCTCAGGAGAGGTCCAGCCTGAGAAGAAAACTCCAGTGTCACTGCTGCAAGGGAACCACCAGCTCTTGCTTGTCTTGGGGACCTGAAGAGGCTTGACGAGGTGGTGCTGGGGCTGGGCTTTCCCTGGCAGCAGGAGCAGTCCTCTCTCCGGTGCCTTACCTCCCCGATTGCATGCAGCTGCGGCCTTGGGCAGGAGAAGCCCTTGCAGTGAGGTGGCAAATATACCCCAGCATGTTCCCCCACTTGTTACAGGATACACCGGACTCCAGCAGGGGACCATGAGCTGCTGAACACCAGCCGAGCAGCAGGAGCCAAGACATTTTCATGAAGTCACCATAGTGACCAGACCTGGTGATGCCATCACTGCCTGGAAAGATTTCGTTTCCTGAGGCACTTTAAAGGGGAGGATCTTGTGGCATTCCCCAGAGACTGGAGAGTTTGGGTCAGCAAGTGGCACAGCATGAAGATGGGAGAGAACAAAGCCTGATTTCTGCTCTCCTGAGGAGCTCCAGTAAGAAAGCTGGTGTGGTGTGGGTGAAAAGCACCACATGAGGAGCCAGTGAGGGCATGGAGGTAGAAAGGTGTCAAACAGACACCAGAGAGCATCATTCATCAAGTTTGAAGGCATGTGGCTAAGTTCATGGTCTCTGAGGGAAAATGAGGGGCGTGCTGTAGTAATCTGAGCTAGTAAAAGGGGAGCAGAGACTGGCAGCAGGGTATCAGGTGCAGATGCAAAAGAAGGGACATGGGATAGACATTGCAGGTATATGGAGCAGGGGATTTCGGGGCTGACAGCCTGGCTGAGGATTCAGTGGCAGCATGGCTTTCTGGCCAGGGAAAGGGGAACCGCACACAGGGAAGGGGGGCTTTGTGCTGCAAACCCCATCCCTGCACAGGTATGGCTGTAGGCAGGTTTCAGAGGCAGTGAAAGCAGAGGTGAAAGTAAGAGCAAGAGTCACAGGACTCTTTCTGTGAAGACATGGGCATCTTATCTCTTCCTGGACTTGGCCTGTGTCGTGCCTCATCCAGGGAATGCCTGGGAAATACGGAAAACACTCAGGTCTGCACAGGTAGCTCCTGAAACCAACAATAAGGGAAAACCAAAGAGCTTTGCTGGGCTGTGTAGAAACTGGGGAAGACCTGAAGTACTTGAAAGAGAAACATCTTTTTCAGCAAGCAACTGATTGTAATCAGATAACTGCAAATAATTGTGGGCGCCTGTAAAGTTGACTTTCTGCCTGGTGAAAACTACTTTTGAGTTCTTCTGATGAGCATACAGCGGTTGGAAGGTGAATGTACCTGTATGTGTGTTTGCACGAATGCTCTGTGCCCGGCTGCCTCTTAAACACAGGCACTGCATTACCCACTCTTGTGACCCAAAGCCCGAGCCGAAGCAAGGCGGCCGCAGCCGCGGAGGCACCACCTGCACACACGCCTGTTCCCCACCAGAGGGCAGCGTTGCTCCAGCTCTGAGAGCTCCAAGCTCCGGACGGGCCCCCCCAGCTCTGCTCGGGTCCCGGGGCCGTGGGGCTGCTGCTGCCGGAGCACCAGTGCCTAAGGCGAGGCGCTGGGGCCTGACCACGCGAGCTGCAGGTCACCGACCCGTGTGATGGAGCCCCGCTGGAGCCCGGGCCACTGAGGCTGCGGCGCGTATGTGTGATGGACCGTGCCCATCATCTGCTGCCTCCAGCTGGGGCTTCTAATGGAGGTAACAACAGGGAGCCCTGCCGAAAGGGCTGGCCAGCAAAAGTACTGCAGACCGTGTGGTTGGCCAGGGCTGAGTCTGAACTGGACCTGATCTAAGCCAGCTGCGGATCCCACATGCCGCGAACTGGCCAAGTTACTTTCCCCCAGGGGCCAGTGAAGTATGTTCCGTGTACATCAGTGTTTCCTGCACAGCCCTTGTTTCCCTCTCCTCTGGGGACTGAACTGTTGGGCAAAGCCAGTTTTTGCTGCAGAGAGCAAAGCAAGAACAGTGTCCCAGGGCAGGACCAGGCCCTTTGAAGCAGCCCAGCTACCGTCAGAGGGTGACCAGCCTGAAGGGCTGTGTAGGGCTCTGTAGCTGCTGGTCTGCTGCATGGCCCACGGGTGAAACATGCACCAGAGCCCAGTTATCCACCAGTCAGAAACAGCAACGGAAAAGACCTGAGGGGGACCCTGCGGGCATGAATAGTTTTTAATGGTCCTGCTTGACTTCACCGGGATCCTCTACCCACACCATGGGCTTGGGAGCCTATTTCAGGCCAGCCCTGGGTCGCAGGGTCCCAGTCTGTTTCTGCACTAGGTTCTTGATGGGCCTGTCTCCAGTTTTACCCCTTGGCTAGCCCCTTTGGTGCTGTGTTGCAGCCCTGCTTTGGCCCTATCTAGGTACCCTGGTTCTGGCTCATCCTTTGTGGTGCCATCTATGGACCAACTTTCCAGCCCTGCATCCCACTGTCAGCCCTTTGGGGCTGAGGGACCTACCTGCACGGGGTCACCCTTGTTGTCCAGCTTGTCCTTGTTCCTGTGCATCCCTGGATGGCTCCCTGGCAGTGTGGTGCTCATGGCCGGTCTGTATCACAGTGGTGCCTGCAGGTACGTCTCCCTGCTGGCTTGTTGGGGCTTCTCTGAGGACATTTCCATGGTGTTTTTTTCAGCTCTGAAATCTCTGCACCATTTGTACCTGCTGAAAGGTACCCGCTGCCTTCTGCTGGTGGGGAAGGGATAGAAATAACGTTGTGCTTGTCTTGTTCATGGACCTGAGCACTTCTTAGGAATTGGCGATGTTCCAAAGTGTCACTTTCAGTTTTGGGCTCTGCAGTCCTGGTGCAACCCAGTGATGGGTCAGGCTGTGGTGTTCTGGATGGGAGCGAGTGCTTTTCTTGCTGTGTCTTGCCTTGGAGTAGCAATTTCTTGGGAAATGTCCTGGCACGCCAGAACCAATGGGTTCATCAATCGGGCCAGCAGCAAGGTAGCAGAGCACAGAAAAACCGGTGTGCTCCTGGGCATGGTGCTTTAGTGGCAGAGCTGGTTTTGCTTGCTGGAAGACAGAGAAGTTAGGAACGAACGTAAGCTGCCATGTGTGTGGTGCTGCAGGCACCTCCCCCCCGCTGGCTAGCACATGTTACTGAAGGTTTGCTCTTCATTTTAGTTAGCTTTGAAATGGCATCATCAAGAAAGAAAACAGCAGCCGTGGCTCTCTGACCCACTCAGCTCTCCTTGGTAGCCTCCACTCAGCTCTCCTTGGTAGATTGAGAAGCATTCTTCCTTCTGACACTTTCCACCACTTCTGACATTGAGTCTCTTAAAGAAGCTGGGTTATTTCAGTGTGGTTTTCCATATACTTTTAGTGGTATTAGAAAAAATAAATATGCCAGCAGGAGGATTCCATGCTCTGAAACAGAAAAAGAATGAACCTGAATATCTGGGGTGATGCTTTGGCAGTAATACAAAAAGAATTCCAGAAAATTATTCTTTCTGCATCAGCAGAGGCTAAGTGCAAGGCATGTCATTTGTCTTGGCCTATTCTAAAGCTGTTGAGGGGAATGGATGACCAGGCTTACAGAGCTTTGCTCCGTGGGTTTCAGTGCAGGGAGAGCTGTGTCACTGTAAAACCTCCCTGAGCACTTCAGACGCATCTCAGGATCCTGCGCTGCCAGTCACAGGCTTGATTCCAGTTGCTCTTAGGAGTCCTCCTGCTGACAGGCTGTTCACTGGAGCTGTAGCCCAATTTAACTACTGGAATTAGGGATTCCTGCTGAGATGCACTGGTCACATCCCAGGCTACATTGCTACATCCTGCCATTTGGCTGATGCGCTGTCCTGCTCCTGCCAGTGCTGTGACTGTAGGATTGGAGCACTTGCACTCTTGAAATAGCTGAGACCTTTTGCAAAGCCCATGAAAAGTGATGCATCTTTTTGTTATGGGTTTCACTAGCTTTGGCTCAAGCACTCGGCAGCATTGCTGTTGCTCAACATGAAACCTGGAAGCAACCTTGAGTAAGGAAGCCAGGCTAATATTCTACAGGCTAATCATAAGTGCTTGAAGAAGAAGATGAAGTGAGTAAAACAAAGTAACAATTGTTATTTCTGAAAACTTTACTCAATAATATCCAAGCTACCTCACGCTTGGTTTGATTTTGGTGAAATAGATATCTCATTTTTTACGTGTATGTGGGCTTTAAAATAATATGAAGGAATGAGTGCCAAATTTCATCTCCGAGAGACAGACTTTCAGCTTGCAGCAAAGTGGAGCTCAGCTTGGTGCACAGTCAAGTTAGCTGCAAGAGTACAAGTTGCCCTATGGCCACATTTCCTAATTCTAGATGCCTGGAGAGCTGACCCTCATGCTGAGGCAGAGACAGAAGAGACTGTAGAACAGTGCTGCGTGGCCAGGATACAAGTGATCTTCCACAGCAGCACATTTTGCCCTTGGTCCTTCCAGTGCCTCTGACTTTCCATCCCGCTGTTTCTTTTCCCCTTGCTGTGCTCCTTGCTTCTGAGTAAAGGTTGCTGGCCCCATTCTTGAGGTGATGGAATCTGATGTTGCCTTTGCTTCTAAGAGGTCTGGTGCTGCGGGCGATGGAAACAGGCCCTCTCCAGCCCCAGCTGGGGTGGCTTTAGTGGCTCTGTTTTGGTGTGCTCTTCCTCAGGGGACACTGACAAGGAGTCTTCTAAAGTACTTTCCAACTAGTGCTAAATGCACTTAAAATAAAGCAAAGTCATCAGAAGCTGTATGCAATTTCCTGAAAGCAGCTGGCCCTTGTCTCTCTGGGAGATGGCATGCCAAAGCAGCAGCGTGACTTTGCATGAGCCAGGCCTGTGTTGGTGTTGATCTGCCACATACTGTGAGCACACTGGACTGGAGTGAAAATGCCAAAACTCTGGTGAAGAGAGACCACCCTGAATTTCAATTACAGCGTTGAGTAAACCCTTGGCTTTGGGAAAGCTCCTTGGCTGCTGCCTAGTGTTGTGCTGCTCGTTCAGTAAAGTGCTCCCACTGTCCTGCAGTCATCAAGTGCGTGTTGTATTTTATGAAGAGGTCTTTAGAAATCTGCAGTGTGCTGAATGTGAGAGATTCAGTGTCGTGAAAGAGTGCGTAGGGTAAAACCCTGGGAAATGGATTCATTAGCGTGCCAGGGAGCGATGTAACATTGCTGATATTATGTTAAGCGTTTTTCTGAAACATTGTGCTTTTATGTTTCTTGGTTTCGTTTGGTTGACTGGTTGTTTTTTGGGGGGTTGATTTGTTTGGGTTTTTTCTGTGTCTGTAAAAATAGTTCTGCTCTGTGTGTGTAGGTGCAATCCTATTTACTGCATTTGCTGCCTGTTTCCCAAGTTGGATTGGTCTTCTCCATGACTTTTTGCAACTTACTGCAGCATTTTCCAGTCTACAGACCAGAGTCAGTCCTCGTGAGATGAACTGCTACTGCGCAGAGGCAGCAAAGTGGTGCTGAGTCTGACATCGCTTCTGTCTGCAGAGCCAATAGCTCCTGATGCTGGTGTGCTAATGAGCCAGAGGAACACAGAGGAACCTTCCTTTTCCAGCAGAAGTGGGAACTGTGGCCACTGAGATCTCTTAGGAAGCAGATCTCTCAGTATTTAACCTTTAAAGGATAAAAAGTTCTGCAAGGTCAAAAAGGTAAAATCACGGTCATGGTTCCTCCCCTTGTTCTTGCAGCCACCGGTAAGAAATTGAACAAGGGGAAGCAGTTTTAGAAGAGGTGGAAGGAAGAGAGAGAAGTAGATGAGAACAAAGCATGAAACAGTGACACCCGTGTGGTCTGACAGGCTGCAACGTTAGAGCAATGTGTCCTCATTACAAGCTACTTCTCCTCTCCTGGACTGCTGTTTAGACACTGCTGGCTTTGGTATGCAGCCTGTGCAGAAAAGAGAACTTGCTTGTGAGAACCATTCCAGTTAATGGGACCAAGCTGTTTTGTGCAAGAAAGGGCTGGAGAACTGCTCTCTATGCACACTGAATTAGAGCGGACATTAAATACCTGAGCAAATGCTCCAAAAGGCTGAAACTGCAGCAAAAGTTTGTTCCTCGGGAGCCTGATCCAAAGCCCTTGGAAGACAGAGCAGTGGTTTCACTGACTTCCATGACCTTTGGATCCCACTCCAGGTTCCGTGTGAAAGCTGGTGTATTTGTAATTCTATTGATTTGTGGGTTTGTCCTACCCGCGTTTCTATCCAAAAGCAACTGTAAGGGTTCTGGCTAGGAAAACTAGAGCAGTTGGAGTGAGAGAACCTTTGCTGTGATAAATTGCCAGTAGGAGCGTGCTAATGGAAGCTGAGAATTGTATCTTAATAGAGGCCAATTACTGGGCCTAATTTGGTGCCACAAAGGGAACATCACAACTCATTGTGCTGTGACACAAGTTAAATGTTAATGAGTCCCCGAGGTGTTTGCATTTAGCTACCAATTAATGTAACCACACAAATGCTTTACCCATATGCATATACCTGATCCGTGTTCAAGGTTTATGAATCTTGCTACCTTTACTTGTCTATCATGACAAGATACTGGTGCTCTGAAATGTCACCACTGGTATTTTACTGTTTGAGGCCTAAACAGTACAAGAGGAAGAGTACCATCATACCTCTGAAAATGTCTGGTTTATGATGAACTACCTGCATGGTGACAGAGATACAGAGGGGCAGAAATGTTTAAAAAGGCTGAGTGTGACCTATCAACAGAGCTGATTGGTGCAATGCCGAGTCCTCTGAGCCAGGTCTGCACAAGGTAATCCCAGATCAGTTTTGATGACCAGTGTGGCACAGAGGTTTCCATTCCACAAGTACAGCGCTGTGGGCCCAAGCTGGCATTCCTGGATACCTCTATGTTCCATGCTATAGATCTACCCAGCCTGGGCAAGCAAAGGCATCTACTCCATCTTGTGGGTCCCTGAAGCTGGCAGATATATCCCCGATTCAGAGTGCAACTCTGTTCTATCCTGTTCAGGCTATGCGGTACCCACAATGAAGTGGAAGAGCACTGTAGCTCTGTTTTCCTTCAGCATTGCTCAGGCTCCTAGTGCACAAAGTATTCTTAGAGCATATTTGTATGTCCCATTGCTGGCAAGGGCTGAGAGGCAAAATAGCTCACAAATCCTGTGACCCACTGGTTGATGCATGGCTTTTATTTCAAAACCTTTAATTCCCATCCACATCTTCCCTTTGTTGCTTGATCTGAAATGGATCCTCTCAAGCTTCCAGGCTGGAAGGCTCCCTGAGAGTCTGTGACCTACAGGGACTGAGCTTTTAACAGCTGGCGCACACAGCTGTGGTCATGTGTCCACGATGACTTTGTCTTTCCTGAAGCTGGGCATTGGGCAAGCAGATGCATGTCAGTACATTCAAGTTGTTCAAATCTCCAGACCAGTCTTCTTGGAAAGAAAGTGCAAGCAGGAGTAGTTATTGTGATGCTGGTCGTCAGCAACCGCAAGAGTTAGGAAAGCAAAGCTGACAAATGGGGAGAGAATGGAGAGGAGAGCAATAAAAATAATAAAGCTTCCATAATTAAAACCAGTAGATTTGAGGTAAAGAGAGCTGGGAGTTTCCCCTATTGTTTAGAAGCCAGAAGCAAGTCATACGTGTCTGTAACTTTGTAACTTTTCCTTACATATATAAAATGTAAAGACTGGTTCAATATAATGCTAATTTTACAATGCTTGATTGGACTTTGTATCTTGGGGTTGTTAGGAGAAAAGCACACATGGCCTGGCTTTAAACATGCAGTGAGCAATGAAGATCCATCTGGTCTCTTAAAATGCCTGGAGCAGAGGGGTCCCGAGACAGGGAGAGCTGAAGCTTCACTGGAGCAGCTCAGAGCATCACCACTTTTGGGAATCAATGGAGATGGTGAGCTTTGTGCTCCATGAGGGATCAATTGCTACCGATGCCTCTGCACACACAGGGTTCTTCTCTATTACCTGGTGCAGACACTGTGATGTCAGCCGTGCTTCTAATCTTCCAAGGAGATTTCTGACTCCGTTGGATTAATGTCCTAGGCCTGAGCAGCCTGGAAGTCAGCTGGACCTGTCTGAACTGCCTGCTGCCCTTTCAGAGGCATCATTCACATAGGTAGTGTTTCCTCTTCCTATGGTTTTATTAAATTATTTTTTATTAAAAATCATCTCCAGGATCACAGACAAAGGCAACAAGCTTAGAGATTTTTGCAAATGCTGTCCCACAGGAGCTTGAATTTATGAATTGCCTTCATTTAGCTTTACATTTTGGTGAGAAGTGGTGAGCGCAGTGCCCTGGCTGGAGCAGGAAAAAGGCAGCTTCTACACGTGTCTTTGTGCGTGCCTGTTTCTGTGCTTGCATAACTCAAAACACCCTAAACCCAATACTGCACACAGGGACAGACTGCTGAGTCGGGTCGTGATGTCACCTTCATCTGAGCTACTGATCTGTAAGGTTCGTCTGGCTTTAGCATGCTGAACCTGCTCGTTCTGCAGGGGTGTGAAGTAAAGGACTGCAGAGAGGGTTCCTTCTAGCTCCAACCCTTCTGTGGAGAGCTTCCCGGAAACTAGGTAAAACAGCAATCCATCCCATGTGCTTACGGTGTTGCTGATAATAGCGGTTGGTATTTGGTTTCCCTGATAACCTCTGTGGAAATCTGTGTGTGCTGGAATTGCAGGGTTGTGGTGACAGCAATCACTCATCCCCATGTGTCTCGATGCACCCCTGTGTTGAAAAAAAGGTCCTTACTGCCCTAGTCAATAGGCCATCTACTGTCCAGGTGTCTCTCCTGTCAGAAGACAGAGCTGTTTGTTCGTAAATTCTTTCCAACAAAAGAAAGAGAATCTCTGGGCTGCCTGATTCATATCAGTCTTCTCAGATGACGATAAAGTGCAGAGCAAATCTTGTGAAAGAGGTGAAGCTTGGACTAAGGCTGTATGCAAAAAGAGGTATTTAACATCTAGTTAGCATCTAAATAATAGTAATAATATCTAAATTGTTATCAATAAAATTAGTTGTTGTGATTATTATTATTAAAAATCATTATTAATACCTTCTCAAAGATGACCAAGATTTGTTGTGGCTTCTCTAGGGAATGCCCCTCTCCGCTTTGAAAAGGTATCCCCTGCAGAAAGAAGAAAGGAAACTGCCTCCTGTCCCACGTACCCTGCTTGGCAGAGATAGGCAGTGTGTAGAGTAATAGCCTCATAGAAGCCTCAGCTGCCAGAGCCACTTTTTATTCCAGGGAAGGATGACCTTTGTATGATGATGCCCCCATGCCTAAATCTTCAGATGTGTCGCCAAATACCACGTATTTGCACCTTCCCTGCAGAAAACACAGCTGCTCCTTGTGGAAAAGTAATATGTAGTGGTAAGGCATGCTAAATCTGATGTAACGAAGGGAAATTCTTCTCTGACTGCCAGCAGCGTATAAATGGCCCTCTCTGAAGAACGGAAGGAAACACCAAAATCTGGGAATACCTCTGATAACAGCCAAACCAGATTCTTCCCCAAAACATCCCTCCTGTTCGTGTATGGTTTCATCTTTATCACGGGTGTGAACCAGACTGCACCGTAACAGATGGAAAAGTTGTTACTGATGTCAGGAAATCTTGTGCTGTATTCCTGTGATCAGGAATCTTCCTCTGTGTCCAGTGATCTGTTGAAGCTGCTTCCCAGCCAATGTCTGTGGAACTGCCAGAAAAGCAGAGTTTTATGAATCTATGAAGTTCCCCTTTTTATGGAAATACTCTGGAATACATCCCTCAGGCCTGTTGTAGGTGTGGAGGTACACCAACAGCTTGAGGACACTGAGGCTGTGGCTGTGTTCATCAGCTGAAGGGCACCCAGACTCCTGAGCTTTTGCAGTGTTGGCTGTGACACTTGAATGGCAGTCAAGAATACAGGAACCTGGCAATATAACTTTTAAAAGGCACTGGGGAGAATAGGCAACTGGATCATTGTCAATTGCTTTTGGGCACTCTTGGAAAGCTATAAACACATGGAATTTTGGCTTTGATCTCAAAGAATTAAATGTGTTTAGAAAAGTTGCTTTAGTCAGAGAGTGCAATCCCTACAATATAAAAGAATTGGCTGGATAATGGGTGAAATCGCAGTGGTGCCAACCTGGAGCATTAAGGAAATACTCTCCTGTTTTGGTTGACTGAAGTAGACAGGCAGCTATTGGTGGTTCTTTTAGCCTGAGGACAGAGGTTTGAATTGCTTTGTCTTGTTGGAATATGCCGTGCATCTTTAGAGATAAAACAGAAGTGAGTAGAGATAAGTGAACTGCACTGAGTAAATAACACAGTATGGCATGTTGTATAGTGTACATAGTCAAAGGTTTCTATGCAATGTACAGACTTGGGCTATTCAAAAGTATTGTTGCAGTGGTATGTTTGCTCGACTCACATCAATGGCATGTTTATTTTCAATGTGTTTCAGAGACTATGTAATTATAATGCTAATAGATGGTTCTGTGCTTTGCTTTATTGTATGGAACCTGAACAGTGTTTTCTAAGTCATTTCAGCATCCGTTTGTAGATTGATACTATCATGGAATGGTTAGAGTTGGGAAGGACCTTAACATCATCTACTGGTTTCAACTGCATGCCTCTCACTAGACCAGGTTGCTCAAAGCCCTGTTCAACCTGGCCTCGGATATTGCCACGGATGGAGCATTTACCACTTCTTTTGGCAACCTGTTCCAGTGATTCAGCACCCCAAAAGGGAGCTCTGCGTTGGCCGGGAATCGAACCCGGGTCAACTGCTTGGAAGGCAGCTATGCTAACCACTATACCACCAACGCCTGGCAGTTCTTTCCCAATCCTGTTGGATGAGAGAAGTTATTGCAGTTGGATGAGAGAATTGGTAGAGGGCTGAGAAACAAAACACAACAGAGAAAATGCCAGCCGCAGAACACAGTGGGAATACAGTTAAACCCAATATATTATAGCTTCAAGGTTAACACTATTTGTAGGGGTAATGGAACACTGGTGCTGCTCATTTTGAATGTTTGTCTCCTCTGTGCAAAAAAGGGGCTTGGATCATAGCCACAAAGCATAGGCAAACAACTAAAAACAGAGGGGGCTTGAAACAGAATATCCTGAACTGACCCATTCATGTCTATGTAGAAGAATGACATAATACACCTGTAGTTGGTGGAACCATTTGCATACTGTATGAAGGGCTTTATTCAGCATTTCTATCAGAGACTTGTTGGATGCTAACCTGAAGAGCTGGCAAGGGGTGGAGCACTTTGGCTCCAGTTCAGGAAAGCATAACATTCAGCACTCAACAAGATTTACTGGTATTCTTGAAGATAAGCACGTGTTCAAGTGTCCTGCTGGCCTGCAGCCTGCTTGTGCAGCACCTTGTAGACCAACTTTAGAACGTTGGAGTGAGCAGAGAAGTGTTAGCTAACGTTATCAGAACCAGCATCTGGTGCACTGGCCTTAAGCCCCATCCCCTTCTTTATCAAAAACAAATCTGGAAACGTTCCAGACTGGTTTGGAAAGAATCCTTGCAGGACTGACCCCTGTGTCTTGTAGGTTTCTGGCAAAACTCTTGTTGCCTTCACTGGGCCAGGGTTTGGTCTTCAGAGTCTATGCAGAAAGGAACACCTGTCCTGTGCCAAGGCAGATGCTGTGGTGGCTGTAACTCTCTCTCAGCAGCTCAGCGAAGGAATCTTTGTTCTAGTGGTAGATCATCAGCTGCTTTGTGTGCTCTGGGATGATGGGCTCTTACACAGCTGGCTCTTGTGGGCTGCAGTGAGCAGCTGGGCACAGGGCTCTGCTCACATGTTGCAATCAGGCACTTGCAGCAAGGTGCAGCTGTGGGCGCCGTCTCCATCAGTCCCTGCCTTCCTCACGCAGTGCCACACCACCCATGCACAGGCAGACGTGACAGGGCTTGGCCTTGGGCTTGCTATGGCAGGTCTCTTATTTGTAATCTAAAGAGCATTGAAAACTTTCCGTGGCACAGGCAGTGGTGTGCTGGTCCCTGTGATCTTGGGAATCCAAAGGAAAACTTCACCATTCCTCTTCTGGCTACACAAGCATGAGCTGCAGTGGCATTTTTGTTCTTGTTCTGGTGGGAGTGTAGCGTGAGTTTGCTTCCTTGGGTAAAACACCGCTGCTGTCTTCTCTGTGGTATGTTATGCCTGGCAAGAGTGAATGATGGAGCTGAGTCTTGGAGCACCTTCTATCTTCACAGCAGGCAGGCTGCTAAAGGGAAAGCCTTTATTCATCTATGAATGTTTTTTTGTCGGCTATTGCAAACCACAACTTGTTTTCTTAGACACGTACATGTGGAAATATTCTGTGTTCTGCATATGCTTTCAACTATAAAGGGCACAAACCTCACTGGAACTCTGTAAGAACTGTGATCACTAGTTATTTTTGAAATTATAGACAAAGGAGGACAAAAAGATGTATTTGGAAGACTCTGTCTTCCCTTTGTTGCTCAGATTGTCAAGACACGAAATGATGAAGTCCCTTGAATCTGTCTAAATGGTTTAGGTGACAAGAAATTCCCCCTACAGCATAACTGCATATGTCCAATTCCTCTGATGTTTAGCTGATGACTGCTGGTCAGGCAGTACAGGCTGGTAACTTCCGGAACTCAGAGGGCTGGAGCACCTCTCCTACAAAGAGAGGCTAAAAGATCTGGGCTTGTTCAGCCTGGAGAAGAGAATGCTCCAGTGAGACCTGAGAGCAACTTTCCTGTACATAAAGGGGGTACAAGAAACCTGGAGAGGGACTTCGTTCAAGGGCATGTAGTGACAGGACAAGGGGGAATGGCCTCAAACTGACAGAGGGGAGATTTAGATTAGGTATTAGGAAAAAATTCTTCACTATGAGGGTGGTGAGGCCCTGGCACAGGTTGTCCAGAGAAGCTGTGGCTGCCCCATCCCTGGCGGTGTTCAAGGCCAGCTTGGATGGGGATTTGAGTGACCTGGTGTAGTGGAAAGTGCTCCTGCCCATTGAAGGGTGATTAGAACTAGATCACCTTCCAAATTAATCCATTCTATGGTTCTGTGAATCTTGCTGGCTATTTCCCTGTCTTTAATGTTTGGCTGCTTTCAAATGGCAAAGTAAGAATGGGCTTGGTTAAACATCCCATCTTGTGGTTAAATTCACTTTGGTCCTGTTTTTCCTTTCACTTTGGATTTACGATGCCATAGGACCACTCTCTTTTGCTGTTTCTCTGCCTAGCGGTGTTGGGTAATAATCTATAGCAAACAACTGATGTTTTATAGTTTCCTCCATGTCACAAGGATATAGAAATAGACAGTCCAGTTGTTTCTCTGCAGGAACATGCATAATGGCTACAACCTCCTCCACAGGAAGAGGTGAGCTATCTTCAAACCAAACACGATACTGTCTAGCAACTGAATGAAGAGCTTGTGTTGAAAACTCCATGCGGGAGGATGAGGCTGTCCTGGACACCATGTGCAGGTGGCAAGCAATACTCAAGGGGACTGTGTTTTAACTGTATTTATTGCTGGGAAAGTTGTAAAGGAGGTGTCTCTCTTCAGTAAACCATGGTGAAAGAAGGCAGGTATTGGACTGTTCCCTGCAGAAATTCAAAAGAAGAATGAAGAATGTATCTATTTCTGAAGACTTACAGTCCTTCTTGCACAAACTTCATAGAATAATAAAGTTTTAATGAAGTTCAGCAGTAGGAAGGCATTTTTCCCTCTCAGCCGTTTCTTCTCTAAGTGAGTCTAATCCTCCTAACACCCATCTGAGCAGACTAATAGAGCACTCAGTGTGTGCACAGTGCTGCACAGAAGGGGAAAGGCTAGCACAAAGAAACTGAGTGACTTGCTCAACCAGAAACGCACTCAGTGTCAGCTGAGGGACTAGAGCCCAAGAGGTCTTGGCTGCCAACTTCAGTGCTGAGACCGCTAGACAGAACTGTTGATTATTCATTCACTTGCACAACAAAATTGGAAACCCCACAGAAGGCCACTAAACTGAGCTGATGAGCAGTGGAGGACAGCTGTCTACCTGTTCTGCCACGTGACTAGCGCTGAACTGATGATTTCCTGAATTCTCAGGTGAGATGGGACTTGTGCATGCATTTACTGCATGGCAGCCTGTTCCAGCAGGAGGCTGTAAGAAGTATGGTGTGGGATCAGATGAGTATCACTTTAGCCCAGCAGATCCAGGCTGCTCAGGGTGCTGCTAATGCCCATTGCAGCTGCCTCTCCTGGCCCTGGAGATGGAGATGCTCATCCTAAACTTTGCAGCCATCCTGATTTTAACCTCCCTCATTCAGGGTCACTTAAACTTGGTGCAAAGAAGGAAACCTGGGAGAATGGGTGAATCAGAAATGAAGATACCTGGGTATATGAATGCCCTGCTTCGTCCTCACTGGTCAGGTTTTGCCTTCAACTCTGCACTACACAGTGAGTGCTAAGCTGTTCTTCTCCCCTCACAACCATGTGAGCTCTGGCATGAGGGCACAATGATAGCCCTAATATGATGGCAAGAGTGAATCCCTGGTTCTGGGAAAGGAAGAGGGGTTATCCCTTGAATGTGAACGAATGAGATTTTTCAACAGACTAGTACATGCCGGTGGAATCAATACCCCTCAGGTGTGCTGTACGATTATGTTGTTTGAAGTGATCTGGATTCCCCATGCCAAAGCAGCAAGAGCAGCAAGAGTTTTCTCTACAGAGCCACTTTATCAGCTTTTCTACGTTCCTCATTTTTATGGTTATATAAACTCCTGAAAAATAGAAATTAACATCTTTGCAGCAAGTCACGGCCACTCAGCTCTTGACAGAAATGGGAAATCAGAGTTAGAAAAACTAAATCCTGCTTTTGTTTCCCGAACTTTAAACTACAGATTAATTTGACAGACATGTCCTCAAGTCAAAGTGTGTAACTCTGTGTTCAACTCTTTGCAGGCTATGTGGTACCCACAACGAAGTGGAAGAGTGATGTGGCTCTCTTTTCCTTCTATGTTGTTCAGGATTCTAGTACACAAATTATTCTTGGAGCACTTGGAGTCTTGCTTATTATGAACTACCCTCATCCTGATGGAAGCATCCTGAGATTTAGTATGCTCTGGGATGCTTTGGATGCAGAAAAGCATAACTGTTCTTAGTGATCTGGTGTGATCTATCAACAGAGCTGACTGGTGCAATGCCGAGTACTCTGAGCCAGGTCTACACAAGGTAATCCCAGATCAGATGTGATGACCAGTGTGGCACAGAGGTTTCCATTCCACAAGTACAGCGCTGTGGGCCCAAGCTGGCATTCCTGGATACCTCTATGTTCCATGCTATAGATCTACCCAGCCTGGGAAAGCAAAGGCATCTACTCCATCTTGTGGGTCCCTGAAGCTGGCAGATATATCCCCGACTCAGAGTGCAACTCTGTTCTATCCTGTTCAGGTGCAAACCTCACTCAGGAGTGCTTACAGTCAGTGCTGCCATCAGCTTGAATCTGGGGGTAGCTGAACACTGCTGCTGTGTCAGATGAGGTTTTGTGACACTCCTTCTCATAACTTGTCCAGAGGGAACTTGGGATTCTTTGCAGATGGTTGCTATGTCTAGAGCATATTCCTATGTCCCATTGCTGGCAAGGGCTGAGAGGCAAAATAGCTCACAAATCCTGTGACCCACTGGTTGATGCATGGCTTCTATTTCAAAGCCTTTAATTCCCATCCACATCTTCCCTTTGTTGCTTGATCTGAAATGGATCCTCTCAAGCTTCCAGGCTGGAAGGCTTCCTGAGAGTCTGTGACCTACAGGGACTGAGCTTTTAACAGCTGGCGCACACAGCTGTGGTCATGTGTCCACGATGACTTTGTCTTTCCTGAAGCTGGGCATTGGGCAAGCAGATGCATGTCAGTACATTCAAGTTGTTCAAATCTCCAGACCAGTCTTCTTGGAAAGAAAGTGCAAGCAGGAGTAGTTATTGTGATGCTGGTCGTCAGCAACCGCAAGAGTTAGGAAAGCAAAGCTGACAAATGGGGAGAGAATCACAGAATCCCAAGGGTTGGAAGGGACCTCAAAAGATCATCTAGTCCAACCCCCCCGCAAGAGCAGGGTAACCTGCAGTACATCACACAGGAACTTGTCCAGGCGGGCCTTGAATATCTCCAGTGTAGGAGACTCCACAACCCCCCTGGGCAACCTGTTCCAGTGCTCTGTCACTCTTACAGTAAAGAAGTTCTTCCTGATGTTAACGTGGAACTTCCTATGCTCCAGTTTACACACATTGCCCCTTGTCCTATCACTGGATATCACTGAAAAAAGCCTAGCTCCATCATCCTGACACCTACCCTTTACATATTTGTAAACATTGATGAGGTCACCCCTCAGTCTCCTCTTCTCCAAGCTAAAGAGACCCAGCTCCCTCAGCCTCTCCTCATAAGGGAGATGTTCCACTCCCTTAATCATCTTTGTGGCTCTGCGCTGGACTCCTTCAAGCAATTCCCTGTCCTTCTTGAACAGAGGGGCCCAGAACTGGACGCAATATTCCAGATGCGGCCTCACCAAGGCTGAGTAGAGGGGGAGGAGAACCTCTCTTGACCTACTAACCACTCCCTTTCTAATGCACCCTAAGATGCCATTTGCCTTCTTGGCCGCAAGAGCACATTGCTGGCTCATGGTCATCCTCCTATCCACCAGGACCCCCAGGTCCCTTTCCCCTTCGCTACTTTCCAGCAGGTCAACCCCCAACCTGTACTGGTACATGGGGTTGTTCTTCCCCAGATGCAAGACTCTACACTTGCCCTTGTTAAATTTCATCAAGTTTCTCCCCGCCCAACTCTCCAGCCTGTCCAGGTCTCGCTGAATGGCAGCACAGTCCTCTGGTGTGTCAGCCACTCCTCCCAGTTTTGTGTCATCAGCAAACTTGCTGAGGGTGCACTCAGTTCCCTCATCCAGGTCATTGATGAAAATATTAAACAGCACCGGTCCCAGCACCAACCCCTGAGGAACTCCACTAGTCACAGACCTCCAGCTAGATTCTGCGCCATTGACCACAACTCTCTGCCTTCTTCCTTTCAACCAGTTCTCGATCCACCTCACTACTTGATCGTCAAGCCCACACTTCTTTAGC
This sequence comes from Lathamus discolor, assembly GCF_037157495.1. Classification (NCBI taxonomy): domain Eukaryota; kingdom Metazoa; phylum Chordata; class Aves; order Psittaciformes; family Psittacidae; genus Lathamus; species Lathamus discolor. The sequence goes on along the minus strand of NC_088884.1, from coordinate 72,833,577 downwards.
TTATCTATGAGGATGCTGTGGGAGACAGTATCAAATGCCTTACTGAAATCAAGAAAAACTACATCTACCGCTCTACCATCATCCCTCCACCTAGTCACTTCCTCATAGAAGGCTATAAGGTTGGTCATACATGACTTCCCCCTCATAAAACCATGTTGGCTGTTCTTAATGACCCCCTCATCCTTGATATGCCTAGTGATGGAGTCAAGAATAAGTTGTTCCATCACCTTTCCAGGGATGGAGGTAAGGCTGACCGGTCTATAATTACCTGGGTCCTCCTTCTTGCCCTTCTTATAGATTGGTGTGACCTTTGCCATCCGCCAATCCTCAGGCACCTCGCCCGTTTCCCACGACTTACCAAAGATGATGGAAAGTGGCCTAGCAATGACCTCCGCCAGCTCCCTCAGCACCCGTGGGTGCATTCCATCCGGACCCATCGATTTACAGATGTCCAGATTGCATAGCTGATCCCTAACCCAATCCTCATCTACCAAAGCAAACTCCTTCTTTGTCCTGACTCCTTCTGGGGCTATAGAAATCTGGGGCCCTCGGGGAGAGTCTGCAGGAGTAAAGACAGAGGCAAAGAAGGCATTCAGCACCTCTGCCTTCTTTATATCCTCTGTCTCCAGGGCACCCACTTCGTTCAGCAGTGGGCCTATATTGCCTCTTGTGTTAGTTTTATTTGCTATGTATTTGAAGAAGCCCTTTCTATTGTCTTTAACCCGACTAGCAAGATTGAGTTCCAAGGAGGCCTTAGCTGTCCTAATTGCCTCCCTACATCCTCTAACAACTGTCCTATATTCCTCCCAAGCGGCCAGCCCCTCCTTACATGATCCATAGATTCTCCTTTTCCACTTGAGTTTGCCCAGCAGCTCCTTGTTTAACCACGCCGGTCTCCTAGATCCCTTACTTGATTTCCTACTCATTGGGACGCTCCGATCCTGAGCTTGGAAGAAGCGGTCCTTGAATGCTAACCAACTATCTTGAGCCCCTTTACCGCCTAGTACACTTTCCCATGAGACTTCCCTTAGCAGTTGACTGAAGAGGCCAAAGTTGGCCCTTCGGAAATCCAGAACTGTGGCTTTGCTAGGTATTCTATTCCTCCTACACAGGATCCTAAACTCCACCATCTCATGGTCACTGCAGCCAAGGCTGCCATTGACCGTCACCACTTCGACCAAACCCTCCTTGTTGGCGAGTACTAAATCTAGCAGCGCTGCTCCCCTAGTTGGTACGTCCACCATTTGCATTAAGAAATTATCATCAGTGCACTCGAGGAACCTCCTAGACTGTGAATGACTGGCTGTGTGAGTCTTCCAGCAAATATCGGGGTAGTTAAAGTCCCCCACGACGACTAAGGCATGTAGTCGCGAGGCTACTTCCAGTTGCCTGTAGAAAGCCTCATCAACTCCTTCGTCCTGATCAGGAGGTCTGTAATAGACCCCCACAACTGTATCACCCGTGCCAGTCTGCCCCTTAATTCGTACCCACAGACATTCCACTTGCTCCTCATCCGACCCCGGACAGAGCTCAATACATTCTAGTTGCTCTCTCACGTAAAGAGCAACTCCACCACCTCGCTTCGCTGACCTATCTTTCCTAAAAAGGACATAGCCATCCATGACCACATTCCAGTCATGTGAACTGTCCCACCATGTCTCTGTAATCGCCACTAGATCATAACCTTTAGCCTGCACACAGACTTCTAACTCCTCCTGTTTATTCCCCATGCTGCGTGCATTGGTGTACAGGCATTTCAGGGAGCCAGTCCTAGTACCCTTTTTCCCCTGCGGGACAGGATCTAAAAAGCTATCCTTTCCCACAAGTGAAACAAGAGATTGATAGTCCTCCTTAGCCCGCCATCCTTCAATCCCTAGCATGTTCCTCTTGGGCTTGTCCCCAACAGGCCCAGTTAAATCCCCTCCCCCCTTCATAACTAGTTTAAAGCCCTGTCAATAAGCCCTGCTAACTCCTGCCCCAAAACCCTTTTTTTTCTCTGGGACTGGTGTATCCCGCCTGTCACCAGCAAACCAGGTGTCCCATACAGCAGCCCGTGACTGAAAAACCCAAACCCCTGCCTTTGGCACCAGTCACGTAGCCATACATTAACCTGCAGAGTCTTCTTATATATCCCTTCACCCTCGCTTGCAACAGGTATGGAGGCAAACACCACTTGCGCTCCAGACCCTTTAACCAGCCGTCCCAGGGCCCTGAAGTCTCTCTTCATTGCCCTTACGTTCCTCGTAATAATTTCGTCACTGCCAACCTGAAAAACCAGCAGTGGGTAGTAGTCAGACGGCTGCACCAGTTCAGAGAGCTTCTTTTTAACATCTCTAATCCGAGCCCCAGGCAGGCAGCAGACCTCCCTGTGGGGTGGATCCGGTCGACAAATGGGCCCTTCTGTTCCCCTCAGAAGGGAGTCACCCACCACAATTACTCTTCTTTTCTTCTTGGTTGGGGAAGTTCTGAGGCATGTGGGTGAGTGACTAGCCCTGGGTGACTCACTAGATAGATTTGCCTCACCATCTCCATTCACCTGGCCCTGAATTTCCAAGACCTCGTACCTGTTATTCAAGGGCAATTGGGAGGGAGGAAGGGATTGTGAGGGTTTTCGCTTACCTCTCTGAGGAGGAACCTCCCTCCATCCATCCTTGTCCATTAAGCTCTCTCCTTCTGTCTGATGGTAGGAGGGAAGGGGATCCATAACTTGTTGAACCACTTCCCTCTGCCCTTGCCTTAGGGTGTGGTTCCACCAATCTATTTCACTTTCACACTCTCTAATGGCTCTCAACCTTTCTACCTCCTCCCTCAGTTCAGCCACCTGCCTGAGCAGGTCATTTATTTGCTCACAGCGAACACAAGCAGTGTCACTGGCTCCCTCCAATACAAGTGCCAGGCTCAGGCATTCGCTGCAGCCAGAGACCTGCACAGCTGCATGTCTGCAGGAAGGCTCAGTCTGGATACCCACATTAGTACTCACTACAGCTTTCGATCGTGTTGTAACCATGATCTACCTGGTCAATCAATCCGTCTACGTCTCTCAGCACTCCTTCCCCCTCCTGTACTCCAGGCGAATCCTCTTGATGAGGCGGTTGGAATGCTTCCCTGCCCGCTCCCCTGCCCGCGCAAACTGCCACGACCCACTGCCTCGACCCACTGCCTCTCACTGGAGAGGAGAGCAATAAAAATAATAAAGCTTCCATAATTAAAACCAGTAGATTTGAGGTAAAGAGAGCTGGGAGTTTCCCATATTGTTTAGAAGCCAGAAGCAAGGCATACGTGTCTGTAACTTTGTAACTTTTCCTTACATATATAAAATGTAAAGACTGGTTCAATATAATGCTAATTTTACAATGCTCGATTGGACTTTGTATCTTGGGGTTGTTAGGAGAAAAGCACACATGGCCTGGCTTTAAACATGCAGTGAGCAATGAAGATCCATCTGGTCTCTTAAAATGCCTGGAGCAGAGGGGTCCCGAGACAGGGAGAGCTGAAGCTTCACTGGAGCAGCTCAGAGCATCACCACTTTTGGGAATCAATGGAGATGGTGAGCTTTGCGCTCCATGAGGGATCAATTGCTACCGATGCCTCTGCACACACAGGGTTCTTCTCTATTACCTGGTGCAGACACTGTGATGTCAGCCATGCTTCTAATCTTCCAAGGAGATTTCTGACTCCGTTGGATTAATGTCCTAGGCCTGAGCAGCCTGGAAGTCAGCTGGACCTGTCTGAACTGCCTGCTGCCCTTTCAGAGGCATCATTCACATAGGTAGTGTTTCCTCTTCCTATGGTTTAATTAAATTATTTTTTATTAAAAATCATCTCCAGGATCACAGACAAAGGCAACAAGCTTAGAGATTTTTGCAAATGCTGTCCCGCAGGAGCTTGAATTTATGAATTGCCTTCATTTAGCTTTACATTTTGGTGAGAAGTGGTGAGCGCAGTGCCCTGGCTGGAGCAGGAAAAAGGCAGCTTCTACACGTGTCTTTGTGCGTGCCTGTTTCTGTGCTTGCATAACTCAAAACACCCCAAACCCAATACTGCACACAGGGACAGACTGCTGAGTCGGGTCGTGATGTCACCTTCATCTGAGCTACTGATCTGTAAGGTTCGTCTGGCTTTAGCATGCTGAACCTGCTCGTTCTGCAGGGGTGTGAAGTAAAGCACTGCAGAGAGGGTTCTTTCTAGCTCCAACCCTTCTGTGGAGAGCTTCCCGGAAAGTAGGTAAAACAGCAATCCATCCCATGTGCTTACGGTGTCGCTGATAATAGCGGTTGGTATTTGGTTTCCCTGATAACCTCTGTGGAAATCTGTGTGTGCTGGAATTGCAGGGTTGTGGTGACAGCAATCACTCATCCGCATGTTTCTCGATGCACCCCTGTGTTGAAAAAAAGGTCCTTACTGCCCTAGTCAATAAGCCATCTACTGTCCAGGTGTCTCTCCTGTCAGAAGACAGAGCTGTTTGTTCGTAAATTCTTTCCAACAAAAGAAAGAGAATCTCTGGGCTGCCTGATTCATATCAGTCTTCTCAGATGACGATAAAGTGCAGAGCAAATCTTGTGAAAGAGGTGAAGCTTGGACTAAGGCTGTATGCAAAAAGAGGTATTTAACATCTAGTTAGCATCTAAATAATAGTAATAACATCTAAATTGTTATCAATAAAATTAGTTGTTGTGATTATTATTATTAAACATCATTATTAATACCTTCTCAAAGAGGACCAAGATTTGTTGTGGCTTCTCTAGGGAATGCCCCTCTCCGCTTTGAAAAGGTATCCCCTGCAGAAAGAAGAAAGGAAACTGCCTCCTGTCCCACGTACCCTGCTTGGCAGAGATAGGCAGTGTGTAGAGTAATAGCCTCATAGAAGCCTCAGCTGCCAGAGCCACTTTTTATTCCAGGGAAGGATGACCTTTGTATGATGATGCCCCCATGCCTAAATCTTCAGATGTGTCGCCAAATACCACGTATTTGCACCTTCCCTGCAGAAAACACAGCTGCTCCTTGTGGAAAAGTAATATGTAGTGGTAAGGCATGCTAAATCTGATGTAACGAAGGGAAATTCTTCTCTGACTGCCAGCAGCGTATAAATGGCCCTCTCTGAAGAACGGAAGGAAACACCAAAATCTGGGAATACCTCTGATAACAGCCAAACCAGATTCTTCCCCAAAACATCCCTCCTGTTCGTGTATGGTTTCATCTTTATCACGGGTGTGAACCAGACTGCACCGTAACAGATGGAAAAGTTGTTACTGATGTCAGGAAATCTTGTGCTGTATTCCTGTGATCAGGAATCTTCCTCTGTGTCCAGTGATCTGTTGAAGCTGCTTCCCAGCCAATGTCTGTGGAACTGCCAGAAAAGCAGAGTTTTATGAATCTATGAAGTTCCCCTTTTTATGGAAATACTCTGGAATACATCCCTCAGGCCTGTTGTAGGTGTGGAGGTACACCAACAGCTTGAGGACACTGAGGCTGTGGCTGTGTTCATCAGCTGAAGGGCACCCAGACTCCTGAGCTTTTGCAGTGTTGGCTGTGACACTTGAATGGCAGTCAAGAATACAGGAACCTGGCAATATGACTTTTAAAAGGCACTGGGGAGAATCGGCAACTGGATCATTGTCAATTGCTTTTGGACACTCTTGGAAAGCTATAAACACATGGAATTTTGGCTTTGATCTCAAAGAATTAAATGTGTTTAGAAAAGTTGCTTTAGTCAGAGAGTGCAATCCCTACAATATAAAAGAATTGGCTGGATAATGGGTGAAATCACAGTGGTGCCAACCCAGAGGGTGAGGGAAATAGTCTCCTGTTTTGGTTGACTGAAGTAGACAGGCAGCTATTGGTGGTTCTTTTAGTCTGGTAATAGAGGTTTGAATTGCTTTGTCTTGTTGGAATATGCCGTGCATCTTTAGAGATAAAACAGAAGTGAGTAGAGATAAGTGAACTGCACTGAGTAAATAACACAGTATGGCATGTTGTATAGTGTACATAGTCAAAGGTTTCTATGCAATGTACAGACTTGGGCTATTCAAAAGTATCGTTGCAGTGGTATGCTTGCTCGACTCACGTCAATGACATGTTTATTTTCAATGTGTTTCAGAGACTATGTAATTATAATGCTAATAGATGGTTCTGTGCTTTGCTTTATTGTATGGAACCTGAACAGTGTTTTCTAAGTCATTTCGGCATCCATTTGTAGATTGATACTATCATGGAATGGTTAGAGTTGGGAAGGACCTTAACATCATCAGCTGGTTCCAACTGCCCTGCCATGGGCAGGGATGCCTCGCACTAGACCAGGTTGCTCAAAGCCCTGCTCAACCTGGCCTCGGATATTGCCACGAATGGAGCATTTGCCACTTCTTTTGGCAACCTGTTCCAGTGATTCAGCACCCCAAAAGGGAGCTCTGCGTTGGCCGGGAATCGAACCCGGGTCAACTGCTTGGAAGGCAGCTATGCTAACCACTATACCACCAACGCCTGGCAGTTCTTTCCCAATCCTGTTGGATGAGAGAAGTTATTGCAGTTGGATGAGAGAATTGGTAGAGGGCTGAGGAACAAAACACAACAGAGGAAATGCCAGCCGCAGAACACAGTGGGAATAAAGTTAAACCCAATATATTATAGCTTCAAGGTTAACACTATTTGTAGGGGTAATGGATCACTGGTGCTGCTCATTTTGAATGTTTGTCTCCTCTGTGCAAAAAAGGGGCTTGGATCATAGCCGCAAAGCATAGGCAAACAACTAAAAACAGAGGGGGCTTGAAACAGAATATCCTGAACTGACCCATTCATGTCTATGTAGAAGAATGACATAATACACATGTAGTTGGTGGAACCATTTGCATACTGTATGAAGGGCTTTATTCAGCGTTTCTATCAGAGACTTGTTGGATGCTAACCTGAAGAGCTGGCAAGGGGTGGAGCACTTTGGCTCCAGTTCAGGAAAGCATAACATTCAGCACTCAACAAGATTTACTGGTATTCTTGAAGATAAGCACGTGTTCAAGTGTCCTGCTGGCCTGCAGCCTGCTTGTGTAGCACCTTGTAGACCAACTTTAGAACGTTGGAGTGAGCAGAGAAGTGTTAGCTAACGTTATCAGAACCAGCATCTGGTGCACTGGCCTTAAGCCCCATCCCCTTCTTTATCAAAAACAAATCTGGAAACGTTCCAGACTGGTTTAGAAAGAATCCTTGCAGGACTGACCCCTGTGTCTTGTAGGTTTCTGGCAAAACTCTTGTTGCCTTCACTGGGCCAGGGTTTGGTCTTCAGAGTCTATGCAGAAAGGAACACCTGTCCTGTGCCAAGGCAGATGCTGTGGTGGCTGTAACTCTCTCTCAGCAGCTCAGCGAAGGAATCTTTGTTCTAGTGGTAGATCATCAGCTGCTTTGTGTGCTCTGGGATGATGGGCTCTTACACAGCTGGCTCTTGTGGGCTGCAGTGAGCAGCTGGGCACAGGGCTCTGCTCACATGTTGCAATCAGGCACTTGCAGCAAGGTGCAGCTGTGGGCGCCGTCTCCATCAGTCCCTGCCTTCCTCACGCAGTGCCACACCACCCATGCACAGGCAGACGTGACAGGGCTTGGCCTTGGGCTTGCTATGGCAGGTCTCTTATTTGTAATCTAAAGAGCATTGAAAACTTTCCGTGGCACAGGCAGTGGTGTGCTGGTCCCTGTGATCTTGGGAATCCAAAGGAAAACTTCACCATTCCTCTTCTGGCTACACAAGCATGAGCTGCAGTGGCATTTTTGTTCTTGTTCTGGTGGGAGTGTAGCGTGAGTTTGCTTCCTTGGGTAAAACACCGCTGCTGTCTTCTCTGTGGTATGTTATGCCTGGCAAGAGTGAATGATGGAGCTGAGTCTTGGAGCACCTTCTATCTTCACAGCAGGCAGGCTGCTAAAGGGAAAGCCTTTATTCATCTCTGAATGTTTTTCTGTCGGCTATAGAAAACCACAACTTGTTTTCTTAGACACGTACATGTGGAAATGTTCTGTGTTCTGAATATCCTTTCACATAAAACGTAGGTAATCCTAAGCAAGTGCTAATAACCCAAGTAGGAACCAGCTCCTACTTGCAGAGGACTCAGGAGAAGGCTATTTGCTGTTCTCTGTTTTCATGTAATTTTCCAATTTGCCAAGGATGTCAATTAGAAAACTAATATGTTCTAGCATCAAAAAGCCCAGGCTTTGTTTTTTATGGTCCAGCAGTCAGAGTATGGATTTGAGAGAGAAGTTTGGTGTCAGCCCATTTGTCCTTTGACTTCAGACAGCTCCCTTGTTTCTTGGTCTCTTTGTTTATATTGGAGATGGTTGGTTAGCGAAGTTTTTTGATACCATAGCATTGATGATCAAGGTCGGCTTAAATGTCAGGGTTTGAAGATTACAGATTGGGTCAAAGATGGAGCTAAGTGTCAAAAGGTTTGGTCAAAAGCAAGGTCAAATTTCATGGGTCAGAATCAAAGATTGCAATCAGCTTCAGGGCTCACAGATGGGGTCAAAGGGTATGGGTCAGGGTCAAAGCCTGCAGTTGGCCTCCAAGGCCAAATGTTGGAGTTAGTGTTCACCAACTGGGGTCAAAGATCAAAAGTCACTGATCAGGGTTGAAGGACACAAATTGTTGTCAAAATTATTTGATGTCAGTGGGGGCTTGTACTCCTGCTTTGGGACGGAGTTTACACAGAAGTCAGTGGAAACACTCGCATCAGCTTCACTGACATATGGCAAGTACCCAAAGTATTTAAACATGGCCAGGGGCACCCATTGGACAACCTTGGCTTTGGAACACACTAGCATCTCTCCTTTGGGATGGCCATACCATGGGGCAGAGATATCTTCTGTCACACATGCAGCATGGCAGATCTGCTTACTCCTCTGTCCCTCCATGCACATGACCTTCTACTTGACGACCACATGAGAGTTAGGGACTCCGTCGTGACTTCAACAAATGCGGGTCCCTTGACTGCTCCTTTCTTATTCTCTTGATCTTCTGAAGAGAGGGATCCAGCTATCTCCTGCTCCTGTACCATTACCCTTACAGGCTGATGACGGGAACGCTTTGGTGGTCACTGTCCTAGGAGGCCAAATTCACTGCCTGTTTGTAAAATGCTGCTGTAGCCAGATTTAGAAAGACAGTGTTACATCATCCTCATTCACTCTATTCCCCAGCGATTAATCGAAAGATTCAGTCCTTCTCTTTGCCTGTGCTGCAGCTCCAGACAAAAGACCTGGAAATTTCCATCCATCAGCACTTGGAAACCCTGGAAAGTGCCATTTTTGAAAGGGGTTAATGAAATCTCCAACAAAGTGTCCAGCAGAACCTTTGGAACCTTTGCCAAAGCCGTGCAGGATGCTGAAACCGGAGCTGTCCCGGGAAGAGCTTGTACCGAATCAACTTGCGTCAAATAAAACACACCTCTGGGTGAGCTTGTGTTTCAGCATGTTTAATAAGAGAAGATATTAGACCCTCGCTGAGGAAACGGGGATTGAGCGTTTCGGAACAGGCTGCCAAGAGAAGGAGGGCAGGTATTAACAGAATCCTCTTCAGGACAGACACGGGGAAAACTTCCTTGGGGTGAGAATTCTGGCAAACCTGGAGAAAGGCACATCAGTCAGTAGCTTGGGTGGTAGGACCAGCAACCTGAGCCTAGCACATTCCCATGGGATTTGGCTGGAATGAAAAATGAGACAAAGAGGTTTAGCGGGGCCTGCGCGATGATTTACTTTTTCCTGACTTACTCGTCCAGTTCCTCAAATGATTCTTGTCACATTCACCAAAGGCTGAGGAGAAGGGAGCGCCGGGAAAGCAGGGGCTGTACATTAGGATCTTTACTTAGAGAAAAACCTGGAAGCCTTACATCAGCCATCTCTTATTTGTCCTCCTGAGATCTTTTGGGGACTTCAAGTGGACTGCTTGAACTGGCCTCATTCCCAGACCAAAATGGACTCCCTGAAAGGATCTCAGATGAATTCGGATGCATTAATTTTCCTTCTTCTCCTCCAGCCACGTCTCTTTCATTTCCGTAAAGTCCTGAAATGATCTTACAGGTAGGCCTTCGTTTTGTAATTGTCTTTGGACTTCCCCCAGCTGTGAAAATTGAAACTAGAACTCATCTGGTTTCAGCAGATCGTGAGAGACTAAAGAGTCTGTCATGAGAGACTAAATGGGTCCAAACATGCTTCAGATTGTGTCTGCCTGGGGTGGCTGGAAAGAAGAGGATTATGTGCAGGAAGATGTGGAAGGTCTGATGTTGTGGGTCTGCGTTCCCAAATCAGGGTGATCGATGCCATTCTGAACAAGGGGAGAGACTGGAAAAGGGGAAAGTCATCCCAGTCTGGGTTGCAGAGAGCTGCTGGAATATGCTTGGAGGTTAGATGGGAGCAGTGAATCTGATGGAATCCTACAGTTCATTGTTCATCCTCAGAGACCTACTTGAAGACCTGCAAGTGGTCACCAGTTTTGCCTGCTCCACAAGGCTATGGGTCTGTTGGATTTAAGACTCAAATAGCACCATCTCCTCAAGCTCAACTCTGCTGCAAGGAGTGTGCAAACACATTGTGCAAAGAGACGATTTGCCCAACTGCTTCTGAAAAGCCTCCCTGTGAAGGCTGGGCCTCTGCATCTGGATAAGCTGCACTTCGACTCTGGGGACAAAAGGATGGTTCCTCCAGGAAGAATTGCCATGGGCCAGCAAACCTCTCACAGCTTTTAGGAGAAGTCTTTGGGATTCTTGAGACTGTGCCCAAAAGCTTGTGGTTTTGCAAAGTCATTGTAGGAGCCAGATACCCTCAGAACATGGAAGTGCACTGCCTGCAGCCCTGTTCCTCCAGGAATTTCCTCCTGGTCCAGTCACCCTGGTGTAGGTCCAATGCCAGTGGGTCCTTGGGAAGTTGACCCAGCTTTGATGTGCAGAGAGCCTGTAAAAAGATGAAAGCATTCCCAGCCCTGTCATTTTCTTAGCAATGGATTTTAAGTATTTTCCAGTTCTTTCTACAGCATTTTTTTAACAAAATTGGAAATACGTCAAATCTCCCTTTCAAATGCATTTTTCATGACCGTGTGAAAGAAAAAAACAACACAAAAACTGGTTCATGTAGTCTATATTTTCAATAGTAATGAGCATGCTATTAAAGTATGCTGGCACCAAAGAGTGTAGCAATCATCAGGCTTATTATTCAGAGAGAGACAATAGCAATATTAATGAAGCTCAGACATCTATCAAATGAATCTATGGTTTAAAGTTCAGGAAACAAAGGCAGGATTTAGTTTTTCTAACTCTGATTTCCTGTCTCTGTCAAAATCCGAGTGCCTGTGACTTGCTAGAAAGATGTTAATTTGTATTTTTCAGGAGTTTATATAACCATAAGAATGAGGAATGTAGAAAAGCTGATATAGTGGCTCTGTAGAGAAAACTCTCACTGCTCTTGCCTCTTTGGCATGGGGAATCCACGTCAGGTCAACCAACATAAGCATACAGCACACGTGGGGGATGTTCACTCCACTGGCATGCACTAGTGTGTAGAAAATCCCACATACATTCAAACTCAAGGGATATCCCCTGTTCTCAGAACCAGGGATTCACTCTTGGCATCATACGAGGGCTGTCACTGTGTACCCTTACCAGAGCTCACATGTTTGTGAGGGCAGAACAGCAGCCTGGGACTCACTGCAGAGTGCAGAACTGAAAGGAAAATATGATTGTTGAGGCTTTGCATAACCAGGTATTTTCATTTCTGCCTCACTCGTTTTCCAAAGTTTCCTTCTCGTGACCAAATTTATGTAACTCCTTATCCGACATAAGGGAGGTTAAAGTCAGGATGGCTGCAAAGTTTAGGATGAGCATCTCCATCTCCAGGGCCAGGAGAGGCAGCTGCAATGGGCATTAGCAGCACCCTGAGCAGCCTGGATCTGCTGGGCTAAAGTGATACTCATCTGATCCCCCCACCATACTTCTTACAGCCTCCTGCTGGAACAGGCTGCCATGCAGTAAATGCATGCACAAGTCCCATCTCACCTGAGAATTCAGGAAATCATCAGTTCAGCGCTAGTCACGTGGCAGAACAGGTAGACAGCTGTCCTCCACTGCTCATCAGCTCAGTTTAGTGGCCTTCTGTGGGGTTTCCAATTTTGTTGTGCAAGTGAATGAATAATCAACAGTTCTGTCTAGCGGTCTCAGCACAAAAGTTGGCAGCCAAGACCTCTTGGGCTCTAGTCCCTCAGCTGACACTGAGTGCGTTTCTGGTTGAGCAAGTCACTCAGTTTCTTTGTGCTAGCCTTTCCCCTTCTGTGCAGCACTGTGCACACACTGAGTGCTCTATTAGTCTGCTCAGATGGGTGTTAGGATGATTAGACTCACTTAGAGAAGAAACAGCTGAGAGGGAAAAATGCCTTCCTACTGCTGAACTTCATTAAAACTTTATTATTCTATGAAGTTTGTGCAAGAAGGACTGTAAGTCTTCAGAAATAGATACATTCTTCATTCTTCTTTTGAATTTCTGCAGGGAACAGTCCAATACCTGCCTTCTTTCACCATGGTTTACTGAAGAGAGACACCTCCTTTACAACTTTCCCAGCAATAAATACAGTTAAAACACAATCCCCTTGAGTATTGCTTGCCACCTGCACATGGTGTCCAGGACAGCCTCATCCTCCCGTATGGAGTTTTCAACACAAGCTCTTCATTCAGTTGCTAGACAGTATCCTGTTTGGTTTGAAGATAGCTCACCTCTTCCTCTGTAGGAGGTTGTAGCCATTAAGCATCTTCCTACAGAGAAACAACTGGACTATTTCTACGTCCTTGTCAGGATGATGATCTACCACCCCAACAAAGATTCCTTCGCTGAGCTGCTGATAAAGAGTTACAGCCACCACAGCATCTGCCTTGGCACAGGACAAGTGTTCCTTTCTGCATAGACTCTGAAGACCAAACCCTGGCCCAGTGAAGGCAACAAGAGTTTTGCCAGAAACCTACAAGACACAGGGGTCAGTCCTGCAAGGATTCTTTCCAAACCAGTCTGGAACGTTTCCAGATTTGTTTTTGATAAAGAAGGGGATGGGGCTTAAGGCCAGTGCACCAGATGCTGGTTGTGATAACGTTAGCTAACACTTCTCTGCTCACTCCAACGTTCTAAAGTTGGTCTACAAGGTGCTACACAAGCAGTCTGCAGGCCAGCAGGACACTTGAACACGTGCTTATCTTCAAGAATACCAGTAAATCTTGTTGAGTGCTGAATGTTATGCTTTCCTGAACTGGAGCCAAAGTGCTCCACCCCTTGCCAGCTCTTCAGGTTAGCATCCAACAAGTCTCTGATAGAAATGCTGAATAAAGCCCTTCATACAGTATGCAAATGGTTCCACCAACTACATGTGTATTATGTCATTCTTCTACATAGACATGAATGGGTCAGTTCAGGATATTCTGTTTCAAGCCTCCTCTGTTTTTAGTTGTTTGCCTATGCTTTGTAGCTATGATCCAAGCCCCTTTTTTGCACAGAGGAGACAAACATTCAAAATGAGCAGCACCAGTGATCCTTTACCCCTACAAATAGTGTTAACCTTGAAGCTATAATATATTGGGTTTAACTGTATTCCCACTGTGTTCTGCAGCTGGCATTTTCTCTGTTGTGTTTTGTTTCTCGGCCCTCTACCAATTCTCTCATCCAACTGCAATAACTTCTCTCATCCAACAGGATTGGGAAAGAACTGCCAGGCGTTGGTGGTATAGTGGTTAGCATAGCTGCCTTCCAAGCAGTTGACCCGGGTTCGATTCCCGGCCAACGCAGAGCTCCCTTTTGGGGTGCTGAGTCACTGGAACAGGTTGCCAAAAGAAGTGGCAAATGCTCCATCCGTGGCAATATCCAAGGCCAGGTTGAGCAGGGCTTTGAGCAACCTGGTCTAGTGTGAGGCATCCCTGCCCATGGCAGGGCAGTTGGAACCAGTAGATGATGTTAAGATCCTTTCCAACTCTAACCATTCCATGATAGTATCAATCTATGAATGGATGCCAAAATGACTTAGAAAACACTGTTCAGGTTCCATTCAATAAAGCAAAGCACAGAAGCATCTATTAGCATTATAATTACATAGTCACTGAAACACATTAAAGATAACCATGTCATTGACGTGAGTCGAGGAAGCATACCACTGCAAATCACTTTTAAATAGCCCGTGTCTGCCCATCACATAGAAACCTTTGACTATGTACGCCATGAAACATGCCATACTCTACTCACTTCTGTTTTATCCCTAAGGATGCACTGCACATTCCAACAAGACAAAGCAATTCAAACCTCTGTCCTCAGGCTAAAAGAACCACCAATAGCTGCCTGTCTATTTCTGTCAACCAAAACAGGAGACTATTTCCCTCACCCTCTGGGTTGGCACCACTGTGATTTCACCCATTATCCAGCCAATTCTTTTATTTTGTAGGATTGCACTCTCTGACTAAAGCAACTTTTCTAAACACATTTAATTCTTTGAGATCAAAGCCAAAATTCCATGTGTTTATAGCTTTCCAAGAGTGTCCAAAAGCAATTGACAATGATCCAGTTGCCGATTCTCCCCAGTGCCTTTTAAAAGTCATATTGCCAGGCTCCTGTATTCTTGACTGCCATTCAAGTGTCACAACCAACACTGCAAAAGCTCAGGAGTCTGGGTGCCCAGCATCTGATGAACACAGCCACAGACTCAGTGCCCTCAAGCTGTTGGTGTGCCTCCAGGCCTACAACAGGCTTGAGGGATCTCTCCAGGACTATTTCCATCCATATGATCAAGACATGTTCTGCCTTAATGGACACTTTTTGTCTGTACCTTGGACATATCCTGATGTTTCAGGGGAGCTAGGCAAAACAACCACGAAAAGCTGGATCCACCAGCTAGGCAGATAAGAGGCGGAATCATGTGTGGCCCCCGGTTCCATGAGAAATGGTATTTCATAGTTTCCTGAAACTCTGCTTTTCAGGCAATCCCTCAGACACTGGCTGGGAAGCAGCTTCTACTGGTCGCTGGGTACAGAGCAAGATCTACTGACATCAGTAACAACCTTTCCATCTGTTACACTGCAGTCTGGATCACACCCCTGATGAAAGAGGAAACATTCACAAAGGGGAGGGATGTTTTGGAGAAGAATCTGTTTTGGCTGTTAGCAGGGGTGTTCCCACATTTTGGTGCGTTTCGTTCCATTCCTCAGAGAGGGCCATTTACATGCTGCTGGCAGTCAGAGGAGAATTTCCCCTTGTTACATCAGATTTAGCATGCCTTACAACTACATATCGCTTTTCCTTGAGGTGCAGCCGTGTTTTCTTCAGGGAAGTTGCAAATAAGTGAGGGCACGCACAAAAAGAATCACGACCCGACTCAGCAGTCTGTCCCTGTGTGCAGTGTTGGGTTTGGGGTGTTTTGAGTTATGCAAGCACAGAAACAGGCACGCACAAAGACACGTGTAGAAGCTGCCTTTTTCCTGCTCCAGCCAGGGCACTGCGCTCACCACTTCTCACCAAAATGCAAAGCTAAATGAAGGCAATTCATAAATTCAAGCTCCTGTGGGACAGCATTTGCAAAAATCTCTAAGCTTGTTGGCTTTGTCTGTGATCCTGGAGATAAGTATTACAACCATAGGAAGAGGAAACACTACCTATGTGAATGATGCCTCTGAAAGGGCAGCAGGCAGTTCAGACAGGTCCAGCTGACTTCCAGGCTGCTCAGGCCTAGGACATTAATCCAACGGAGTCAGAAATCTCCTTGGAAGATTAGAAGCACGGCTGACATCACAGTGTCTGCACCAGGTAATAGAGAAGAACCCTGTGTGTGCAGAGGCATCGGTAGCAATTGATCCCTCATGGAGCACAAAGCTCACCATCTCCATTGATTCCCAAAAGTGGTGATGCTCTGAGCTGCTCCAGTGAAGCTTCAGCTCTCCCTGTCTCGGGACCCCTCTGCTCCAGGCATTTTAAGAGACCAGATGGATCTTCATTGCTCACTGCATGTTTAAAGCCAGGCCATGTGTGCTTTTCTCCTAACAACCCCAAGATACAAAGTCCAATCAAGCATCGTAAAATTAGCATTATATTGAACCAGTCTTTACATTTTATATATGTAAGGAAAAGTTACAAAGTTACAGACACGTATGCCTTGCTTCTGGCTTCTAAACAGTAGGGGAAACTCCCAGCTCTCTTTACCTCAACTCTACTGGTTTTAATTATGGAAGCTTTATTATTTTTATTGCTCTCCTCTCCATTCTCTCCCCATTTGTCAGCTTTGCTTTCCTAACTCTTGTGGTTGCTGACGACCAGCATCACAATAACTACTCCTGCTTGCACTTTCTTTCCAAGAAGACTGGTCTGGAGATTTGAACAACTTGAATGTACTGACATGCATCTGCTTGCCCAATGCCCAGCTTCAGGAAAGACAAAGTCATCGTGGACACATGACCACAGCTGTGTGTGCCAGCTGTTAAAAGCTCAGTCCCTGTAGGTCACAGACTCTCAGGGAGCCTTCCAGTCTGGAAGCTTGAGAGGATCCATTTCAGATCAAGCAACAAAGGGAAGATGTGGATGAGAATTAAAGGCTTTGAAATAAAAGCAATGCATCAACCAGTGGGTCACAGGATTTGTGAGCTATTTTGCCTCTCAGCCCTTGCCAGCAATGGGACATATGAATACGCTCTAGACATAGCAACCATCTGCAAAGAATCCCAAGTTCCCTCTGGACAAGTTATGAGAAGGAGTGTCACAAAACCTCATCTGACACAGCAGCAGTGTTCAGCTACCCCCAGATTCAAGCTGATGGCAGCACTGACTGTAAGCACTCCTGAGTGAGGTTTGCACCTGAACAGGATAGAACAGAGTTGCACTCTGAGTCGGGGATATATCTGCCAGCTTTAGGGACCCACAAGATGGAGTAGGTGCCTTTGCTTTCCCAGGCTGGGTAGATCTATAGCATGGAACATAGAGGTATCCAGGAATGCCAGCTTGGGCCCACAGCGCTGTACTTGTGGAATGGAAACCTCTGTGCCACACTGGTCATCACAACTGATCTGGGATTACCTTGTGTAGACCTGGCTCAGAGGACTCGGCATTGCACCAGTCAGCTCTGTTGATAGATCACACCAGATCACTAAGAACAGTTACGCTTTTCTGCATCCAAAGCATCCCAGAGCATACTAAATCTCAGGATGCTTCCAACAGGATGAGGGTAGTTCATAATAAGCATGACTCCAAGTGCTCCAAGAATAATTTGTGCACTAGAAGCCTGAACAACACAGAAGGAAAAGAGAGCCACATCACTCTTCCACTTCGTTGTGGGTACCACATAGCCTGAAAAGAGTTGAACACAGTTACACACTTTGACTTGAGGACATGTCTGTCAAATTAATCTGTAGTTTAAAGTTTGGGAAACAAAAACAGGATTTAGTTTTTCTAACTAGTCTGTAGAAAAATCTCATTCATTCAGATTCAAGGGATAACCCCTCTTCCTTTCCCAGAACCAGGGATTCACTATTGCCATCATATTAGGGCTATCATTGTGTCCTCATGCCAGAGCTCACATGTTTGTGAGGGGAGAAGAACAGCTTAGCACTCACTGTGTAGTGCAGAGTTGAAGGCAAAACCTGACCACTGAAGATGAAGCAAGGCATTCACATACCCAGGTATCTTCATTTCTGATTCACCCATTCTCCCAGGTTTCCTTCTTTGCACCAAGTTTAAGTGACCCTGAATGAGGGAGGTTAAAGTCAGGATGGCTGCAAAGTTTAGGATGAGCACCTCCATCTCCAGGGCCAGGAGAGGCAGCTGCAATGGGCATTAGCAGCACCCAGAGCAGCCTGGATCTGCTGGGCTAAAGTGATACTCATCTGATCCCACACCATACTTCTTACAGCCTCCTGCTGGAACAGGCTGCCATGCAGTAAATGCATGCACAAGTCCCATCTCACCTGAGAATTCAGGAAATCATCAGTTCAGCGCTAGTCACGTGGCAGAACAGGTAGACAGCTGTCCTCCACTGCTCATCAGCTCAGTTTAGTGGCCTTCTGTGGGGTTTCCAATTTTGTTGTGCAAGTGAATGAATAATCAACAGTTCTGTCTAGCGGTCTCAGCACAAAAGTTGGCAGCCAAGACCTCTTGGGCTCTAGTCCCTCAGCTGACACTGAGTGCGTTTCTGGTTGAGCAAGTCACTCAGTTTCTTTGTGCTAGCCTTTCCCCTTCTGTGCAGCACTGTGCACACACTGAGTGCTCTATTAGTCTGCTCAGATGGGTGTTAGGAGGATTAGACTCACTTGGAGAAGAAACGGCTGAGAGGGAAAAATGCCTTCCTACTGCTGAACTTCATTAAAACTTTATTATTCTATGAAGTTTGTGAAAGAAGGACTGTAAGTCTTCAGAAATAGATACATTCTTCATTCTTCTTCTGAATTTCTGCAGGGAACAGTCCAATACCTGCCTTCTTTCACCATGGTTTACTGAAGAGAGACACCTCCTTTACAACTTTCCCAGCAATAAATACAGTTAAAACACAGTCCCCTTGAGTATTGCTTGCCACCTGCACATGGTGTCCAGGACAGCCTCATCCTCCCGCATGGAGTTTTCAACACAAGCTCTTCATTCAGTTGCTAGACAGTATCGTGTTTGGTTTGAAGATAGCTCACCTCTTCCTGTGGAGGAGGTTGTAGCATTGTGCATGTTCCTGCAGAGAAACAACTGGACTGTCTATTTCTATATCCTTGTGACATGGAGGAAACTATAAAACATCAGTTGTTTGCTATAGATTATTACCCAACACCGCTAGGCAGAAAAACAGCAAAAGAGAGTGGTCCTATGGCATCGTAAATCCAAAGTGAAAGGAAAAACAGGACCAAAGTGAATTTAACCACAAGATGGGATGTTTAACCAAGCCCATTCTTACTTTGCCATTTGAAAGCAGCCAAACATTAAAGACAGGGAAATAGCCAGCAAGATTCACAGAACCATAGAATGGATTAATTTGGAAGGTGATCTAGTTCTAATCACCCTTCAGTGGGCAGGGGCACTTTCCACTACACCAGGTCACTCAAATCCCCATCCAGCCTGGCCTTGAACACTGCCAGGGATGGGGCAGCCACAGCTTCTCTGGGCAACCTGTGCCAGGGCCTCACCACCCTCATAGTGAAGAATTTTTTCCTAATACCTAATCTAAATCTCTCCTCTGTCAGTTTGAGGCCATTCCCCCTTGTCCTGTCACTACATGCCCTTGAACGAAGGTTTCTTGTACCCCCTTTATGTACAGGAAAGTTGCTCTCAGGTCTCACTGGAGCATTCTCTTCTCCAGGCTGAAGAAGCCCAGATCTTTTAGCCTCTCTTTGTAGGAGAGGTGCTCCAGCCCTCTGAGTTCAGGAAGTTACCAGCCTGTACTGCCTGACCAGCAGTCATCAGCTAAACATCAGAGGAATTGGACATATGCAGTTATGCTGTAGGGGGAATTTCTTGTCACCTAAACCATTTAGACAGATTCAAGGGACTTCATCATTTCGTGTCTTGACAATCTGAGCAACAAAGGGAAGACAGAGTCTTCCAAATACATCTTTTTGTCCTCCTTTGTCTATAATTTAAAAAATAACTAGTGATCACAGTTCTTACAGAGTTCCAGTGAGGTTTGTGCCCTTGATAGTTGAAAGCATATGCAGAACACAGAATATTTCCACATGTACGTGTCTAAGAAAACAAGTTGTGGTTTGCAATAGCTGACAAAAAAACATTCATAGATGAATAAAGGCTTTCCCTTTAGCAGCCTGCCTGCTGTGAAGATAGAAGGTGCTCCAAGACTCAGCTCCATCATTCACTCTTGCCAGGCATAACATACCACAGAGAAGACAGCAGCGGTGTTTTACCCAAGGAAGCAAACTCACGCTACACTCCCACCAGAACAAGAACAAAAATGCCACTGCAGCTCATGCTTGTGTAGCCAGAAGAGGAATGGTGAAGTTTTCCTTTGGATTCCCAAGATCACAGGGACCAGCACACCACTGCCTGTGCCACGGAAAGTTTTCAATGCTCTTTAGATTACTAATAAGATACCTGCCATAGCAAGCCCAAGGCCAAGCCCTGTCACGTCTGCCTGTGCATGGGTGGTGTGGCACTGCGTGAGGAAGGCAGGGACTGATGGAGATGGCGCCCACAGCTGCACCTTGCTGCAAGTGCCTGATTGCAACATGTGAGCAGAGCCCTGTGCCCAGCTGCTCACTGCAGCCCACAAGAGCCAGCTGTGTAAGAGCCCATCATCCCAGAGCACACAAAGCAGCTGATGATCTACCACTAGAACAAAGATTCCTTCGCTGAGCTGCTGAGAGAGAGTTACAGCCACCACAGCATCTGCCTTGGCACAGGACAGGTGTTCCTTTCTGCATAGACTCTGAAGACCAAACCCTGGCCCAGTGAAGGCAACAAGAGTTTTGCCAGAAACCTACAAGACACAGGGGTCAGTCCTGCAAGGATTCTTTCCAAACCAGTCTGGAACGTTTCCAGATTTGTTTTTGATAAAGAAGGGGATGGGGCTTAAGGCCAGTGCACCAGATGCTGGTTCTGATAACGTTAGCTAACACTTCTCTGCTCACTCCAACGTTCTAAAGTTGGTCTACAAGGTGCTACACAAGCAGGCTGCAGGCCAGCAGGACACTTGAACACGTGCTTATCTTCAAGAATACCAGTAAATCTTGTTGAGTGCTGAATGTTATGCTTTCCTGAACTGGAGCCAAAGTGCTCCACCCCTTGCCAGCTCTTCACGTTAGCATCCAACAAGTCTCTGATAGAAACGCTGAATAAAGCCCTTCATACAGTATGCAAATGGTTCCACCAACTACATGTGTATTATGTCATTCTTCTACATAGATATGAATGGATCAGTTCAGGATATTCTGTTTCAAGCCCCCTCTGTTTTTAGTTGTTTGCCTATGCTTTGTAGCTATGATCCAAGCCCCTTTTTTGCACAGAGGAGACAAACATTCAAAATGAGCAGCACCAGTGTTCCATTACCCCTACAAATAGTGTTAACCTTGAAGCTATAATATATTGGGTTTAACTGTATTCCCACTGTGTTCTGCGGCTGGCATTTTCTCTGTTGTGTTTTGTTTCTCAGCCCTCTACCAATTCTCTCATCCAACTGCAATAGCTTCTCTCATCCAACAGGATTGGGAAAGAACTGCCAGGCGTTGGTGGTATAGTGGTTAGCATAGCTGCCTTCCAAGCAGTTGACCCGGGTTCGATTCCCGGCCAACGCAGAGCTCCCTTTTGGGGTGCTGAGTCACTGGAACAGGTTGCCAAAAGAAGTGGCAAATGCTCCATCCGTGGCAATATCCAAGGCCAGGTTGAGCAGGGCTTTGAGCAACCTGGTCTAGTGCGAGGCATCCCTGCCCATGGCAGGGCAGTTGGAACCAGCTGATGATGTTGCGGTCCTTTCCAACTCTAACCATTCCATGATAGTATCAATCTACAAATGGATGCTGAAATGACTTAGAAAACACTGTTCAGGTTCCATACAATAAAGCAAAGCACAGAACCATCTATTAGCATTATAATTACATAGTCTCTGAAACACATTGAAAATAAACATGCCATTGACGTGAGTCGAGCAAGCATACCACTGCAACAATACTTTTGAATAGCCCAAGTCTGTACATTGCATAGAAACCTTTGACTATGTACACTATACAACATGCCATACTGTGTTATTTACTCAGTGCAGTTCACTTATCTCTACTCACTTCTGTTTTATCTCTAAAGATGCACGGCATATTCCAACAAGACAAAGCAATTCAAACCTCTGTCCTCAGGCTAAAAGAACCACCAATAGCTGCCTGTCTACTTCAGTCAACCAAAACAGGAGAGTATTTCCTTAATGCTCCAGGTTGGCACCACTGCGATTTCACCCATTATCCAGCCAATTCTTTTATATTGTAGGGATTGCACTCTCTGACTAAAGCAACTTTTCTAAACACATTTAATTCTTTGAGATCAAAGCCAAAATTCCATGTGTTTATAGCTTTCCAAGAGTGTCCAAAAGCAATTGACAATGATCCAGTTGCCTATTCTCCCCAGTGCCTTTTAAAAGTCATATTGCCAGGTTCCTGTATTCTTGACTGCCATTCAAGTGTCACAGCCAACACTGCAAAAGCTCAGGAGTCTGGGTGCCCTTCAGCTGATGAACACAGCCACAGCCTCAGTGTCCTCAAGCTGTTGGTGTACCTCCACACCTACAACAGGCCTGAGGGATGTATTCCAGAGTATTTCCATAAAAAGGGGAACTTCATAGATTCATAAAACTCTGCTTTTCTGGCAGTTCCACAGACATTGGCTGGGAAGCAGCTTCAACAGATCACTGGACACAGAGGAAGATTCCTGATCACAGGAATACAGCACAAGATTTCCTGACATCAGTAACAACTTTTCCATCTGTTACGGTGCAGTCTGGTTCACACCCGTGATAAAGATGAAACCATACACGAACAGGAGGGATGTTTTGGGGAAGAATCTGGTTTGGCTGTTATCAGAGGTATTCCCAGATTTTGGTGTTTCCTTCCGTTCTTCAGAGAGGGCCATTTATACGCTGCTGGCAGTCAGAGAAGAATTTCCCTTCGTTACATCAGATTTAGCATGCCTTACCACTACATATTACTTTTCCACAAGGAGCAGCTGTGTTTTCTGCAGGGAAGGTGCAAATACGTGGTATTTGGCGACACATCTGAAGATTTAGGCATGGGGGCATCATCATACAAAGGTCATCCTTCCCTGGAATAAAAAGTGGCTCTGGCAGCTGAGGCTTCTATGAGGCTATTACACTACGCACTGCCTATCTCTGCCAAGCAGGGTACGTGGGACAGGAGGCAGTTTCCTTTCTTCTTTCTGCAGGGGATACCTTTTCAAAGCGGAGAGGGGCATTCCCTAGAGAAGCCACAACAAATCTTGGTCCTCTTTGAGAAGGTATTAATAATGATGTTTAATAATAATAATCACAACAACTAATTTTATTGATAACAATTTAGATGTTATTACTATTATTTAGATGCTAACTAGATGTTAAATACCTCTTTTTGCATACAGCCTTAGTCCAAGCTTCACCTCTTTCACAAGATTTGCTCTGCACTTTATCGTCATCTGAGAAGACTGATATGAATCAGGCAGCCCACAGATTCTCTTTCTTTTGTTGGAAAGAATTTACAAACAAACAGCTCTCTCTTCTGACAGGAGACACCTGGACAGTAGATGGCCTATTGACTAGGGCAGTAAGGACCTTTTTTTCAACACAGGGGTGCATCGAGACACATGGGGATGAGTGATTGCTGTCACCACAACCCTGCAATTCCAGCACACACAGATTTCCACAGAGGTTACCAGTGAAACCAAATACCAACCGCTATTATCAGTGACACCGTAAGCACATGGGATTGTTTGCTGTTTTACCTACTTTCCGGGAAGCTCTCCACAGAAGGGTTGGAGCTAGAAGGAACCCTCTCTGCAGTCCTTTACTTCACACCCCTGCAGAACGAGCAGGTTCAGCATGCTAAAGCCAGACGAACCTTACAGATCAGTAGCTCAGATGAAGGTGACATCACGACCCGACTCAGCAGTCTGTCCCTGTGTGCAGTGTTGGGTTTGGGGTGTTTTGAGTTATGCAAGCACAGAAACAGGCACGCACAAAGACACGTGTAGAAGCTGCCTTTTTCCTGCTCCAGCCAGGGCACTGCGCTCACCACTTCTCACCAAAATGTAAAGCTAAATGAAGGCAATTCATAAATTCAAGCTCCTGTGGGACAGCATTTGCAAAAATCTCTAAGCTTGTTGGCTTTGTCTGTGATCCTGGAGATAAGTATTACAACCATAGGAAGAGGAAACACTACCTATGTGAATGATGCCTCTGAAAGGGCAGCAGGCAGTTCAGACAGGTCCAGCTGACTTCCAGGCTGCTCAGGCCTAGGACATTAATCCAACGGAGTCAGAAATCTCCTCGGAAGATTAGAAGCACGGCTGACATCACAGTGTCTGCACCAGGTAATAGAGAAGAACCCTGTGTGTGCAGAGGCATCGGTAGCAACTGATCCCTCATGGAGCACAAAGCTCACCATCTCCATTGATTCCCAAAAGTGGTGATGCTCTGAGCTGCTCCAGTGAAGCTTCAGCTCTCCCTGTCTCGGGACCCCTCTGCTCCAGGCATTTTAAGAGACCAGATGGATCTTCATTGCTCCCTTCATGTTTAAAGCCAGGCTATGTGTGCTTTTCTCCTAACAACCCCAAGATACAAAGTCCAATCAAGCATTGTAAAATCAGCATTATATTGAACCAGTCTTTACATTTTATATATGTAAGGAAAAGTTACAAAGTTACAGACACGTATGCCTTGCTTCTGGCTTCTAAACAGTAGGGGAAACTCCCAGCTCTCTTTACCTCAACTCTACTGGTTTTAATTATGGAAGCTTTATTATTTTTATTGCTCTCCTCTCCATTCTCTCCCCATTTGTCAGCTTTGCTTTCCTAACTCTTGCGGTTGCTGACGACCAGCATCACAATAACTACTCCTGCTTGCACTTTCTTTCCAAGAAGACTGGTCTGGAGATTTGAACAACTTGAATGTACTGACATGCATCTGCTTGCCCAATGCCCAGCTTCAGGAAAGACAAAGTCATCGTGGACACATGACCACAGCTGTGTGTGCCAGCTGTTAAAAGCTCAGTCCCTGTAGGTCACAGACTCTCAGGGAGCCTTCCAGCCTGGAAGCTTGAGAGGATCCATTTCAGATCAAGCAACAAAGGGAAGATGTGGATGAGAATTAAAGGTTTTGAAATAAAAGCAATGCATCAACCAATGGGTCACAGGATTTGTGAGCTATTTTGCCTCTCAGCCCTTGCCAGCAATGGGACATATGAATACGCTCTAGACATAGCAACCATCTGCAAAGAATTCCAAGTTCCCTCTGGACAAGTTATGAGAAGGAGTGTCACAAAACCTCATCTGACACAGCAGCAGTGTTCAGCTACCCCCAGATTCAAGCTGATGGCAGCACTGACTGTAAGCACTCCTGAGTGAGGTCTGCACCTGAACAGGATAGAACAGAGTTGCACTCTGAGTCGCGGATATATCTGCCAGCTTCAGGGACCCACAAGATGGAGTAGATGCCTTTGCTTGCCCAGGCTGGGTAGATCTATAGCATGGAACATAGAGGTATCCAGGAATGCCAGCTTGGGCCCACAGCGCTGTACTTGTGGAATGGAAACCTCTGTGCCACACTGGTCATCACAACTGATCTGGGATTACCTTGTGTAGACCTGGCTCAGAGGACTCGGCATTGCACCAATCAGCTCTGTTGATAGATCATACTCAGCCTTTTTAAACATTTCTGCCCTTCTCTATCTCTGTCACCATGCAGGTAGTTCATCATAAACCAGACATTTTCAGAGGTATGATGGTACTCTTCCTCTTGTACTGTTTAGGCCTCAAACAGTAAAATACCAGTGGTGACATTTCAGAGCACCAGTATCTTGTCATGATAGACAAGTAAAGGTAGCAAGATTCATAAAACTTGAACATGGATCATGTGGATTCATGTCCGCTCTAATTCAGTGTGCCATAGAGAGCAGTTCTCCAGCCCTTTCTTGCACAAAACAGCTTGGTCCCATTAACTGGAATGGTTCTCACAAGCAAGTTCTCTTTTCTGCACAGGCTGCATACCAAAGTCAGCAGTGTCTAAACAGCAGTCCAGGAGAGGAGAAGTAGCTTGTAATGAGGACACATTGCTCTAACGTTGCAGCCTGTCAGACCACACGGGTGTCACTGTTTCATGCTTTGTTCTCATCTACTTCTCTCTCTTCCTTCCACCTCTTCTAAAACTGCTTCCCCTTGTTCAATTTCTTGCAGGTGGCTGCAGGAACAAGGGGAGGAACCGTGACCGTGATTTTACCTTTTTGACCTTGCAGAACATTTTGTCCTTTAAGGGTTAAATACTGAGAGATCTGCTTCCTAAGAGATCTCAGTGGCCACAGTTCCCACTTCTGCTGGAAAAGGAAGGTTCCTCTGTGTTCCTCTGGCTCATTAGCACACCAGCATCAAGAGCTATTGGCTCTGCAGACAGAAGCGATGTCAGACTCAGCACCACTTTGCTGCCTCTGCGCAGTAGCAGTTCATCTCACGAGGACTGACTCTGGTCTGTAGACTGGAAAATGCTGCAGTAAGTTGCAAAAAGTCATGGAGAAGACCAATCCAACTTGGAAAACAGGCAGCAAATGCAGTAAGTAGGATTGCACCTACACACACAGAGCAGAACTATTTTTACAGACACAGAAAAACCCAAACAAATCAACCCCCCAAAAAACAACCAGTCAACCAAACGAAACCAAGAAACATAAAAGCACAATGTTTCAGAAAAACGCTTAACATAATATCAGCAATGTTACATCGCTCCCTGGCACGCTAATGAATCCATTTCCCAGGGTTTTACCCTACGCACTCTTTCACGACACTGAATCTCTCACATTCAGCACACTGCAGATTTCTAAAGACCTCTTCATAAAATACAACACGCACTTGATGACTGCAGGACAGTGGGAGCACTTTACTGAACGAGCAGCACAACACTAGGCAGCAGCCAAGGAGCTTTCCCAAAGCCAAGGGTTTACTCAACGCTGTAATTGAAATTCAGGGTGGTCTCTCTTCACCAGAGTTTTGGCATTTTAGCTCCAGTCCAGTGTGCTCACAGTATGTGGCAGATCAACACCAACACAGGCCTGGCTCATGCAAAGTCACGCTGCTGCTTTGGCATGCCATCTCCCAGAGAGACAAGGGCCAGCTGCTTTCAGGAAGTTGCATACAGCTTCTGATGACTTTGCATTTCGTAATTTTTGTAATTTCGTATTGAATTTTGTAATTAGCCAAAGGATAAAGCTTTTTAACATAACAATTGTTACTTTTTTTTTTTACTCACTTGCCATCTCACACTTCATCTTGTTCTTTAGGCACTTACGATTAGCCTGCAGAATGTTAGGCTGGCTTCCTTACTCAAGGTTACTTCCAGGATTCATGTTGAGCAGCAGCAGTGTCTTCGAGTGCTTGAGCCAAAGCTAGTGAAACCCATAACAAAAAGATGCATCACTTTTAATGGGCTTTGCAAAAGGTCTCAGCTATTTCAAGAGTGCAAGTGCTCCAATCCTACAGTCACAGCACTGGCAGGAGCAGGACAGTGCATCAGCCAAATGGCAGGAAGATGTAGGGTTGTAGCCTTGGATATGACCAAGGCATCTCAGGAGGTATTCCTAATTCCAGTAGTTAAACTGAGCTATGGTTCCACTGCACAGGCTGTCAGCAGAAGAATTAGCACCCTTGTGACACTAGATCTTTTATCTCAATGAGATTTTAAAGAGTGGAGTAGTTTACGTAGAACAGGCTTAGTCACTAGGCACGAAGTCTTTTCTGTTTCCTTCGGGACTGTTGTAGAACCACTTCTAATTTCCATGTTTCTTTACTGGAAATAAAATAACAAAAAGCCTTTTAAGTCAAAGAACTGAGTCTTTGGTGATCATATGTCACAGACTAGCAGAGGGGAAAACCTTCTTAACCCTTCTTCCCTGTTGTTCCTCTGAGGCTCTAGTAGGAGTCCTTCCTTCATTATAATGTAGACATCTGCACAGGAGACAGCCATTGCTAATATCCCAGATGTGAGAAAAACTGCAAGCAGGTTTTGGATCTTGTTATAAAACAAAACACCACAGAAGCACTAGTTCAGAGGAGACTGGGCATCCTCTGATATACTCTGCCTCCAGGGAAGCCAAATACTTGTGTGAATGGCAAATGCAGCACTGGTTTACCCAAGACTGTATTCAGGTAACTCAGGCATCATCCCAGCCATCACGATGGAAGTGGCTGTATGTGAAACAAGTTTCACAAGGTCCACATTTTAACCAATGAGAAAATTTTATTTTTCTCCCAGTCTTGGCCTGTGATATGGGTTAGCACACTTCACCCATTCTTCAGAAAAAGGGCTTTTATATTCACCTGCTGGGTAACGTTGCCTAAGGTTATCCGTCCTGCACAGATAAACCCAAATGCATCTACACATCCTCCAAGGCATCGCTGGGCAGCACAGCTAACATCTGTTACTCTCTTCGCCTCAGGCCAGCAGGAAAAATGAGCCCATGTATTTTTCCTCTAGCAGGGATGCTGGTGTTGCACCTCTGGATTTCTTGATGCATTGAGAATGCACTTTAAGTCAAGCCCTGCACAGAAGGATGACTGCTGGACTGACGTGAGTGAGTAACGGCAATTCTTTAAAGTGCCCTGGGATGCGTAGCAGTCTGTATGCATCAATCACTCCTAAGAGCAACTGGAATCAAGCCTGTGACTGGCAGCGCAGGATCCTGAGATGCGTCTGAAGTGCTCAGGGAGGTTTTACAGTGACACAGCTCTCCCTGCACTGAAACCCACGGAGCAAAGCTCTGTAAGCCTGGTCATCCATTCCCCTCAACAGCTTTAGAATAGGCCAAGACAAATGACATGCCTTGCACTTAGCCTCTGCTGATGCAGAAGGAATAATTTTCTGGAATTCCTTTTGTATTACTGCCAAAGCATCACCCCAGATATTCAGGTTCATTCTTTTTCTGTTTCAGAGCGTGGAATCCTCCTGCTGGCATATTTATTTTTCCTAATACTGCTAAATATATATGGAAAACCAGACTTAAATAACCCAGCTTCCTTAAGTGACTCTATGCCAGAGGTGATGGAAAGTGTCAGAAGGAAGAATGTATCTCAGGCTACCAAGGAGAGCTGAGTGGAGACTACCAAGGAGAGCTGAGTGGGTCAGAGAGCCACGGTTGCTGTTTTCTTTCTTGATGATGCCATTTCAAAGCTAACTAAAATGAAGAGCAAACCTTCAGTAACATGTGCTAGCCAGCGGGGGGGAGGTGCCTGCAGCACCACGCACATGGCGGCTTATGTTCATTTGTAACTTCTCTGTCTTCCAGCAAGCAAAACCAGCTCTGCCACTAAAGCACCATGCCCAGGAGCACACCGGTTTTTCTGTGCTCTGCTACCTTGCTGCTGGCCCGATTGATGAACCCATTGGTTCTGGCGTGCCAGGACATTTCCCAAGAAATTGCTACTCCAAGGCAAGACACAGCAAGAAAAGCACTCGCTCCCATCCAGAACACCACAGCCTGACCCATCACTGGGTTGCACCAGGACTGCAGAGCCCAAAACTGAAAGTGACACTTTGGAACATCACCAATTCCTAAGAAGTGCTCAGGTCCATGAACAAGACAAGCACAACGTTATTTCTATCCCTTCCCCACCAGCAGAAGGCAGCAGGTATCTTTCAGCAGGTACAAATGGTGCAGAGATTTCAGAGCTGAAAAAAACACCATGGAAATGTCCTCAGAGAAGCCCCAACAAGCCAGCAGGGAGACGTACCTGCAGGCACCATTGGGACATAGATTGGCTGGGAACTCCACACGAGGGCTGCCACGGGAACAAGGACAAGCTGGACAATAAGGGTGGCCCCATGCAGGTAAGTCCCCAACCCCAAAGGGCTGGCTGTAGGATGCAGGGCTGGAAAGAGGGTCCATAGATGGCACCACAAGGGACAATCCAGTACCAGGGTGCCCAGATGGAAGCAGAGAAGAGCAGGGGAGGGCTGCAACGCAGCGCCAAAGGGTCAAGCCAAGAGACAAGACTGGACACAAACCCACCAATAAGGGGTAAAACTGGAGACAGGCCCATCAAGAACCTAGTGCAGAAACAGACTGGGACCCTGCGACCCAGGGCTGGCCTGAAATAGGCTCCCAAGCCCATGGTGTGGGTAGAGGATCCCGGTGAAGTCAAGCAGGACCATTAAAAACTATTCATGCCCTCAGGGTCCCCCTCAGGTCTTTTCCGTTGCTGTTTCTGACTGGTGGATAACTGGGCTCTGGTGCATGTTTCACCCGTGGGCCATGCAGCAGACCAGCAGCTACAGAGCCCTACACAGCCCTTCAGGCTGGCCACCCTCTGACGGTAGCTGGGCTGCTTCAGAGGGCCTGGTCCTGCCCTGGGACACTGTTCTTGCTTTGCTCTCTGCAGCAAAAACTGACTTTGCCCAACAGTTCAGTCCCCAGAGGAGAGGGAAACAAGGGCTGTGCAGGAAACACTGATGTACACGGAACATACTTCACTGGCCCCTGGGGGAAAGTAACTTGGCCAGTTCGCGGCATGTGGGATCCGCAGCTGGCTTAGATCAGGTCCAGTTCAGACTCAGCCCTGGCCAACCACACGGTCTGCAGTACTTTTGCTGGCCAGCCCTTTCGGCAGGGCTCCCTGTTGTTACCTCCATTAGAAGCCCCAGCTGGAGGCAGCAGATGATGGGCACGGTCCATCACACATACGCGCCGCAGCCTCAGTAGCCCGGGCTCCAGCGGGGCTCCATCACACGGGTCGGTGACCTGCAGCTCGCGTGGTCAGGCCCCAGCGCCTCGCCTTAGGCACTGGTGCTCCGGCAGCAGCAGCCCCACGGCCCCGGGACCCGAGCAGAGCTGGGGGGGCCCGTCCGGAGCCTGGAGCTCTCAGAGCTGGAGCAACGCTGCCCTCTGGTGGGGAACAGGCGTGTGTGCAGGTGGTGCCTCCGCGGCTGCGGCCGCCTTGCTTCGGCTCGGGTTTTGGGTCACAAGAGCGGGTAATGCAGTGCCTGTGTTTAAGAGGCAGCCGGGCACAGAGCATTCGTGCAAACACACATACAGGTACATTCACCTTCCAACCGCTGCAGCCTGCCTACGGATGGGAAGTGGTGAATGAGTGCCTTATTTTGCTTGTGTGCGCAGTTTTTGCTTTACCTGTAAAACTTTCTTTATCTTAACCTACGGGTTTTCTCACTTTACTCTTCCAGTTCTCCCCTGCACCACACCAGGGGGGAGTGAGCACCTCAGCTTAGCCCTTGACTTATGACCCTCACACTAACCTGCAACTCCTGAGGCCTGACCCATTACCCTTGACCTGTGACCTTTAACACCTGTGAACTGTAACTCCTGTTCCTAAATTGTGGCCATTGACCGTTGCAACCCTGACATTTGATGTGCAAGCCATGACCTTTGATCCTGACCCTGAGGCCTGATTCTGACCTTGATCCGTGGCCTCTGTCCCATGACACCTGATGCTGACCTTGACCCTGACCGCTCTCGGTGAGGGTGTTGGGGGTCAGGGGTCCCTGCCAAAGGTGTCTGATTGGGGCCAAAAGGCAATGGTCACAGGTCAGGGGTCACAGGTCTTCATCAGGAGCTGAGTATTGGAATCATAGGTCATGGATCACAGGTAAGAATCAGAGACTAGGGTCAGGTCAAGGGTCAAGTGTCAAGGGTCAGGTGCCACATATTATGGTTGGGGGGTTTATGGCTTTGGGAAGAGTTTAAACACACATCCTGATGGGTTTCTGCCTGTCAAGCAGGGATGGTTTCATGTAAAACAGCAAGACATGTTCTACCTTGACCATAATTGTTGTGTTATTGTAGTATCAGATTCTCAGGTGTTGAAAGTCAGCAAAGCTCTGCTGGTATCACCAAGAGGTGATTTACCCCAGGTGAGAACTTGGAGTAACAGTTCAGAATGTTGAGGTTGGGATGGAAGAGTCTATTTGATAATGATGAGACATCCATTTCATTAGCTATCAGTTTGATTAAACAGCCCGAAGCAGTCTATCAGCAAGGAGCCTGGCAGGAAGAGATGGATGAATGAAGACGTAAACAGAGGTGGAAAGTGAGAAAGGTTCCAGCTATCTCCTGCTCCTGTACCATTACCCTTACAGGCTGATGACGGGAACACTTTGGTGGTCACTGTCCTAGGAGGCCAAATTCACTGCCTGTTTGTAAAATGCTGCTGTAGCCAGATTTAGAAAGACAGTGTTACATCATCCTCATTCAATCTATTCCCCAGCGATTAATCGAAAGAGTCAGTCCTTCTCTTTGCCTGTGCTGCAGCTCCAGACAAAAGACCTGGAAATTTCCATCCATCAGCACTTGGAAACCCTGGAAAGTGCCATTTTTGAAAGGGGTTAATGAAATCTCCAACAAAGTGTCCAGCAGAACCTTTGGAACCTTTGCCAAAGCCGTGCAGGACGCTGAAACCGGAGCTGTCCTGGGAAGAGCTTGTACCGAATCTCCTTGCGTCAAATAAAACACACCTCTGGGTGAGCTTGTGTTTCAGCATGTTTAATAAGAGAAGATATTAGACCCTCGCTGAGGAAACGGGGATTGAGCGTTTCGGAACAGGCTGCCAAGAGAAGGAGGGCAGGTATTAACAGAATCCTCTTCAGGACAGACACGGGGAAAACTTCCTTGGGGTGAGAATTCTGGCAAACCTGGAGAAAGGCACATCAGTCAGTAGCTTGGGTGGTAGGACCAGCAACCTGAGCCTAGCACATTCCCATGGGATTTGGCTGGAATGAAAAATGAGACAAAGAGGTTTAGCGGGGCCTGCGCGATGATTTACTTTTTCCTGACTTACTCGTCCAGTTCCTCAAATGATTCTTGTCACATTCACCAAAGGCTGAGGAGAAGGGAGCGCCGGGAAAGCAGGGGCTGTACATTAGGATCTTTACGTAGAGAAAAACCTGGAAGCCTTACATCAGCCATCTCTTATTTGTCCTCCTGAGATCCTTTGGGGACTTCAAGTGGACTGCTTGAACTGGCCTCATTCCCAGACCAAAATGGACTCCCTGAAAGGATCTCAGATGAATTCGGATGCATTAATTTTCCTTCTTCTCCTCCAGCCACGTCTCTTTCATTTCCGTAAAGTCCTGAAATGATCTTACAGGTAGGCCTTCGTTTTGTAATTGTCTTTGGACTTCCCCCAGCTGTGAAAATTGAAACTAGAACTCATCTGGTTTCAGCAGATCGTGAGAGACTAAAGAGTCTGTCATGAGAGACTAAATGGGTCCAAACATGCTTCAGATTGTGCCTCCCTGGGGTGGGTAGAAAGAAGAGGATTATGTGCAGGAAGATGTGGAAGGTCTGATGTTGTGGGTCTGCGTTCCCAAATCAGGGTGATCGATGCCATTCTGAACAAGGGGAGAGACTGGAAAAGGGGAAAGTCATCCCAGTCTGGGTTGCAGAGAGCTGCTGGAATATGCTTGGAGGTTAGATGGGAGCAGTGAATGTGGATGGAATCCTACAGTTCATTGTTCATCCTCAGAGACCTACTTGAAGACCTGCAAGTGGTCACCAGTTTTGCCTGCTCTGCAAGGCTATGGGTCTGTTGGATTTAAGACTCAAATAGCACCATCTCCTCAAGCTCAACTCTGCTGCAAGGAGTGTGCAAACACATTGTGCAAAGAGACGATTTGCCCAACTGCTTCTGAAAAGCCTCCCTGTGAAGGCTGGGCCTCTGCATCTGGATAAGCTGCACTTCGACTCTGGGGACAAAAGGATGGTTCTTCCAGGAAGAATTGCCATGGGCCAGCAAACCTCTCACAGCTTTTAGTAGAAGTCTTTGGGATTCTTGAGACTGTGCCCAAAAGCTTGTGGTTTTGCAAAGTCATTGTAGGAGCCAGATACCCTCAGAACATGGAAGTGCACTGCCTGCAGCCCTGTTCCTCCAGGAATTTCCTCCTGGTCCAGTCACCCTGGTGTAGGTCCAATGCCAGTGGGTCCTTGGGAAGTTGACCCAGCTTCGATGTGCAGAGAGCCTGTAAAAAGATGAAAGCATTCCCAGCCCTGTCATTTTCTTAGCAATGGATTTTAAGCATTTTCCAGTTCTTTCTACCGCATTTTTTTAACAAAATTGGAAATACGTCAAATCTCCCTTTCAAATGCATTTTTCATGACCGTGTGAAAGAAAAAAACAACACAAAAACTGGTTCATGTAGTCTATATTTTCAATAGTAATGAGCATGCTATTAAAGTATGCTGGCACCAAAGAGTGTAGCAATCATCAGGCTTATTATTCAGAGAGAGACAATAGCAATATTAATGAAGCTCAGACATCTATCAAATGAATCTATGGTTTAAAGTTCAGGAAACAAAGGCAGGATTTAGTTTTTCTAACTCTGATTTCCTGTCTCTGTCAAAATCCGAGTGCCTGTGACTTGCTAGAAAGATGTTAATTTGTATTTTTCAGGAGTTTATATAACCATAAGAATGAGGAATGTAGAAAAGCTGATATAGTGGCTCTGTAGAGAAAACTCTCACTGCTCTTGCCTCTTTGGCATGGGGAATCCACGTCAGGTCAACCAACATAAGCATACAGCACACGTGGGGGATGTTCACTCCACTGGCATGCACTAGTGTGTAGAAAATCCCACATACATTCAAATTCAAGGGATATCCCCTCTTCCTTTCCCAGAACCAGGGATTCACTCTTGCCATCATACCAGAGCTGTCATTGTATCTTCTTGCCAAAGCTCACATCGAATCATAGAATCATAGAATAGTTAGGGTTGGAAAGGACTTCAAGATCATCTAGTTCCAACCCCCCTGCCATAGGCAGGGACACCTCACACTAAACCATCCCACACAAGGCTTCGTCCAGCCTGGCCTTGAACACTGCCAGGGATGGAGCATTCACAACTTCTCTGGGCAACAAATTCCAGTGCCTCACCACCCTCACAGTAAAAAACTTCTTCCTTACATCCAATCTGAACTTCCCTTGTTTAAGTTTGAACCCGTTACCCCTTGTCCTGTCACTACAGTCCCTGATGAAGTGTCCCTCCCCAGCATCCCTATAGGCCCCCTTCAGGTACTGGAAGGCTGCTATGAGGTCTCCACGCAGCCTTCTCTTCTCCAGGCTGAACAGCCCCAACTTCCTCAGCCTGTCTTCATACGGGAGGTGCTCCAGTCCCCTGATCATCCTCATGGCCCTCCTCTGGACTTGTTCCAGCAGTTCCATGTCCTTTTTATGTTGAGGACACCAGAACTGCACACAATACTCCAGGTGAGGTCTCACAAGAGCAGAGTAGAGGGGCAGGATCACCTCCTTCGACCTGCTGGTCTCACTCCTTTTGATGCAGCCCAGGATACAGTTGGCTTTCTGGGCTGCCAGCGCACACTGAAGCTGGCTCATGTTCATTTTCTCATTGACCAGCACCCCCAAGTCCTTCTCTGCAGGGCCGCTCTGAATCTCTTCTTTGCCCAATCTATAGCTGTGCCTGGGATTGCTCTGACCGAGGTGTAGGACCTTGCACTTGTCATGGTTAAATTTCATAAGGTTGGCATCAGCCCACCTCACAAGTGTGTCAAGGTCCCTCTGGATGGCATCCCTTACCTCCAGCATATCAACCGGACCACACAGCTTGGTGTCATCGGCAAACTTGCTGAGGGCGCACTCAATCCCACTGCCCATGTCAGCGATGAAGATGTTGAACAAGACCGGTCCCAACACCGATCCCTGAGGGACACCACTCGTCCCCTGTCTCCAGCCGGACATCGAGCCATTGACCATAACTCTTTGTGTGCGGCCATCCAGCCAGTTCTTTACCCACCGAGTGGTCCATCCATCAAATTGATATCTCTCCAATTTAGAGACAAGGATGTTGTGCGGGACAGTGTTGAACGCTTTGCACAAGTCCAGGTAGATGACATCAACTGCTTTACCCTTGTCCATCAGTTCTGTAGCCCCATCATAGAAGGCCACCAAATTGGTCAGGCAGGATTTCCCCTTAGTGAAGCCATGCTGGCTGTCACCAAGCACCTTGTTGTTTTTCATGTGCCTTAGCATGCTGTCCAGGAGAATGTGCTCCAAGATTTTGCCAGGCACAGAGGTGAGACTGACTGCGCTGTAATTCCCCGGGTCTTCCATTTTCCCCTTCTTGAAAATGGGGGTTATATTTCCCTTTTTCCAGTCGTTGGGAACTTCACCTGACTGCCATGATTTTTCAAATATGATGGCCAGTGGCTTAGCAACTTCGTTCGCCAGCTCCTTCAGGACCCGCGGATGGATTTCATCAGGTCCCATGGACTTGAGCATGTTCAGGTTTTTAAGATGGTCTCGAGCCAGATCTTCTCCTACAGTGAACCCATGGTCTTCATTCTCAACATGGTTGCAAGGGGAGAAGAACAGCCTAGGACTCACTGCAAAGTGCAGAATTGAAGGTAAGATCTGACAGTTGAGGATGAAGTGGGGCATTTGCATAACCAGGTATTTTCTTTCCTGCCTCACTCATTTTCCAAGGTTTCCTTCTCATCACCAAGTTTATGTAACAATCCTGTATAATGGAGGGTAAATTCAGTATGGCTACAGATTTTAAGATGATCATCTACATCTCTATTGCCAGGAAAGGCAGCTGCAATGGACATTAGCTGCACCCAGAGCAGCCTGGGACTGGCTGGGCTGAAGGGATGCTCATCTTATTCTCCAGCAGACCCTTCCCACAGCTTCCTGGTGAACAGGCTGCCCCTGTAGTAAATGCATGCATAATTCCCATCCCTCTTGAGTATTTAGGAAAGAAGTGTTGGAAATATATTGGGTGCACAGAGCAGGTCCCATGCTTTGCATGGGAGATTTAGGGCTGCCATTTGTTTGCAGTGTCAAAGGCAGGGTCTGCCATGTGTAGAGTGAAGCATGGGTCAAGCATCCCTTCTGAGAGGTGAAAGTTAATGGTGGTGGGATATAGGCAGTGTGCCTGGTGTAAACAGTGTCCTGATTACCCAGTAAGCACTAAGCTAAACCTGCATGAGATAATCCCTGTCAGGTTTGGAAATCTTTCTCTTCTGTCTGGTAGAAAATAACTTCACCTCCAGATGTTTAGAAAAGATGATGCCATGAACAGGTTAATGGGATCATGAAAGATAAGAAACTGACAGACAGCTTTTCTTTGTACAAAAGTTGCCTTCCTCTCCAACTCTTCCCTCACCCAATGCTGTGTACCTGTAACAGCAAAGTGCAATAAATTAGTGTACCTTTGCATCTCTCCCATTGCTGAGAGAAAGGTTTCCTCTGGAGTACCTACCTCCATTACCACCAGTGAAATGCTGTCAGCTTGAGCCTTTTTTTTTTAACAAGGATTTATGGGATTTGGACTCTTTGATTGCTGCTTTGACTTTCTACTTTCACAGCATGATGTAATCAACCTAGTTTTTCGTTTGTCTCCAATAAAATTAAATGAAATAATAAAGAGACTCAAATCCAGAAAGTCAGAAAATCCTTGATGGATGTCTTCAACAGTTGTGTGCTTCACAGAATTAAGAGCATGGTCACCATGAGAGCTATGAAAATTGGCTCACAGTTGTCACAGGCCTGTTTCACCTTTGGGATCAATCTGATCTCGCAGGGCACATTTGCAGCCTGGCTAGGTTTTGGGCTTGTGGTCATGAGACAAGGGAAAAGGTTCCTCCATCACTGCATGCAGTGATCTGCCTCCAAAATAAGTTGTGGGCTGAGAAGGCAGTGAGGCTTTTTGGAAAAGGCAACAACTTTGGTTGGGTGGGTTCTACACACATCTTCTTGTTGGCCATTTTGTTGCTGCTTATCTTCATGACTGCATTAATTTTTATTCAGACTCTTGCTAGCATTATTTTAATAAATACAAGAAGTTCTGATTGAGTTTTTCAGGAATATTTTATTCTCACACTTAACTCTTCTGTTGCTTATTTTAGGAGTATCTTTAAATTGACTTTGCAGCAAGATCCATTCAACCTATTTACAGATGTTTCACATGTGAAGATGTTCTGTGAAATAAAGTTTGAAGTACCGCTCTTAGCACTGCAGTTCAGACTTCAGGAGGTAATGATAGTCCTGAAAATTCTCCTGGGATGGGAGAGCCACTCTGATGGACAGGTTTGGATAGAGATATTCTGAGAAGTTCTGGTTTTGTGTCAAGTGAAAGTGTAGGGTTATTTGATAGCCCTGGTAATGAGCATATTACTATTTGTAAGTGTTCATAAGCGCACTGGTACTGATGACGGTGGGTCAGATTTTGAAAGGAATTAGAGTGCCTAAGTGCTGACAAGCACTTAATGCAGGACAAATGCCTACACTGCCTGGAGCCCTGTCTTACCCTAGAAGTGAATTTGTAGGTGTGAGCCAAAAACTGGTGAGGATAGTGCATGTTTCAAGACCTTTGCTGTAGAGATGTCCACACAGGAACTTCTCTTCCTGCGCTTGCATGTTCAGCACTACAGGAGTCAACCTTGTGTGCACTGATTCCTTCAGCTTATACCAAGAACAACATCCTTGGCAGTATGTGAAGAACAATTTAACCTAAGGCCAGCCGTGATGTCTGTCAATGCAACAGTTGCCTCTTCAGCCATGCTCCTGCTTTGGCTCATCTCGTAAACTCTATGGAGTATAGTAAATAACTCCAGGCCACTAGACCATTTGGTATAAGCATACATAAGGAATTCTGAAAAAAAAAGAAGAAAGAAAAAAAGAAGTCAATTTGCTTCCAAACTGATTCAAAACAACACAAAATATCAAGTAGGACAGCAATATTTACAATTAGGTTAAAAATAAATCAGTGATTAAAATAAATTTATACATTTTCTTAGATTTCAGGTGTTCTTCTACACTATCATCTGCCTTATTTCATCATGATTTACAGAATAGAGACATGTCCTTTACACCTTTCCCAGCTCTAGAAACAGTTAAAACATAATCCTCCTGACAAGCCAAAAGAGATAAAGATAACTCCTAGCTTTCTGAGTAGTTGCCAGCAACTGATAGCTTGCCTTGACTTGGCAGTGAATGTAATTGTTACTCTAACCTCCTTTTTAGCACATCCCCAGCTCCATCTTTACCCTGCTAATGATAGTAAAAGGTTGCAAGTTTACTGTATTTTTCTTCACAGAAACTGTTTTTCAAAACACACTTTCAAGGAAAATTCACTGTCAGGACTGGTGGATCCATCCCTCCTAATGATCCTGTGATTTAATTACTAAAATAGTTAAATAAAGATCCGATAAGTTAGAAGTACCAGGGGATCATCTTAGAACAATATTTACACGACTGCCTTAGAATTGAAATCCTAGGTGTTTCTGAAAATTTTACCCCTAAGAGAAGTTGTGCCCTTCAGAATTTCAGAAAGCAGGGTCTGGGTTCGCATAACTTTCCTCGGTTACTTTGGTGTCTTTTGAAATATGAATTAGATAAGCCTCCTTGTCGCTAGAGGCGTTTTGAGGACAATTCAACATAGGACTGTCGGCCCTTTCTGGTGGGGTTATTGTGAGATGTCTCTGAAATAATGAGGTGTTTTTCTCCCCAGAATAGTCAGTGCAGGCCGTAAGGTTTATATGGTTGGCATTTACAAAGACTTTATTTTTAAAATGGTGCCACAAGTTATTATAAGCTCTCCTAGGGCTGCGGGCTGAACTGTGCTAAAAAAAGGATCTATGTTAGTGATAAAGCAGTGACTGCATGTGCCAGTGGCTTAACCTTGTCATTGCAAATGCAACGGTCTTTCGTAAACTATTTAAAAGCAGCTGTGGGTTGGATGCTTCTCTAAAGTACAGTTCTGCATTAGTCTGAAATTCAAAAACTGGACTAACCTTCCTCCCTGATGTGAGTTTGGGAGTGCAATCAACCAAATTTCACTTTGGATTTCACTGATGCAAATCAAAATAAGAAAAAATCCTTTTTTTTTTTTTCCCCCTGAAGATTCAGCAAAATTAATTCCCAACACAGGTAGCCAGAGAAAAGTTAGGAGAAGGCAGTGGTTCTACCATAGCATAAATCCAAATCCAAAGAAAAACAAGACAGTGAATTTAGCTACGAGAAGGGATGCTTTACGAAGTCCATTCTTATCCTAAGAGTTGAGATTGCAGTAAGAAATAGGTAATAACACGCAGATATCTGCAATATCTTTTATCAAAGTACTGGCTCTACAGCAATGACTGGCAACGGCCATTTCAAACAGATGTTTCTCTACCCAGTGTGGAAAAATCATGACTACTGGAGAACTTTCTATCCGTGGGTTCTTATGAAAAGGCCCAGAATAAACCAAAATATAATTTTTATGCTCATTTCAGATTAATTCGAAACAAGCATTTTAAATCCACTTCCTTTTATCAGGTAACCTGACATCTGTGTGGAAATCTAGCCTCAGATGCAGCAGATGTATTCATTTGGGACACTATTTCGCCAGTGTGCCAATTAAAGTGCAGAGATGGTTCCTGTGTTTTGAAATATTTAGGTATTTTCATGGTTTATTAACCATGTTGGAGCCAAAATGGTGCAAGGATATAAATAAGGAAAACTTTGTAGAAAGGGACATCATGGATTCGTGTAAGAAACATTATCACCCCCCTCTGTGAACCTTACTTTGTTGAAAGACTTTCACTTTTCAGCTGTTCCTGTATAGACATCTCAGGCATAATCTGTCCTCAAAAAGAAGTCTGCAGAGCTATCGAGTGACAAAACCAGAAGACTGCAGAAATTTCCCCATGACCTAAACCATATCATCTTCCACACCACCCTACAAAGAATCATCTGTTACTAGCTTTTTTTTCTGCTACCAGTCTGTACCAAAAGGTTAAGAAAGTTGCATGAAAATGCCTTCCCCCACCCATGACATTTGAGTTATTGCTGGCTGGCATCCACATACCTGTGTGGCACAATGCAAGAGCTTTATTTAGTGGACCAAGATCCTAAGTATTCCAGAAGTTACCTGAATACAGGGAGTCATCAGCCAAGCACACCAGAGGAACTGGACACTTGCAGTTATGCTATATGGAAAATTTCTTGTTACCTGCATCATTAAAGCAGATTCAAGAGACTTCATCATTTGGTCTCTTGACAATCTGAGGATCAAAGGAAAGGCAGAGTCTTCCAAATATATCTTTTTTTCCTCCTTGGTCTATAATCAGAAAAATAACCAGGGTTCACAGTTCTTATGGAATTTGCAATGAGGTTTATCCCCTTGGGATACTAAGGGGTAGATCCACACAGAAAATGCTTTAGTGAATCATGTTCCAGTGAGTTTTGATATGTCTCCCTCTGTCTGTGTCCTCCAGTAATCCTTGGACGCTTAAAACTTTAACTGGATGATGAGCTCTTTGGTACCATCTATCCTGCTAATTGCTGTGATGAGATGTCCTCAGCCTCACTGCCTGTTGTGACTCTACAGTTGCTTATTTTCTATTTGACCTTCTTAAGATGTGTCCCACAATTCTCTGGGCTGATTCCCACGCTGCTTCAAAGTAAACATGCTGGAATGGGTACAGTGATTTATAGAGTGCTGCTGTGATCGGAGAAGGTCTATTGGCAAGTGACTAAGTGACTAAGCAAGTCTGTTCCAGTGGTAGACCAGAGAGAGTGAAAGGGAGTAGGTTTATGACCCTCAGGCAATGTGTCATGACCTGTACTTTAAGACCTTCTGGCTTAAAATATCACTGGAATATACAAGGTCTTAGTACGTCTGTTAGGAGATAGCAACCTGTCCGCCACAAGAAAAGCTGACATTATCTCACACTGCAAAACACGCTGAAATGAGATAATAAAATACCTGCATTCACTATAACTCCTTTTGGAGCTGACCTCTGGATCAGCTTCTCAGATAAGGAGGCAAATCACTAGAGCTCAAGGAGAAAGAAAAGGGAGCATTAGGACACATTACGTTCTTGAAATACTGGGACAAAAGGTATTGAAACCCTGTTCCTAGTGGTTGTACTGATAGCAAACTAGAGGTGAGGCTTTTCTTGAATAGCAACCACAATTCCTCACTTGTATGTGCTTTCATGAGCTTTGGTATTGCCAAAGCTGCATCTAGCTTTGAGCTACACAGCCCAGATGAATTTCCTATTGCAGGGAACCAATGGTCACAGCAAAACCACATCTATTTGGTGCTGAAAGTGGAGAGTGGAACATATCTTCATTGAACTGATATGGTGGACTGGAACCTGCATGGTGCCTCTATGTGGTAAACATATATCCAAGCAATTTTTAGCCTGAGTGCATTGAGAGAATCCTGTGAGGTCACATATTGGCATTAAAGACTATGAAAGATCTTCTTCCTAACTTCTTCATTCCTGTGGATTTAAAATGGGGAATCCAGGGAGAAAAAGACCACGGACCCACTGACAATCACAATTTCTCTGTGCTGGCTAAAGGAAACTTCGGCTCTTGCAACCAGATGCAGGTGCCTCAGGCTTGCTGGATGTTGTGCCTTGGACTGAAACCAACCTCCAGCAAGACCTATCACCTGAAGAACAATCAGGGTGAAGACACATGTACTGCAGAGATCCATCCTGCAGCAGCCCATCGATATGATCAGTACCATGGCTCTGTGTTGCAAACCCTGCAATATTCAGTGAAAACACACTGTAAAACACAGCAATGAAGAATGGGAGATCTTTGCACCATCCAACTTCCACTCAGATCCACTTACTTGCATGCAATTAGGGGGCTAATTTAGATATGATTTGTTGACATGCCTGGGTTTCACTGGGGAAAAAGGGAAGAGCAATGAGCTCACTTTTAACCTTAGTATTTAGATAATATTTAAAGCCTTTCCATGTTGAAGAGAAGTCTAGATGCCTCAGCCAGAGGTATGGGGTTTTTTTATGGCAATGTCTATGTTTTGAACAATATTATCTTTTCTCTTAAAGCTGAAAACAACTCTACAGTACTGCTGCAAAACAAAAAAACATTCTCTTCTGTCTGTTTTTTAGCTGCTGGGACAGCTAAAAATATAGAGTATAGAATGTGCAACTTCCCATCACCATAGGGTCTAATGCAGACCAGAGCCAACATCATGTTGGACACTACTTCCCAGGGAAGTGCCTGATCCCTGATTGCACCAGTCAGCAAGATACATTTTATTGCCTTTACCAGTCCAGATAGTCCTCCTGGCAAAATATAATAACCTTTTAATGGAAAAATAGTTTGGTGAAAACATTTTGACAGTTCCGTGAAAGTTTCTTTGAACTTCCAGAAGCAATGTTATAGTGACATGGATTCCAGTTCGTATTTTTGGTTCTATGTTTTTGTATTATCATGAGAGTAATTTGCTAAAAATCAGAAAAAAGTTCCTTGGTCTGTGAAAGACTTGAATTGATCTTCCTTCTCTTTACCTCTGGGCAGACTGTGACATCTATACTCAATTGTGAAGTGCTAAAATGTTTTTGTAATTCGGTCGTAGTTTAATTTTGGTTTTGTAACTCTTTGTTTTAAATTAGCTTCTGGCTCACAGAATTTGTATGTCTGCCATAGTTCTCTAGCCATGGATAATGAGCAACCTCTAAAGAGTCATGAGGAATTCTGCGGAAATAAACAGGATAAATGTGCTGTGAATAACCAACTAAATTAACATCAATTAGACAGATTATAAGGGTTTTTTTCACAAGGGGTCTTCTTAGCACAGCTTAGTGAGGATGTCTCTAGCAGGTTTTAGTGGGTTTTTTTATTTTCTATGGCACAGAATTTTTCAGCCTCTTGCAAACTTCACGAAACCTGAATTTTTATATACATGAATATATGGAAATTGAGCTGCAGTAAGAATGCACAAATTAATAATTACTAAGGTTTCCACAACCCTGAAGAAAAGCTCTGATTAGAGTCTGTTCACAGAGATGCATTGAGTCACTCTTTCTTGAAACAGAGCATCCACATAGGGAGTATGACCACATTTGAAGCTCACAGAGATTAAGCAATGATTCCATGCACTATCATGGAGTTTGAGCCAGCAGCTCCACAGGCTCTACTTTCCTGTTCACTACTACTCTTATGCTGGATTTTCACTTTGTAAAATCTCTGTCTCTGTTGTTTTCCAAGGCAGTGTTGATTGCCTTTCTGCTGGATCTGCAACTCTCCAGCATTAGTTACTAGGCTTAGCACAGAAGGAACATTGTAGTCTGTGCTAAACAGGAGCTCAAATGACAGAATCAGTACCGTTTCCTTGAATTATGCACTTACGAATGTTTGCCTTTTGGAATTCAAGTCATCATAGAAGTCACAGATACTATTTTGCTTTAAATAAAATCACATCTCTGGGAGTCTAAGATCCTAGTAATTAATTCTAATGAGATATAATTCTGAATATTTATTTTAGATTTCTGGACCTAGAAACACTTAAGCTGTATTTTATTAGAAATGTCTTTACTCAGAGCATCTGAAAACACATTTTCATGATCTATTTGATACCCACTGTGAGCAAGAGAAATCTATCTCCTTCCCTGTACATTTGTAGAAGAAGGCAGTTTTGGATCACGATGTGCAGTAGGGCAAACTGGTTATATTAAGCATGTAGGAAAATAACATTAAGTTGTATTTTTCAGTAACATGACAGCAAGAAATACCTTCAAAGAACCCTTCCTGGAGTTTCTGGTTTTATCAGGGTATTTGGTCTCTCTGGTTCAGTGCCTAGTAAAAATAGTCCAGCTTTAATAAAGCACAGATGTTGACATATTCACTCACCTTCATCATTGCATGGATGCATTTCATACTGAATTTCACCTAAGGAATTTTAGACTTTACAGATAATAATCAAAACCACTTCTGGCTTCCCATTGGGATCATTGCTGTTTTTTCAGATCAAAGATGCCCCATCAACATAATGACTTGAGATGGAAAGTTGCGATTTTTTTTATGTACTAACGAAAAGATTAATGTGGCTTAAGTACGGTAAGTTTAGCACCTCTGTTCCTTAACCTTGTTTAGCCCTTATGCCATTAGACCATATTTCTGCAATTCTTTCCTAAAATCCTTCTTTGTCCTTTTCTATCAGCAAGGGTAGTCATCTATAATAAAGTTAGGATTCTGTTTCAATATAATTAAATATATTTCCTTGCTGACTACATTCCAAGCATTCCTTGGAAATGCTTCCTTTTTCATGTATAGAAAGCCCGGTATGTTTAAATTTCAAACAGTACCATTAGTGCACAATCCAGCACTTTATTTCTAACGATACATCAGATCTGGAAATTCCTCAGTCAGTTCAAGACAGGCGAAAGGGGCAAGTTTTCAAAGTAGCAAACTGGAGGCACACCCACAAAATCCATATAATGCTTAGCAGATTTTTATACTTCACTTTGAAGATTTATCCCTTTCATACAGATCATGCCCTGTG
The DNA here is from genome assembly GCF_037157495.1 of Lathamus discolor. NCBI lineage: Eukaryota > Metazoa > Chordata > Aves > Psittaciformes > Psittacidae > Lathamus > Lathamus discolor. The sequence continues at coordinate 72,788,627 of NC_088884.1, read as the reverse complement.
GACCATAATAGATTGTTAGTGATGATTAAAAAGAAATCCCTTTCCAAAAGCATACCACCTTTAGAAGGAAGAATGGTTTAGTGTGGTTACTTTAATGGTCAGTTCAGTGAGGGATAGCTGAAAAGATAAAGAGAAATTATCCACTTCTGGAGTCATGAGAGATTTGGATGTTTTACTCTCTTTTCTATTAATCCTTTGCAATCTGCACATACTGAATTAGAGAGAATTCCCTCGAGACCATGGAACAAAGGAATAAATATGTTAATGACTTAATTGTGTGGACATGGGAGTTAGACCAAAAGAATAAGCAGATACAGAGACTATTTTTTTAACCAAAGTAAAAAAACCCAACAAGAACAAGAAAAAAGTGTGTAAAGTGTGTCTGTGTGTCTGTCTGTGTGTGTGGAAGAAGGAATGCTGGTGGAAAGTGTTGCGGCTGTGTTTTACCTGTACAGACAGTGGTGTTGAAGGAGGCCACAGCTGCATCATGGATGCTATCACTACTATTTATCACTGTAACATATGAGTACCTTGCTTATTTTCATTCTTCATTGCTGTTTTTGCAAAATTAGGAGGCTCCCCTGATTATTTCTTGGCTCTTTGCAAAACAAGTCATGTTCTGTGCAATGTTAGGTTTGTAATGCAAGAGACCACAGAGCCACCAATATGCAGGAAAGTTTATTGTATGAACATGGAAAGCTCTTTATCTTCATTTATCAGGGAGACTGGGAAGGATCCAGAGAGTCTGTAACAGATACCTGAGCTTCCTTTAAAAAAAGTGGTTCTCTTTGTCTTTCACAATTTTGCTACTCAGGAGTAAATATCAACAGTTTCACAACTAAGATGAGAGTGGACTTCACTAAAATATGATTGAGAATGTACAACTAGCAGAAGCTTCAAAGGGCACAGTGTCATATGAGGTTCTCTATACATACAAGGCAGGCAGACCACGGTTCTAAATTGAAGGCTCAGCTCTACCTTGACCATACTATCATGTATGACCAATGCAATACCCCCAAAATAAGGAGATAGGTATTTTCCTTCTCGTATCTTTGTCTGGCACAACTTCCTATGACTGGAGTCCTTTGAGATCAGCCTCTAAGTGTGGTATTTTTTATGTTTCACTTACTGTTACATGTTTTTTTTGCTTATATCAGTGAGGTCCTACCACTGCTATGGCATTGGTTCAGCAGAATCAAGAAAGCATTTGGATGGTATATTTTAAATAGCATACAGTATTACACTATTTATTGCCTCCAAATATGTTAAAGTAGCAATAGTAATGACAAATAGTAAAGGCTATTATCCAGTGTATTAAGTTCAAATAAACTAGAAGAGTACTAGTACACCTTACAGATCACAGGACCTGAGAAGTAGAACTGAGAGTGCCCTTGCGATGTCACCTTACTCATCTCTCTACCTGTGATATGATAAAGCTCTTCTCAAAAGCTTGCGGGAAAAGATACTTGCTACTTTTTCTGACAGGCAGTTCCATTGCTTCTCTAGCCTTCCATAAGGAAGGCTTTCCCAAGAGTCTGATCTGATTTTTCTTGCTGCATTTTAAGCCTGCTGCATCTTGGTTTAGTATCCTTGGAAATGGAGAATGGGCTTATACTTCCACAGCTTTTCACATAGCTGAAGACTGTTAACACGTAGTATTCTATTCTGCCATCACCTTCTCGCAGTTCTCATTTCTTTATGACTTATATGTAGACTAATTATATTTGTTGCTTTCCTGTGGACTCTGAAATTTGTCTGCATCTTCCTTTAAGTGTAGTGCCTGAAGCTGGACACAGGACCTCACATGGGGCTTCTCAATGTTCAGCAGAATAGAAGGATTCCTTCCCTCATCTTGAATCGGATTCTTGTGTTCAGGTTTTTGCTGTTCCTTGCAAATGATTTCTTTCATTATTTTGACAACTGAACAAAACAAACTCTGCATCCATTTGTTTTCTTCTGAAGGAATAGGAAATTTCTAATGAACTGCTAAAAGTTCACATGAAAGTAAGTTCAATAGCCATACTCTGGTCTCAGGAAAGTCTTTGGAAAATTAACTATTGTCTATAATGTGATCGAGATTTGGCCCTAAGTAGACATTAGCGCTTGATGTAATAAATGAGTTCTGAAGCCTGTAATTAATTGAGATACATGGCAGTTTGCAGGTTCATGGCTAACCTTTTGTCTTATTCCCCAAGAAGAGTTGAAGTGGGATGTGATTATATAGCTCACAATGGCGTGCAAGTCTTGGAAGAAATGCCTTCCTTCTAGGAAAATTAGAATAGCTCTGTTTGAGAGCCAGTCTTTTCTGCTATGCAAGGAAAATCCTAGCCTTGGATCTATAGGCTGTCCTTTGCAAAGAAACTTAAATTTCCCTAACTGTGTAGTCCTTTACTTTGATCATATTCCATGTGTACAAGACAATCCAACCAATCTGTCATTTGTGACTTAAACCTTGAGTGTTATAAATAAATGCTGTGCAACTGCTGGCTAAAGGACAAATCAGAACATTAGGATGATTAAGAGAAAGCAGAGCATCAGTCCAACTACAATAAAGCTAATATCATTCAGTCCACTGTAATTTGAAACAGCTGTCAGCTAGTCCTGGCTTGTGATATAACAGGCCAAATTCTTGGACACTGAGTTATTCTTAGAAATATGCATGAAGGCATTGGCAAGTCATGCTGCAAATTGCCTGTTGCCAGTACCCTGTCAGTTGTATGTGCCAACAGATATAAAATCTATTGTTCTAGCTCATGAAAAATAACTTCAAGTTTTTAATTTCAAATTACTCAAAGACTGTGGGGATATGGAAGCCAATGCATTTTAAACTAAACCTCACACAAACGAGAAATAATTCACTAAATGTTGTTCAATTCACCCCAAAGTTAAAGGAGGCTCTGCTCACTCATTTAATGGGCAGTGTGTGATCCAGCCTGGTGATCTCTAGTGAGGGATGGAGAAAAAGGGAGAAAGGATAAAGCTGCATGCCCCCAGAATGAAAAAAATATTGTTGCAAAATACGGAGGCATCATACTTTCCATAAAAGCTTTAATACATATTATTGTAAGTCTCGTCTGTTGAAATGTACACCCTCACCTATTTCATCTAGCCTCTCTTTCAAAGATCCATGCAGCTACCGGCATTTCCTGTGCAATATCACTAGGAAAGTGAAAACATAAGTGGAATTTTCAATAAAAATGTTGTTTGATATGAAGCTGAGTTATTTCCACATAGACCATGCTTTCAGCTTCAAGACCAAAATCATTGCCCTACTGAAAATTTGTATTAGGGTTTTTTCACATGGAAATGTGTGATTCTCATTTATCTTTTCTTCTTGTTGCTCTTCCCTCCTGTTCCTTACCTGTATGCTCATGCTTTCACAGTTTGGTAAGCAATGTAGGTAATTTGGGAAAGAAGGGTGGCAGGAACATACATCGTCATGTTCACAGGTCATGTTGGTGAAGTAATGCTGCATTCAGGAACATTGCAGCTTATATTGGATTTTGCATGTAAGGTGGAATGGAAAACCATGGTGGTTGTTAAAAAAAAATTGTTATTGCATTTTGTGAGGAGTTCAGACCTCTTGCTTAAGTTATGTGTGTTCCAAAACTGCTCAGCCTTAGTCCTTCAATATCAAAGACACTAACTGAATTTTTAGGTGCGTGGTAGAGGGAGTGAAGCACAGTCCTATCGAGGATGTGACATTTAAGTGAATGTACAGGCTCCCGGCAAAATCTATGATCAGAAACTGCAGGGCTGTTGAAGCTTAGGCATTTCCCTGGTAGACAGTGACTGATCTGTGGTTTTAGGGATGTACTTTATGTGCCTAAGACCTCCTTCATTGTTAGGTCTAAATCCCAGTTGAGTTGTAATAGAATTTTGATGCCAAAGTGAAAAAGTGGATTAAAAATTGTCCTCAGTGCATCAGAAAGATGCTTGTTTTTCCACACGGGTTTGTAATTATTTCATGCTTTGTTGGCTTTGGTGCTTTCTTTATGAGGATTGATAAAACCCATATCTTTTATTTGCATCTGTTTTGATCTAGGTTTCAGTAAGAGCACAGGCTTGAACAAAACAAAAGTCACTTGTTTACTTTCATCTGGTCTTGTCTTCTGATGCAAATGTTTTCAAAAGTGGTGTTTCTGTGAAAGTCATAAGTGAGTTTGTAAGCTGTAGATCTGTCAGGAATAGAAACAGGAACAGCTTGGGGATAACTGAAGTTGGGTGCAAATCAATCGGTTGCTCCTGTTGTGTTAATTTGTGGGGCTCCGCCAAAAGCCTTTGGTTCATTACAAATTGCACTAGAACATACCAAGGGTCAAAAAGGAGCTTATTTTTCAAATGACAAGAATTATTGTGGATATACAGCTCATGATTGACTAAGGTTTCTTTGGAGGTGGAACAAACGTTAGCAATAGTTGAATTATTTCTATTTTATAATAGGACTGATAATCAGTAAATGGCCATTTGCATGCTGCACTAGGGAGTCTTACTACTTCGTAGATGTCTGAAATAAGTCTCACAGCATGAGGTATTGCCCCTGTTTTGCAGATTGAAGAAGCTAGGGGTAGAGAAGTGATCCCACAGGAAGCCTTTGGCAGAGCCAAATAACAAGAGACCTAGTTCATGGTCTATGCTGTAGTTGCTTGATTACATGTTCCTTTTCTTCTTTCCCTGTTTGCTGGTGAATCATGATAGTGGGTGACCCCAATTTATACTGCAGATGGTAACATTTAAATCTTATTAAAGTCTTCATGTAGTGAACCTTTTTTTTTTTCAATCTTACATCTTTTTCAGGAGATCCCACTGAAAAATAAGTAACCTCTGTGTAGACAGATTATCAGGAATATGACCTACTAGCTTTATATTCCAAGCTTGGCTAAAAGAATAAGCTGGTTTTAGAAGTCTTTTCACTCCCCCTCTCCTCAAGATTCTTCTTCCTGCTTTTGCTTTCTTTCTCCATCTTTCATAAGGAAACCAGAATTATGGTTATGTTGGTCTCTCTCCAGGTAATCTTTTAACAGTAAATTGCCCAATTCTTCTCATTATTATTCAATTAATGATCACCTTTAAGGATTTGTCTTTTTTATTTTCTCAGCTATTACTGTAGTAACTGTGAGCTGAACTCTATTTTAACTTCTTCCAGTGTTGTAAATTCAGCAGTATTGTACTGATGACAATTACTCTGATTTACAATTAGTACGTGAGAAAAGAATTTTCCTTGATAGATTTCTTATAACCTGTGAGCACCACAATAGTATCAGAGTTGATTTATGTTGGATATAAAATATGAAGCAATGCTCACTGCCAAGTTTGGAAGTACACGGGCACAAACTCACAATATGAATGCTTTCCATGTACTGTGAATACTGAAGGCTACTTCATGTTCCCACTATCAATATCCTGTTGTTTTCTTTGAAAAAAAAGGGGTCTGTAAACTTTATAAAATCCATGAACTTCTTGCAAAGAGAAAACAAACGGACAGCATAGAACGCTTCTCAATAACTTAGCTGGAGATAGTTTTTCCTCCAAGAAATATTTTTCTCATGGAAATCTGTAAGCCTGATGGCAAAATAACCACAGCATTGAGCGAGTCTGATTACCAGCACCATTAAAACAAGGTGCTATTTCATCCTTACAGGTCTTCTGGGAATCTGATAAGGATAAATTCTTGTCTGCTGGGTGTCTGAAAAGCAAAATGAGCACATTGACTGGCTGAACCAGAGCTCTGGGGCAAATGAGGGTGAAAAAGGAGAGGGGCTACCAAAAGTTACTGTTAAGTAGGGAATACCCTGAAAAAAAGTGACCATTACTTTCCTATTTTGTTGAATTGACAACCTTATGAAGAGAACAAGGGGCACTTACCCTTACTGTGCCAAAATTTGGCTTCTGAACACAGGCGATGAGATATACTCTGGGGAAAGAGATTTTTGCAGGGAGACTGTGGACTGAGGCTACAGCTCGTGCAGAGAAGCACTTCTGTGCCTCCATTCAGTGCAATGGAAAGAGAGCAGGATTCATCTCTTCTCTGCGCTCTTTCAGATGACAGTTTTAGTTGCAACAGGCATGACTCAGATTAGACACCAGACAAAACTCTGCAAAGGCCAGGACACCATGAGAGGGGAATAGGTTGCCTGGGGGTGTTGTGGAATCATGTCTGGAGGATTTTTGAGCTGTTAGACAAGCGTCTGTCAGGAGTGACAGTAAGCGTAGCTGATTCTGCCCTGGGGCGGAGGGATGGACTAGCTGACCTCTCAAGGTCCTTTCCAGCCCATGTGGCTGTGATTGAGGGAAAGGTCCAATTACTTATGATGGGAGCAACAGAGTGAGTTGACAGCAGAGGAAATGCGTGATAAATTGCACCTTATCTAGTTCCCTTACTGTTTTCTCTGCTTGCGGGCTTTTTGGTATAGTGTGATGATACATTTGATTGTAGCACTTTATTCCTGTTCTCTTTGTTTTACTTAATTAAAGAGAAAAGTTGCTTTCTTTATATTTTTGCAATTTTTGGTTATGTTTCACTTTCTATGCTAAACATCTTCTGTGATAGCTGATGTATCATTGATTTTGAAACTCTATTCCTTAAGGCTTTTAATTGGGGGCCTACAGAGACATATAAACGTGTAGCAGCTGATCAGAAACTCTGCAGATTTTCATAGCTTTTCATATCCAAATAATAACCAGGAAAATTAATTTGAAAACATTTGGTTTCTCTGATGTTGTTAGTAAACAAGGAAAAGGGCATCCAAAACACAGGCTTTACTCTACAACTGTCCTTAAATCATCTCTGAATTGTAGTGTGCTTGAGAAAGAGAAATCTCTTTCTTAAAAGAAATAATTTTCCAGCATTTGCAAGATGTCATAAACTGTTTTATGCGGAGAGAAAAAATGGAACATCTGTGCCATTCATATTTATTTTCCCAACATAATTTACCAGAAAATAAAAGAGAATGGGGAGGGTTTATTTTGCAATTTCTCTGCAGCTGTTCGTGTGACTGTCCAGCGCTGCCAAAAAAAGAAACCAAAAGAAACAATCAAATAACTTCTAAGACTTAAACAAAATGCAGAAAAATAATCTGGAAAGGAGAAGCCAGCATTTGTTTTCTAGCTTCTTGTGTGATTTATCAGAGGGATTGCACATGGCGGTTTGACTGTAGAACTTTCTGATGCAGTGAGGACAGCAATCCTGAGGAAGGTCTCCAAAGAGTGGGCTGGGTGACCTTGGACCTGCAGACTCATTTCTAATGTTCCCACATAAAAGGGTATTGTCAGCTTAGTCCTTCACATGCTCCCCTGCCCCTCACACCTGTGATAACTCTATTATAAGTTTGTGGCAAGGCACTGCCCTCCTTGAAGATTGCTCATCCCTTTTGATGTTAACTGAAAGGAATCACTGAATTATTCAGCAATGAGATCATCAAGGCAGAACTCGTGTTGTGTTTGGTAATTATATATGCTGTCCCTGGGAAAGTCCTGCTTGCTCAATGACCTAGTTCCAACTGGATGGCTCTTATATCCACTTTCAAGCTGTCTTGCTGAGGCCTCAAAGGAGTGAAGCTGTTAATATTAGCTCTATAGAGAAGTGTGGCCTCCAGTCGAGAGCTGGACTGTGGACCTTTGTATGCAGGAAGAGTCTCTTACTTCTTGCTGGGCATGACACTCCATCCCTGGCAGTGTTCAAGGCGAGGTTGGACAGAACCTTGGGTGACATGGTTTAGTGTCAGGTGTCCCTGCCCATGACAGGGGGCTTGGAACAGGATGATCTTCAATGTCCTTTCCAACCCAAACCATTCTAGGATTCTGTGATTCTATGGGCAGGTGAGAAGCCTTAGCTAGCTGGAAAGAAAGCAGTCTCAAGCACCAGCTGTCTGGTGGCTAGACAGTGCTCTCACGTGCAGTGGGACCATGAACACACACTGAATGGCTTTAGTTGACAAAGAACAGAGGTAGAGCTGTATGGCAAATCAGACGTAGGTGGACATGGTAGGGGGGTCAGAACTACATGATCTTAAGGTCCTTTCCCACCCTAACTATTCTATGATTCTATGTCTCTAACACATCTGCAGTTTTACACTTATTTTCTTTCAAGGCAAGGGCAACAGCAGCATTTACATGAGACAGGGAGGTGCTTCTAAAGCTTACCTAATTAAATTTGCCAGCACTTCAGGAGCTGATCTTGCACCCAATAGCATGCTGACATCCTTGAAGTCTAAAATAGGTAGCTTTCATAAAATAAATCACCATTTGCTCCTGTATAAAAAACAAAGAGCAGAGGAACATGCATTGAGAAAGAAAAGAGCACCTCCTCAGAGGCACACCAAGGAGGACAAGGAGAGGTGGACAGTGTAAAGAGTCCATCTTAAAAAACTAAAGGTAGTAAGAAGTGGCAGCAAAAGAAACTTGCTTAGCCCAAGCTAGTGTAAGTTTTCAGGAACAGAGAAAGAATGAGGTGACAAGACTGGAAACTGAGAAGCCAAAGTGGGAGTGAGAAACTAGTTCTGCAGTGACAGAAAAAAAAGAGCTGAGGTGACATCAGTGATTAAAAAAATGCAATGGGCTGGAGGGGAGAAAGTGAGGTAACAGGAGTTATTTTAAATTACTCAGAAATGGCAGGAATTAGTGGAAATGTGGAGACCAGATGCAGCTGTGCTGCGAAGTAATGCTCATAAAAATGACTTCTTGGTGCGTTAAGGCACCAGTCAGTACTCTAGCTGGCACGGACATCATGGGTTCAGGCCTTTCCCCCAGGTAGGTCTCTGCCTGAACTGGCCTGGTTAGCTGTGTTTTATTACAAAATACTATGTATCTAAGGCCGACATGCTGAGGGTGAGTGAGACTTTATATACTGAACTTCACAGAGCCCTTCTCCAGAGGCAAAAGGGAGGCTTAAAGTGGAAAGTAAAATCAAAAATTACAGCTCTGTTTTGTTGATTCCAGTGAAGGGTTTCTGGTAAAAACAGGGCTTCTGAGATTGCTGGATGTAATTTGTCTGCTCTGCCACAAAGCTTGTGATCAACCCTGAGCCTACAGATCTGAGTTCAGACCCGCTTCATCTGACTGCAGCCAAACTGCAGGCACAGCAGCTGCATTTCTCATATCAAGGCAAAATTTGGCTATATTTCCTTGCCCTAAGAACACAATAAAAAGGAGTGCCAGGCTGAAGCTGATGAAGGTGACCCCACAAGCTATGTTGACTGAAGCCCTGGGACAGATAGCATAGGGAGCGTTTGATGGGTGTGGGAAGATCAGTGATGGGAAGACACAAAAATCACACAAAAGCTGGGTTCTGCAAACCACACTCGCCTGCCAAAGCAGTATTAGCACTTTATGCAATCTTTTGCAGAAAACAGTAATTTGCATCCGTGTTTTCTGAACCTGAATCCCACTGAAGCTGGTCAGCAGCAGAGTCCTGAGGGGACACATGCTCTGTGGGCAGGGGAGCTGTGGGGGGGCTTAGGTGCCCATGCAAGGCTGGCAGCACTAAGTGTGTCCAGCCCCACTCCTCAGCTTTACATGTCTTAAAATTCCACTTAATTCCTCTGAGGGCATGTTGAAAAGAAACACAGCAAGAGGGTTTAATGCTGTTGTCATCTAGCCTGCAAGCTATTTAGTTTTCAGAAATGATTGCCATAAGGAAGGGGGAGATTAGGTCCTGGCAGTGAGCCCTCCCAACACTCTGACACAAAAATGTTGTTATCAGTGCTTTTAAGAAGGCTAATTGATCACTTGTTAACAGTGGCCCTGACCATCAAGGTCTGGGAGAGGCAAACTTGTTAAAATGATGTCTGCTGTTTGACTTTCTGAATTTTGGGTAGATAAAGCCAATTTGCCAGTGACAGGGGTTTAACATTGCGTTGTTTTGAGAAGCGCTGCAGGGTTATGGGTGATAACTCCGGGGGCTGGACCGTAGCAGTTTTTCCATGTCATCTGACAGGGACAGACCTCATTAATGCACAGGCCAGGGAGCTTCTACCAGGATGTTAAATTAATGATGATATGGAGGCAAGAGTGCTATCTGCAAAAGGCATGCTGTCATTTCCTCTGGCTTGCAGCACTTCCTTTGCCCTCTCCTTCACAATTTTGTTCAGCTCACAACAGCAGAAATGGCCCAGCATGAAGGGTGCTCCGCACACATGCCAAAAAAGGCAAGGGGATCTGCAGGAGAACTTTTTAGGTTGGGTTTGTACCTTTATGCTGTCCCTTTGTTGGTCTAATTATCTGAACTGTCAAGTCTGCAATCCCTCAGTCTGACAGAAGTGATGCTCAGAGAGGAGAGGCTTAACAACTTGCTTTCATTCAGCTCTCCAAGCATAATCAAAGGTTGGGTTTGCTCTATCTTTTACATGTGATTGTTTGACCCAAAACAGTGGTCATTCAAGTTGAAAGCAGTGGCTTGAAAACAAATAGAAAAATAAGAGCTGTAAACTGACCTAAATTCCTCCTCTTGACTCCTGGGTCATCCCACCGGCCTCCAGGTGCCATGGGCTGTTTACATTACACTTAAAAAAATGAAGGGGAGAGCCAGCAGGTCCCTACCAGTGTTTGTACCTCCGCCAGTATTTGACCCACTCTCTAGCCTCTGTTCCCTGTGACAGAGAAAGGAGAGCACTTAACAACACTAGCAGCCATCTTACACTGTTTTGCATGTGCGAAGAAGCATCTGAAAAACACTAAAAGCTTGACAGGATTATACACTGAGATGAGGAAAGTGGAGTTGAGATGGAGGCGGGAGTTGGAGGCAGAAGGCAGGATGGAGAAGGAGCAGAGTAAAGAAGAAACCAGGTTTAGATGCATCAAGAGCAAAAAAGTCAGCATCTGTGGGCCTTGTTCTCTATAGCAACCTTGTCCACTAGAGGAGAACCTCTGCAGCTCTCTGCTGCTTGGTGGTGAAGGGCAGTGTAATAAATCTGACTACTCCCTTTTTGATGACTCACTTAAAGGTCAGAGTGATTCCACCTCAAAATGTGATAGGGCTGAGAGGTTATCTGGACCATTCTTCTCTTGCTCTATCTGGAATTCATTGGTATGCCTGCTTTTTTCAGAGAGTGTTTTAAAAGCTTGGTTAAATGCACACAAAAAGCATTAGAAGAATGCTGTGTTTGCCTAGCTGTGCTTTTGCGAATTAGCCAATTATTAGCAATCAGCAGCCTGAGCGCAGGCTTCTTGGGGAGGCATTCTGATGCCAGTCTGCACCTACAAGTTCATAGGGGTGTTGAGGTTAGGGTTGGAAAGGACCTTAAGATCATCTAGTTCCAACCCCCCTGCCATGGGCAGGGACACCTCACCTTAGGCCATTGCAAACCTAAGGCCACGGCCAGAAACACAAGCCGTCTCCCAAAATACACATGCTTTAAAGCTAGTTCCATTTATGTGGTGCAGAAGGTCACACAAACAATATTAATCAACAGAATAAACAAGCACACTTCTATCTGCCAGGCTGATCATGTGTATCATGTCTCTCACATCAGAACATAAACAGTCCTGCTTGGAGACGTGGGCTCCTTTTTCAACCGGGGATTTCCCACCAAAGCTCTGCAAGAATGTGTGCCCTTGTACTTGTTCTTTATGGACAAGGACTGGCAAGAACAGTTGCTTTCAAGCTTGGAGGGTTTTATTAAGGGCAAATAATTATGCCTCTCCCCTTAAAAAGAAGAATGTTACAGCAATGTGTGGAAAAAAAGTTGTAATTATCTGTGAAACTTGTGCACACTCTATAAACTATAGCAATGAACTAAGAACCAGATTATATTCCTGCACCATGCCCCAGCTTGATCTGTTCTGTATGCCTGGTCCCAATAAAACTGTGCCTCTGTCAGATATAATAACAGCCTTTGCCTTCCAAGCTTGCTGGGTAATCATTATTGCAGCAGCAAGACTGAAACTCTTGCAAACCCACAGTAAAGCTTTGCAGCATCTCCTTTTTTCTGAAAGGTTAACTCCAAACTGCCAAACTGTGGAGAGAGCAGAGGGGGAAGTGCTGTCACCCTTCTGAGATCTTGAAATGGCCTGCCATGGGCTAAAGTGCAATTTTAGGGCACATCACCCAAGGAGAAGTGAGCTTTAGCCAGTGATAGCCCACTCAAGAGTAAAGGCTGACTTAGAAGCAAATCTGTCCCAGAGTGTCAAACATCTGGGACATGTGAAATGTCAGGCCTTAAAAAACCCAGCCAAATCAAGTGTTTAATAAGATAAGCATAGTGGTAAAGATAGATATAAGTTGAAAACTTTCATTGAAACTGCAGGGTGTTTCAAGTTGTAAGAACTGTCTTCTTGATGCTTGAAGACTGGTTGCAAGTTATCTTTTTTGTGCATCATCTTAAACATAGATCTTAAATGGATCAAAGACAGATGCAGCCAGCTCTAGTGACCTGGAGACATCCCATTTCTTAATGTGCCATTAAGAAACGGAGATGGGAACTGCAATATTTGCTTTGGTGAGTATATGTTCACTACATCCCATTAACTGATTTTTGTGTCTAACTGGGCTTCATGAAAAATAATGGATATTTGAACTCCTCATAAATCAGTGAGCACTGCATTGTACTTGCCTTGATACAACTCTTACCGTGCTCCCCCAGGCCTGTCATTATGCTTTCACAAAGACAGGTTCTTCCTCGCAAAGTGATGTACTTGACCTTTGTTCAGTGTGTCCAAATGCTTCAGCCTCATGGCACTTTTACATTTTGGGAAGGGTTATTTATAGCTCACCAAACAGGGCAGGTCTTTCTCTGTCTGAAAGCTAATATTTGTATTTATTTATTTTATTTAAGGAAACATGCTCACAATCAGCTAAATGACGGTTGAACAGCAAAGAACCTTCTTTACATGCGCATAAAAGCCAAGCTCAGATCTGCTAGTGCAGCTTCTTTGCTCCAGATAGACAGTTCAGTCTAACTATATATATGGTTAAAATAGCCCAGATGTGAGAGTGAGTAGCAGTAGATGGAAAATGAAAAGATCTGTATGTGCTAAAGGTGAGGGTTGGAGCTCAAGTGAGAAGACCCTGCTCTGCATCCTGGTACAAACTTCTTATGGGGCAATAAGCAAGTTGCTTGACCTTGGTACAGCCCTTCTCCATCCATCTCCCTCTTGCTTGATCTTTCCTGAGCTCCATCTCCTGCTTAGTACAAGTGGCCCCTGTACCTGTTGAGCAAATAAAGCTGCTGCCCTTCATCCTTCTCATAACAGATGATAAATTGTAGACAAAGAGGCGGATGTGTCTGGAGGCAAAGAGACGTCCTGATGCTGCAACCTCCTTCTAGCTCCCTGTTTGACTACTGCAGCCACTCAAGGAACTTACCAATTTAGCAGAGGAAGGAATACATTTTGTTCTTTTTTGTATGTCCTGCATATTTAGAACATGAAATTATGCTTTCTACCCTACCTGAAGGTACTATGAGGGGGATATTTGCAGGTAACTTCACACAGGCTTCCTTCAGATTAATGTCTAATCATGGATTTCCTTGCAGAGAGCGTCTTCTGTTGCACTGAGGACAATTATGCAGCTGATGGGGCTACTTGGAGGGAAGGGTGGAAAGCTCTGTGGTCCGTGCTACAATATTCTACTCAGAGATAATCTAAATATGTATGTTGCAGTTATTAAAGCATGAAAGGATAACTATAAGCAGACAGCACTCCTGAAGGGGTCACAAAGAAACAAAAGCTTAGTCAGAACAGAGAATTCACATTGAAGTTAGAAAGATGCTACAATTAAAAATGAGGAATAGTGTAAGTAGTGCAGGTAGCAGGTGAAACCAGTCCTGGTACAGTGATCAGGACAGCCCTAAAGATCAGTCAAGGTTCAGAGTAAGGAACTCTGGTGTAAGAGTGAGGACGTAATGTGATGTCTTAAGTAAGAATGGAGATAGAAGAAATAATCTGTGTGAAGAGGTCTCTTATTCAAAAAGTTCCTTCTGAGTCTGAGAGACTTTGCTGGACAAAGCCATTGGCTCACTAGTGAAAAATTGGTGAAAAGTGAAAAGAAACTAATGAATCAAGGGAGATTTAGACTGGATCAAGAACAGCACCCACAAAGAAGAACAGAGGCAGGAAGTATATAGAACTAACTCCAGCAGAACATCTTACACAAACCTAGAAGTTAACTGTATGCTTCATCCTTATACAGGATTCAGGTGGATCTTTGATGACTGGAGACTCCAATTTTGATCCACTTTCTGGTGTTTCTTAAGACTTCTTTAAACTCTGAATTTATGCAATTTATGGCAATGGAAGTGAGCTTTGCAACTGGTGTGTTGAGCACTTCTAACACCCTGTCAGTCAGGGCCTCATCCTCCTCTGCTGCAGCTCTGCTGGCCAGGGGCTACTCTAGAGGTGGGCTAGCTGGAGAACTGACCTGTGGAGTTTCATAGGTTTCAGTGGCCCAGGTCAGATTTTCAGTGCAGGTTTTCAGTGCACTGTCTGAACCCTCCATTTGACTGAAAGGTCTTTGTTGTCAGAATAGCTGAATGGAGAAACAGGAGTTAGAACAAAAACTGTTTGTTGCCTCTGGTGAAGTGAAATGTGAAGAATATTGATGAGGGATCGCCCCTTGTTTCTACTTCAGATGAAGTTATGACTGCAATGGCTTGGGTGAAAAACAATTAGGAAGCAGAGCAAAATTTCCCCGATTTACTTACAAGATCTTATCAAAGATAATTGTCTTCCCAATTTTGATGCCTTAGGCTGACTTGCACTGCTCTCATCCATCTGGGCATGGCTGTATGCCTTCTCCAGCAGAACAGCTTACACAGAGCAGCCTGTCCTCTAATCCTGAAAGGTTTTCAGAGGCCTGCTAAGGGAGAAGAGGACTTGCGACAACTTGTGCTCACACCTACCAGGGCACAAAGGACTTACAAAGCTGTGAAAACAAGCGTCCTGCCCCCTCCCAGGACAGGACAGTGCCTGAACTCAGTGACATTTTTGGAAGGCAAATAGTCTGATGGAGACCAAATGAGTTACTGCAGACTTCTCGTGACTGTCACCAAGATCAGCATCTCCCTCTCAACTGATAATCTGCTGTGCTTTGCCTTACTTGTCATCTTAAATTATCTGTGCGCACAACTGATGCGAGCACTCAAAGAGCCTGTTTTGCAAACTGATAGTGTATCTCAGAGGAAGCATTTGCAAAATGTCAGTATCCCAGTAGAGATCATGGGATAAACAGTTCCAGTAAAACAAAAATACCCTCCTGACCCTTGACAACAAGAAATAGATGTATGGCAGGCCTCGGTTCTGCCCATTAGTTTCCTTAAGTGCCATGAAAGATTTCAGGTTGAATTCTAGGTTTTGCTCTAGTGGCACCTCGGCCAGTAAGTTGTAATTTGAGATACTTGCAGAGGTGGAAATGAAAAATCTGCCACTAACACAAAGCAGACACAGTGGCCCTGTGCATTTCCTAGGTAAGACTGAAGGGGCCACTCTACGGCTCATCAGAGCTGGCAGAGCTGACTCGTCTAACTCACAGGGAAGAAACAGTACTAAATCAAGTATCTTTACGTAAAAAACGCACCCCCCTTCATTTAGCTGTCAAATGCTTTTACAGTCATCCTTAAGTGTGAACTGCAAGAGCCTGTTCGTGTCGATCAGTTAGTCAAAAGAGACACAGTACATTTTAGAGATTCCATTGTCCCTTCATTCCCGTGTTTGTTTGTCTTCCTCCGCAGGGCCCTGAACGTGATGGATAGCTTGTTGACTTCTGAACCTGAAGATAACTTTTTGGGTTGTGTCTCATGTTGAAGGAAAAGCATGTAAAACGGAGCAGAAAAGATCTCAAAGATCCTGTGCAGCGGAGGATGGCAGCAAGCCATTAATTACATGCAAAGGGGTAATAACAGATAGATAGGCTTTTTATTGTATTTTTTTTTTTGCAAGTGGAGCTGTTGATGGGAAGTCAATAGCTGCTGCAGAATGGCTGCAACCCACATAACCAGTTAGCGTTTTACAGGTTTTGTACAAAGATATTTAAAAAGATTAACACAGCTTTAGTAGACTACATTAGTATGCTGGGATAACAAGGCTCTTTGGAAAGCTTTGGAAACTTATTCCCAACCCCTTGTCAAATTACCTCCAAATTCTTATTTATTATTACTTAGAGAGCACATTAAGTGCACACTGTGCATTGTAACAAAGCCATGGCCCCTGCCCTGAAGATTTTACAAGTCTGAGGTCTTGATCTAATACCTATTTAAATCTGTGGGAGTCTTTGCCTTGACTTCAGTGTGGGTTGGATCAGATCCTTGTACAGCGTTTCATGAGACTTAGCAACAGTTATTGTTACACTCTGGTACACCCAGCTAGCTCACAGCAAATTCCTGTCTGAGCAGTACCCTGTAATGCAATGGGGGGCTCGAGTGAGTGAGCATTTACTAACCTGGGTGGGAGAACAGAGGATGGAAGGACAGAGCTAACCATGATGGCTTGATACTGTTTATTTAGCCCCAGAAGCAGCATGCATGTATGACGCACTATGCTAAAACTCCTTACCTATGCTCTCTGAGTATGAGCTGAGCAGTCAGCCCCTGTGTGGAAATCTCTGAGGGTACAATCCCTTCCACATTCTGCCCCCAGGTGAAAACAGTGTGTTCACAGCCTTCACCCCAACATATTTAACTACTTTGACTCACTCCAGTTTACCAAGGTTGGGGGGAATTTACAACTCCTTTTCTGCTGCCACAGCACCACCTCCACAAGAATTCAGCCTGTCACCAATGCTTGTGTGTGCTTGTTTAGAAAAGCTGCTTGTGTATAGTTTTGCTTCAGTGCAAATGCTTTAGGCCTCAGTGCAGTGAAGCAATCAAGTATATTCTTGACTTTAAGTCCATGAACGATCTCTGAATCTGCGTCTTTGTACTCAGAACAAAACCCCTTAAATAAAGGAATAGCTTGAATGCCAGCAGCCCAGCTGTTTTTGAACAACCCTCCAATAACAAACCGGAGAGCATTTGCACTGGTAGAAACAAAAGTTGGATAAGGAGGCTGATTCACTGTCTGGCTTCTGGAGACATTTTATAAATAGCTGCGAGAAAAATACGGGAGGTTTTTTTTATTATTATTATTATTTGATAAAACATGTTGACAGAATCCTTTTCAGGCTTGTAACTTGGGGGCAGCGTGTCTTTTTGGACAGCAGACACATGGCAAACAGTTTATTTGCTGAAGAAAGCCAGATGCTCTGTGTCCTTGGCAGGCGATTTGTAAGATTAAGGAAAATCAAGCTAGTGACTAGAGTGTGGTAAATAAGTAAAATAAATAAATAAAGCAGTCATGCTGCCCACAAGAAGCTCTTCTGCCCCTTTTGGCAGGACAGCTGGTTTTCAGCTACTTTTCTCCGCAGTGTGCGTCTGACAAGGAAGAGCAGGCCACCTGAGGGGAGAAGTGTTTCTTGCTTGTCAGCCACTGCCTTCCCATCAGGGTGCTGTGACAGGAACTAGTTCAGATGCCTCTGTGGACTCTTGCGGGGTATCCCAGGGAACATTTATGGGCACAGTGCTGATCAGCTGAGAGGGTGAAAGATGCACGTGAAAGAGAAGACAAGGACCAGGAACACACGTGTTAAGCGTCCTTGATCAAGCAGTTGCCCAGCCTGACTCTGAAGCTGTTATGCAGCAAGCAGACCACCTCTGGCAAACCTCTGGTGGATAATAACCCAGAGATCAAGGGACAGAAAACAGGAAATACATTATGTCCCCTGCCTGTAGGGCTTGATCCATAACTGACACTGATCAGCATCATGCCATTGGAAGAAGAGGCTTTGTATAGACTGAAAGCAGCTGAACAGCAGAAATGCCAATAAAATAAAGTAGTTCTCTGAATAAACAGAATATTAGTGGAGGAAAAAGCAGAGATGATAAAGTTTGTGTTGTTTATCCTTTACACAGCTGGTCTTTTCTTAATTTTTCTTCAGCAGATGTTTGGGTCGGCACAGCTTAGAAATCAAGATACTATACTGCTTTCAAGCCGTATCAAGGAGGGGGCAGGAGTGCTGTAAAACTATTCCCTGGGCCATTAGAGGTTATGAACCAGCGAGCTAGAGAGACCATGCAGTAGACTGTTGAATGCCTGTCTGAAGCCTCTAAATTGCATATGCTCTTACCCCTACTGTGCCTCTAGGTATAATGTTCCCCTTTCTTTGATCAGGCTTCCTCCGCAAGTGAAATACTGACACTACTTCAAATACCATTAGGATAATTCTCCTGTCACCCATTCCTGTGGAAAGAGGAACATGGGGAGAGAATTTCTCCACTTGCTGTTCTCTCATATACAGGATCTACAGGTGATAATACATGAACATCTTAATGTTCTTCATGTACTGCCATGGCAGTATCTATTCCTTAAGTGTCATTCTCTTTCCTTCACTTCCGTAAAAGACTAGCAGGCACAATGTCAAGGGAAGAGAGAGGACACATGGTAAAAGGCAAACTATCTCTTATCATGAGGTCTACACTCATACATACAAAGCTTCTTTCCCTCTTGTGCAAAGGAACGGCAAGGAGACATGAATTACCTGTCATCACAGAATGGTAAGCCAGAAATGGACTTTCAAATTGGTTTTGTTATTTGAATAACATGAAGGAGACCCTGAAGTCAAAAAAAGGTTTTGTTTTAAACAAAGAACTCCCCTTCCTACCCAGCCAGCTAGAGCCAGCTGGGACAAAACAGAAAGAGTGATGTGTGGACAATGTGTTACATGGTGAGCAGCAGAGTTGCTCAGTGCCTCCTGTATCCCCCTAAAGAACAGGAGTTTGGAAAAAACAAAAGGTAGAGGACAATGCCAGTGTGATTTGAGCCTCTCTCTGAGGAAGCTCAGGCTCCATCCTCCTCCCTAAATAAGAGAACTGATCTGACATCCCTCCTGTGTGTGGGTGGAGACCTCCTGAACCTCTTCTGGTCCGAGAAGGTCAGTTTGTGACCTCTTGTGGCTGAGGATGACAGCAGATGAGCAAAGGCAATGAACACCATGAATGTGTGGGAGAGAGATGCTGGTGGCCAAAGAGCTTGGAAAGGCCTTGATTCTTTTAAACGGTCTATTTTTAATGACTGTAATATTCTATTAATATTCAGGGGATATATAATTAGGACATGCATTCTATTTTGAGATTGTTTTTGTCTCAATATCAGTTTGGACTGCAAGCCAGCACTTTGGCAAACTTGTGCTTTACTGCATTGTAGGAGAGCAGTCCTTGGCTGGACTTAGTGTTGACTGGACATGCTTACCCAGTCAGCTCCAGCTGGGCACTTGGTGAGCTTTTTGCTGTGGCTGATACCATTTATCTGAGGCTCAAGTGCTTTCAGTTGCTGTAACCTAAGGCTAGGGATTATGAAGCATCAGATAAAAGTATATAAATAGTCAGATGTTGGGGGTTTGAAATGTGTTTAACACTTTAAAAAATGCACATGCTATTTCATAGTTTTCTCTGAATTGCCCAAGTCTAATCTGGTATGGGCAGCTTTTTTCTTTAAGCTGTCTCCCTGTAAAACCATTCTGCATAACAACGTACCAGACTACTTATTCCCGAGGACAGCTTGCATCACACATGAAAGAATTTAATAATGACACTTGGATAGAGTACTGTTATTCATGGAGCAAAAGGTCATTTTCTGTGCCTGAATCAGCAGTGGGTGGCTGCAGCCTTGGATAGTGCAGCGTTGGATCACTGTGCTGCCAGTAGATAGGGGAGCATGCCTGACAGCCAGCCATGCTGCTTTAGTCATTACTGTAGAGCTGGGGCATCGTGTTCCTCATTTCAGGCTTTGTTATTTATATCAGTCTGTAAATAAAACTGCTGCCTTTTCCTTCTGATAAATAGTGAGGAAACCAGTGCAGGCTAACATGAATGGGTGAGTGGGAGTATTGCACTGTTGACATACACTGGTATCCTCATGTCTTCTGTTATGCAGGGGAAGGACTGGTGGCTGGTTTTTGTTTTTATTTCTGGAAAGTGACCATTTTTAATCCCCAGCCTTTCTCCTTTTCCATTCAGCTCCCATATTACTTGCCAAGCTTTGCTTTCAGATGTCCTGGGAACGCCCTCACGGCAGCAGGAAAACTGCAGGGCTATGCCCGGCTGCAAGCTGTTCTCACCCTGTTTCATTCAGCTGGGTGCTCCCTGGCTCTGCAAAGCAAAACAGTGTTTTCACTTCTCTCCCTCTCTCTGCATCTCTTTATAACTTAAATTTTCTCATTTTGGGAAATGTAACTAACATTGTGGTCTCATTTCCTTGTGGCATGGGCATTGAAATTGGACTTTAGCGTTTTCATTTGACTGTTCCATGCATGTAAATTTATAGCATAGTATATCTTACACATATAACCTTGTAGAGAAACACCATCTCTTTCCTCCTGGTTATTTCAACTGTTTTGTTTTGTTTTGATTTGTTTTGATTTGTTTTTAAGGAAATGAGCAATGAAATCTAATGAGATATTATGCAGATTCATCTTTAGGAAAAATTCAGGTAGGAAAAAGAAAACACAGCTTTGTCTTACATAAAGAAAAATGTCCACCCTTCTGGAAGTGCTATATACATCTGTTGTGTTGTGCTGTGGACAGAACAGCAGGTCTTTGGGAAAAAATAGCAATGTGGAGTTCTGCGTTGATTGGGCACTGCCAAGCCCGGATTAAATGTGGTAAATGGAGAAGGCTAGAGGCTTTCTGTTTCATTCCCTATGCTTACTGCTGGCACTGCCAGTCGTGCTGGCAGAGCATTGCCACCAGCAGTAAGGACGCTACTGGTCGCAGTCTGTTCTTGGTTGCAATTCCCCTTTTCTTTGTGTTTTGGAATTGACTGTCATGACTCCATTGGCTCTTCAGTGCTAAGAGCAGCAAAAATTAATGCACATGTGGTTGCTGAAGTAAGCATGATAGGTACTGAATACCCACAAGGAGTAGATTTTATACAAAGTTGCTCTTCCTAGCAGAAATGAACTTCTACGAGGAGAACTCATCCTCTCAGTTATCTGTGGGGATGAAAAAACCCATACTTAGTGTTCAGCTCTGAACTGGTTTATGTATTTGTGTGTGTGTGTGGTCTAGAGTCCTGTGCAATTTAATCATAACCCAGCCCTGATATTCCCACTGTTTTACTCTTAAGTCATGCTCAGAGCTTTCCAGTCTTCTTTCCTTTTTTCAGCAATGTTTATAATTTACCACCTAAAAATGATAAAGGTTTTAGAGTCAGTTTTCATCTCTCCCTCACTGCTAGGGGACCTGATGAAGTACAGTCTTGCCATCACCTTATAAATCAGCTGTTCCAGAGGGGGAAAGGGACAGTGCAGATAATTACTCTGAAAAACTTAGAATGATCTATGCCTGGAACAGCTGGGAAGACTGCTAATACCTAGTAGAAAGCTTGAAGTGAGTGAAGCTGTGAAGGGTTAGATGTATCCTTCTTCATCCTCTTCTCAAATGCTCGCAGATGCTTGTCAATAGAGAAATGAAATCTTAGAGTTGTCGTGCATCTGCATGTGGCCACTGACCACTGACAAGCCCTCTGGAGTGTGACAGCCCTTCAGAAACCCTAGGCAGAGGAGGAGTTCCTCTTTGGCTCCTGTTGTTACAGCTTTTTAAGGTAACCAACCCCCATCTGGCCCAAGCCCCTTGTGAGAGCGGTGGGGCAGGGGTCTGTGTCTGCCTGGCACGCCATCCCTGTGCCCAGCTCTATGCTGTCCCACCACTTTGCTTTGAACTCTGATCCTACTTTCTCTTTATTTTCTCAGTGATTGAGTTAAGGGCGAGGATTTAAGCTAGTTGGTTTAAATTCAAGCCATATGAGACAGAAGTGATTTTCTTGGACAGGAAAAATAATCTTGGGGAGTTTATAGGACTTACAATTGCTCTGTATTTTCATGGAGTATGAACACAATTTGTCTCTCTACTTCTCAATCTCAATGTCTTATTGGATCTTATTGGATTAACTTGTTGTTCTTGGAATTTCCACGTACTGGCAAGGGCTCAGCAAGCCTTTTTTCACATTTGGTTAGCCTGGAGATTGCAGCTTTTCTCCTACAATGTGAAATTGCTTGCACAGATGATCCATGCTCATCATTTTCTCCTCATTGCACTTAATACAAATGTATTTCTCTCCATCCTTGCGAGTGGGCTGACCTAAACAGAAACCCTGGACAAACCAAGCACAACCAGTCAGAGGAAGATGCTATTAATGCTCCTGCTGTTTGCTTATAGACAGCAGATATACAAAGAACTGGACATTCCAGCACGTGATTTTGCCAAAACCAAGAATGTGTGGTAATTCATGGGTTTGGCTTTTTTTATGGAGAATTAAGTATTCAGGAGCACCCTCTGAAAAAAACTTTCCGTTTCCCAAGTATCATGGGGAAAATGTGTCTGATCACCTTCCTAGAAAATGCCATACCCTTATATTGGCCATACCTTGAGTGAAACACTGGCCTTATGCAGTGCGGCTGCAGCGCGGTCCTTCCCGGATGTCTGCACAACAAAGTGCCTGTAACTCTTCGCACAGAAGTCAGACCCTTCTGAGACCCAGGCATTCATATTCCCATTAAAATCTGAACAGTGAGTTTTATCCATCAGCAGTTTCAGGCTATAGGACTCAGCTGTGAATGAAAAATTCATCAGGCACAGGCTAAAGAAGTCTCACCTGTCAGCCTGACACACTGTTTATCTCCAGGATTTTACTTCACAAAGTATAAACAGTAGAATATTTATTTTCCTTCCTGCCATCTATGAGGCCATTCAGCAATGTGTGTGCTCATGCACAGCTTTCGCGAGCCAACCTTAATTGCACAGCAATGTGCCATAAAAACAAAGATTAGCCATTATTATCTAAGAACCAATTTTACATTTTTCTCCTCTGACTTGAACTGTTTAAAATATGGGGCACTATCTCATTTTGGCTGTACATAAATATCTCAGTTGTCAAACTGCCCTTACTCAACCAGCCAACTTTTCTTGGTGGTTGAAAATCATAGTGTTTAATTGTGTCATCCGAGGTGAAAAATGTTATTGGTTCACCACCTGGCTGCACCATATAGTTATAAAGAGGTCGAGAAACACAGAATGTGGAATTTAAGAGACTGCAAATATATTTTACCCATTAAGAGATAAATATGATGCAAGGGCAGAAGGAAGAGAATAAACAGATTGGGTGTTTCTTTGTCCAGGTGCATTCTTGCTTTCTCCTTACTAGCTGGCTCTGAATCTTCCAAACAGCATGTAATTAAATAGGGTGTGATAGGGGCCCAAGGCATTGGTGAAGAGCTTCTGACAGATTTCTATAAGCTTTGGAATAGTCTGTGCCTGCAGTCTCACAATTATTCAATAGTCACTGTAATCCACATGAGCAGAATTAACAAGGTAAAAGCACAATGAACCAACATGAAATGCACTTTTTCTGGGCTCAGGATTTACTGTGATTCTAGTGACCTCATTTGTCGGACAACAGAGAGGGAAGCTGTTCAGTGCAGGACTTCATAGCAAACTGCTTGGGTGCCACAAAAAATATCACCTATTCAGTTTTAGCACCCTCTGAATGCTCTTTGTGCTGGACCAAAATTCTGGCAAGCAGTGTAAGCCATCTGCTCCTAGGAATAGGTTCCAAGGAGGTGGTTTATGGTTTATGGCGTATGGTATTTGTATAACTCTTCACCAGTGAAGAGTGCAACTGTGGCATTAGCTCTCAGATAGGAATCTTCTAGAAAGCAAGCTTGGGAGACCAGACAAAAGGGGAATACATTGCCTTATATCAACTATCTGTCATTTACAGAAAGTAGATTACCTTCTGTGTCATGCACATATAGTGCTATGTTTTTATCAGGAGAAATGTTAATGAGGATGTTTTCAGTAGCAGAGTAACCTGAAATCTCTCTCCTTTGTTCCATACAGATGTAACCAGAGTGCAGGATCTAGCAAATTTAAGGTGAATAAGGACAATTAGATCCATTAGCCTCATCTCCTGCATAGTGTAAGCTATGATGTTTCACCCAGTGACCCACAGTCTGAACCAAACACTTAACTTGAACAAAAGCTTTTTCATATTCAAGCAAAAAGCCTCATTTATGTGGGAGGCAAATGACAGGATAGACTGAGGTAAGTACAACTTGTATTGCCATGGATATGGCTGGTTGAAGTGCACACTCATCTTCAGTCTCTTCTGGTAAGGTGGGAACACTGCTGGGTCCACGGGACATTTTCAGATGTAGTCTATAATGGCAGTTATCTGAGGGCAAGGTAAGGCAGGATTGCTGTCATATGCAGTTCTTTGGCCAAGGAAGGTGATCTAAGGAGCAAGCATTCATTCCTGTCCTCTGTCAAACATTTGCAGTGAAGCTCTGCTGTGGACCTGGGAAGAGGGTGAGACAGCAGGCACAAGAGAAAAGATTATGACGGAGCTGTTTGAATGCACAGACCTCACTGTGCTCAGCTAAGTAACCTCCTGTCTGTTCAGAGACACTTTGGGACAGTGGAGAAAAGGGATGTGGAGAGTATGAAATGTCATGAGGGTGGGATTCTCTTTCTCTTGACCTTTATTCTTCTTTAGGATCCACTCAGACCCTTCCTATTTTGCCCAAGAGCTGTAAGCAATGCTGTAATGGCATTCTGAGAGTGCTGGCATCCAGGGTCCCAGTAAACACCAGCCTGTTCTCTCATACTCACAGTCGCCCTCTCCTACTTGCCCAAGGAGCTTGTCTGTGGGAGGGGGCTGCCATGGTGGTCTGGCCAATGTGCCAGAGTGTGCCAGCAGTCAGCCTAGTGATGGGCAGGGGCAGAGTTATTGTCCCAGTGATCTTCTTTTCTAAAAGAAAGACATTTTAGTTTATATTCCCCTGACATCTCATTGGTAATTTCTTCTTCACTTCCTGTCTTAAGTTGTCCAATTCTGTTGTGCCAGCCCAGTGGAACAGTAACCTTGTTTTCCAGTCCTCAGGCTAGTTTTGCTGTGAAATGAAAAGGCATGGCCCAGCTTTAGTTTTAGCATACTCCGCTAGTAACAATTCCCTGAGCTCTGGCATTCTGCTTGGTCAAAGGGCATTTCCTCCCCTCCCTTCTCCCTCTTTCCCTCCCTCCCTACTAGCCTTTTATGAAATTAATAAAAATAGTGTGTTTGTTGACTGGGTGGAGAAATTGCATTCAGATCACATAATGTCTGAGGCCTGGCAAGTCTTTGTGAATCTGTTCTAGCCTTTGCTACATGGAGCAGGGTGCCCTCCAGTCTAGTGGCAAATACCTTGGGGAGGGGGAAAAGAGGGGGGGAAAAAAGGCTTGTATTGCTATTATTTAAAGAAACAGGCCAGTAGGATTTGCAGCCCCTTGACCCTTCTCATTTATTTATTTATTTATTTTGGATAAGACAGATTGTAGTCCTCATCATGGTGGAAAAATAAAGTCTGTGGTTGGAACCACATTACATAGTACTCACCAAAACTGGCACTTCGACAGGTCTTGCATAATGTGGTAAATATGCCTGGGCCAGGAACTTTGCAGGGTCTTGTGAGCGTGCAGATATCACCCAGTGCCCTTCTAGAAAAGAGATTTATGTATCTGAACACAGGTGGGCTCCCAGGCCCACCAGGAGGTTTAACAGCTCCAAACATGCATCTCTGTCAGGCAATATGACAACTTGCAACTTTCGAAACCCCTATTAGGAGATCTTGAGCTGTTTGAAATGTCTGGGGTCTCTCCAAGGGCCTTGTCCCCTACTTTTATTGTGGGGACAGTTCTGTGCTGCTGTGCCAGATCCAGTTTCTCTAAGACTTGCCTGTCAAAGCACCATCATTAGTAGGCATGACAGGTTATGTCTAAGTGGATGCCTTGTTTGCTTCTTCTACCAAATTACACTGTTTCCCTTGGGACACTATCAAAGACCATAGCAATGCATGCCTTCCTGGTTTTTATTTGTATTTGCATGTGTGTGGCTCTTGTAAGCATGGAGAGGAATTTCCTTTCCTGAGTCTAGACATCAGTTGCTCACTATTTCTGTAGCTTGCGAACAGAGCGTCTGCTGCACTGGGCCCTTTGATTTTTCCCACGAGAGCAGCAAATTCACACTGGGCTGATAGAGGAGGCCTTGTATGATGACCTGGGTGTGCAGTCTTATATGTGCTCAAGGTGTTTTAACTGCACTAACAATCCCTATGATTGGCATCTAACGGGGGTTCTTTGTCTGCCTCCCCCTGTAGGGTCTGTCTTTGCTACCCTGGTGTTGCCAGAACACCTCCGCCTTGGGGAGAAAGAGAGATGGCATAATCCCAGCCTAAAATGGTGTGACAATCAGACACTTGGCCAGATCCAGAGCCTGGCAAACCACATTGGCCAGGCAGCCATCTGGAAGCAGGCAAGCTGAGGTGAAGTTCTGCCTGAGGTGACATAACTCTTCCCGTCCCACTGAGTGGGGTCTTCTCAGTGTCATCCTGAGGCTTCCTGCATTGATCTCAGCTTCAGCATGCTGCAGTGGCTCTGGGGCTTTGCTTAGTGAGGCATGGTCCTAAATAAGGCTCTTGGGATGCTTCTGGGGTTTGCAGATTTGCAGTGTGTGGGTTGCTTCAGATGAATATCGCAGATTTTAGTGGTCTTTCAGAGGAAATTAAGCCTGTCAGTACTTTCCTGGGACTTGCTGAGAGCAACAGATGGAGGGAGCCTGGGTGCACTCAGTAGACACTTCCCACAGGTTTTCTTAGTGGCTACTATAACATAGATTTACCAGGAGCAGGAGTAGGAGAGAAATCTTCCTAGGCGAACGACTGCAGGAGGCTACGAAAGCTGGTGTGATTTATCTCAGTGTGCATCAAGG
Source organism: Lathamus discolor (assembly GCF_037157495.1). Lineage (NCBI taxonomy): Eukaryota > Metazoa > Chordata > Aves > Psittaciformes > Psittacidae > Lathamus > Lathamus discolor. The sequence continues at coordinate 72,761,864 of NC_088884.1, read as the reverse complement.
GTGAGCAGCCAGCCACTGCCCAGCAGAGATTGCAAAGATCGGTAAGGTGATTAAAAGCAAACTTGCATGACACAAATGATTAATCTGCCCCCATTTTTAGCCTGGGACTGTCCATGTGCACAAGTGTCTGTCTGCCCACAAGTCATTCTTCCACCCCAAGAAACTTTTGAAGTGGTTGGCTGATTTCAGCCAAGCTAGCTGAGGGATAAAGACCTCAGCATTGCTAAGGTCCTGGGAGTTTCTGGAAAGTAGGCATCTGGCTCTGAAGCAAGAGGCTCCACCAGTGTCTTGGCAGGAGGAGAGGCTGCAGGATGAGCTGAATCCCTGTGATGTTTTGTGCAACTACCGTGGGTCCACAAGCAAGCAGGATGGTAGGAAACCAGACTTCAATGTTTCCACTTTTCAGAGACATGCTTATTTGTGCATTCACAGTAGCCTGCTACAAATTCAGACTATGCCACACTGAAGGATGAAAGTAAATGTCTATATGTGAATCCAGTCACTACCGAACTCTTTAGGTGCTACAGTTTTCACACAGCCAGTCCTGTGCCTCCCCATGTAAAACACACCTATGATAATCACATCCCAATGGCTATGGGAGCCTGTGGAGCCAGATAAAATAGGCTTTTTGAGAAGTCTGTCTTTGGACTCCATTTTGCAGCTGGAGCCCCTCAAGGACATTAAGGAAGTTAACAGAAATAAGAAATTCATTACTGTAAGCTTTATTTTGTAATAGGGAAAATACAAACTTTCCAGGTGATGTGGCATTTCCTGAGGAAAAAAATAGCCAAAGGCATACCCAGAGTAACTTACGAGTGCTGTTCAGGAAACCCGGCATTGCAGAAACCAGTCTTTTTAGGAGAAGGAATGAGAGATCAGGCAGGAAAGGGATAAACACTGCAGACTGGGTGAAGAAGTAGCATGTCCTGGGAAGTGGTGACAAAATGCCCTTAGGCAGGTGACTGAGCAGCAGTGGCGTGAGGTGGCCGTGGGGCTAGGACAGGGAGGCAAGGCTAGGCTGTGTCCAGGAGAAAGCAGTGCTTGGGAGCAGACAATTCCCACTCTCCCCAGTTCTGCTGCCTCCCACGCTGATCTCTGCCCTCAGACCAAATGTTGAGAACCTGCAGGGACATCAGAGAGGACTTACCAGAGCAGTTTGGTGTTAAGTCCTGATCTCTTGAAATGTGAGAAGGAGACGGAGCGGTCTCCTGGGTCTCAGCCTGAAGTCTTTGCATGGGGTGAAGGATAGGATACCAAAGGGCGCTCTTTGTGCCTTGAGCACAGCGGGACATCAAGCGTGGAAGGTGAAAAATGCGAAAAATCCAAATTGGAAATCAAACTCAAATGTCTTAACCATGAGGGCAGCATACGTCTGGAATGGCTAACCAAGGATGTGGTAAATTCTCCAGCACTTAAGAGACAAAATCAAGATACCCTGAATCTCCCACAAGGTACAGGGCTTGATTCAGAGATCAGAGGGTGAAACACTGTGATGTGTGTTATGAAAGAGGCCAGACCAGATGCTTAGTCTGGTCTGCTCTGGTGTTCAGAAATATGAATCAATGTTGTAGCAAGGGTCTAGGAGAATTACCAGGAGACAAGGAACAGAATAATTAAATAACCACAGTATTTCCTAGGGCTCACATCAAAGACTGGACCATTTCTTTTGTGGCAGCAGAGATGGGGGGGAAGATCTTGGGGAGGAAGAAGGTTTCTTTGTTTTGCTATTTGGAAACTTGCCCACTGGATGAATTTGACCCCAGAGATAAAGTCGGTCTTCATACTGGAGGTTCATGAGCTCATTCATGGACAACATTTATTGGAAAATTACTGGAGTTCCAAGGTGGGCTTATCCTAAAGCATTACTGGCTTCCAAAACACATTCATCAGTCATCAGGGGTGCAGTAAGGCATGGTCTTGCACAGAACAGATTTACACAAATGGCTTATTAACAAAATCAGGATTAGGGCCAAACAGATGTCAGTATGACTGATTAGCTCAAAATAAACACAGTTGTGAGATAAGAAATAGCTGTGTTTTTGCTTCATCTTCTTGTGGTTGTGTACTCAATAGATGATGGGAAATAACATGTTAGGTATGAGGGAAAATGACTCAACCACTGCTGCAACTCGTAGAAGGCAAAGCAGAAGAATTTAGGAATTCTCAGTCCATGGGTATAAAATAAGCAGTGGCTCTGATCCAGGAAACTTTGCCATAGAGATGGATTCCCCCCAAGGTGTGCAGCCTCTCTTTTTTAGGATTGTGCAGGTGCAGGGTTTTATTTTGGCAGCTGGAGCTCCCCCAGCATAGACATTACTATCATTTTCATTATGCCACATGCATTAAAGTGAAGTCCTGATAGCCAAAAATGTTAGAAAAGAAGCAACAGTTGTTTTCTCATGAGATTTTAAATATTAATTGGTCTGGCAAAATGAGGAATACAAACCCTTTTAATGGTTTCTGAGTGAGAGGAGAGCTCTGTGTTACCTTGCTTGGTCCATGTCATCAGCATGTGAAATATTAGGAGATATACAGACCAAATCAAGTGCTAGAGGTCATAGAATTGCAATAAACATGAACCAGCCACATCCATCAATGGCCATGAAAACTGTTGATCAAGTTAACTTGCTACACTGCTTTACAGAGAACATGCAAGTCAGACTAAAGGCACGGAGGTTGAAGTGGCAGTGAGAGATATATATTGGCACTCCCTTTTGTACAAAATAATTACTTGCTCAAATATGGTAGAAATTTCCCATTTTTAAAAAGTTCTTACTGAAAAACTAGGGTTTGCATTGCACACTACTCTGTCTTGGTGAATGTATAGATGTGTGAAACCAATTTCTAGTAATTCAAACAGTTGCATTCATGTTACCAATCTCTAAGTGAAATATTTGGATTTTTCAATTTAATTTTCAGTGCTAAATTTTCACCTCAACAATTTAAGAGATTTTAAGAAATTAGCGTTTGAACCATTGCTGAGCAAGCCATTAAAGTCAGCCTAATGAAGTCATTCCTCTCCGCAACAATTTCCTTCTGAAAGTCAAGCATCTAGAGAAGGAAGACCTGTTTTAGACCAATTGGAAATTAAATTATTCTTGATGAATATTACTTACAATTTTTCCTTCCATTAAGCAAGCAAACTAGCACAGCAAAATCTTTACATATATGCTTCCTTGAAAACCTGATTTTGTTTGGTGTAGATTGCACTCTATATGATTTAGACTTTCAAAACCCTGCCTGGCTCACTTTGGATCTTTTTATACTCATTTTAAGACTGAAGATTATTCAATTGCACTACAGGAATATTATGAGTAAAACATGCTCAGTATAGGAAAGGTTGTCCACTTTGCAGCCCCAATTTAACTCTTGTGTCTACTGGTATCATTCCTCATGCTGCCCAGGCAAAGGAATATGAAGTCAGAATTCCTCCTCCTGTACTACCTTGGTCGCTTCCCATATACCTTGACCCTGTTTGTGCTCTGGTTCAGCTACTGGCTGATCTCCAAAAGCAAGGGAAAGGTTTTGTGTGGTTTTTGCCTCTCTCTGCCCTGTTCTCTTCCCTTTTACAACTATATGTTTTCTGCTCTCCCTTTCTGCTTTTAGCTAATAGTGTTAAGATAAAATTTCATTAACTAGTATAATCCCAGAACACTTCTTGTTCTCCTTGGGACCTCTAAACATTTTTGTATCATACGGGCATTACTGAGAAGCAGTTAAATCTAATCTAGGTTCCCAGGAATGCATGGGCTTGTTTTTACGTATTTACACTTTTAATTTAATTTTTTATTTTAAATAATATTCACTAAGAGTCTGATCTTTGAGTTGGGGAAGACTTGCTTTCTTAGCAAGAATTTAAGCATTTTAGAGGGGACGGGAAGTGAAGATTTAGTATGATTAGGTTGAAATTCATGTCATCTCCTCTTTAGATACTAGACTAAAGTGTTTAATTAAAGAGATTTGTTGCTCTACAGTCCTATCTAATGAAGTGGGATGAGCACAGCATATTCAACAGATAGTTCAGTTCCTAGCTGGACCCAACACCATAATTTAAAAGGGACAAGTGGCTTGTAATAGACATCTTCATCACATCCAGCTGGTGTGATGTAGTGTCTCCCTCAAGGTCCTTGAAACTGTATCAGCTCATTTCAACTCAGACTTCATTCTTCCAAACTCTCTTGTGGATAAGATTGGAAGTCCTAATTTTTACCTTCCTCAGCCATAACACTTTTGCTCCATCAACATAATTTTCCCTATAATATGGTATTCCACACTAGTCAAATTCCTGAAGTATCTCTGAATCTGACAAAAGCCTACAGTCATGCTCTCCTCCATGTGCCAGGTTTCATGCACCTGCTAGAAAAGGTTGAGGTGAGCAGCAGCTTGTGGACAGCAGCATCTTGTTTTGCCCATGAAGGTGGAGGGTGCTTTGCATGCAGCCAGGGCTGTGACTCAGTCCTGAGGCTCTTCACAGGGTGCCGTTGGAAAGGAGACAAAAGTTCCTACATGCAGGACAGAACAAATGAAATGCCTCTGAAAAGAATTTGTCACAACTTTGCAACCAGCAGCAGTAATGGTTTTTGGTCAGGGATTGTCTCGATAGTTCTGTGAGTGAAGGCTAGTTTTCCTTTCAAGGCACTGTATATTTAGTTATTTAATCAAGCTAAATTATTCCTTCTCTCCTCACCCACAGTTAGATCATGGCACAAAATTAAGCACAGCCTTTCATTCCACCTCCTCTTGCCTCTCTGTTTGACCTAGACTTTGGGGAGCCATTAAGTTGTCTGAGATATTGATTTAATAAGGGTAGGAGAATTAAAAAGGACAAAGAGACACCTGACTAATTGGCATTTCCAAGAGATCTTTGTAATCAGCCAATGGGGATTTTATAAGGTATGAAGTATTTGCTTTCACATAAATTTCTTCCACATTCTTTCTCTCATGTTTGCTCAGTAAACCTTCTGGAATAGAGATCACATCTGCCTCTCTGTAAGCTTTATACTTGGGAGGTAATTGAGTTGGCTCTTTGTTATGAGAGCATGTACTCGTTTAATTGCACATATGTGTCTGTGAACACACTATCCCTGCTTCTCTCCTAAATTTGATTTGGAATGAATCCCACAGAAGGCTGTTTTCCAGCGTTAATGGATGAAAGGTCTTTACCAAGGGGAAAAGTATTCAAACACTAAATTCAATAAAGTTTAGGTTAAAAGTTATTTCTTTGCAGGAACTCTCTTTGAAAATACACAGTTCTGAGAGTGATTCCTTTCTCCCCACAGTGATTTAATAGCAAGTATCTTCTATTGGTTTTGTGATTAGTACCAATCAGCTTTTATTTTGGAAATGTGGCATAATAACATGACACTTTAATGGCACAACAGAAAAACATTTGCACTGTTGTTAAGAGTTACTTGTTAGATCCTGCCCTTCCATGCTGAGCAATATAATGCAAAACTTTGGGAAGATACGACCCTTACAGTGAGATGAAAATAAACACTTTGGTAATCTTTATTCCATTTCTGGGCTTAAGGTGCTGACCTTAAGGCAGTGATGCAAGAGGGTATTCATCTTCAACATGCTGCTTTCAGGAACAGCAGAGCAAAGTGTTAGGAGGGAGGTGATATGAGGACCTGGAGATCTGTCCCTTAGGCTAAGAAGTCACATTACTCAATCCATGTTAGGCAGTATAGATTAAGTAAACTATACTTTGTGTCAGTTTGATAGATGACTGTCCTGGGGGCTTTTTATCATTTTCCATTAATTTGAATTTTATTGTATGCCAAGGCTCAGTAGCTTATTGTTATGACCTGACAGTCTGATATTTTTATTCCATTTCTACTTAGCATTTGTTTAACACTAATTCAGATAAAACTGCCAAGAACTGAGTTTTGCTTGAAAGAGGACATCAGGATTAGGATCAGATGAATGATACATATTTTCACCAAAGGATGTCACTCAAGTTACAGCTCCATCTAAGTGTAGGAGAGAAGCAGCAGAAGCAGAAGGGACTGTGTCTTACTGTGTCTGGTGGGTCTGCCCATGATCTGCTTTCATACACCAGTAATTAAATCTTGTTGCTTTGTGTCAAGTACCACTTCTGTGGGGTGCAGAGAGAAAAACTCCTCTTTCATTCACTGGTTCCTCAGTATCTCTGGTTGTTAAAAAATGCATTGTTCCCTCGTCTGTCTCTTTTGGAGAATTTGGAGATGTTTAGATCTTGGGGTTTTGGTCTATCTCAGAAGCAAGGCTATAAAACCAACACGTGTTTTCAAATAACAGTATTTTCCAACCAAACTGCTTACCCTAGATTCATGGGTGTTTGTAACAGAATGCTTGATGCTCAGCTGGGTGGTTAAGGACCAGCAGGAGATAAGAGGACCGGACTCTCAGCTGAGTGCTGTAACCACAGGAGCAAGGAACCAGAATCTGGTTCCATGGAGCAAAGAGACTTTTGTAAAATGCCCTCAGCAAAATTATGGTTCTGATTTAAAAAAATTATTCAAGCTGTAGTTGACTGAATTTCCAGGTTTTACTTGGGCACCGGCTGATTCTTTATACTGGTGCAAATACATACTGGTAGACAGGGTGTTGTACAACAGTCCATTTTTGGTGTCATTAAATCAAAACCAGTCTCTTCAAGAGCAGCAGATTCCATATCTTCTATGCCTCAGGTCAACAAGAAATTGTTGCTAATTAGAATTAATTAATTAGAGAATTGGAAATGGGAGAGGATAAGGAGCATCTTTTCTTGCAGTTTGCTCTAAGCAAAGCTGTGACTATAACTCAGGTTATAGCTGTCATTCTAACAAGGTTAGGCCAGAAGGAGAAAAATGTTGTTTTTCAGTACTTGGTACATATTTGTCTCCTTCAAGGTGTTGGAATTTATGGCAAAATTTAGAGCTAAACTAGATTCATGCCTTCCTTCAATCCTGGCTGGCATCCGAGCTCTATATCCATGCTCATAAAATGGCTACTGCTTAGGTATGTGTAAGAAAGCAATGGTACCGAAGATTTCTTTTTCAAGGTTTATCCAGGTGGAGCCTGTCAACTTTTTGCTTCATAACTTTCAACTTTGACAGAGATTTGGAGTTTCTGCAATATTTCCATACTTCTGAAGTGTCTGCTCTATGTGGAAGTGTTTTAATGTTTCTTTTGCTCAGAAATAAACTGAAAACTCTCATTTTTAGTCAAAGAGGTTACCCTGAAGCCTTCAGGTGCTCCGAGTTATATCACAAAACAGAATAATTCTTCTGAAGTATTTGCTATGAGCATGTTTCTGTTTTAATTTGCTGATAGATTTTTGATATTCATAAAGAAAAACATATTGGCTAGCTGACCTGTACGTGGGCCTGGTAAAATATTGACCTAGTATCAGAAGGGAAATAAATTTGGAAACCAGGGCCTTGCTCAGATAGAAAAGAAAAGAGAACTGTGACTTTTGACTCTGTCTGGACAGCCCTGGGACAGCATAGCCTCAGGAGAGCTGAAGATGCAATAGAGCCATTCAGAACTCATATCAAGGGTCTTCTCTTTCTACTGGACTCATTTTCATAAGCTTGATAAAACTTTTAGTACTCCTTTTGTGTCAAGAGGCCATGATTCTACTTCATCAAATGAGGAATTCTCATCTACAGAGACTGCAGAAACATAGCAAGAGCTAGACAAACCCAATTAATGCTGCTAGCTTCATTAGAGAGACCATCAGTCCTACAGGTTCCTGACCTCTTGACAGTTTTCGTCCAGTTTTGAAAGAGAGCCAGATGCTTAGCAATACAAAGCCACACTGCATCACTGACTTCGACAGGTTGATACCAATGTACGCCAGTAAAGTCTTGGTCTTGTTCAGTGCTATCAGTACCAACATGAAAATACTGTGAAGAATGACAATGCAGAACCACAGGGCATAACAGAGGGTCTGCTTATCTGCTAGTCAGTGGACACCTAGTAATTTATGCAGTGCAAAGCCCAGTAACAGAGCTGGGGAGCCAAGTACTTCCTGATAACCGCACCTCCTGGAATTGTGCAGTGCTGCGGCTAATAAATCTTTGTGATGGCACATGGCTAAGCCAGGGAAAAATTAAATCAGCCACTTGGGCAGCCTAACAGCCGTCTCAGCTGTGCTGATTCACCCAGAATGATGCACTGAAAGGGATTTTCACCGCCTAAACAGATGTTCCCCTTGCACAGGATGCTTTCCATTTTTATATTGTTCATGCTGGATTTGTGTGTTGCAGATCAGATCTTCAGCTGTTGTAACCAGACCTGTCTAGTCGAAGGCTGTCAGGGCAAGACGGATGCTCCCAGACCCCGTCTCCCACTTCCGTCTGCGGTGCAGGCCCCCCTCCTGCTGCAGGCTACACCAGCTGCGTGACGGCCCTGCACTGGAAGGAAGCCACAGCGATGTGCTGCATGTGGCACTGTGTCTCCAGACAGGCTTTGCTGGAAGGCATATTTCCCAAGCGGAGGGAGTATCTCCCCAGATGCCGGTCCCCATCACTGGGGAGGGTGGGATCACACAGCCACATCCAGGTGGCCTGGGTGCTCTGCAAGTCAGCATAGGTACTGTACATCTGTCCATATATTGCTGTCTAAGCATGTGCTAGTTTATTACTTTGGCTCTGCAACATCCAAGTTGATCATGCCCAGGCAATCTTTCATCCTGCTTAGCTCTGCAAAGAAGATACAGCCATTTTTTCCCTCTTTTTTGTCAGGTTCTTTTGAGCAACTTGGGGAGCATGACTTGATGGCATGCTGGAGCAGAAGAAAATGAAAAGGGAGGGCAACAAAAATAGTGGCCAGGTAACAGAGCTATAGCATACTGAATTTTTCATAATCTTCAACTTTCACATTGTCACATCTCGTGAGAATGGTTTTGTATTTCAAAGTTTCACACAACAGTCTGAAATTTGCCCTTCACACATGCTAAATTGGGTCATTACTGAGAGGTGGAGGGATCAGAGAAGGATTGCATAGTTTAATTATAAGGCAAGTATGCGGTGACTGTACGATGCCAAATGTGCTGAAGTGCTAATCCCTCTGTGAGACTACAGCAGTGCAATACAATAAATAGCAATCAAAAAGACACAGTAGCAATTCCAGATTTCTGTCAGTTTAGGAGCAATGCCTTTTAAGTCAATGGTATAGCAGTCTCGACTTGACTGTGCTGCTTCTTGGATGTTGTGGAGCTCTTATCCATTAAACTAAAAGTCTGCTTTACAGCCTGAGGTCCACCTCACCCTTATGCAGAGCTCATGGACAAATACAGCCCTGGATTAGTTGAAATACACAAGTGCCAGGCACAAATTCTGAACAAAATATGGAAGTGCTGTTCTTAAACTCATCCAAATATACTGAAAGGTGTCTGTATGTATGAAATCAAGTGGAAATCTGTATGCTTGAACTTGGAATTGAGTTGAAAGGCAAACTGAAGACTTACCCCTGCATTTCAGTGTCATGTGAAGAAGGATATGCTAACTATAACATAGACAAGAAAGGCAGAAATCTAGATAGAAGCGAAACTATTAGTAGTATTTATTAGTGGCTATCATACAGCGTGATATGAGATACTACGTTTTTCCTTAATCTAGATGTGGGGGCTAGGAGATCTTAAGAGAGGAATAAATGGTACTCTTGGCTGCTAGAGCACAGGGATCACCGGCAGATGCTGACTCAGCTGGTTGACACCATAGCACTAAATATGAGTTGTTAAGGTGTCCTGTACAACTGCCAGTCCAGACTTAAGGACTGATGTGCCAGCATGGCATCTGTTGTGAGATCAGGGTTTTGACTAATGAGATCAAGGTGCTATATTACTATAAGACATGGATTAGACCACTGACACCTGGAACAGGTTGCCCAGGGGGGTTGTGGAGTCTCCTACACTGGAAATATTCAAGGCCCGCCTGGACAAGTTCCTGTGTGATGTACTGTAGGTTACCCTGCTCTTGCAGGGGGGTTGGACTAAATGATCTTTTTAGGTCCCTTCCAACCCTTGGGATTCTGTGATTCTGTGATTCTGCTTTGACTGTTAGCACATAGGGAGGGGAACTGTGGGGCAACCTATTGCATACAATATCGGTGGACCGTATCAGTGGACCCCTACTTCATTAGATACGTTTAGGGTGGTTTGGGTTCAATGAAACCCAAAACTCAAAGGAAGACTTGACCACACTGAAAGATTTTCATGTGCTCTGTATTGGAAGCCAAGTAAAGCCATTTACCATTTGAGATTTGCTAAAGTGTTTGTGAACCGAACACTACTGAACCAGAACAGATTTCCTAGGGAAACCCAGACCCAGGTTGGTTTTCTCTTGTTTCTTTTTTTATGGAAGTTATTTTGCACCAACATCCATTTTAAATAAGTGCTTGCTGCTAAACCTTTATGTAAGTAGCCATCTGCTACAGAAAATGAGACCTTCTGCTACTGTACAGTGATAGCAGTCACAAAAGGGTAATGCTTGATGGTACCTGCAGTATTTATGAACAGTGAATAACAGTATTTTTGAGTTTCCTTGAATCTCATCTGACACATTGATGGGACTTTTGGCCTTATAAAATGTTCAGGAGTAATATTAATCTTTATAAAATACAGCTTTTTCCTATGGTAGTTCTTGTAGCCTCCTTTTGTTTAAAGAAAAACTGTAAAACTTATTAATTGGAGGAGAAAGTCAAAATCGGTATAGTTCACTCAAGTGACTATTCTGGAGCCCCAAAGCATCCATGTCATTACAAGAAGATAAGCATTGTCTTTCTGCAGCATGCATCAGGTATTCTTATTTAGAGTACAGTAATACAGCTAAAGTTCCCTTAAAGTTATTTTTAGCCATGGATATTTAACAAGGTTTTCCTTGAATAATTTCATCCCCAAACTGTCCAATACTGACAGATGCTGACATTAGGAAGCAATGCAGTAAAGCCAGTCACTGTTTTCCTTTAGAAAGAAAGAAAAAAAAAAAAAGAAACAATTATAGCCACACATTCAGAGATTTTTAAACCCAGGATAGGTTACTGTCATCCTCTGGTCTGACCCACTGCATGACACATCTGCAAACTCCATTGCAGCACCTCATGATTTTTTCAGTCTAGAATAAAGGACAGCTTTTTGGCCTTTCCTTAAAGACTGCATGGGATAGAGAATTCGGTTTATCGCACTTAGTTGCTATGCTCTAAAGAAAATGCTTGTCCCAAACTTGAAGTCTGCCCAGCTTTAACTTCTATCTGGTGGATTTCATTATGCCTTCACACTGGATATGACACCTACAGTTAAAAATCTCTTTCTGATAGTTATAATAGTCTACCATCCGGGTATCTGTGAACTGTGATCATATTACCTCTTAAACTTCCCTGGGATAAATCAGATTAAACGTCTTTAGTCTCAGTCTGATTTCCAGACCACAGGTCATTCTTGTAGCTCTTTTCTGAACCGTTTCCAAGTTCTGAACACACTTTGTAAAGTTTGGATGCCAGAACTGCATGTGGTATTTCAGCAATATTCTCACTAGAGCTATACACTGACTCTTTCAAAATCCTCTGCTTATTTATCTAAGGATCAGAATTGCTCTGGAGGGTCATGTTCAGCTGATTATCTAATGTGACCATGAAGTTTTTTCAAAGTTAATTTTATCTCAACTGCTGGTACATAGCTTAAAGGGTGACACAAAGCCTTTGTTTCAAGACACATCCTTCATTTTTGGTTCTGAAAATGCAAGTAATGCCAATGACAAGAAATTAATTATTTTAACAAACTTGTTCCCTGTATCACTTTTATCATCCTATATGCATTTTGTGTTTTCTCAGACTTCTACCACAATGGTTTTGGTTTTGCCTACAGTGTTGGTATGGATGTCATTGACAGGAGTAGCTGACACCAAGAATAGAGCCCCCATAAACTCCAGATGGAACGCCTCCTTGAATGACAGTGATTCTGCTAAAATTACTTTTAGAAATACATTCATGAGACAGCTTTTAAGCCATTTAACATAATGGATTGTTACGTGGGAGAAAGTTAAACACCTTAAAACATCTAAATATTTTTCCTTTTTGCAGCTACTTCTGTCAGCCAAGCTGGCAATCCTCACCAGGACTGTAATCAAGGCCTGCAGGTTTAGGAATGTTGTTGCTAATGACTGCTGTTTAACATCATCTCTAATTGCTAGTGGAATAGTAAGTATCAAGTTAGGCTCTGAATATATCATTCTGCTTCCTTCTGAATCTGAAAGAGAAACATTTGTCAAGTACTTCTCTATTTCCATTATGATTGATAATTTTACTATTCTTTACTAGCATTGGATCCATCCCATACAATCCAAGACCAACTTTTCCACCTGGAAATGATGCTTCTCTGGAACTTGTTGAGAGAATGTATCTGTTTCAACTATAATATTAGCAGAAAACCTTTCTTGGTCAGTAGGGGAATTGTGGGAAAGGAGAAAATGAGTCCTCTGCTGGAGATGCCTGATGTCAACTTCTCAGCTTCCTCAAATCCTCATGGGAGACAGTCTGTGTGGGGGCCTGCATGACGGGGCTGAGGGAACAGGCATGCTTGCACATCAGTTCACATGATGATTCTAGCACACTGGCTGGATGTGTGCCCTCATACGAGTTTCCTTTCGGAGTGAAACCCCCAGAAGAGGCAGCTCCCCCAAGAACTGTCTGAGTGCTTCAGCCTTCTTCTCACTCCTGCTTCAAGTGTGAGAGCTGATGGATCTGCCAGTGGTTAGGAGGCTTCCCTGGGAAGTGGGTCCCCAGGTTCAAGCCCTTGCTCTGATTTGGAGTGGTTCCCTGACCATCAAGCTATACCGGCCGTTTTGCTTTCTTCCAACAAATACTTAATTGAAGTCAGCTCCAAATCAGACGGAGAAAGAACTTGAATCTGCAGCTCCCTTTTATCTCCAGGGAACTTCGTAACCACAGGACTGCATACTCTCATTCTCTCTAGCTCAGTTCATATGTAATTATTTACATGGAGTGGAGAGGTTCCAAGGAGATGGGGGCAGATGGTGAGAGACTTAAGTAAAGGAGTGTGGGGGTGAGAAAACCTGGCTGTCCCTGGCCTTCTGGTGGGGGAGTCCAAGTTGCTGTTCCTCTCCTGTCTGAGAGCGCTTGGGAGCTCGGAGCCAGGCTTTCCCCTCTGGGGGGGAATCACCAAGGTACTAGCTTATCTGCTGCTTGGCCTCCACTCCTCTTTCCTCTCTGGCCTTACATGTGAAGGTTTTGGAAGTACAGTGATTTTATTCTGATGTATAATGAAAACAGATTTAAAAATCTTCAAAACCCCTCTTTTTCTTCCTTCTGCATTGTGAAACAAAATTCTTGTTTTATGGCCAGCCCTACGTATTGCATCTGAGAGACAGAACTTGCAGCAGAAAGATTGATGAAGTCAAACCTGACAAAACCTGATTATGCATTCCTTTCTCATTCGTCAGCAGGCTCCTCTCCTTAATAGATAAAGACTTTTTGGACTAGCTGCTCATTCTTAGGTTGAGGTATATTCTTTCATTCATCCCCTTCAGGCGTGCTGTGGAAGCAGGGCGCCTATTAGCTCAGCCCAGTCCACTTTCCCCACCTCCATCTACTCTGCCTTGTACCAGTTCACTTACTGAAGGACAGATCAGAATATGCTGGGCAGGTTTCTTTTATGTAACACAAAGCAAATCTGGTCCTGTATCTCTGTTTGTGCACCACTTGGTTCAGACGTGGGGAAACCTGCACTTTCTATTTCAAGGTGCTAGTTGTAGGAACTTCTCTGTAGATTCATTGTGGGAGACAGTGCTGCAGAAGGTGACACAAAATGTAGAAGAGAAACAGCTTGAGGATACCATAGCCTTCCCATTGATGGTCGGGTGTTCAGAATGTATGTGCCAGGTCAGACCTGTGATGCATACTCCCAGCTTTGATCCACTGATTTACGCCAGGTCAGCCCAAAGTTGAGGCACCAGCCTCACAGCACTGACTGTGCTGGTGAGTGAGCACCAGCACTACAACATTTTTTATATCAGGGTGGCAGCTCTCAATGCATTAAAGCTGGATTAGCACAGTGGAGACAGAAAGCCTATTGCCAGAAACTTGAAATGGCATCTTTTGTGGGTGTCTCAAAGCAACTCAAACCATTGATTTAACCAGTGATTAAACATTTGAAACTTCTGAAACTTTTCATATAGGTCACACTTTCAGGTTTCACATTGCAACCATTAAGGCTGCAATAGGAACAGTCTGCAAAGGGAATAGGCTACAAGCCTATTCTTTTCACTCTGTCTATTGAAGAATAACACCAAAGGTGTTCAAAGGTATTCAAAGTGCTAAGACCACTTCTCTACCTTGCCTGTAGCAAAGAATAAAAGTACTGTGCTGGAAAATTTGACATCATACAGAGGTGTTTACCACCCAATATCTGCAATAGGGGTTGCATCAGCTCTTTCATTTTGATCTTGTCTTCTCCTCCCCCCCCGCTCCCTTTAGTCCTTTGCCAGACTCTCGGTACTATTCCCAAATGCATTCTTCTCGCTTATCCTTTTTCTACTAAATTTACTGGTACCAGTCTATTTATACTGAATTGTCAATACCACACATATCTTCTGAATACTGCTTTTTATATCTATGTCAGGATGGTATTTTTCTCACAAAACATTTTTTCTTTCTTTGGCCGATAAGGGATGGAGTAATAAAACTGCTGAGTCAAACTTGGCAAGCTGAGTTAAATGGACTTTTTCGGGTCTTCAGTGAAGAGGCTGCATTCATAAGGAAAAGCCATAAGATCAGAATTCTTAACTGCAGGGCCATTTTCACTCATTGGAAAAACTAGGTGGAGTTTCCAGTTTGCACTAGATTCCAGCCACTGAACTGAGCTCACTGTAGCACGGGGACCTGGAGCAGGGAGGTCACCACAGATGACCTAAACAATTAATCTTGAGGCACTGTTTTCCCTTTGCAGTTATTGCAGGGGAAAAGGGCAAATCTGGCATTGCTTTTGAATGAATGCTGGTTTAATGCTCTGGGCATAGTAGATTGTGTCTTTTTGTAGCAGAGGTGTTGTTACTGTGAAATCCATCGTCTCATATCCCAGAACATTCAGGGCTGGTAGCAGAGATTGCCTTGAGACATAGCTATTTTAGCAGTGACCTGGAAGAGTTGGTTTGTGAAAGCCGCCGTTATTCTAAATGTCTCTGTACACCTTCAGTATAGTGACTGAATTATGCTACCTTCATTGCAGAATGACTGGAAATCAACCCAAACTGAACAACTCAAACCTGGAGCTTGAAGATTCTGTTCCAGGGCTTTAACTTGTTCTGTTACAGAGGAAGAAGTAAATGAGTAATTAAGTTTTGTGCTGAAGGCGTCCCGTAGCCTGGTTTGTAGAAACCTTCAGTGCATAAATCAAGGCTTAGCTCAAGCCTCAGGTTAGCATTGCCATTGAGCTTTAATGCTTATAAATGCATTTTGCAGCTTAAATGATGTCAGCCTCGATGTTTATGAAACTGTGGAAGTGCTGAATCGAAAACATTCACATTAATAAGGAAGTGCTGGGAACCACTGGGATGGTGCCAGTGTCAACCAGTGTTATTAAGCTAAGTTCTTTGGCACGGCTGAGCTAGTGAAGATCATACTCAATTTATCTCTTGTGGTTAGTCATTTGATTCATGGCTTCTGATTCATGGCTTTGTCTTGGACTGAAAATACTATCTTTCTTATCAGCCAGCTAAGAAAAAATCATTTTTTACAAAGGTTTGACCATATTTTCACACTAATCAGAGAAGGGCCACTCATATATCAGGAACATATCTTAGTAGCAGCCATTGCCTTACTGATACATTACTGTACTGCATCTCACAGTGCCTCTGACTGCGGTGAATTTAAATAGTGAGATTTATTTCTCCGAGACCCTGCATAGATTAGTGCAGCATTACAGCTGCTGTCTTGTACCAATAGGTACCTGGTTGAGATCGAGTGCTCACAACTCCACCTTTTTCCAGATGGTGCTGCAGGGAGGATTTGGGATGCTGGGAAAATCATAGAATCACAGAATAAGTAGGGTTGGAAAGGACCTTAAAATCATCTAGTTCCAAGCCCCCTCTCATGGGCAGGGAAAATACAAAGGTTCTTTTGCTTTGGTGGTGTCTCAGGTGCTGCACTATGGGAAAGATAAGCATCCCACGTGTCTTTAGAGTTTTCTTATCGGAAAAACCTAAGAATATGATGAAAAGAAGTGGTTTTGTTGGTGTAGCTTCATGTAAAATAAAAATGTTAAACAAATGAAATCACTGTAGTTCATCTAATTGGTGGTGGTGATTAATATGGCAGGGTTTTTTTTCTCCTTGGAATGGAGAAGTCTTTTTATTATGGGTGCTAAAAAGCAGCTGCAGTTTCTGAGTAACAGGCAGCTCACTGCCCTTTGTCTCTGCTCTCTTTTGGATGCACCTCCATCAGTCCCCACATGTGTTTTTCAGCCTTCACAAAGCTTTGTGGTAAAATGCAGTAGGAAGATATTATTACTGCTATTTCATAATGCAGCTATGGTCACACATGACTCTGGGGCAGATGGAAGCTCTCTGAGGTTTTTCTACTCTGTGTTTTGAAGGTGGCTCACTCCCTATCATAACGTACTCTGCATGTCTCAGCCAGAAACACCCAAATGAGAAATGAGGAATATCAGTTTTATCTGCTAAGGCTGACTGAACAACCAGATAAAGCAAGTCTTACTGGTTGCCGCTTGGACATGTCTAGAAAGCCACTTTCACAAAAAGGCCCACAAAGGCTTACTGAAACCTCAGGGTTTTGTGGTTTTATTCCCCCACTTGTACATACCATTTGGTTGAAAAAGCCTGAAAACATTTTGGTTTTGGGCCTTCTTTATACTTAATCCACCTTTGGGTCCCTCAGGCCCCTGCCTTCTAGAAAGTCCAGGCTAAAGAGCCTGACTCACAGTTGTGCTATTTCAGTTTTACACTAATGCAGTTCCTCTGAAAGTAATAGCAGGACAAAATAAGGGTGAGCCATCACTCAATCCCAGAACAAACATGGCCTTCAGCAAGGTGCAAATAGAAGTCGGAGGCTCTTCAATATAGCTGGAGTCTGCTTCTTTGCTAATTTTTATCTCCTAGGAAGTCCCTAGGCAAATAAACTGTGTGGCAGACAAGAGACGAAAGGGTATAAACTTTCATTGTTATGACTTTTAGGCAGAGATTTGTTTGGAAAGAGGGAGAGCCCAGCGTTCTTGGGAGAACAAAAGAGAGGGTTTTGTGAGGTGGTATTTGCCACAATTACAGGGAGAGACTTTTGAGGTTGGATTCAGCTGCTGTGTAGACGGGTGCAAGTACAGGCTAACTGCTGATTACAGCGGAGACACGCCAGATGTGCATCAACCTATGTGAGTGTGCAATTTCACATTCAGCATTTTTATTCCTGATCATGGCAAGCTGTTTTTTCTCTTCTTTCGGCTTTCTCTCTCTAACATTTATGATGAACAACTGTCTGCTTCTTGTAATTGGAAGGGCGTTACAAGCCATGAATATCATTGTTGCAGTAAACCACTTCCTCTTCATCTCTCTTACGTCCTTGCTTCATAAGAACAGAAATAAGCTCTGTCTGACATCCAAAAATAGGGTAACATCAAGTTTGTTCATCTGTCCAGCTGAGCACCTGCAGGGTCTATCTTGTCAGATGCATTTAACCTGGCCTGGCACCAGAAACATTATCTCTGTTCCCAGAATACCCTGAGATGTAACTGGATGTCAAATCCCAATACATTACCCAGATTCAGGAGGACTACTGCAGTTTGCCACAAGCTTGCATTGTCCACTGGCTTTAAAAATTAAAAGGTAGTGTTTTGCTTTATGAAACTTCTCACACCACTTATAATAATACAAATAGAAGATACTTCTGTCCTAAGCCTTTAAAATACATCAATTTACACTGCCTTTTTCTTTAAGCAACTGCAAATCACCTTCTGTGTGATTTAGCTAAGCAAATTTTACTGAGATAGGGACTGTTTCTGCAGTCAAACCCAGTCAAATGTCCTTGTGCTCCTAAACGGGATGGCATTATACAGCTCCTTAAAAAGTCATGCAGGCATGGTACCTGAATGCGAAATATTGACCTCTGTGGTGGATTGGTGGTAAGAGGCAGCTCGGTGCTCTGTGGGAAAGGAAGTTTCAGGCTGTATGTTGGCTACTCAAGTTGCATGGGGTTAAGCCCCTGTTCTTTTGGGTCATGAGTACCTGTTCATCCCTGCCATTGAAGTTGTGTCTTTACATAAAAAAATGTGAGCCTTGCTTTCCTTACCTATCTTCTAAAGACACTTTAGAAGCAGTTTTGGGCCATTTGTGGCATTCATGGATGACAGCACAAATAGTTGTGGTGTTAAGCTGGTATTTTGGCTCCCCCCAAAAAAACAAGTGATGGGGATACATCTTCCTGCAGAAAGCTGGTCAAGACTTACAGATCGTTCAAGTGAAATTAAATGACACTAAGGCTTTATTTTGGTTCTTGGCAGGACTTACCTCATTTCCCTGATTCATGGAAGGGGTATATGAACAAGGAAATAAGGCTGACATAAGTGGCAAATCTGTCCCTGGGTCCCTGTCAGTGTTAACTGTGTTGCCCACACTTGAGTTTTTCCTTTCCATCTCATCCATCTTGAGTGCCACTTTAGGCCACACAGTGGGGTGTCCCCTCCCTTTCATTACATGGCCTCTGACACCTCTGGGGCTCACTCTCTCTGTCTAAATCCTGGAAGAACTGAATCATGCTATTGGTTCTTGCCCCATAGAGCATGGGAGAGTGTATCTATTAGTTCTGGGCACACAATGGGAAGACATGAAAGGATTGTCAGCATGGGAATGGTGCTTGCCTACAAGCACCCTCTAACAAGGGAATATTGTAAGCTGATGAGTGGTCCTTAAACAAGTGGGACCCTGAACCAGTCAGCCACAGCTAAAACACAACTGGTCATAACTTATAGGATTTAATGTATAGCTCTTAATTTAATGGCATGTGCTAATTGTTAGTCATGTTGACTTTTCCATGAAGGCAAGATCTCAGTGATGCTCTAAAAAAGAAAGGTAAATAAAAGCAGAGCGTAAAGCCCAGTGCAGCAAGATTAATTCTGCAGAATAGAGGCTTGCTCTTTCATTGCACAAGTTGAGGTCTCTAAAATAAACAGAACAACCAATTTAAAGCATATGCATGGAACAACAATCGGGTTTCATCTCTGGTTTTAATCTTTTTAAACTGCAGCATTTGGTACTCAGAGCTCAAATGAACTGTAGACTGAATCAGGAGTTTGCTGTAACTTAGGAGCTTGGAGGAAGCAGATTTGTGGCTGTACAACAGAGAGAGATGAAGCAGCCCTGTTCAGATAACCAAATTATAATAAAACATGAAGTGTTGGAAGCTGGAGACAAATGAACATCCGGAGCTTCTGCCTGTAAGTTGTTATCAGCTACAGCTTGGGAACAGCAGAGCTAAGCAGTAAATGGCCAACTCAAGCACTGCTCCTGGTAATGAAACAATAAACTCACAAGTTTTATTGGCAGTTGCTATCCTGTGTGCCACAAAAAATGAAATGTGGAGTGAATCAAAACTATGTGAAAACAGGGCTTAAGAATGAGGAGTAGCATGATCCCATTTTTACTTCCCTTGGTGACTTTTGGGAGGGACTTCTTAACAAGGCAGCAAATACAAAAACACCCTCAGGAAAGCCACATGGGTCTGATTTCCCATTTCCCTGCTTGTTGTGTCATCATTTACCTCAGAGGCTTTGCATCACTGTGTGTGACTGCCCACAGCTTCTGATCTCGTGAGGCTGAAGTCATTCTTCAAACAGCAGTCTGTTTTTAAGGAGTTGGTGGAGAGGGAGATGATGCTGGGCAGGACAACTAAGCTAAGACAAAGAAATGTCTGTCAGACAGAGGAGCTAATGCTGGAAAGTCCCTGGGGACCAGTCTTGTGACACGGTTATACCATTGCAGCCAGATTTTCAAAGCAGTGAGTACAGTGCCTCTTGCCAACCTGGCTCAGGCAAGCCATGCAAAGCAGGGATGTTTATCTGCATGTATTTGCACAGGGTTACCAGGACACTTGCTCAGAGCAGAGATACCCCAAAATGGTGCTGGAGGAAAATTTCACAAACTTACTGGAACCTTAGGGTGGTCACCTTTCTTTCTCTTTCATGTAGTTTGAAGGGATAATTAAGGTATTTTAACAGCAAGGTCTGTGAGTCCCAAAATCGTTAAGAGCGTGTCATCCTTGGTGCATTGCAGAAGGCCTGGCATTCCACTGCTTGGCGTCCAGGTGACCGCCTCCACTGTGATGGCAAGAGTACTTTGGGAAGAGAGGAGACCAGAGATCAGGTTGTGCCCATAGCTGCCACCCTTGGCAGCAGTGTCCATATGGATTTGGAAAGGCAGGTTATTTTACCTCTGTCTTCTTTGGTTCATGTCACTGATACAAAGCCCCATGGAGACAGAGGGAGATAGAAAAGACAGAAGCAGTGTTGGGGTTGAAGGGATGCAGCTCAGGGGATCACACTGAATGCAGTGATAAGGAGTGGAGTGCATTAGGGTAGAGTCTAATCCATTACTTAGCAAATGTGATTTCTCTTGTTTTACTGTTTTCTTTATGTTTCTGCTCCTTCCTTTGCTTCCCCCCCCCCCCCCCTTCGAGTGATTAATCTTTAAGTAATTTAAGTGCTTTAAGTAGATATTAAGTAGCAGTAAAAATCTGAAGGCGTCTATGACGTGGTGCCTGATGAGCCACCCCTAGCCTGTAGTAAAGACGTCTACCTTGTCATGTTCATTGAAAGCTCACATCCTAATCCAAGATGTGGTTTGCTGATCTTTTTTTCCTCCCTGGATTTACAGCTCCGGACTGTGAGATCACAGGACAGCCTGATATTTCTTATCATTTCCAAATGTGCAGAGTGACTCCCTCCTCCTTTTTGCAACTTACATAAGTGTAATTCATTTATCTTCACGGCTTTATCCTCCCATTCTGATCTCCAGCCCTTGTTAAAACAACTGCCCTCCTCCCCCTTCTCCACTGTAGTTTCAGCATGCTTTTGTCTATTTCCGCATAAAAACTCGCAAAACAGCACCAGAAATTATGAAACTACTTAAGCCTTCAAACAAAAAATATCTGAAACTATTTAAATTCACAAAGGGTACCTATTTAAACAGTTTTTGCAACTCTTGCTTCCTCTGGTAGCAAGTTTAATTTAAAAAAAAAAAAAAAAAGGAATCTAATTCCAAAAGGATAAATATGACAGCAGATATTTACAGAAGAACTGGATTGTTTTTATGAAAAGAACATTTTCTCCACAGCCTTCCAAACAGGATCTAAACAACCGGTCTTACAAAAGATTAAAACACGATCTATCAGTTCAGCACAGAAAAAATATAACCCCAAGCATTCTTGTAATAACAAAACATCACTGACAAACAGAGCAGAGAATGCAGTGCCATTTTTCTACCCCATATTTCTGCTCTTTCTCATTAAAATCTTTCTGCAGCACAAAGAGATACAGTGTTATATGAAACAGGTGAATAAATTCTGTGTAATACTTGGATTAAATGCATGAAGTAAGAAAATACATATGCTTTGCTTATAGAACAGGAGCTTAACCCTTAAGATGCATCAAAGAAATTTGGAAATGTGGGATGATGGGCAAATTTTCCCATCCAGAGCTTGGATGTTGTAACCCTGTCCCTGTACTCTCCTTTTGAAATGGGAGAAAATATTTGAGGGCATGGCAGGAGACAAACAGCCATGGGGATGTTTGCTTATTTTGGTGGACATGATGACAGCCTTGGCATGTGATAGGAGCTTTACCCTGGGTCCTGCTGAGAAATACCAGTAATGCAGGACTACAGTATTTGGATGCTACATGAACTTACATATCCTCTTCTTTAGAAACAATGCAGCTAGGGACAAGTCTGTTTTGCTGGTTAGGTAAGATAGTCACTACATCTTCCAAATCAATGGGCTACAAAAAGCAGTTTGCACCTTTCCATAGATGCAGCAGGCTGCTAAGCTTCTCCCAGCTTCCTAAGAGAAACCTGGCTCGCATGGTGGATGCCACAGGTCAAGGGAAATGACCCTGAATGGGGAGAGCAAAGCTTTGGTCTTTGGCTAACAAAGAAAAGTGAGGCAGTTGGCACAAGTTGTGCTGATTGTGTAACCTAGGCTTGTGGGCTTGAAGAGTACCCGTCCTCAGTGTTCCTAAGTGCTCAGTCTAGGTATTTAGGGGCCTGGGTCTTTGGGCAGTGTAGTGCATGCTCACCACCTACCAAAAATACATCCACAGAGAGTTATGACTCCAGCAGTACCTCCCTTATGCATTGAGATTGATGGGACCAACCTGGGATTGCTGCAGCTTCAGAATAAAGACACTGTTCCTAGGACAGGCTCTCTTGTGCTCCCTGTTTTGCTGCAGTCTCATTTGCAGTTGATGCTTTCCAATATATCCAGCCCAAATTTATGATGTAGGTGGGGAAAGACTCATTAAAGGAATGATGCACAAATAAAGGAGAGCTAAATTAAGATGTGGATTCTTTGTTCTAAAGTAGTAGTTTATCAGCATCTAACATAGTAAAGTATTTTTATTTACTTCTCTCAGATAAGTATTTCTATGCCTTTTGAATATTTGGGCTGGTTCTGAACTTCCTCTGATCAATACACTACAGCTTCTACAGAGACTAGCAACCGGCATGAGCATTCTTTAAAAAGATAAACCTCAGTTTTCAAGCTTTTCATCAACTCAATTCATTTTAATTCTGATTGAACACTATTCCAATCTTTAGTTTTCAAAACTGGACTAGCTATGATATTTCAGTGTTTAACTCAATTTGCCGCTTCTTTTCCTTCTCTAGGAGCTGAAGTATAGACTGGTAAGGATAATGAGAAAATACAGAAGGAGAGTTTTATTTAGGCAGTTTTTCTATCAGGAGGGAAATAAATGGGAATAAAACCCAGTAAAAATATGAGAATTTATAATGAAATTGTGAGCATGATGATAAATGGAAGTTGTTCAAGAGAAATTAAAATACGCTATTATCCCTGGTGATTTTGACCACTTGCAAAGTCTTTAGGCACCTATAAAGTGTTGGCTTGTCATTAACCCAATATGCCTTTGACAGACAGAGGAGTGTCTTCATTGTAAAGGCATTTGACTGTCTTACACTGAGGCCAATCCTGTCTGTACCCATGACATCATTCCAAATGTTTTAGTGGTTACCAACTGTTCTGCTGGACAGTAAAAGAAGCTGATCAAAGCTCAGGTCAAGAGATATGCTGATGATACACGTTTTTGAAGTGCTTCCTCCTAACCAAGCCTTGCATTCTCCTCCAGAATCAACACAGGCGTATGCTGCACAGGTCTGCAAAGGGAAATGGCTTCAGATTGTATTTCATTTCTTTTCCCAGGGAACCAGCTTGCTCTGAATGTAAATTTGTCCCAAGCACTAGAAGAACAAAGTGCTAAATATTGCATCATGATACAGAGGTTTTGCTTCACAGAGGGAGCAGAGGGCCTGGGCATTCTGTGCATTCCTTGTTTGCAGTCAGGTCAGCTTAAAAAGATAAAGTGCAATCTGCTGCTTGCCATCCGTCATGAGAAATGAAGCCTGATAATTTTAGAGTAATGTTTAGCTTGTCATTCTTGGGCCATTACACTGAGTTAGTAGTG
This sequence comes from Lathamus discolor, assembly GCF_037157495.1. Lineage (NCBI taxonomy): Eukaryota > Metazoa > Chordata > Aves > Psittaciformes > Psittacidae > Lathamus > Lathamus discolor. The sequence goes on along the minus strand of NC_088884.1, from coordinate 72,738,187 downwards.
CTAGAAGAAGGGATTTATTTCCTTCTCTCTCTCTTACTGTAATAAGTCTCAGATTAATAATGCTGCAGGCTTCAAAGTCTGTTTTGTTCATAGCTGCTGGCTGGGGAACAGGCAAAAACAAAGACCAGATTTGCAATGAACTGGGCACTGAATCCCTTCAAAACGTGTCTTTTGGCACCATGATGAAGAGCTATTAACAACATTCCTGGATGACTGTAGGAAAATAACAAGTTTTTATAAAGGGCTATAACATCTTGGATTAGCTACCTGACAAATAGGTGTTCTCAGTTTATTTAGGGCCCAGTTCTTCTTTCTGCTAAGGCCTTTTTCCACTGCTGCTTTATAGGAGTGTAAAAAGGAATCAGGCCCCAGTTTAAACAGGAATCAGGCCTTAGGGATGCAGCCACCAGAGCAGTCTCGGCACACAGGACAGTGTGGATCAACCATGCCCAGAAGTGAATGGGAACCAGCAGCTGTAACATTGCATTGCATCTGCAAACATAGTACATTTAAAAAGAAGTCCCCAGAAAGTGAAAAACTCTGAAGAAAAATACTAGCTAATGTTGGGGGCTCCAGCAGCAAGTCTGATTTAGAATCATAGTATCATAGAATAGTTAGGGCTGGAAAAGACCAACCCCTCTGCCATGGGCAAGGACACCTTACACTAGATAGACAATGTCACCCAAAGCTCCGTCCAACCTGGCCTTGAACACTGCCAGGGATGGAGCATTTGCAGCATTTGCCACTTCTTTGGGCAACCCATTCCAGTGCCTAACCACCGCCATGGTAAAGAACTTTGTTATATCTAACCTGAACTTCCCCTGTTTAAGTTTGAACCAATTACCCCTTGTCTCAGAATAACAAATCTCTCTTAGGTGTGAATATCCAAAGTCTATGAGGTGACTGCTGTGTTAAGCTCACCACCTCACCACTTGCTTATGCCTAATCTTATTCAAAGACAACCACTGGATGCTTTTCCCAGGTAAGTCAAGCAGAATTTTAACAGCTACCCTAGAGGTTTCATTTTCAAACTTGCACGAGTTCTTGTACTTTTTGAGACATCATTCCTTGTGCCTAAATATAGGGAAGCGTGTTGCAATGTCAACTGCTGAATTTCTTTCTGTGACTCATCCAGCGTTCTGTTTAGGTTGCTACATTCATTGCAAGTGCCTGCTACATAGAGAAATGGGAGCGAGAATTGCTTAAATCAATGCAAAGTTTTAAGCTGTGCAGAACATCAGCTAGAATACTGCTGGTGTATTAGGTGTCGACTGTGGGAGGCATCATTCCCTGCTAATAGGGTAGTGAATTTTTGTGGTAGGCATGCTGACAGTAGTTGTCTGACTATACAGATACTGAGAGCAAGCAGGAGAAACATGGAGGGAATGGGTTGTCTCCAAAATTAAAGCTTTCATTTTACATTTTGATGCACCCGGGGAGTTCAAAGCCCCCAGGGAGAAGCAAGGAAGAAGATGGAGCAATATCATCCTCCCTTTTTCTCTTATTCCTGAAGGGGTCTATCCAGGTAAAGTCACCACCGGCAACATTCTCATTAGAGGAAGAATTGAATATTTGCATACTGTCTGCTTGCATGGAGTGGAGCAACTTATACCAAAGAGCAAGCACATGCACATGTGGTCCAAGGACCCAGGTTTTTTTAGAAGAGGACATAGAGCAGACCAGGGTAGTCAGGAGAATTAGGACATAGTTCAGAGGGGAAGTTTTGGCATCGCAAATAGCTGAGTGACAACACAGCAAGTGGGAAGAGGACAGGAAGGTCACGCAGTGGTCAGTCTTCTAAAGAGGGACGTGCCAGAAGCGCAGACCTGGGCAGAACGCACTGGCTGCACCCTTAAAAGGTCTCTGCTGCAAGAATTCTTAGTGGGGGGTAAGAAATTTCTTGCCTCGTCTTACTGGAAGAGGTGGGAAGCAAGGACATTTGTGGGAGTAAAATGCGCTGTCTTGATCTGATCATTCCCCAACGTCACTCACGGGTTCTGTCTAATCCTTCTCTCTGGCAATGTTGCTGTCCATCTGTGTTTATTTCTACTCTGAGTGTCCCACCGGCTTTTAAATCTGTGGATGTGCTCCAGATTTGGTGATGAATTTATACTTTATGATATTTATATCTCCACCCTTCCTTGACTGTTGCACAAGATTTCATGCTGGAATTTCTAACCCCAGGTTTTTAAAGAGATCTCATTCGATTAGTGGAAAAAACTACCATTTTCTTCCTACAAAAATGTAGAACAGGATAAAGCTAAGGAGGAGGCAGTTAACTTTTAACTGTGTCCTAGGGAGTTTGAACCTCATCAGGTTGTGAGATCTGTGAAGTATGGTGGGATAAAAAAATATCCCCTAGAAAATAAGCTGTTGCAATTGGCAAAAGAAGTAGGGAACAAAACCCCGAGGGACCTGATCCTGAATGGGGGAAAGCAAAGCTTTGGCAAACAAAAACGCTGATTGCATAGTCGGTAGCAGAAAAGAAGAGAACAGGAGCAGAGACTCTGTTTTCCAGATGAGGTATGTCACATGTGCAAGGACAGTCTCTCCTCTGACCCCAGCTGCCCTGGCAGGGGACAAGCAGTCCTAAACAATCTGTGCTGCTGCCAGCTGCAGCTGCCACATGTCCCTTGGCAGCTTCCTCAGAGATACAGGGTTTGTGGGGCTGCCCTAAAAGACAGTATCTCCCTTCTCTTTGCAGCTCCCACTGCACCCTCTGTGCTCCAAGTCCTTTAGTAGCATCCTGCAGCCCTGCAGCAGCAGCTGTACATCCTTCCCCTCACTATCCACCCTGCGGGCTGCCTTCCCCTCTCTCCCCCCTAGGCAGTCGGGAAAATGAGATGATTCTTCCTGCAGGACCAGAGGGATTGTGGTGCGATATTGAACTGAAGAGTTTACCCCGGCTTTCTTACATAGAATCAATAGGGTCTTCTTAAACACCATGACAAGAAGTCGAGCTATACTGGGAACAGGACGAGGAAAAGTTGACTATATCTGTATCAGGAGGTAGCGTGGCCCAGGAGCAGCAGTGCTTGGTGCCAAGGACCTGATGGGTCTTCACTGCAGATGAGCTAGTTTGGCCTTGTGATGGCTTGTAGTTGAAATGCAGGAAGTCAGCCCTCTGGAAGAGCACGTGTAGTTCAAAAGTAGACTAAATATAACGAATGATGATCTTTATATGCTTGCAAAAATGCAATTACTGTGTTAGGTATTTAGTGTTATGATTTTACTAGACCAGAAATACATACTTACTGAAGCTGTCTGTAATATATCCTCAAAACTCTCCAAAACTTTATGCTTGGGTTTGCTTTTGTATAATCATTTCTTGCACTGAAGATAGATTTAAGAGATCAAACAGTGACTAACAGTTATAAACTTCCGACTGAATATTTTTATTCTTAGCCTGTCACAGACCTCTATTTTTAGGCAGCTGGAACAATGGCAGGCTTTATTAGCGTCAATCATTTCTGGTGTTGGTGATGCATTTTCAGAATCTTACCCTAGAGAAAGAATTGCCAAATATTTTACTTATTTTTTCAAAAACATTTAGTGAGGCTGACCTTTTATTTTGAACTTTTATTACATATTAGATTACCAGGGCCAAGAAGACCACCAGAAACCGTGATGTAGAATAAGAGAAATCAGACTGTTAAACATGAATAATTAAGTGTTGGGGATTTTTAACAGAATTGAGCAAGTTGCACAACAGTTGGCATCCCTAAAGGGACTGAGCACTCTAGTCTATTAATGAAATTAATAAAGTTTAAAGTTACCCATCAGTACTTTTGAGGATCAGACCTTGTATCTCTCTGCTTTAGTTTCTTCGAAGTTAATTGCACTTGCGTTAAACCTTGGGGTTTAATGCACTTGACTGCATCCTAAGAGCACTACAGGAATTAATCTGGGACTAAAAACACCTGAATGCTTTTCTGGGAACAGTGTGTGACCAGGAGCAAAACAAGCAGCTGCACGTGGCATCAGCTTTCCTATACAAGAGTGCATGGTGATTACTCACTTTTGTGTAGTACATGGTGCTTTACAGCTCATAAGCACTGCAAGAAATACATTTTTGTAGTATCTATAAAGGCAGAAAGACAAAAGTGGCTGCATAAGTGAACCAGAACATCCAGAATTAACAAGAATTTAGGTCTCCATCTTTAAACATACGATTTAGTTGGATCTAATTCTTGTATCCAGCTGGATCAGAATGTATTCCCTCTATAAAGCTCCACATGGATTTAAACTTTGGTATAATCATACCATTTTTGAGCATATGAGGGTCTGACCCAGTGAATAAACGAGTTGGTTGAAAACTCCCATTGAATCGTAAGAAATCTTGAACAGATGGTAAGATTTGCAGTGGGAAAAGAATGACTAATTGACATACATGTCAGGTAATCTGCTACTTACTAGAAAAATAACATAATTAAAGGAGGAAAAGGGAGAGCACGAGTGTGAACATGTGGACATGAGTCTGCACATGATATCAGAGTGATTGCAGCTTGCCTGTCATTTTTCATACGATTTCTTAAGCAGGATAATTATACTTAGTGAACTAGGTACAATGAAAAGATTATGCAAAACACAACAAGCAAATATTTTAGCTTAAGTTAAAAACTGCTTTTGCTTGATCTCTTGTTTTGCTCTCAAAATGGAAAGGTGCTTGAGGGCACAGCTGTCAATAGTAAAATCCTTTCTGATAAAATGGACTCTTTTCCTCTGACCACTGTGTATTTCAATGCCACTAAAAACCCTTTTCAGTCACTTTAGTCTATAAGAATTTAAGAGCTATTTCATTTTTTCCCCTTGTAGGTATTTTGTTCTGCTGAAACCTCGACAATTCACTCATTTCATCTGCAAAGACACCACATGATTGTCCTGTACACTTTTCTATGGCCTGTTACAGGTGCAAAACATTTCCACAGTAACTTGGGAGAGTATGTTTGTTACAAAGCAAGATTAAGTTATTCAGGGAACTCCAGTAAAAATATTAGTGGCTAAGTCAAAACCACTTCAAAAATACACGAATATGAGTAGGAGACTTTTCTGCAACCACAACTTCAAGAATAAATTTGGCATAACTGATGCCATGTGGCAATACTTACTAAGGCAGAAGGTACTTGAGGCATCCTACTATTTCAGGGAACAACAACCTTAAGATAAACCCAGCAGCCCTTTCTGAAGAGTCCCCTCCTCACTCCACTGAGTTGATGGGTTAATTGTGGTCAAGCATCTTTTACTGACTCCCCACACTGTTGTTTCCATTTAAACGTACAGCCAGTTCTTTGTATCAACTGCATTTCTGCAAAGTGCTGTGCTGGGAATGGCAGAAATGAAAAGCCAGCAAAACACGAGAAGGAGCTAGGCTGTTGAAAAGTGGAGGTCAATGTTAAAGTAACTTTTTATGACTGCCATTCCTTCATGCTTTAAGAGAAATACGAAGAAGTAGCAGTAAAATGGGAAGAATGAACAGCAACACATAGGTGCATGCCAGCAGTATGGGTAATTGTCATGTATACATCAGATGCTTAAAATACCAAAAGAGACAACGCAGAAAACAATGCAGAGGGATCACTGCTGATACGGACTGTGGCTTCTTCACAGTTCACTGACACTGAAAGGAGCAGCACAAATGCTGAGGAAAACGTTGTCTGCTAGAATCAGAGCTTCTGTTTTACAGCCCTGGGTTTCTGGGTTGCAAAACAGGCACAAAAATACTACTAGCAATTCAAATCATATATCGGAAGACATCACAGCATCAATACCAAAAATAATACTGGCTGGTGTGCTTGGAATTTAGGTGAAACCGTTTTAATTCCAAAAGCACTGATTTTTAACAGTTGTTTCATAACTCTTTCATCAGGCAGGTGCATCTCACAAAGCAGGACACACAACCCTGGGCAACCTCTGACATGTGTCCAAGGCATGCTGTGGAGACACAAGAAGGTACCGGCTCATGTCCCAGCTGCAATATAGATGGGTTTATGTGGGGCTGCACCCTGTTCTGAAGCAAGGCCAGTTAGTAATTATAGAGCATTCAGCTGCGGAAATAGGTAGCTCAGGGCTCTTTGCCTCAGTACTCCCTTCCTGGGTGTAGACATGCCTTAAATCACAGCACAGTGCTGAAACGGTGCTGACTTCCAGGCTGTTTTTTTAAATTTATCCTCAAAATCATGATGTGGGGGGTGGGGGTGGGTGGAGGGGGTGGGGTGGGTGTGTATCCTTCAGTTTATTTAGTTTTCCATTGAAATATATTGCTTGAGGTCCTTTAGCTCATCACATATCATCCTTGTCCAACACATGACTCATCAAGCTTCCTGTCTAGGAAGCAGAAGGAGCTCTTCTGATTTGAAGGTGTCCTAATATGTAGACACATAGGTAGGTTAGCCATTACAATAGCAACTCCCAGAAGGAGCAAGGCCACACAGACAGGAGAGGCGTTTTGTTCCCAGCTCCCTTTTTCCAATGTTAGAAAAGGAACCAGCTCATTTTGCTGCAAACCACCCTCACGTAAAAATGACCCAGTCTCAACGTTTGCTCTGGGCCTCCACACTCATTCCTTCCCTCCATTTGTTTCCCCATTTTTGTTTTCATTATCTCCAATTTCCCCTTTCCAGCTGCACGACCAACCCAAGAAGGAGGTCTGGCAGCTGGCTGGGAGCAGCAGTGCTCATCCCCAGTGCTGTGATAAGCTGTTCTGCATGGCTGGGGAGGGTCCCGTCTCAGGCCCCCAAAGGGCTGGGCTGTGGGCTTGGCTCTTGATATCTGTTCCTTTTCCAAAGTGATAGCTGTGGGAGCGGCCTTTGGCTGTCAAGTCCCTTGTTACCGCTTGCAGTTTTGCATGGTACTCCCACACATATAAGCTGATGTAGCTGGTTATTTTAAGTGAACGCATACATTTAGTTCCTACATTGTCTTTTCTACTGTGAACTTTTGGTCCAAGGGAATAACTGGTGTAAAATTGCACTCAGTTTTTTACCAATGGAGCAGAAATAGAGATTGTATAATAACCATTGTATAATTTGCTGAAATAAATCTTTGTATAACATAATTAAAGATGCTACGTTTGCCTCTACTGTGTTTTGCTTCCATTGGTAAAATGATGAAATTATCTTGATTCTAATGCCACAGTTACTGCTGACACAACACTGGCTTTGCTCCACTGATTTTAATTATTTACTCCCATGGTGATGGTTTTGGCATTATCTTCAGTCAACATTTTTTTGATGCTGAATTTCTGGTTGTTTCTGGATAGTTTACTACTGAGGGTTCTTCACTAGCTGCTCTTGACATTCCCATTTCTGTTGTCAAAGCTGTTTGGATGGGAGTTTTCTCCTTCCCAGCCAGGCTTCTCCCCTTAGCTCAGCAATGCCAGGAACTCCTAATCCTGTGTCCCTGACATCACAAATGTTGCCATGGCAGTGTTTGAGAGCAAGCAGTCAACGGCCTGGTTTTTCTGCAGAAACCAGATAGGAGAAAAGATGAAATCAGGAGGAGCACTAACATTCATATGATGTGCGCACATACAATGTATGCAAAGAAAAAAAAAAGAACAGGGGAAGAATGCAAAAGCTGGAAACCCAGAAGTTTTATTTTGGGTTTGTGTTTCAGGCGTGGGCTTGAAGCAGAGGAAAATGCTTCTCATGTGTTTCCTAAATTTCTAGCTCTTGGTCTTGTGCTGGACCTGGGTAGCATGATTTCATCCACTCAGCATCCGGCCAGTGCCTTCTCTTCACGGCTATTAAGTGTGTGGTTGGTTTGGTTTGAGGTTGTTGTTACTTGTGACATTTCTGTGCTTTTCCCAGATTTGGGTAGTTGAAAGTGGCAACAGAAGAGGGCTCAGATTTATCCATTTCTTTTCTTTACCCCTTAGATGCTCTGCGGCTTTAATTTTCTAGCAAACAGAAGAAATCCCTAGCCGCTGGAATGAGTCATTCAAATTATATTGCACTTTTCTTTCAGCAACACTTAGGTTCCCACTGAATTGAAAATCTGCCATAACATACTCTGATTTTTCAGATAATTTGTGTCTTCCTGTACTTAGTTGTCCACCTCTGAAGATCTCTACCTGTCATCTAAGGAAAAAAGCTTGTGCTGAAACCCACGCTGTTAGAATGGAATTTCTTTTGTTAAGCAGCACTGACTTAATTGACTATGCGTAAATGAAACCTGTTGTAATTCAGTCTCATCTCATCCATATTTAATTTACAGTAAGAAAGAAAGAAAATTCTTTAGTCGTATGTCATTTGGACGTAAGTCATGATGGTGGAGCTGATTATATATTACAGTTTCCTAGTTAACAATGCAAGTCAATGTGCAAACCGTAAAGAAATTTTACATTATTGTTGCACTTGTGAAGAAGTCTTTGTGTGTGAGAAGCTATGGAAAAGGGCAAGAATATACACTCTGTTCTTTTAACTGTCTTATCTTGACCAATGGATTCTCATTTGGGACTGGTATCTGGGCTGAAACTGCTGAAAATGAGAGGTTAGAGTGCACGGCCTGATGTAAGCCAGTTGCATAACAAGTGCCTGGGCCTGGCAAAACTAATTTCTCCCTTAATGAGAAGCTAACCTACAAAATCTGCTTTCACTGGGTAGGGCAGCCTACTCGACAGTATAGATTAAATGCGTAACTTCCTTGATGACAACATTTTGTTTAAGCTGGTGAATGACTCTCTGCCTTGCCAATTCGTGACATTATTTCCCTCTGGGCATCCCTTTTGGCTTATCTGTTACTGCCAAGATATGTGAATTGAATCATCTGGTAGTACTCGAGCTGCACATCTCACCCCAATAACTGGCCAATGGTCAAGCTGACTCAGCTGCTGCTCTGTGTTATACCCCTAAGCTTGTTACGTTTACTTAATTAATTCATTCCTGCTTTCAGATGCTGGAAGCTGATAAGGGAAGGTTGCCCTTAGCTCAGTTCCTATTTCTTAACTTAAACATTTGATTAAATGTAATAATAAAATTACATTAGTCCTTTGAACTCATATCTACCCATGATTCAAAGGATTAGAAGAAGTTAATCCAATCTTTTAAGGAGGTTTTTGAAGTTCTGAATGTATCTTTCTTCTCAAGGGCAGACTTTGTTGTGCTAGCCCCCTTTCTTTGTCATTTTATGAAAGTCACCTACAGCTTTGCAAGGCTTGAGAGAACCGCTGCAGCCATCTCATGTGCCTGCTTCTTGACTCTGGCCCTCAAGCTGTGCTCGCCCATGGTTCCCACACTGGAGGGGCCCGTTCTGCCTTTCTTCTTGTCCAACAAAGCCCATGCAAAATAGATGTGCTGTGGAAGACAAATATAACATGTGCTCCTTCCTCATGTTGTTTTTCACTTCTGCAGACTGACAACCATCAATAAGCCCTGTATTTCCAACCAGTTCACGGATGCCATAGAGGTTGCATTTTCTTGGTTAAGCACAAAAGGTTGAATATCCCTAAATTCCTCAGATGCCTGATGAATTACCACAGACAATTAACAAAAGAGAGTCCTTTCCCTCCTCCCACCAAAAGTCACTTCAAAACCTGCACCTGGTCTAATCTTTTCTACTTGAACTAATTGCTGTTTGCACTGGCATATGGAACAAGACTCCTTTGCCTAACAGTGGTATTTCAAACTACAAAGACATTTCATACTGCTGTTCATTTTGGAGACTGCCTATACTTTACAATGATTTTCCTCTGCAGGATTTGTGGTTCTCAAAAATCTCAAAAAAGAGAGAACAACAAGTAAGTGACTCAGAGAAAGCAAGGGCATTTTTCATATTAAGGTTTCCTGTGAGAAGCATCACAGAACATCAGATTTTCCTTATCTACTTGAATAATTCATACATGCTTGCACAAAAATCTGAAGGAGTTTCTAGTCTATGTGGGCACCAAGTAGAAGCTTTATGTATTTTTAAGTAGACTTGTCAAATTGAATTTCTTTTTGATATACAAGGTACATGATGTGGTTAATATTTTACCAATAAGCTTTTAGAAGGTGATAGCTTTTAAGGCCATAAGGCATCAATGTTATCAGCTGCTCAGTAGCCTGGTGTAGCGTAAGATGTAAGTCTAGAAAATTCTGCAAAGGAGAAAATAATACTTTCAAAATATATTAGCACAGTGGCTCCTGGGTTTTATCTTTTAGGAAAGGATTTAATCTTAACATGAATATGCCAGGTAACAATGAATTAATCATTGTAATACTCTACAAAGTGCAGTTTGTGGCTGTTGCAAAATAGAAACTGTCATGCTCTCCTTGCACTAAGATCCACTCACTTTTTACAGGAGAAGAGTTCTCTCCTTTTTTATCAACAGCCTGGTGATGCTGGGGTTTAGCCTGGCAGATCCAAGCCCCTCCAGACGATATTTGGTCCTGCACGTCTCACTTTCTGAATAGAGGCTCTAATTTGCCTTTGAGTTGGAGCCATTATACCTATTGTGAACACATGCCAGTGTGGAACATAAAAGTTCTACTTTGTGTAGAGTAGTTCAGGTTTTAATAGAGTAGGGGAAGTCTCTTCTCTTCCATGTGGTTTTGGTGTCTTTTCAGGCATTGGCTTGTGTGGGAGTGGAATCCCCACCTCTACACAAAACCATGGGGCACTCCTGTGCCCAAGCAGTGTCGAAAGAGTTAATAAGACAGGTCCAAGAGGGGGGGTTGGCAGAACTACCCATAAAATGACCGCATGATGGGAGTGTTCACCCAGGGGGGTAGGTAACATGTACACAAATGTCCTCAGGCAGATGCTGGAACTGTACCTGTTTCCTAGATCAACAGAGATCAATTATCTGCAGGGCTCATGTCTGGAAAGCAAGCAGGCCTTTCACCTACCTTTTGAAAGACATAATACTAACTTTGGTTTGTGACATTAAAGAATTACACTCTGGCTCCAGTGGTGGAGTCAAGGTTATGAATCACTAGCAAAGATGGGCACTTCCCTGTGGTTCAGTTAGGAAATGGGCAAACACAAGCAGTGAGGCTTGCTTGCCAGGTCTTCATTCTTTACAGGCAAGGGAAGCTAGCACCATATTACTGTAGTTTGTATAAATCCCACTATACGAGTATAACTATAGGGGCATCTGTTGGAACCAGTGATGATAATTTCTTCAGTGCAAAGCTGTTTACTTTTTCTGTGCATGTGTGTCTACCTACCCCAGTGAGAAAGTACCAATTTGTGAGGGGCAACCACACTTACATTGATCAAACACATTGCCAGTAACCAAAAGGTGACACCTTGCTTTGTTTCAGCCACATTGCTGAGCCATCTGAATTACAGCCAGGGCAGGTACACACACAACCCTGTGAATCCTTCTCACACAGGTGCTAGTGGCATTATAGATGATGGTATACCCAAGGATGTCCCAGGGGTTCCTAGGGGGTTTGCATGGCATAGGGTGAAGCTCACACAGAGGTATCTTAGGTGCAGCTGACTGAGTGAGGTAGGTTTAAGCTGGCGTAAGCATGCACACTGGTTGCCGGAGGGACGTACTTTTGGTACCTAACTCTTAGTGCTCTGGATAGGAAGCCCACTGTGCACTGCTAGTTGTGCTAGTGGCACCGTACCCTGCTGAGCAGCACTCTCTGCCACTTGCTCACCCGAGTGACAGCGAGATGAATGAATACAACCAACCCTTCCACAACCCTTTTTTTTTTTTGGGGGGGGTGTGTGTGTGTTATGTGATTTAAAAAGCTTCTTTCACCACAAATTTCTCTGAACAAATATGCACACAACCAAATCCTTATCTTCATCCTGAGTGCATGCCTCTCCGATATGGAACTCTAGATACCCATCTCATGGCATCCCACCAGATTGTTGTCTTCTCTTTACTGAGCTCTACATTTCTTATCTAGCTCAAGTAATTTTAGACTGGCCAACTTTCTAAGGTCTTCTTATACTGAGATAAGAAGGGAGAAAAGGGCAGAAAGTTCATCCATCCAGCTTTGTCCTGGTTGCCCTCACAGGCAGGATGTCTATCCCATCTCCATATTGGAACAACCTAAGTTTAAAAGGCTGAAGTGTCCCTTGCTGAGCAGCTTGTGTCAAGGCTGACATTACATACAGTACAGAGATTATCTTGATGCTTTCCTATCAACTAATATGCTTTTTTAAAGTAAAACAGAGTAGTCTGATTTCATTTCCCACCATCATTACAAAGGCTGTCCAACTAAGACTACAGTCCCCCTGCATGGCATCTAAAATCCTTGCTGTAGTAATTATATGCAGCAGTGACTGGACTGAATTTGCTATTTCTATAATTCATCTGTAAAAATGGTCTTTGTCAGCATTTTCCTTTTAAGTAAAGAGATAATTTGAAGCATTACCTAGTACATTTGATCTGCAGAAAATGAATGCTTGTCATCATTAAGTTACTATCAAAAGGAGAGGGCTGTTGGTATAAAGATTGTGGACTAGGACTTCATATAACATAGCTCACAGAATTTATCATTTGTTCCATCTCCAGTCATGCAAGGCACTAAGCAAAATTGTACCTTGCTCTACACATGCAAAGATGAAAGATAATTCAAAAAGCCTTGACACACAGCTGAATTCAGTGTCACTGACTGCAAGGAAATGGAATAGATTAAGTTAGGCTAAAGAAGAAGTGACAGAAGAGCTCTGGAAAGCTCACAGTCCACAAAAAGATGGGTAATGTTTTAAGGGTGCTCTTTTAGAACATTTTAGACTTTCTAAATCCCATTAGAGTATTCCTCCTTGGGTGCTGTTTTTGTTTGATGCCCAATGAATCAAAAGGAAAGGTCATTACTGACTTCATTGGGTCTTTACTATCTTTGATGGCTTCCTTCCCTGCCTATAAATGACAGTTAGTAATGGCAGCTTCTTTTGCTTTCTTTGGGGTGCATGGTTGGTAAATATAAACACGGTGATTGAATACATTTGCATACAATGGCGTGCCCAAAGGCCCAAAAGCTGATAAAAAATAAAATAGAAGGGAGTCACAGTGAATCTTGCTACAAACGTGTCTTCTTTGTGACTTATGCATCCTGTGACAGCCATGGAAAGCTAAGACCATGTTAGAAATTCTGGTTTGATGAAGTGTTTGTATGAAGAATGGTTTTACAGTGCTTGTAGAAGACTGTCATGGTTTAGAAATGCTGTGGCAGCCCAAGAAGTGGCTTTGAGTGCAAACATGAGAATCCCCCTGGTTAGGACACCAATGGCTGTGCCAAAATAGCATTCAAAATCGCCATTTGAATAGCATTAGGTTAGAAATAAGGTCAGATTAGAGGTAAGGAGGAGATAAACATAAGGCAAAGAGGGAAAGTGGGGGGATTCAGAGAAGGCATCCAGCAAAAGAAACTTTATTTTGGCAGGATGTCACTTTTTGGTCTAGGGGTTATCTGACATGACTACAACTGTTATGCACTGTGGTTACAGGCATATGACTTTTCTCAAAGCATGAAAATAATTGGTTTCATGTTTCTTTCTTAAAGTTTTTCACTGAAAAGTATTGTTTTCTGTTTTTTTAAAAAATGTATGGGTGAAGACAACAGTTTTATATTGAAAGTCTAGTCTTTTGTCACCCAGTAGCTACACACATCCTGTCCAGGGATCTTGGCTGTGTCAGACTGAAATGAGTAACAAAACAAAAGTGCACGGTAGATACTGTGCAGGCAGACACCCAAAGCTTCTTGGTCTCTATAGCATCCACAGATGTGCTGGTCTTGTCTTTCCTTCCAGCTCAGCAGCATTTCAAAATCACATGTTTCTGTCTGGTCAGATCCCTTTGAGATACCAGTTTGGAATTCCTTTCAAATGTCTCAAGCTCCATACAAAGACAAAAAGATACTGCTTCTTGAAGGAAACAGGTTTTCCCCAGGGGATTATATGACTGCTGTTATTACCTTTCCTCATACACCTCTTTCCCAACATCATATTTCTTGTAATGTTTTAAGAGGCCCAAAATGCTCATTTCCACTTTGACATATTTGGGGGGAAAAAAGTAAAATGCTATAAATCTTTGTTCATGAATAATGAGATCATGAGACCTAGAGGGGCATTCATATGAACATGTCAGATAAGATCAAGGAGGTCCAGAGGAGCTGATTTTGGAACATTTTTCTTCCTCTTTTTTTATAAGGCTAAAGCCAACAGAAGTTAAAATTTGACACGAACTCTGAGGACTTAGTGTAAGGCTTCAATTAGTAGTAAAGAAAATAAATCTTTACACTCACTGGCAAAGATCTGATATATATAAATCGGGTGAAATCAACAGACAATTGAAACCAAACATGTGTTGCACATAGTTTCCACTGGGATTTTATGACTGAACTAGCATCATAGCTGAGTTCAAAGGTGAGAAAGCTTGGAGAACTGTTAATAGCTCCCCTCACAGATTCTTTTTAAAAGGCGTTGTGTCAGCCTCACAAGCTTCTATAGCATCTTTATGAAAGAATTGCTGGTGGGGGTTTGCAAAGTATTACCTGGCAAAATATTGCCGCAAAATGATGCCATTACACTCTCTAAGAAAAAGAGGACTCTATGTTCCACTTGAAAGTTTATGTTCTCTACTGAATATACTTAGCAAGATCCTATATATTTTCACTGTCTTCTTGGTGCATACAAAGCACCAGATCTTACCTCAGACATACTCAAAGACCCTCTGCAGTCAGTTTCTGTGTATCTGAATGCAAAAATCTGTATTTCAACGTTTTTCATCATGATGCTTTGCTTATGATGCTTACGTGTTGCAGTGTAGGGCTAGTGAGAGATGAGCTCATCCATCAGAACCAGAACAGGGCTGTGTTCTCAAAAAAGTAATGCCATTCTATTAAGAAGTTGGATTTTCAGTGTTCTTTTAACAGATTTAATGGAATTGAACATCACACCCTTTTGGTGAAAGATGGGCCATACTGTTCTTGGCTACTGTCATAGCTACAGTTCATGTGGTAGTGAGTGTACAGAAGTTAAGAAGCAAAAATACCACTTGTAAAAGTTACTACATGGGATTTTTTTTTCATCTTAGTCCTAGACTAGCCTGTGTTGCTTCCTTCCTCTCCTTCCTCTCAACAAGGAGTTTTCTGGTACTTCAGAGACAGATGACCCATGTGTATGCCCATTTGGTGTCAGCAGTCACATGTCATTTCATGTAAATCAGCAAATCATGTAATTACAGAGTTGGATTTTTTTTTAATCCAAAATAGTTATTCCTGAAAAAGCTGTTCCTAATCAATAATCAGGCATTTCTCTTTTTCAAATGGTAGAAGCTGAGAACTGCCATAAATCAAAGGCACCAGCTTTTATCTGAAAATGCCTCTGCTCCGAAAAGCCTTGATACTTTATTCCAAATGTAGGCTTGTCACCATAGAGATAAGAAGAATTCAAGGATTTAAGACTTGCCAGAAAATATTATGTATCCTGTTTAAGATAAAGATTGCTTGCTTGCTTAAAACAGCAGTGGAAGCTGAAACTATAAACCAGCATCTAACAGACTAGCAAAAGCAAAGAAAGGATTCACATTCTTTAAATAAAAGCTATCTGGTTTTAACTAAGAAGAGTGTAAATACTGAAGGTATGTTTGTCCTCAGATTTCTTCAACAGCTATAGTTACTGTGTATTTTAGTGACTGAGTCACATAACTATTCGATTTTCTGAGCATTTCATTCTCTCTTTCTCCACCTTCAAAAATACATCTTCTTCTTTGTTTTATTTTAATTTATCCCTTAATGCTTCAATATCTATCTGTTGGGTTTTTTTCAGGACCAAAACAAACTTTACCAGTTCTTTTTGGTAATATATAAAGTGTCCTTTAACATATTTTTTGCGGGTGTAACAGTTTCTCTGTTCCTGGGAATTATTTTACTGCACCCAGATTTGGGTTAAGCATCCTCAAACGCAGATACGCTGCACATCCTCTAAACAGACATTTGAACAATCTGCTCTCTCCTATTATACATGAAAGAATAGCTAGAGTTTTAAGATATGCCTTGGGAACTGAGACACTGCTGGAACTGTGACTTGTGCTATTGAAGCCTATTCAGAGCTAAGACATATTTTTAATATGAACTTCCTTTTGAAAATGATGCTTCCAAGGCATTTCAGTGCTCTGGAAATTGTTATGCCATATTGTCATGAGGCACATTACCCCTCAGGGTTGAGAAGCAGCTTTAATATAAAGTTCTCAAGGAGGATGTGGGAGAGATAGAGACAGCAGCATCTTTCCACCACAAAGAAAATGCGATACCCAAAAAAAGCCATGGTGTTCAGTGCATCCTTCTTGTAGCAGTGGGGATTGCTGCAGGGTAAAAGCTGTGAAAGAAGGTGCTTTGCAGGCACAGGCTGTGGTCAAGCCAAGTGTTACTGAGGGATGCCATCACCTGAGAGTTGTCTACACACAGAAGACTGCTAGGACATCCTAGGGGCAGTCCTTGCTGTCCCAGGCTCTGACACAGGATTTGGCCAGATAGGTGAGGATTGCCCATCCTCCCCAGGACCAACTGATTGGCCAGAGGTACGGAGGAGGGCTGCAAAGTGAGTGGGCACATGAGAGGGAAGTGTGCCGAAAGCTTTGCAGCTTCTGGGCTCATAGAGCTTGTTTCATGCTACTACTGGAAAGTAATAGCATTAACATTAATAACAGCAATAACAACAGAATTCATTTTTTTTTATTTTTAGTAGTTACCCATTCAGTGCCATAGACAGTATAATACACAATAGCCAATATGATGATGAAGTCCCCACATCAAAACTAGAGGCTGTCTTTTAATCACAGTAAAGCTATTTTAACAAACTTTGGCAAGCTCAGCAGCAATGCAAATATTCCAAGTGGTGCAATATGTGTTTAGAAGACGGGAGAAAGGGCTTAAAATTCATTTAAATTGAAAAACAGCAGTCATGCATTTCTCTAAATGATTGTTTTCTGTACCATAAGCCACATCCTTTCAAATTTCCTCTGCTTGGCCACATCATTGGAATGAAGTGTCATAGCTGGTTAAGTCACTTTGACATCATCCTGATGATGTGTCAAGCACAGGAAATTTGAAAGGACAGAGCTCAGTAAGGTCTTACCCTAACTTGCCTTCTTTTGACAATTCCTCCCTCCTGCCCCACACCCTCCCTGCTCCTTTTTTCAGCTTCAGTGTTTCTGAGCTCAGTTAACTCTTAAAATCCCTGTGATGAGGCTAATACAGCCAAAAGTGTGGGGACAGCACCCTGCAGGTCTCCCACCTCTCTTTCAAAGCCAGCATTTTTAAAGCATCCAAATATTTATGATGATGGATCATAAGTGAAATCGGTTATATTGAAACTGTCAGAGGAAAACTGTGCAAGTGAACCTCAGCTGCCAGGATGCATGTGGCTGCAGTTTCAGTGCGTATGACTGGAAGAAATCCGGCCAGCTGTGAGCCCTCTGCCTGGCTACATCAGGCAGCTAGTGGAAGCAGAGCCCATTGCATAAACTGATTAATAACCAGTTAGTGAGGTTTCTTCCTTCAAATACTGCTAGTAGGAAGCTGTTCCAAAAATCATGGCTCTGAGTAGGAAGCAGAGTACGCAGCTCTTGTGCCAGAGCTGTTCTTCAGTTTAAATAGCTTTTTTTTTCTACGATCTCCTTTCACCACTCCCAATGTACTTAGAGAAAACCGTTCTACCTCTTCTCAAACTTCACCTTGCTGACCCAAACAAGTGCTGTTGTATTCTCTCAGGGAGCAGACTCTCTACTTTTCTGAGAAGGCCCTCACTGCATTATTTTTAGTTTCAGTGCTTCTTTCTTGATAATGGATGAACAGGAAAGAAAACAGTGTTCTCCCTCTGGACTTCCCACAGGTTCTCATTTAGCACTATTACTTTCCTTTTGCTGTTGGAAGTACTTCCCGTACATACTCACAATAGCTCCGGGGTTTATCCATGGATGCATCTTGTTGATGGCCCAGACCTATCCTGTGGTTCATTCATATGTGAATATTTATTTCCAGTAGAAATCATGGTTTAGAGGCAGGTGGCCTACATTCAACCCGTATCCATGTGCTTACTACTGGTTAGTTATCTCTGAAAGGCTCAAGCTAGCCAGTAGCAGACAGATAGAGGAAGAACCGTGTCTTTGCTCTCTGCATGCAAGGGCATTGCTCTTCGTTCTGTTGCGCATGATCTCACTTTTAGTGCGCCAGCCCCCAAGGTCATCCATTTCTCTTTCCAATTCTTTTCATGCTTTCCAGTTTTATTTCATCGGTAAATATCTCTCATTTGCTGCTTTTTTCTGTGCCAAGGTCAGTAATGAAACTATTAAGTAAGCAGGTCCTAAAGTCAATCTGTCAAACAATAGATTTCCTCCCACCTGATAATTTCCCTTTCAGCAGAACCTGTTGTGAGCTGCCCTTTAGGCAGTTCCCTGTTGACCTTATAGTTATACTAATTCTGAGCTTCTGCACATAATGTAGCCTTTTTTCCCTATTGCTTCATATCAAATGTTTACCTGAAATCCAGATAAAATGTTGCATTTCCTTTGCCTAGCAAAGCGTTTCTATCACCAAAGAAATATGCCTGCTTAGTCTTGCATGATTCAGTTTTGTTAAAGCCATGCTCAATTTCATACTGGTTTTTATTTCTCCCTACATATACTTTCTTTCAAAATTCATTCTTACATTTTGTACACTATTAAAGTAACATTAGTCCCTACTTGTGAGTGTCCTATTCCCATCTTTTCACAAGAAGTAATGTTGCATTAGCTATGTTCAACCATAATGCACCATCCAATTTAATGTGATCAGTACTAAACTTATTTCCTGATCCTGTTTCTCATGCCATCTCTTTCACAGTTCCAGGAGAGAGATTGTCTACTCTTCAGTCTTATACATATGGTTAAACAGATGTTTGCTTATTGTCTCAATTTTTCTTTCAAGGTGCAGTTCAGCTTGAATTGCATTAGTTTTCACTTTACCTGTATGTTTCGTGACAGCTAATGTAGCTCATTTTGCTGATACAATTTTTCCCTCCTGAGAAGGCTTTTCTAAAACCTTAATATATTCTTTAAGGTAGTTACTTATTTCTTTCTGTCCAGAGTGCTTCCCTCAAAGTTTACAAAGATTTTTCCTTTGCATATGGTACAGAATACAGATAGTCCTCATCCCTTTGACTTTGAGTAATGTTATTTTTCCTCTGCACTCAGGTTCTTGATCACTTTTGGATAGCTCACTAATTAGATACCTTCATTTTTCAGTCTTTATCCATTTGAAATCTAAAACCTTAGTTACAAAACTGCCTTTGTTTATCCTTAAATTGTATTTAAACTCAATCAACCCATGATCTACTTGAAACAAGTGTTTATTTCTTATCACTTATAAAAACAAAGTGTAATTAAGGGTGCCCTCTTCTTTGATGAACTTTATCTCGGTTGATAAAGAAAATTCTCTGCTATCATACTCAGGAAACCTGGACCTTATCCTTAATATTAATATTTATTTTTCATCCTATATTTTTGCATAGCATAATATACTGCACTTATGTACTTTGAGTAGTTTTATCCATGTTATGTGACTACTTATTCCTTTATGGTCTCTTACAGCATAGTACATAGTGTTACTCCACCTTATTTTTCTCTAGCAATACATGTTTTAATCACAAATCATTCAATATGCCTGTTTTTCATCCTTGACAAATACCTCGCATTTTTGGTGAAATGGGATTTAAGATCCTCATCTACACATTCTAATTTTCTTTTTTTTTTTTTTTTGGTGGGGGGGCACAACCTGGACAGTTCAGTTGTCCCATAATGGTTGCTAGTTCAGTTACTAGATTAGAAATCACCCTTTCTCTAGCAGTGCCATCACTTGAGTGATTGCTTTCAGTATTAACATTCAATTTTTTCCTCCCTTCCAGTGTTTCTTTTGAAGGCTGGGACAGGTTGATGAGTAGTAGAAGGCTGAGGGACCTGAAGAACGTACACAGATTGATGGGACCTGGTAAAATGCATCTGCAGGTCCTGAGGGAATGAGCCAGTTTTAGAGTGCACTCAGAGCCCAGAAACCAACAGTGTGCTGGGTTGCATCAAAAGGGCGTGACCAGCAGGTTGAAGGAGGTGATCCTGCCCCTCTACTCTGCTCTTGTGAGACCTCACTCAGAGTATTGTGTGCAGGTCTGGTGTCCCCTACATAAGAATAATGTGAGACCAGTTGGAGCAAGTCTAGAGGAGGGCCATGAAGATGCTCAGAGGACTAGAGCACCTGATGGAGGTGATGTCCTCCACTTGGCCCTCTCTGGAGAAGTCCTCAGTCAAGGGCTGTTTTGAGTACTGAGTTGATGGTGGAGGCAGCCAACCACTGAAGAAAAGCCTGCTGGGACAAGTATATAAAACTAGAAGGGTGGGATAATACATGCTTGGAGGCTGCCACTCAGGAGCAAAAAACACCTGATGTAGGTGATCTCTTGCAAGGGAGAGGCAATAAGCAAATAGATCCCTTTGTTTTTGTATTATTTTGGATTAACACCACTAATTACTTGTAATTTCTACCAATGCGAGAGGTAAGTCAGGTCCAGTATTTTCAGTCCTGAATAAAGATACTAATTTTTCCTAAAATACATCTAGCTGCAGACTCTTAGATATAATCATAAGTTAGAGATACTGTTGGTGTAGCTTCCCTCTCTTTCTCTAATTATTACTAATTACATCATTAAATCATTTTGATATGCGGGCTACATCTAGCCCCTATATTCAAAGTGCCCTCTGCCTGAACTCTTCAATCCTGGCACAGAAATTTCTGGTAAAGTTTACAATACAGATGGTTTATGGAAATAAAGTGGCACTAGGAATGTTTTGACTAACTGTGCCAGTTCAAACCCACATAAGTCATGCAATGAATTGTTATGGTTTGAAGAGCTGCTTGCATTTTGTTTTTTTAAAGCACTAATTAAATGACATATAAAGCTACTAACATCTTAGGTCAGGGAGAGTGCCAAAATGGACATTATAAAAATGTTCACTTTGGTATTAATTCCGTGTTTATGGGGCGTCTCATGTCTCTAAAACCTCCCTAGACCATTATTAATCATAACCTATCAAGTACATTCATCACATATTTTTCCTGTCATACGCCAAAGAATGTCTTATTAATTAAAAGGGTGAAAAATTGGAAAGGTTCCTCTTCTCTCCTATTGTTTTGTAGAAGAGGAAATGGTAAAGTTCAAACAGTAAATCTGTTCCTTTCCAGAAAATGTTCTTACTGGGAAAGTGAACTTCAGTCACATTAAAAGCAAAACTGTTTTGCAAAGTTTGGCCTGAATCTGCCTCAGACTGCTTACCCATCTAGTTCTTCTGAACTCAGTTCACTGCAAAAGTAGGATTTGGCCTTTTAGCACTTGTGCTGCAAAATCCATGACTGTTATTGAAGGCATTTTAATTAAAGCCAGCATTAAAACTACATTTTTCTTTCAAACATCTATAACCAATAATTAGCAGCAAGGGGTTTTTCAAACCTCAGAAGAAATTGTTTGGGTGATACGCTATATGTGGTTTATAGATTTAAAATCCCTGGGGTTTTGTTTTCTGGGAAAGAGAAGACAAATCTCTGTTTTGAAGTTAAATGGGTTGAGTTTTCTGTTCATTCCCTACTGGACAGTCGTCCACATCTCAAAAGCTGAACATAGCCTAATTCGTGACAGCTGTTTTCTTTACAATAGAATTGAATTTTATACAGCTCCATTCATATTTGAGGTGTCCCAAAGCATTTAACAATGAGAACCCATGCCAGCTTTCATGGACCATTGCAGCACGTTGGAGTTTTGCTTGATGAAGGTTGGTGGGATTTGGGTTCTTCACTGGTGGCAATAGTCTGGACATGGGGACCACCAGTGTAGATGCTCTGCCCCCAGCATCCCCTTTCCCAGCCACAGGAGGCAATACTGACAGGACCCTGGGGTTAAGTTCATGCCAGTTCAGAAATTACAGCAAAATGCCCTTTTCTTTACTATCATCTCACCAATGGCCCCCTCAGCCAATTCTATAAGCATCATTCTGCTAAATTTCTACATTTTGTACGCTTTCTGTCCAAAATGTGAGCCATGAACTTTCTGCCTTGGATCTGCTGAAAAGGCTGACTTGCTTCAATCTGGTTACATTAGTTCTTTACCACAGCAGCAGGCTGAGCAGAGCAGGGCAAGTAGGATCCTTCCACCCTCAGCAGTGCTGTCATATCAAAGAGAAATCCTGGGTTAGTCACTGCCTGTTCATCAGTCAGTCTGTGCATATCTGCAGGGCATATAAGGGACTCTAAGAGTAAACATCCATCTTAATCCTTATCAATAGATAACAACCTGAAATTTGCTATTCTGTATCTCACATACTTTATTTTAACCACTGCCTAAAAATGGCAGCAGCAAAAAATTTTATGTAAGTCTTAAAGTTTTAAGGTATAATAATTCAGACCAGCAGTCATGAGAAAGAAATGTCTCTCAGGTGCATATTTACTTCTAATTCAGAGTTTAGTGTAATACAGTAGTTCTGTGGTCACACAAAGGAGTATTCCACAGCAGAAATATGGAAGAGCACAGGTAATAAGCTACTTCTGAGCTCACCATCAGCCCTTGCTATTGCAAGCAGCCACTTGTAAATAAGCTGCAAAAGTAAGGTAGAGGAGTTGACAGTGAATACCTTTAGAAAGAAGAGACCAACCTTTCCACCACCTACATCCACCCAAGTTACTAACACAGAGGATTGCTCAGAAGCAAATTTAGTTGCCTTAGGCTGGATACCTTAATCAAATCAGGATGACAAAATTGGATTACTCTAGAAAGTGTTTTTCTCATTAAAATGGCACTAATTAGTAATTTTGCCTTTGAAACAAATTGCTTTTCTAGACAGCCAGAGTTGGATAGGGCAAAGTTTTTCAGGACAAATACATAAAGTACAGGTTCAAAATTGCATCAGAGGTTTCAAACCAATGAACAAGTTACACCAAGTTGTGCTCTGGGGTAGTATAAACCCAAATGGGTGTTAATTCCACTCTGCTGTGATTCTGTGAAATCAGTGAAGTTACATTAGCACTATGAAATACCAGTTTTATTGCATAGGAGCAGGCTCATCTTTAGAGGCTGCAAATGGATTCCAGCTATCATGGAACAAATAGTTTTCAAGAATGGATATCCAAAGTGAAATTTCTACAAAAGTGCTGAATAGAAGCTTTCATCACCATTCTGTGTTTAAAATAAACCAACAAGATAACGAATGTTATTAAGTATAGGTAGAAATCCCATGGTGCCAAAGAAGCTTTGGAAACTGAAGTCATAGTGAGCATGAAATCATGAGAAGGAGGGAAAAGGAAAAGGAAGGTGCAGTGAACAGGCATCAAGCAGTTTCATGGTTGGAAAACAGATCTCTTCACCTGACCTCCAACATAACACATTGCAAAATGTAGCAGTGAAGTGAAAATCAGCTGGGATAAAAAGAAGAATAAGGTATCAAGCTGCTTTGAGTAAATAGAAGAAAGCAAGGTTTCAGCAAAGGCACATATTATAGGGCCTTCCAAATGCATGTATTGCCCAAGGCTGACGTTGTTTTCCAAAAGCCTTTTTTCCATTTCCCATGTTAAGCAGAAGGGTGCAGAATGCACCATTAATCTTGAAAGAAGCCACTTTTACTTCCAGGAACAGAGTTTTCCAAGCTTGGCTCGAAGACTGCACGTTCTTTTTACTTGTCCTGTTGTAGGTAGGTTTTAGTGGGTGATGACATTCATCTGTTGTAGCAAAGGATAAGTAAGATTCCTTGTTCCTATTTTTCTCACAGGAAGAAATCCAGATGTGCATTCTTAGTATTATCTTTATCCTTATTCTGAAAAATTCCCATTCACCTCAAATGCTTGCTCAGCCAAAACAGAGTAAGGATCCAGGCTATGTCTTAGTACATAGCAGTTAAATGCTGCAAACAAGCAAATAAATGGGAAGATAAACGTAAATGAGCTATAATTCTTATCTCACAGCTCTGGTCTCCTTCTCAGTTTCCTACTTACTTTAATCACTGACTAGTTCTTTAGGAAAAATCCTCACATTTTTGGTTTCCGTGAGTGGAATTTGTCCCCTAACTGAAATCTGGTCATCCCAGTTTAAGTTCAGCTTTTGAAATCTCTCTATAGAAAGAAACAGCCATCTCTGAAGAGCGAGTCACCCTATTCAAGCATGGCTATGGAAGATAGCTGGGATATTATGCCCTCTGGGGGTGCTTATTTTTCTCTACTTCTTATAAGGGAAACTTAGATACTTCTTATATATATGAAGCTGGACAAGATGAATTTCAAACTTTGTGAGCAAATATATTAGTACAATCAGATGAAAAATACTTTTGGGTTTTTTCAAATTGCTATATATATGTTTCTGTCCTTTCCTGCCCTTTTCTAAGTTTCTCATTTCTTTGGTGCTTAAGATGTAGATCTCAACAGCTTCTGTGGAAGAAAGGAAAAAAAATGCTTATTGCCTCCTAAAATATACTCAAGAGCAACTGCACAGTAATCTTCATAATTCACAGCCAAGCACCTAGTTTCTTAAGTAGTCGTTAAAAAATGACAGTTCACTGCAACTTCTCTGTTGTATTTGGAAATGGGCTAGCGTCTGTTCATGTTGTTTGGAGCCTTATCCATGTCCATAAAATTTTCTAGTCCCCTTAGCTTTGCTCACAGGTTTTAAGGTATTCAAAGACCTTGTGGTAGTGACGTCCATGGGCCACCGGATGTGGGAATACCCAGTGCTACAGCTTCATAGCCTTTTAAACTAAGATCATAGCCTTATTAATAAAGATTAATCTTAACTCCCTGGGGGAAATGGCAAAGGGCAAAGCAGCAGAAGTCTCACTGTTTGCATTTGTCTCTGCCTGTACACCCTGGCTTTCCAGTTCCTTGGCATCGAGGCTCCTACGTAAATAAGCCTGTACTTAATTTCAAGTCCCGCTGAAACCAGCTGGCAGGGATGTCCCCTATCATCTGCTACCAAGTGCTCTCAGAGGCATCACAGAGAGTGACACGGGCTTCTGGTCTGACTCAGCACTGGTGCTTTTCTACACTATGTATGAATTTTGTTGATTCAGGGCTAAGGTGCATACCATGATTTACCTACAGCCAGTGGGGGACATGTTCTCCTTTTGCAGTGTATAATTAAGGTAATTCATCTTGCATCAGGCTAGGGTTCTGGATTAAGCCCAAACAGGAGCTAGCATCATGTGATATAATTTAATTAACTTACTGCCAGCTGTGCTTTGCTGAGCATCTGGCCTTTGGTCATTCATGTTGAAGCTTCTAGTTAGTTGCAAATACCATCAAGATTGTGATGCAGCCTGATTGCACTTACCTCCTAAACATTGTTTAATCGATTTTGAAATCCTAATCTACACATCATAAAGTTTATTGGTCATGTTAATTGGCTAAATCTGACATTGGAATGATGGAGGGAATTGGCTAATTCAACTAGACAATAGAATTAAAAAATCCAATGTCCAGATAATCCTGTTGTTAATGTCACAAGTTCCTACTCTATCCTTTTTCTTTCAAGAACGTTTTTACAATTAAGATTTATTATAAAAGGCTGATTATGCTAAGGCTGGTTACTTTCAGTGCTGCAGAGAGAGCTTTTCCTCTCTCTTTCTCTTCTTCCACTGAAGTGTGGCGGAGGCAGCATTAAATGCAGTTGTGGATTCAGAAATGTTTATGGTAGGCAGAGCCTTCAGATTAGCATGACACATGGAATTTGTGAGCTGTTAGATTCAATTTCAAAGCATTAGGCTAGGATTTCACATTTTGTTTTTATAAAATGCAAATAGACTTCAGTCGCTTTGTTATTAAGATGAATTTGAAACGTTAGTCAGGGAGCAGATATGGAACCCATACTCGTTACACAAGTCTTGCTTTCTGGAATGGATCTTTATTCTTTTTCTTTAGGATTTTCTCTGAGATGTTAAGTAAACTGCTACTGTGAGACAGGCCAACCAAAAAGCTGTTCCCCTCACAAATAAGGGAAAAAGAGATAAGTAATAAATGAAATGAACTCAGAATGGAGCATACAAAGTCTTTTCCATGAACATGCATTGAAGGACACTGGCCACAGAACAGGTGCTGGTGTATGGCAGAGCTTCTCTGCATGATAGGTTAAGGCAAATGAGTTGCCTTGTCTGGCAGCAGGCATTTTTGTCACTGGTGGTGATCACACCGTGGCTTCTAGATGGAAGCAGTCACTGCTGGTGCAGGTAAAGATGGAGGATCCTGTTCACGGAGCAGGTAAGCCAGAAAGCTCCAAATCACAGTGCCAGCACTATTATCCTGAACACCATGATATACCTTTGACTATGAGGAGAAGACCTAACAGCAAGCATGCATGACACCTGAAGGTCTACCTAAGGACAGGTTAGCTAAGGGGCCCATGCACTGCAAGAAAACGTTCTCCGGAGGACAGTCAGTCACAGGAGTGAACAAACCCAGCAGCTCCCTATCTTGCTACATGTACCCAAACTGAGTGCCAGAAGTCTGCCTGCAAACAGCCAACAGACTGGCAAGGACTCATATGCATTGCTCTTGGTGCTCCTAGATTGTGCCAGAAGAAGAGCGTGGAGTAGCCTTTTCAGTTGTTTCAGGCTGTCGTCGGATTTCCAGCCATCAAGCTGCAAGCAAGACCTCAAATGTCATGCAAGATTTCAAGTTAGCTTCTAGTCGGAGTCTCTGCGGCAAAGTCTTAATCTGAAGAATAATTGAATAGCCTGGTTTTCTAACAAAAAAAGGAAGACCAGCACCTGCTATAAAAAGCATTTTCATAGGATCATAGGATGGTTTGGGTTGGAAGGGACCTTAAAGATTATCCACTTCCAACCCCTCTGCATGGGCAGGGAAACCCTCTACTATACCAGGTTGTTCAAAGCCCCATCCAACCTGATCTGCTCATGGCTGTGATTTTTAGTCCTAGTTTTAGTCAAATATTATGTGAATGCATTCAAATGTCTATGGATTTCCAGGAATTTGCAGCCAGCTCTCAGTATCCCAGGTTTCCCATTGTAATGCATGATAAACATGAAAGGTAGAATGATCACTTGAATTTCTTGTTAATTGTGCCTACAAATAAGAGAATAAATTAAAAAGAAAACCAAAAATCCTCTCTGCATGTTTCAGACAAACATTGTGCTGGCTAAAAAAGGCTGAACCAACCAGTAGGGTTGGTCTGCTGGTCTGCGCTCACATGCTTGCATTGGTCTGTGCATGGCTTAGGAAGGAAGCATGACTGAGTGTTTCTATGGAGATTAGAGAGAACAGGTCTTGTTTCCTAGGCATAGCCTTAATTAGCAAATGCTTAAAGTTAGGAAGATCTGTTGTTTTTACAAGGACATTTTGTTCCAGCAGTGGTTGTGTTTTCCTCCTTTGCTCAAGCTGCGAGAGGCTGGAAAGCCAAAGGAATCCAGGGTGAACATGAGCTTTCTCTCACATCCGCAACACCTGCCTGAGAGGTACCACATCGCAAAGAGACCTGGACTCTGAGGCTGCTGCTTTGTCACACTGGAATCAGGACAGACTTCCCCAGAGCAAAACACGTCCTCTTTAACTTAAAAATGTGTTTTGTCAGAATAGAAATTAAGCTTTCTGGATGTATTTCTTTGGCCCTCCCCTGAGATTGCCAGAGAGTGGGCTAAATGAGATGAAGTCTGATGCATCTGTGTATGTATAGATACTTTTGGAAAGATGCATATATCTATATGCAGCTATATCCTGTACATAGCAGAGCCCTGTAACTTTTTTCATGTGCAACACCAACCAAAAGTTTGTTATCTGCTCAGTGCTGTTAAATCTTGTCAGCATGAATTATACAAGGCTAGAACAGTGAACCAAGAGAAGGGGTTTCCCTTGAAACCCCAACATGAATTCCCTGTGCCTCATAGAGTGGATACAGCATGTCCTTAAACCTGAACAGTTTTGCTTCCCACTTCAGCTGTGGTTCATTAAATCACTTTCTGATGCTGGGTCGGGGTGGAATTGGTTATGTTGGAATGAGACCCATTTTCAGACAAAACTTCTACTTTCTCCATTTTCCCTTTCACCACAGATTTACATCCCCAGTCTTTAGCCTGATAAAACCACTTCTGCCCCTTTGCTTGTGCTTAAGTGGAGGCACATTCTCAAAACCTGAGTCCTAGCTAATTTTGTAACTCCAAAATGCAATACAGATCCTGTTCCTGAGCACTGGAGTAGTATTTTAGCAGAGTGGGGCTGAACTCCAGTACTCAAGTGAATTAGAATTGTATATGTAGGTCCAGGCTGTTCAAATGCTCTCTTTGAAGTGTGCTGAGACAAAGCCAAACTCTTCTAGCTGTTCTGTCATTTCTCTTATACGTTATACCCAAGCAGAGGCATTTAAAATATTGGTATTAAAAGTCTATAATGGCTCTCATTGTTATTTCATAAGTCCTATCTCTTCAAAGTCTCCACATTCAGCCAAACTTGACAGATACAGATGTCTTGGAGAAAACAGTATCCTCATCCTTTCCTTTTGCCTCTTGGCTGTATTTTCCAACTGCTTTTCAGAGGAATGTAGTATTTCAAATATCTCACAGAAAAAAAAATATGACACCTCCCAGACTCCTGAGGCTGCTGTCACAGTTTGCATGTGGATGCTACCACTTCTGCAAAGGAGCCATGCAGTAGGACCACACTGGCTGACCCAGCATGAAGAAGTGTCTGGTAACAGAATGCCTCATATCCATGCACCCACAGGGGGTGGTTTTGACATTGACACTGAACAAGTGACAAGAATATATTTGGCTTCAGTATTTCAGCTTAGCTTGTATCCCTATGCTGCTTTTGTTTTCCTCTGATGGATAAAAGTCACCATCTGTCAAGATCCATATGAGTAGGATCCGGATCTCTGCTAATGTCTCATTCCTGATATCCTTTAGCCAGGGCATTAGTGCTCTGTTGTACTCTCACAGTTGCTGGCCCTGGAATGCAAGTAACTTCCTGGCCTCTTTTATGGGGCTCTGAGGAGAAACCCTGCTGCAGGATGATAACATTTAAGCGAGATTCCCCAGGGGCATTGAATTTGCAGGCGCCAAGTAAATGACCCACCACACTCCTACTTGCATGATAAGGAACTTTACCATGCACTTTGCAGCCTGCTTTAATATTACCTCTTTCATCTCCTGCTTTTTTTAAAGGTATGTGGCTTGCCTTTACAGGACATCTGTGGGTAGTGGGTGGCCTATACAGGCAGGAGAAAATGTGTTCAACAAGAGGGTTCAATTCCACTGCCACCATGGATCTCATCAGCTGTGGAGACAAAGCAGCAAGCACTTTAGCTATAAAACCCAACTCTTTCACAAGTGTTCAGGTGTAGGCAGGAACTACTTCACGTGATTCACATTCAGCTTTCAGAGGTGCACAGGACCACTGCCTCAAGGTCTAGTGCCAATAGACATAAGACCCTACAAAAGGAAACAATGGAGCTTTATACTCATTTTCTGCCTTGAGATGCAGAGGAGTTTACCCTGGCTGTATGCTGGGCCATTTTGTTAGCTGGGAGGAGGTGGTGAAGAGGAAGTCATTTGCCGTGAGGCAGATGCGTGCAGCACAGATTCACAGGCATTTTCCATTTGCTCTTTCTCATGCATTGCTTCTGCTTTTTTTCTCTATTTATCACAGGTGCAGGACCCTAACAGTATTTCTGCAAGTACAACTGTTGCCTGTGTTGGATGTCAAATTCATAGAAACAAGACAACAGACATTGGTAGACTTCATTGGTATTAATACTGTGATAAGTCACGCAGCTCTAGTATTGCATAAACATATGACAGCTGATGTTTAAGGAGAGAACTCAGGGCAAAGGCCTGAATGTAGCATCTCAGCACACTGGTGTACTGTAAACTGGATTATGTCTTACAGTAAACTCTCCTTCATTTAAGACACTGCAATAGACCGCTAAGCACGTTTCCACCCAAAACAAAGGCAGCTCAGGAATTTGAATACTGTGGGAAGCTGGGCTTTGTCTGGGTATTATTTTGGGAAAGGAATACTTGTGGGTGGATGAGAGACAGTTCAGGTGGGGAAGGAAGGAGACAGCATGTGGGAAACAGGCAGCAAAGGGTTGCTGCAGCTCAGCAGAGCTGTGCGGATGCCTGTCCTGGGACAAGCTTGAGAGGTCAGAGAGCTGGCTGGGAAAGATCTGCTGCTGTGAGAAGCTGCCTCTGGTTGTTTGTCTCCTACTGTGTTTATGAGAGCAGACTCTCTATATTGTTCTACATAAAAAGAATTGCATCAAAAATGCTGGTCTCTGCTATTAATATCTTCACTTGGAAAAAAACTTCAGGGCCCGAATTTTGTACAGCTGGAATGGTGTGGGATTGCCTTTATTTTAATGTGGCATGTTTTCTAATAAATCTTTTGGTTTCTCCTTTTCCCTCTCAGTTTTTGCTTGTTGTTCCTGTTGTCTCCACTGCTCAGGAGAGGCAACAGATCTCAGAGTGGATACCCCATCACCTTGGGGAAGCCTTTTCTCTGCAGCACAAAACCCAAGGTCCTGTCTCAGGGTAGAACTTGGTCCCACCATGCGGCTCAGCTCTTCTGTGTTAAGAGCTGATGTTGATACCTCCAGGAGAGACTAGGTTTCAGCTACTTAACATTTATGCATCCAAGTAAGTTTAAGAAGTCTACTTGTCTGGCTGGTCATTTATCTGTGATTCTGATGGATTCCTTTGACTTAGATGAATAATGTCCAGTGGGGAGATACCAAAGCAAAGGTTATGCACAAGGATTATGAGAAAACAGTGATACCCCCCAGTTGGAAAAAAATCCCCAAAGTCCTACTGGTTTGATCGGAGCATTCTTTATAAGTGAGAACATGAGGTACTATTTGTACGTTCCTGTCAGGCATTGATCTAGACAAAGTTCTCCTAGTGAATGAGTGCATTTGTTAAACCTCCCTTATTTCTCCTCACATCTGAGCAGGCTTCTGTAGTTGTTGATAACATCATAATGTGTCTGGGGAGCTTTTCTGTACAGAACTGACTGTCCTGAACCCCAGAATAGGAGTGTCTGTCCACAGTCAGTGGCTAGCCTGGGGTCCAGAGGCATCTCCTAGTAGAATGGTGACACAGTCCAGCAAAGGAGAGATCTACAGATGCTATCTTAAAAAGAACAACCATCTCAACAGTGAAATGGCACCTGATCAAGAAAATTGCAATGATTTAGAAATTCAGCTCAAATAAATCTGCAAAAAGTTAGCCAGAAGTCTCTTGTGATTTTGAACTAGCCTATAGTAGAATCGTAGAATCATAGAAACATAGAATAGTTAGGGTTGGAAAGGACCTTAAGATCATCCAGTTCCAACCCCCCTGCCATGGGCAGGGACACCTCAACTAAACCATGTCACCCAAGGCTCTGTTCAACCTGGCCTTGAACACTGCCAGGGATGGAGCATTCGCAACTTCCCTGGGCAACCCATTCCAGTGTCTCACCACCCTAACAGGAAAGAATTTCCTCCTTATATCCAATCTAAACTTCCCCTGTTTAAGTTTTAACCCATTACCCCTCGTCCTGTCATTACAGTCCCTAATGAAGAGTCCCTCCCCAGCATCCCTATAGGCCCCCTTCAGATACTGGAAGGCTGCTATGAGGTCCCCACGCAGCCTTCTCTTCTCCAGGCTGAACAGCCCCAACTTCCTCAGCCTGTCTTCACACGGGAGGTGCTCCAGTCCTCTGATCATCCTCGTGGCCTCCTCTGGACTTGTTCCAGCAGTTCCATGTCCTTTTTATGTTGAGGACACCAGAACTGCACACAATACTCCAGGTGAAGTCTCACAAGAGCAGAGTAGAGGGGCAGGATCACCTCCTTTGACCTGCTGGTCACACTCCTTTTGATGCAGCCCAGGATATGATTGGCTTTCTGGGCTGCTAGCACACGCAGCTGGCTCACGTTAAGTTTCTCATTGACCAACACCCCCAAGTCCTTCTCCACAGGACTGCTCTGAATCTCTTCTCTGCCCAACCTGTAGCTGTGCCTGGGATTGCTCTGACCCAGGTGTAGGACCTTGCACTTGGCATGGTGGAACTTCATGAGGTTGGCATCAGCCCACCTCACAAGTGTGTCGAGGTCCCTCTGGATGGCATCCCTTCCCTCCAGCGTATCAACCCAACCACACAGCTTGGTGTCATCGGCAAACTTGCTGAGGGCGCACTCAATCCCACTGTCCATGTCAGTGATGAAGATGTTGAACAAGACCTGTCCCAACACCGATCCCTGAGGGATCCCTGGTCGCCAGCCGGACATTGAGCCATTGACCACAGCTCTTTGTGTGTGGCCATCCAGCCAGTTCTTTATCCACCGAGTGGTCCATCCTTCAAATTGATGTCTCTCCAATTTAGAGACAAGGATGTTGTGTGGGACAGTGTCAAATGCTTTGCACAAGTCCAGGTAGATGACATCAACTGCTTTACCCTTGTCCATCAGTTCTGTAGCCCCATCATAGAAGGCCACCAAATTGGTCAGGCAGGATTTCCCCTTAGTGAAGCCATGCTGGCTGTCACCAAGCACCTTGTTGTTTTTCATGTGCCTTAGCATGCCTTCCAGTTGAATGTGCTCCAAGATTTTGCCAGGCACAGAGGTGAGACTGACTGGTCTGTAGTTCCCTGGGTCATCCATTTTCCCCTTCTTGAAAATGGGGGTTATATTTCCCTTTTTCCAGTTGTTGGGAACTTCACCTGACTGCCATGAGTTTTCCAATATGATGGACAAACATAAAAATAAGTAGGGAAGGCAAAAGAGTAACATGGAAAATTCTGAGAGCAAGGATCACACTGCAGCCCATAATCACAACCCCTTAGATGAAGCATGCTTAGACTTGAAAAGTAATTCAGATAGAAAGGTCCCTCTGGACCCCTCCCTTCCACCTCGCTGAGTTCTGGTAATGTTCTTGGAGGCGTTACACTTTCTGCTGAGCTGTTTAAAGCAAACAGAGGAGCTACAGAGGTCACCTACTAATGGAGATGCCACCTTACTGGGCTTCTCTAATTGCAACCAGCAGTCAGCTCACTGCCATCTTTCTATGTCTCTGGCTGCAACCGGCAGAGAAAATAAAACAGCAGCCACTGAGAGTCAAAGAGCTGTGTGCAATCTGGATTGTGCATTTAGGCAGTGTTTATTTTTAAAAGCTATTATCTACCAGCTGCTCATAAACTCTGTTATGCCCTGCAAGAATCTTTGTACTATGTAATTGCCTTGCGTCTCTCTAAATGCATAGTCCACTGGTTTGAATTAGCTGCTAGCTCGTAGTGATTATGGTCATCATTCATCTAGAACAGTTCAAATCAGATTTAGAATTCGTGACATCACCTATGTACAAGTAGTGTCTGTACAGCAGAGGCACGCTGTCCTCAACAAAGGCCAAACCTGATTTTTGGTTTCCTATGTTGTCTTACAAAATGTAGAGCATGTATAGTTGATGCAGGAAAGCCTTTCCCTCCTCTTCCACTGCAGGTAAAGTGTATTGTAGTTAGTGTTGTTTGAGACCTTAATTATCGTTCTAAAAACTGTGCACATGTACAGGTGCACGTTTAACCCACAGGTTCTGTTTAACCCAGCGCATTTACAGAGAGTGTTTGTTGTATCTGTAATGTCTGTGGACATCTCCTTCTAACATCTGTGACATATTATTTAATGTTTCTTCTGGCCCTCCAGTAAAGAGAAACCATATGAAGGTTCAGTGTTGGTGCTCTCTCAAATTTACCTATGCTGGCCCTCGTGTTAAGGTTGGAGGACTACCGAGAAGGAGTGGAATGAAATAAACTATGGATGTACCTTGCATATAGAAGATTTCAAAGATTCCCTCATTTAAACAGTGACAGGCATAGCTGATGTTTTGATAAGATGCTGTGTATTGGTAGAACAATAGAAATATGCAAGAAATGTTAGCAAACCTGGACAGGAGTTTGACTTTCTCAGCATATAGGTGGGAAAGTTTTATTATTCTCATTCTGTTTCTTAATTTGTTGGCTATGTTCTGATAATCTGAACACCAAATAACTCGGCAATACCAGGGAAAGATCTTTTCCAAATACATTTCTCTTATTATGCAGCAAAGCTGCATCAGTGTTGCTGCGTTGACGGCACCTGTTTCCACTACAGCAAAAGGATCTATTTGTAGAACACCTCAAACTTTTCAGAAATGCTACCCATAATGAAAAGTTGTCTTCTGGAAGACCTGCATAGTAAGGAAAGCTTCTGGACTGCATTTTCATTTGTACCAATCTCAGTATCAATAGTATTTGCCATTACGGGTAGGGTTAGGGCCCAGTTTTTGTACTGAGATAACATGAACCACAATTACTAGCTAAATCTCCATATGTGAAGAAGTCCTATCACCGAGATACTGTCAGCATGTGAGTTTACCACTTCTTGGGGAGTTAAGGCTGGATTGGTTCAGCCTTAAACCCTCCTTCTGTCTCAGCGCTCCCTGTAACAAATGTAGGCATAGTGTTAACCATTTTCAGTGCCAACATTACAAAGATAAGAAGGCTGGTCATGCTAGAAAGATGATTTTAACAATCTATGCATGGCAATGGGTGAGAAGCTCAGAGTGAACTAAGTCCAGTCATCAGCAGGGTAGGCAGGAGAAAAGAGGGAGAGAGTGGATACTAATACAATAGTACAGATGATGGATTTGGATGGATAAAAGTTATCTTTAAAGGCTTTAGGAGTATGTTTTTTAACACTTGCCAGCACTCAAAGCCACTTCAATATCTTTTCTAAAAGCCTGCTTATTTTAAGACTTCATTTGAAAGCTTTTTAATACCTTTCCAGGAGTAAACTGAAAATAGGGTATCTCTCTTAAAGTATCCAAAGAATAGAGCTTTTCCACATGTGTAATAATAATGTTGAAGGTCCTTACTGAACAAAATTATGTTAGCCAGTGTCTGCAAAGCAAAAACCAAAGTAAGGACCGTGTTTTTCCTTTAAGTGATATGACTGAGTCTTATCAGTCAGTCAAGTTTAGCTTGAGTGTTTCTGGAGGACGGTTTGCCAGTGTCAAAGAAATAAAAAGTTGGATGCTCAGTTTCCCCTCTTTTTTGCCTTGCTGCAGTCTACTCATATAATTAGAGAGGCTGATTTCCCATTTGTGCAATGAATTTGTTCAGAGCAAAATGACAGCAGCAGAGGTTTGAAGTTCCAGCTATGAAATTCCTCATTATTGCTGGTTTATATCAGAGCCAAGAACATACGTCCTGCAGCTTTTTATGATTTACAAGAGCGATATTCACCTTCCGCAGAAGTAAGTCTGTTTACAAGGCTGGGTTTACTCAGGTAATTCAAACAAGGCAAGTCTGGTTTTCCATCCAAAACATTCTCCCAGGAAGCAGAAGCAGACCCACCTGACCAAGCTAAGTCAGCACTCACAAGTACTCTTATCAGCAAAAGGTTGTCATACAGCATCAATCAGAGAATAGGCAGCCATACAGTATTGTAATAAAAAACGTATTTGGCACTTCCTGGACTATTCACTGTTTTATTGAATACCACGCTCCTCTGAATGACGACGGCAAATTCCAGGGGACAATCCAGCCCACTCTCCCTGCAAGACTGGAATTTTAATGGCTCCGATAAGAGACAACCATTCCTCATCAGATATTGTGGTGTTTATTTTAGCTTTTTGCCTCTTTTGTGGCAACTGTGTCTGCACACTGGCCTTCGGTATCAACTGATGACAGTCAGTCCTTTCAGAAGCCTCACCAAGGCACTTGAACCATCCATTACGCATGGTAGCGTGAGATAAATTTATCAGAAACATTTGCACAATTCAGCAAAGGAAGTGGTGCACTGTGTGTTTTCTGCAGGCTTGGGTTGGAGCATGGAGCGCACCAAATGACAGAAAGATTGGGTTTTCAAAAACAGACTGTTCCCTCAGTCAAGTTTGCTTCAAGTTTCATCAGTGCCAAGTGAGTCTACTGTCAACCTGGTTCCTCTGCCTGGACATGTGAATGAAATGAGTGAAAGACCCAGTCATGATTGACAGTGTTTTACATTTCTTGGGCTTTTTGACTTCCTAGGATTTAAACTCCAAAAGGTTAATGCGGTCAGCTAAGCTGATGCTTCACTTGCAGCCCAGTTCAGGACATTGAGACATAAAGAACAATATGTACAGATCCTTATTTTTACAAGCATTGATCATCTGATCAAAAGTCACACTATTTGCAGCTTTTACCATTTCCAGCCCAAGGGCTGAACTGTCACATATCAATGTAAGTGTTCTTTCCTAAACAGATGCTCGTTACAGTCTACTTTACGAATCAGTTTTCCCTTACTCTTTGAAGTAGAAAGAGAAATACTGTAACCGGCAATTGCAGGGTATGCTGATGGGTTTGTCATGAATTTCCTTCAACGTATCTATCAGTTCTTCCCAAAACTATTGGCTACAGCTTCAACAGTCAGACCATATATCAGTTAAACACAATGTTTTGAAGCAGATATATATCTTAGATAAAAATACGTATGTACTCTTGAGTTTTGTGGTACAATTTCTATGTCTGAATCTAGAACAAAGGTGGAGCAAATGCCTGTGACGGATAACTTACTTGTTGGGAAAAGCCTTCTCCCAGGCTGCCAGTAAGAACTGATCTTGTGTTTCTTGGTGGATGGTATCTTACCGTGCTGGAGTTGTTCTTTTCTGCACATAAATCAGGACCTGCTCAGAACAGTAAATGACCCCTTTTTAAAATGTCACTGTGCTGAAATAAATGCAAAACTTCCCACAGCCCCCGTGGGATTTTCTTGAAGTCCAGAAGCGGGCTCATGGCCAAGATGTGGGGTGCAAAAATGGGGCTCAGCTGTGTTCTAGCTAGATATTCTCAGAGGTGAGGTGCTTTGCCTCAGGGAGCCTGCATGTGGCCTGTCTTTAGACTTTTTAAAGGTTATGGTGATATATCCCTCTGGGACACTCCCACAGAGTTGCATGGTGGTAGCTCTGGCAGAGTCAAAGTGCCTGGCTTGGCTGAAAGTCCCCTTCCCCCATCACTACTGAGAGCCCTCCATGACCACCGCAGGTTGGAACAGCCTCCCACTGACCCTGACCCTGGCAGCTGAACCTTGAGG
This sequence comes from Lathamus discolor, assembly GCF_037157495.1. Classification (NCBI taxonomy): domain Eukaryota; kingdom Metazoa; phylum Chordata; class Aves; order Psittaciformes; family Psittacidae; genus Lathamus; species Lathamus discolor. Next base: position 72,701,152 of record NC_088884.1, on the reverse strand, counting down.
AGAGTGCACTCAGGGCCCTGACAGCCAGAGATTTAGGTGGCCTTGAAATTAATAGCAGTCGAATTACTGAACCCTCAGGAAAATTCTTGAGAGCAGAACCGGTGGTTTGACACGTCGTTTCCATTGGCTTTCAATTGCAGTTCATGTCCTAGCTGTTCCTTATGCTTTCGGAAAGTTCAGCCCGTGAAGGCTGTAATTTCCCAATGACCCTAAGCAAACACAGAACTTGTGCAAACACCCACATTTCTGTGGTCCCCTGGAAATCCTCTGTTTGTTTTGCTAACAATTTTTGTGATAATTCATGTTTTCCGAACATGGATTCTTAAGAAAAACATAATCTGCTTGATTTTCCAGGTGGATTTAAGCATTCAGTACGTGAGCCATGAACTCTGGAGAGCACTCCCCTAAGGTCAGCAGCACTGGGTCAGGCTCTGAGGAGCACAGTGTGGGATGCACCTCAGGTTAATGACTTGCAATTGCATGCAGCCTTTCCTAAAGCTGTGTGTGTAGTTAATGCGTATCAGAACTCAGCAGGACTATTCAAATTACCTCAATTTCCCAGTGATTTATGATATATGTTTCTGAAGTTATTTATCTGTCTTCCTAGTGTTGCTAGCCAAAGCAAAGAGGGGAGACACAGATGCTGCAATCCATTTGAGCAAAGGGTCAGATGTTTTCAGAGACAGTACAAGTTGGACAGAAGGGTACTAAAGGACTCAAGAGTCAGAAAACTAGCAGAGAAAACTAGCCCAGCCCAGAGTCAAAGAAACTGAAAGCCTTTCCTCATTCCCTTTCTACAGTGAATCATTTCCTGACTCTGGAAGACGGATTTTGTTCGTGTAAGTAGTTTTCCAGGGTGCATTTTATATTGTAGACTGCAAGTTTTTTATGATATGGCACTTATGATTTTCCATAATGCTAAAAAGTTAGGTTTCTTTAGTAGGAGAAAACCTACCTCAGACACAGCAGTTACAGTAAATGGGCCAAATTCTGTTCTCAGTTACAGCTGTTCAACCCTCATCCTTAGTGCATGCTATAACTGAGCTTAGTAAGGGTAGTGGATTAAAGACCTGGGGTTCCAATATCCACCCTGAGATGCATGTGTGTGGCTAGGACAGAAATCAACAGGCGTCCCATGTGTACATCCAGGGTAGCCTTTGGCTCGTGGATTTTATTGTTTGCGCTAGTGGATAAAGTTGATTCCAGCATTATGCTTCTCAGTCAGAGTTATTTCTACATCATCATGCATCAAAATGTTGGCCTCAACCTCTTCTTCTTGGTGGTAGCTTTGAGGAGCATTTGTTTTCTGGTTAGTTTGGGCCCAGCACTGATCATTCTCAGGCTTCCCCTAACCTTTTCTTATTTTACTGATGGCAGATTTAGCTGTTGGCTCACCTTTATTTCCAAACCAGATGAATTTTATCCATCTCTAATATTAACCAGATCCAACTAGCTGACAGAGTTAAATCAGTGTGGGCCAGGCGCTTAGCTGGCGAACTGCAACCCCATTGATTTGGGCACCCCATTTGGGAGAGTCTGACAGGGAGACCAAGAACAAGGCAAGCCCCAGATCACAAGTGTAGCAATGCAGAGCTGAAGGTCAGCTTGCTGGGCTCCTTCAGGTGCTCTGAATTACAACAGGGAGTCCTATTAAATCTGCTGCTTTGTAACCAGAAGGGAAGTAATCCTTTAGGATGTATGCTTTTCTTGGAGTTTCTTGAAGCTCAGGACTTAGAGAGAAATGTATTTCATAGAATGGTTTGGGTTGGAAGGGACCTTTAAAAGTCATCTAGTCCAACTTCCCTGCAATGAGCAGGGGCATTTTCAACCAGATCAGGTTGCTCAAAGCCCCATATCTTTTTATGTTGGTAGTAGAATGATTCTGAATGAGAGAGTAAAAGCTTTGGCAAAGATCCAGAACAGGAATGAAAAGGGTAAGTGGTGAGGAGAGGAATTTCGTATTGGTACCATGAAGGCATGCGGACCTTCTGCAGAAGAGGCTGAAAGATCTGAACGTTTAAGGGTCACAGGAGGGTTCAAGCTGGAGGGGACTTCAGAAAGTCTCCGTGTAGGAGTCTCCTGCTCAGAGCAGGGTCAGCTATTATCTTGATATTTGGGAAAAATAAAGCAATGATAACTGGAAATATTACCTACTAAATTGTAGTTTTAAACATGACTTCTCTCACAGCTCATATAGCCTTTAAAAGAAAGTCTAGTCCTCAATCTCACGGGTTTATCTGTATTTCTGTTTCTAGTAGTTGCTTTTAGAACAATTTGCAATAGAATTGTAAGTTCTTTACCAGGTGTAAATTAGGCATCAGGTGCTCAGTGCAGTTCACTGATGTTTCATGGCTGAGAGCTGTTAGTAGAGACAACAGGCTCCAGATTAAGCAGCAAACTGGCATTGGTCCTCATACTTTTTGTGTGCCTGTTACCTCCACTTAGGAAGCCCATGGAAGACAGAAGGACTAATTTGTCCTGGAGTGCAGGGTTTGCAAGTTGCAGAGGCAGTGACAATTGCTGCAGCCATGCACAGCAGTCACTTTGCTGTCTATAGCTTTTCCGTTTTCCTTGATGTTTACTGGTAGCAAAAATATTGCAATGTGAGATTAATTCCTGCAGAATCAATCACAATCACATCTGTGGAGAATGGTTTCTCTCAGAGCGGCCTTGGCTGTAGTGCACATGACAATTGCTGCATTTCTTGAGAAAGACAATACGCCCCTTTATATTCCTAGTTTATTACAGGTTCTTTGCTCTGTGTCTTGGTCTGTTCATGTAAATTCCTATGGACCTTTGTTTACAGCTTTTGAACTGAGCTATGAGGTCACATCATGGGCTTCTGGGGACAACAAAAGGTGCTTTACATGGAAGAGCTGTGTGTTGTGTCTTTTCTGCCTTGTGAACATGGTAGCAATTCTCCATAACCATGTATGTGCCAAAATGCTGTCAGCCACAGAGAGATCTCTTATAATACAAAGAAAAGACCTAAAAATGGCCAGGTTTTCTGAAAGAGTTTGTCTGGTCAGGGCTGTTGACTCAGTTATACGAACTTGTCCACAAAATTATCTAGAATTGTAGCCTCTAGCTCAAAACTTTAACCTCTCAACATGTTTTATGAAGTTCTGTTTCAAACAGTCCTGCTTGCCTGCCACATCACTTACTGTTAGCGGAGGACCATGGCAGGAACAGGGACTGGTCTGTGAGACATGTCAGATGCAGCAGCTACCAGCATATCTCTGCTGTGCTGGCCAGAGGCTCAGGCTACCACCACATTCCCGTCAGAGTACTAGCTCTCCTGTTGTGCCTATTCATTTATTTAGGACACCTCCTCACTGCATATAGAATACTTACAGTGCTCCTAAGTGTTTTATCTATAAATGCAAAGCCCAGAAAATGTTGCGCTTTTTTGGATGTTATCAGGGTAATTCCATGAGACTGTTTCTGACAGGAAAAAAAACCCACAACAACCCTTCTGTTTTCTTGTGCCCAGTATTCCAGGCACTGTAGCTGCCACCATACTTGAGCGGCCAGCTCGGACATTTTAAGGTATCCTTCTGTACTTCCTTGTTCAGAACAGATCAGTGGAGAGCAGTTTTACACTTCATAATACCTTCATTTACCTCTAAAGATTTAATCTAAAAACATTCAGAATTGAGCAAATGTTAATGTTAATTTGCTTTAAATAAATATATAGGTAATCAACAAACATGCAAGAAATATGCATGAAGTAACTTCAAAAAATATTCATTGGTTGAGCAAAGATGGCATTGTCACTCAGCTAAGGCTTAGCTTGATGCCAGCATTACTCAAGCAACACAATATCGTATGGGCATTGATTGTATCTTAGAGAATTAGGTTGCCCAAACCTTGCTCCTTATCCTCCATCAATAGGGAATGAGAGCTCATGGCTTTATAAATAATGCCAAAGGAAGTGTAATGTAACTACATTCTTTTTAACCTTGGAAATACACTGTGTGCATACATGGATAATCAGGCCTTTTTGAAATCCCCTGGATGAGCACTGCTGTTCTCCCACTGCATATGCTGGACTGTCACTGCTAGACACGTAGAGAGAGGAATGAGTAACCAGTAGCACATACCATGAGTATGAGCAGATTTCCCTGCTGCGGTGTAATTCTGTCACTGTCGGGGTCCTTTCAGATCTCTTCAGAAGAATTCCAGGAAATCAGATGGATTTTAAGCCAGTAGACTGATTACACAGCCGCCAAGTCATAAGGGTAAAACGCTCCATAACTGTCCTCAAGAATCCATTAAAGCCCTGCTGAAACATGATCTTCCACTGATTAAAGGGGTTTAAAAGGGGGGAGGAAGAGCTTTTTAAGTCGTAATGCACTGAATGAAAGAGATCAATAAACGAAGCATGGAGTTCTGAGAATTGCAAGTGTTTTATTTCAGCTTCACTGGGAGAAACTACACCTGGGCTCTTCCCATCAGCTCCATGGGAATCAGATCAATTTTATGGGTTTGCAGGGAGGATGGGGAGGTTAGCACTGTTAATGGAAAAATACTGACAACTGTATCAAATGCTGCTGTTAATTCAAAACACTAGCAATGTCTTTCGAAGTAATGTTTCACCTTAATTGCCTTAGGGAATAATTTAGCTGTAATTGGAGAGTAGGTTAAAGTTATGTGCATTTCTGAAACTCAAGAAGGAAAAAGAACGTGGCAAGGAAGAAATGCCCATCTATTGAGTCTGTAGGGAAACCATTAACTTGGCAAAAACATAGGTGAAAGTTCAGTGACTGAGCAAGCTGGCAGTGTAGGAGAATGAAGAATAGGTCAGTGAACCAGCCTGATCTTCAGAGGCAGGATTTCCACCGAAATCAATGTTGCACACAAAGGAGGCTGGCAAAGTACAGCAGAAGCATTTGTCAGAGAAGACAAAAAAGACAGATGAATGGGAGTAACAAAGAGCCCCCTAAGAAACTCTAGTGAATTGTGAGAACTCACAAAAGACACACAGGTTTGAATGAAGATACTGAAGGAAAGTGATCCTAAGTCATGTGTGTTCTTTCTGCAAGGTACAATCAGCACACCAGGACGTCGGCTTTTGCTGCCCAGGAGTTAGTTCCCTGCTGAAGTTTTTATTTGGTTATGCCCAAACTGGGAATATTGAAGCAAGCCTGTTTCCCAGGGAGCTTGATGCTTCCTAACATATCTAGGCAGTATCTGTGAGGTTTCTGACTTGGAGTACCCCAAACCATTAGATCCTTCTGAAAAATGGCTAAGTCCTTTCTCGTAAGGAAGGAAGACAAAAAAGATAGTTAACTACTTAAAGTCACCAGCTGGGCTTAGCCTGTTTGATAATAGTGATGGTACCACATCCAAGGAGTTACTAGGGCAAGGGCATATTCATTTACTCAGAAAATGCAAAGAGAAGTGTCATGGTTTAATTTCTGAGGTTGCATTCAGCTATCTGGGTGCTTCTCCTGCTATTTTTTTCTTAACTGCTCATGCTGATCACCCTTAATGAGCAAGGCATTAATAAAATACAGCAGCACTGAAAAAATAGCACCAGGCTTTGCAAACACACATGCAACTTTTAACTTGAAAATATTAGTATTAAAGGAATCGAGTTTACCTCAAAATGCCAGCTGTATTTTGTTATTTACACAATGTCTTTTAAAAGTTGTGTTTTCCACAAGCTCAGGAAGAATCAACAGCAATTTTACATGGAATAGCTAGAGTATTACTACTTAGAAGCTACTCTAGAGACTCTTCCAGATGAGAAAGTGGTGAGGTGACACAGATTTCTTACTCTCCTGGAAAAAGACATCAGTGTACAACAGTGTCCTGCTGGGATTATTCTTCATTCAGCCTTTTGCAAGAAATAAAGAACTTCTCAACAAAAATATGCCATGTAATTTCTACTCTTCTGGGGTTTTTTAGTGATAAATGTAAGTGCTGTGAAAACAGCCACTCTTAAACGAATAGGGCTTTACATATTTGGGGGTTTTTTAATCTATAACTGGGGGGTAAATGAAGAAGAACTCCACATTATTTTAAACTGTTTAGGTCTAAAAGCCAGTGCCACAGAGGACATGGTGTTGCACTTCATCAGTTACAGCATAAGGGGGTGACCAGCCGAGCACTGAGGGCTCAAACCAAATGTCACAGTGTCTGTTTAGACACTTCTGTCAGGGCTGTAGATCATTGAAACGCTAGGAGGGAGAAGTCAGCACATCTTTCTAACTCAGAGATATTAACTAAGACATTCTTTCTTCTCCACCATTCTCAAAAGGGAACTAGAGGAATAGGGTGAACTTGTACTGAAAGTACTTGAATTCATACACACACAAAAAGAGATGAAACAATGGGTAGAATTCCTATTCTGTTACCCTGCCAGTTTCCATAACCTATCTCCTTTTTAATTCCAACCCAAACCTCACAAAAAGCTAAGTAAGCCTGAATTAAACAAGCCTGTGTCAAAGACACAGCACAAGCTGGGAAAGCCTGTAGTAAAATAAGCTTAATTTAAGGTTTAGCTTGAAATTTCTAAATCTCCTGACAACATTACACAATCTGAAGTACTTTCCCAGTTAGAAAAAGATGTCTTTAGTCAGATCCAAGCCTGGAACCCTGCAGATTTGGCAGCTGCCCAGGGGCCAGCAGAGAATGTCTCAGAAAGTAGCGTGAAGTATAGAAATTGTTAAATTTTTCCAACAGTCCCATAGACTGGTATGACTTAAGATAAGTGCCAACTTGCTTCACATATAGCAGTTGTCAAGGAGGTGAGAATTTGGCAGTTTTGTCCCATCATGTGCTACATTTTTGCTTCCTTTGGCAGTCTAGGAGAAACCCCCTAGCAATAAGAGATTAAGATGGCATCTTAAATCTAATTGGCTTGGAAATTCTTATTAATAGCTCCAACCCAGGAACCACTCACCGGTTTGATTGCAAAAATGACGTGCAGAGCTTTTTTAACTTTCTCAGCCTTTTCAACAGATCTCCAATTTATTAAAATATGTTAAAACCCTTGTAACCTTGGACTACTACTTAATAAGAACCATTTCTGAGTCACCTAGGAATGGGAAGTGATTGGTGATTACCATGCCAGGATTCCCTGCAGCATGTGCTTTTCCAGTGGCACAGGCCTTGTGTAAATCGAATGTCTTCAAAGGAGTGGGAGTGGGTGAATTGATCACCCAGAGCCACGGACTGCAATCAGTTTGGGGATCTTTTCTAAGGTTTGGGGTTTTTCGGTGGGGGGGGTGGAATGCTGACCTCAGTCTTGGCTTGGGATCTCCTGACAGTGGTCGGAGTTGCTGTGGTAACTTTGTGCTTTCAACACATGGACCAACATGCTCCATAACAGCACATATGTTAATCTAAAATACTGGTAGATGACACAAATCCAGATCACAAGGGGATGCTTCCTCATTCAGCAGCACAAGAAAAACTAAGGCATGGTACGTGCCATTATATCACAGCCAGCAAATAAATGCACAAAAATGCAAATAAGCCTTAGACAGATGAGTACCATGGTGTGAAAAGCTGAAAGAATTGCAGCTGAAAGCCCATGTATGTCCAGGGACTTTACAGGGTAAATGCTGTCCCATGGTGTGGCATCCTGCGTGGCATGATGTTGTTCAACCCCGTTTACTGTGAAGGAGTTATGCTGCCTTGCACCAGCTGAGAACTGGGAAATGCAGACTGCACAACAGCTACTAGAAGCAAGAAAAGAATTGGCCACATTTCCAGAAGCTGATGTGAAAAATCTATTGCTGGGAACATGGAGACCCATATGACCTAATTCAGGCAAGAACCGCTACATTCTCTGCGAGAGAATTGCTAATAATGTCCATTTATGAGTAGGAGGAATCACCTAGGGGAGAGCTTCTCAAATCCTCACTGGTTTGGAAGCCAGCAGCGGCAATGGCAGCAGTAGCAAGAGTTCCAGGGCTCTGGTGCTTGCTGTGTGTAGATGACACATCCTTCTTTTTGCTGGCCATGCCCCTTCGAGGTAGCTTATGTCTGCCAGTTTGCAAACCTTTAGTTACAGTGCTAGTTCTATTGTACATCAGAGACAGCTGCAAGATGAGCTCTTCAAATACAGATACCAAGGAGGAAAAATAGTAGCTGCACAGAGGAGGCCGTATTTCAGAGCTATTTAGTGACTTTAAGTTGCAGAGGGGTGCTTGTTGGTGTCATATTTTCACCATCAGTCAGTTTGATACCAAAATGGACCACCGTTTGGAGTAAAACCTCTAGATCAGTTCCACAGAGCAGAGAAACAGACTGATGAACCATATCAGAGAAATATATGGATGTAAAACCTACAACTGGGTGACTGCTGTCCTCCCCATGTGAATTAGAAGCTGTAATGAATAATTTCAGTGAGGGAAATGTATGCCAAATAATGTTGTGAAACAGCATCTGTGGGATTCTCAGGACAGTTTGTCATTGCCTGGGCACTATTTAAATGAACCAAGAAGCAGATGAACCAGTGCCAGAGGACACTATATATATATATATATATATATATATATATATATATATATATATGTGTATATATGTATGTTTATGTATGGATATATATAAAACACGGGAAGTGTAAATTCTGCATGTTGAAATGGGTAAGCATAACCAAGAAATAGCTGTCTGCAGTCCACATAGATTAGAAAGGAAGTTGTGCCTGCTTGGTATTCCAGCCATTTAAATAAATGAGAATAACATTTCTAAGCAATAGCAAGATAAAAGAATGAAAAGCATGAGGAAATGGCATACTGTGATTTAAAAATAGCCTAGCACAAGCCAAGACAGCCATGCTTAGCATGGAGGGAGCTGTGCAGCTACTGCCTTACATGACCTGAAGCATGCACCAAAGCCCTCGATTTCTTCCTCTGTCCCAAATCTGTGCCTGGCTAAGGATTCCTGGGCACTTTAATGTAGCTTTGCAGATGAGGATTGAGAGCCAAGCTATGTAGTTACAGAAGAGGCAAGACACATGTAACTTTAGGCTCTCTGGGCTGGAAGAGGAAGAGGGTGCAATTTCAAAGGAATCACTAGTGTGGAAAGAATATGTGGAAATTCCTAGTTCACAACTGGAGCTATGTAAAACTTGGCCCTTGTGCTTTTCAGAGATCTGCTGTTTTCTCTTTTATGTCAGTTCATGCAGGCTTGCACCCTCTGGCTTTTCTTTTGTGTTCTGGGAATTGAATAAACCCTGGAAGTAGTGAGAATCATCTGGTCTCACAACCTAACCGTGCAAAATCCCCTGGCTGGCGTGGTTTTGATGTGAAATCATAAATCAGTCCAGGTTCACACAAAGGGTTTCCGAGCTGCGGCAAACTATACACAAATGTGAACTTGGTTTTCGATTATTTTTATCTGAGTTTTCTCTTAATTTCATCCCTTCTATGTTTTTTTCATTAACAAGCATCTGGAAATTGCATAAGCTGCATTAATATGGATGATTATCTTCTCTCTCTCCCGCTCTCTTGGTGTATCATTAACTTTTCCTTTTGCTCCCTCCTTTTCTGTTCCACACACAAATGTGCTTGAAAAAAAAATCCTAACAAAAAGTGTATTAGAAGGACTACAGTAGCCTTAGGACTCAGAAAAGAACGTATTCACAGGTCACGCCAAGTGAGGAGCTTGAGTATCCCTCTCTGTGAGGTCTAATTTTGGTATGTTTGAACTATCGACTGATCTTATCATGAAAAAATAAATGCTTATATTACAGTTTAGCATGAAGGTCGTGAGGAATAAATATAGTCCTTTAGGTAGACCATTGTCCAGTCATTAATTTTACTTGTGTTTTTCTTAATGCCGTAATTCCATCTAACTCAAAGCTCGGATGCTTATATTGCACAGCCAGAGAGCCAACAGGAATAAAGTGGTAGATCTAATCTAGCCATACTTTTAAAAAGCTTTTAACGCAGACCTTCACAGAGCACCAGAAATGCTTTGAGAGTCGGAGGTCTGTGAAGAAACACAGCATCAGCAATCCCGTTCCAACGGATTTAGAAGTGATGCGGTAATGAAGTGTGTGGAGAGAGTGTGCAAGGGGGGTCAAAATGGAGCGGTAAGGAAAGGCAGCCACTGAGTTGCCAGTGGCTTAGCCCTGGGCCCATGTCTTGTATTGACTTTCATATGCTGAGTCACATATGCAAAGTTTTTGGTTGACTGTTGTGTATTTTCAAATATGAATTTGTATATAAGTATATATAAAAAGTATATAAAAATAACTAACATACAAAAATTTACGACTGAAAATGTGGGTTTAATGCAAAATTTCAGTAAACCAAGGTCTCTTCAGACAACCCGTTATGGTTTGTGGCCTTCGGGAATGTGGAGTTTCTATTAGGCTGATACATAAGGCTAGTGCTGAGGTCTAACGAGGAAGAAGAGTAGATTCCCATGAAGAACAATCCAGAGCCAGAAGCCAGAAAGGCAGTGAGGATACATGGACAGAGCCAGCAGGCACACCTAAAAAAATCTTGTTTACATCGCACCTTGTACAATCCATGGGGCATCTACTTTTCAGAGAAACCCACACAAATCGATACATTGAAGGAACTGGAAAAGATATATCAGGGATGTGAAAAGTCTTAATCAACCCAAAAGTATCCAGCAAACATGAGTCTCCCTAACTCAGACAATGCAATTTGCAGTCCCGAAGACCTAAAGGTCTGGCTTTTGGAAGAAGGGGGGGGAGTCTGTGTGGGAAATAAATGGCTTCAGGGGGGAAGGAGTCCTCCTGGGCCCTCATGCAGCTGTCATCTACGGAGCAGCTTAAACTCAGTGAAGAGGAGGAGGTGAGTGGGGTAGCAGGCAGAGGGTTGCTAGCTGGAGTAGTGGTTGAAAAGGCAGCTCATCTCTTCCAAGGTGACCATCTACTCCAGCTTCTGCCTGGCTGATTATGCAGAGTGAATGAAATGGCCTCAGCTCTTGCCCCCTTCATGGCCTGGAAGCATGGGAGCTAAGGGACTGGCATGGATAGTAGTGGGGAGCTGCCTTTCCCAGGAAAGATAGTCATTGATTCTTGTCCCCCTGTTTGCACTCTGGGAATTAGTGTTGTTGGCCTCCAAACTATTTGTTTGTTCTTTCCTACCTTTACCCAAAGAAGCAATGTTTAATTAGGCTGTTTTAATTATAATTTTAACTTGTTGCTTGTTAGCAGAATGCAGGTTCCCAGACAGGACATTTAAAATGGAGCTTAGTGGGCAATCTCAGCTGCGGAAGCCAAGCCTTTGACTGAGAGTCAAGAACTGGCAGAAGAGTATAGGCATCTGGTATCCAGTAGGAAGTCAAGCTCCTACAGGAGAGAAGGACAAATGAACAGCTTTGTCAGAAGCAGCAAGGATTGGCCAATGACACTTTTGTGACCACCTGAGGGACTTCCAAGCAGTTCAGTGCACAATCATCATGCTTGGTGCTTGTGAGTCCCAGCTAACTTCTCTGTTGAGCTTTGCTGGGATCCTTGTCATCACTGACTGGCAGTTCAGCTTTGTCGTGACCCAGTACAAGCAAGAGGTTCTGACCACAGCCCTCACACTGGTTTGTACTATGTACAAAACTTGAAAGGATTCGGTCCCCGTGGTATTTCTGGCCCACTCCTGCAAGGCACAGGAGCCCAAATTGTGCACCTAAACTTAATGGCCTGGTGGCATACCTCAGCCAGCTCATACCTCCAGACCACTAAAGATTCAATCCATCCATCACTGGAGTAGCTACAGAAGTTCCAGGACACCAGCTGCAAAGGCTGAAAACCTCTCTATGAAACTTTGCTTTCTGTGTTCTGTAAGTAGCAAGCCAATACACTCTCTAATCTCTCAAATCCAGGGGCAGTGGCAAACTGCCCTCTTTCCTCCACTGGGGCACAGCTGGGGAACACTGGTCCCTTGCTCACACATACCCAGCTATTATTATCTTTTTACTTCACTCTATAAAATTATTCTCCCTGAAGAAGTAGAATAAATAATTAAGGAATTAATAAATAATTTTATTAAAAATGACATCTTTCAGAGGTGATATTTTACAGGCCACTGACAGGCCTGAGTCGTTTGGAAGAAGCACTACAAACTTCCCCTCTAAGAATCCTTTTCCATGTCTTTATCTGTAATTGCTGTAGGTTCTGTAGTTTTTGTTACGAGTTTATTTCATCATGTTTGAGCAATTTTCTCCCTCTCTTTTTCTATTTGGAAGGGCAGCGCAGGAATGTGTCTGGCAGAGAAGGATGATAGTTTAACAGAAGAACCAGATGATGCTTTGAAGCTTTGTGGCTTAGGACAGATTTTTTGTTTTATAAAAAGATGCTATTTTTGTATTACTGGTCAGGCTTATATTCCTGGTTGTTGGGCAGGGCAGTTCGAATTCCCTTTGATTCTGTATTTCTTGATCTTTAACTACCAGTTTTGAAAGATTATTGGGTCCTGTCATTTTTTCTGTCATTTTTTGCGTTCACTATTATTTCTTAGCCGTACTACATTAAATTATGGGGCACAATCTTCCTCCACGTGTCCCCTGCCTTACTTCATTAATGCAGGGGTAATAACCTGATAGCATCTTTCTTCTTGCAGTAAACTGTGTCAAAACCCAGGTGTTTCTCTAAACTTTTCAAGTCTGGCTCAGTGAACGAGCAAAGAGTTGTTTGAGGTCAGACAGGCCATACAACCAACCTAACCTCAATGTGCAGTAATGGGACTAAATGAGGAAGAAATGGCTTGAAAACACTAGTACAGAGAAACCCCTCCTTGCTTAGTTTGTCCTGCTTCCCGAGCAGCTTTCAGCTCATATGTATTATGGTTTGCCCTAATTCCTCCATGCTTTCTTCTTGCCTGCTTAAAAAAGTAAGCCACTGTGGGCCAGAGCTCTGATGCACTGAGAAGTGTAACTACAACAGAAGCATTTGGGACTGTGTTGCCTACTGTTGTTTTGGGGTTTTGTGGGGGGATGAGAGGAAAGATTTCTCGAGGTTTTAGAGTTAAACTGGGCTTTTTGTGTTGCTAAGGCATTTTGAACCGTTTGGTTTTCTTATTCACTGGAGGAAGACCCAAGACTACACCTACAACAAAGGCATTTATAACACACGTCAGGCTGCCCAGGGAGAGTCTGCCATTTTCCTCTTTGTAATTCAAAACAGTATTTGCAACCTTGCTGGAAGTGGAGCCCTGCTTAACTTTCCCTCACTCTAGGGAAAGGAAGTGCTGAAGGATGGATCAGTTAATCATACATGAACCCAGGCATCTCCTGTAATTTCAGAGGAGAAAAGCAACTGTTGTGCTGAAATAGCCGCCTTCCAGAGCTGATATTTAAAGCGGCAGGCTGTCACTCATTTGCTGTTGAGCTCTTATTTTTGCTCCGGAGGAGCTAACAGCATCCTATAATCCAGATAGGAAAGATTTGTGTGGGATTTACTGTATACTAAGCACGATACAAAACTGTTTGTAAAATTCTTCAAACACACATTCATTTTATTACATGAACACAATCCTTTCACAGCAGATCAGATCTGCTCCAGTTGTTTGCTTGCATGCTGGGCCTCCCTGACACCTTAGTACGTGAGTGGAAAGAGAAATTTATCTTTATCTTGGATTGAGACCTGGATGAGGCCTCAAGTAGTAATAGTAACATTGCTTCATTAGCCCAAATATGGCTGGGTCAGGGGCACAGGACATCAAAGAAAAACATCTCCTGCAAGTTGGTATGAAAATTAGGAGCTGTCTGAGCATGTCCTACCTGTGCTTACATGTTGATAATCGAGTCCATTACCAATAGCGCTTTCCACTGACCAGGGCAATGAGAGGTGGTGCCTCCCACTCAAGAGCCATCAAATCACCCATATCTGATGAAATCCAGTGCAGCTCATTATGAGTTAGGAAAATATATACCCTCTGCCCAAGAGAGGGTATGACAGGTTGTCACGCCTTCCCAGTGCTGAGAGTTATATCCTGCATAGCCAAATTTGACTGGCCCTAGTTATCATGCCAGCAGCAAAACCTGTTCTATTAAAGTTATGCATTTCTTCTTTAAATCCAGATGCAACATTTGATTCAATGACTGATTTAATTTGCCACTCAATTTCTCAGAATGGTTTAATAATAAACTGCATGAAGAAGCAATCCATTTCTGTTGGGCCTCATTTGTACTGATCTAATTAGGTCAAATGTTTCCCTTTCCAGTCTTGGGAGAAAGTCATGCAAAGGAATTCGTGCTTCTCATTTTCAACCTTTTATAATTTAGAATGTGCCAGTCAACCTTACTTTTCTTTCTGGAACAAATCACTTATACTTTGTGTCCTACTATGATGGTTTGAACCTTGCACTTGCTTTTGTATTCATTGGCATTCTTTGTCATATCTAGCCTCTTTTATGGTTTGGGTTTGGGTTTTTTTTTCAGTTTACAAGATTCTATTCACATATCTTTTAAAATTGAAAGTTATGCAAACAAAAGGTAATATTGTCAGTGAAGAGAATAGAGTCCCATGGAAGGCAGCTGGATTAGAGTCAAGAAATCCAGACTTGATTTACCATCTCCTATAGACTGCACAGGCAGCTTTGAGCAAGCCACTGTATCTCTTTGTGCTTATTTCGTACTCAACTCTGAAGAGAAGCTGAGTTACCGTTGTAATGTCTTTCTTTTTTTTCTCTATACTGCTAAGTGTCTGGACCCCAAATCTTGTTTGTGGCTTTGTAATGCAAGTTAGGAAAATGTAAAAGTCACTTTGCTCTCTTGGGGAAAACACTGGAGAACCAATTATGTTGCACATACCACTGTACATGTATGATTAACAGGACCAGTACAAGCATTCCTGGAAAAACATTTTCTGCATCAGTAATTCACAAGCCTCTCAAATTTTAAATCAGACAACAGTCACAAATTTCCTTGGAATAAATTATATATGGTCTAGCTTGGCCTGAGTCTTACTGTGAATCCCAGAAAAGCACTAGCATGAGCAATGAGCCTGAGAAACAGCCAGAAGGTGCAGGCAAGCCCAGGGCAGCTTGGACTCCAGGGATGAAGGTCTTGCAGCTTCCAGCATAAGAGTGCTCCTCACTATCAGCACTGCAGGGCAGCACACCTCGGGGCAGCACTACCAACTGCAGCTGATAAATGTGGGGGTTTGGGTTACCTCCCCCTCCTGCCTTCCCACAGTTGAGCATTGACCCTCTGCTTTGGTTCAGTTCGTTGCACTGAACAGAAGGAAGCTTTTCTGTCATAGCATAACCAGCTACTGACAGCCACACAAGTCCTGGTAAACCACTGTTTGCCACCTGTCACAGCAGGCCCTTCTCAGGGGGGCATGTGGGTTAGGATGGAGTTATGTGGGACCTCCCTAGCTTCACACAGGCTTATGCCATTCAGCTCTCCCCTCGACCTGCGGTGCTCTGCCAAAGCCAGGGTGTAGTTGAGAGCCTCTCACCCCCGCTCTCACTTCTGTGCCTGCAGGCGGGGGGCTGACCTGTAGGTCGCTGCTCTTTCAAGCGTTGTGAGACCTCGCTATTCTGAGCAACCCCCTCCTGCCCAAATCCTGGCTGGTGACCTGCAAGTGAGATGTGCTGTGGGGCAGGGGGAGGTGGGGAGCCGTCTGCTGTCACTGTGGAAATGGGATCTCCTCTGACTGGATTAATCTCCGCAATCTGGGAAAACATGGTTTCAGTTTTCCCTTTTGTAACGGCAATCCGTGTTGTCAATTTAGATTATAGAGCTGAACGGCCAGATTAAGCTGTCAAATGCTTGCTTCTGCAAGACCGTGTTGAGCAGCTCACGTGTCATTCCTCTTATTCTTTCCGTAGCTCTTCTGGTTGACTTTTTACAGGCTGGTAAAGGTGAGGATGCCTTGAACGAGGCTTGAGCAGAACAGAGAAGGACCAGCACGCCTCCTGGAGTGAAGGATTGCTGCTGAGTGGAGCTGAGGTTTTCACAGCGAAAGCAAAGATACACAGATATGTCTCTGAACCACATGCTGAAGCGCCATGGATTGTTGGGAGGCATTGTGGTGAGCCCGGGAGAGAAGCGCGCAGTCACAACAGGATGCAGAACCTGGACCTGCAGTTTCCAACGGGCCCACCTCCAACCTTTTATATTGAAGTGTAATGAATGCAGCTGCAGACAATACCTGCTCTGTCCTGCGCAATTTCATAGCGCATTGCACTGCTCCAAGGCTCATTTGAGCCCACAGTAAATTAATATTTTACCTGTTGGAATGCCTTTTTGCTCCAGCTAGTTTAAAGGCAAGTTGTGGCAACGAGTGGGTGGAGTGTATTTCATTTAGCTGTGGTGAAAATATTACTGTTCTTGATCTGAGCAGCTGAAGCAATAGGAGCCATAGAGAGAAAACCACCAGGGCGGGAGGAGGAGATGAGGGGGAAGAAGGAGTGCTTTCTTGGTGGAGGTGTAAGGAATCTACAGTTCTGAGAGGGAAGCACTCGAGAGAAGATGATACACAGATGAAAGGACATGGACCCCTAACCAGGATGGCCCTATACAGGCTTTGTGAGTAATTGTGCCAGACTTCTAGTTACCAGGAAGCTGACCTGGAGACGTAGGCAATAGCTGCTGCCTAATGCTTCCTTTACTGGGTCCCAAGACTGCGTATAACTGGGCTTGATGAGTCAAAAAGTGCTGGGATCCCCTGATCAACAGTGGACTTTGCCCCTTGCAGGGAACACAGCCAGAAGGTTTGAAATCCCCAGGTAGCCCATTTTTACATTTTCCAAAAAAAGTTGCCAGGTTGCTATGCTCAAAGGTTTTCTTACAGCCTGTGGTATTTCGCGGGGAATATGCCAGATTCACTGTGAATAAGCTGCTTCAGAGCTCTGCTGTCCACTCTATGGTTTTAAATCTTCTACATTTCATCTCACAGCTGGAAAATGTTTCCAGTGAATGCCAAGAGCCAAGGGCTTAATGAAAGGAGGGCACAGCTGGTTCCACTGCAAAACATGTGAAGCAGAGTGATGCACAGAAAAAGGAAAAAGCTAAGCCGGGGGGTTGAACGTTAACCAGTTCCTGCTTATAAAATGGTTCTCATTTCTAAGGATGCGCCAGTGCTTTGGTTATAAGTATCAATATGAAACGCCTTGATTGAAAGAGACAAGCAGGAGACGTGTTGGCATTTGGGACAACTCTCTCATTCAATGCTAATCATAATAAGTCCCACTTCCAGCTAGCAGTGTGCAATCACCCACTTGTAAGTACCATGGCTCCATGCAATAGTGAGGATGGGGCACACAGGCAAGGCACCCGGTTGTGCATCTGCCCCACAAGGAGACTTGTGTGCCTTGGACTTGGGAAGCTTGGCACTGCTGCATATCCTCTGTAACAGATGCTCCACTCTGAGCAAGCAGCGAGTCCTCCCACTCCCGCATATGTTCAGTTGCTAATTGCAAACATGAAGGACTGACATTTTGATGCCTGCTCTTTCAACTTCCTCAAGTTCTTACTTTCAAGTGGTTTATTTCCAGGATGAACTGTCTTCTTTTCCTTGGTACTTCAGTGTGAGTAGCTCAGACAATCCCTTTTGCAGCTTTGCTAATTGTAGATGCCATGGGCATCCATGGTGTCTTGACTGTCTTTGTCTAGGAGCATTCTATTAGACCTCATAACAACTGAGGGCTAAAAGCACACATTTATAGTACATAAATTAAAGCACTATAAAGTCAGGGAGCAGATTTTCTTCCCCGTACTCATCCAGCATACAGCACTGTCACTCAGCCCCAGGAAGACATTACTTCTGTTTGCTGCTTTCTGTATGAGACTTCATTCTTTAACTTTAAAAGGATGCAGTTGTTTGTCCACCCCTTTTCCCTCCCCATATTACCAATAAGCACAGAATAAGCCAGCTATGGGAAAACGTTGCCTTTATAGCCCATAGATTAGCAAGAAAAATGTGTTTCTTTTTGTGGCAGCCCCAGACAAGAAGTTTGTTGTTCCCAATTCTCCCAGCCCTCAATCCTTTCTAAAGCTGGGTCACATCTAGTCTCTGACCTGTTTGTCACTCCCTCTACCTCACCAAGCTGTTGTGAACATCTCCTGTCCTAGTCAGTTAGGGTTCTCTAATTAGTGACATAATAGTTGGGCAATTAATGAACTAAACCTGCATTGTAATGAAGGATAAACATTGTTAGTGAGTCACTCTGAAGCAGGGACCCACTGCTGCTGGACTGTTTTTTCCCCAGCAAGCTGCAGCTGGTTGTTACAGGGGTGTATCTTTTATATGTTCTGCCTCAGGGGCAAATTACTGCAAACACAACCGTAATGCGCGGCTCGAGGAAACAACCGTTTGTTTGCAGTTTTCCTTTCAAAGGGATGACTCTAAATCATGCTTCTTGATTGAAGTGAAGTAGCACCTACAAGGCCAATTCCTTTCTCTGTGGCTATTTTCAAAGGCAAATCTCTGCTGGGATTGTCCGTGCAGGGTACTCATTGAAGGGGCTGACAGACAGCAGTGTGCCCACAGAGTGAGTGGGGAGCAGTGACAGGACCTCCTGTGTCACCCACCAGCAGCCCATTTTGCCATTATTAGTGGAAAAGACACTGTATAGTAACACCTCTCTGGCTGATGGATGAAGGTTTTCTAGGGTAAGGCTCAAACCAGTAACGCTGTACACAATTGACTTGGGTTGGTGGTTTACCTCAAAACACGGAGAAAATCAGCTCTTTAAGAGAACACTACCACAGCCATAGTGGTTGTGGATATCACTTAAAAGTGGAGAAAAGGGAAAGTGCTGTGGCAGAGCTCAGGGATTTTCCAGCATGGCCTGGAGTGGGCAGTGATGGTTGCTGGGTTGCGGGAATTCCAACAGGCACGTCCAGAGTGCCCAGCAGGAGCTGCAGGAGAAGCCAGCCTCTTACCCACATACATGCTTTTTCAGCAGATGCATTGATAGCATGAAGCTGTCTGACATCCAGACTGGAAACCGTCTCCTTCTTCCCATCTGAGTTGTTCTTTGAATGAGATAAGTCAGGTTTGATGCTCTTGGGATTGCAATAGAAACCCCAGCAGAGGGTAGAGGGGCTGCATCTCATCGAGACCCAGCAGGTAGAAAGCAGAACACTGCAGTGCTTCCCACTGAGGAAGCAGAACTTGAGCAACAAGCAGATGTCTACAGCTCCTGGCAGACCAATGTCAGACTGTGGATTTTGAGGGTGTGAGAGGCTGCAAGGTCAGGGAGAAATGGGATTCACAACAGATGTCTTCATCTCAGTGAGTCTGATCATCCTAGCCTTCTTCTCTAGTCAGTGGAGAGTTTTTTCTATGGAGAGACGCGAAGCAGCTGATTTAGATGCTCATTCTGAACCATCCTGTAAAGGATGCCTTATTTCTTCATTGAAATTGAGGAAATTTATCTCTGGCTTCCATTTACACCCCCAGTATCACCTGAGATGCAGATTGTACATACTTCATGTATTCTCTTGCATGTCCTCTGGCAGCAGGCTGGGATGTCTTGGGATTTGAAAGGTCTTCCTGTAGTTTCAATTAGTCATAAAAGTTGCATGTGGCCTAATTCAGAGATCCTGCAGACATGAAGGAAACAAACTTCCATACAAAGCTGTGAGGAGACATGGAATTTGCACCACATCAACACAGAATCCCACCATTTACAGAGTTTGCAAGTAGCATTGGTGTGGACTATTACACTTTTTATGCCTGACTATAGTGCTCCAGAGAGGCCGTGACAGTGGCTTGTCCCTTTAGGAGTCTGTACAATTGTCATATCCATGGCTGGTGCTGTAAACGGGATCTCTACACAGAGGGGACAGAACAGTCTCATGCAAGTGGGAACACAAAGTGAGAAACACTGATCAGGCTATAGACTCTTCAGGTTCCTTTCCATCTTCAAGCCATACATTTAAGAGCCTGCTCACGCACTGCTAGGAAATAGCTGGATCATCCCTAGAGACCTGCAAGTGCAAACTTGTAAGGAGGAAGCAAACTATTGCAGTAGTCCTGACACAGGCGAGAGAAAGGAAGGTATGTCCAGAAGTTTTGGCTTTGACTGGATATAGAAGCAAGGTCCGCCTTGTATGTTAGAGAATAGCATTGCTAAAAGAGACTTTTGGGTCTGGCAGAGTAAGGAAAGGCAAGAGCTGCCATATGGGGAGAACAGCAACAGGTGCCTCAGGAATACTCAGTGGCTGAGGCAGGAGGAAACTAAGCCCCCTTAGTATGACTTTCTGCAATCACTGGCTGCAAAATTCCAGGTATCTCTGCAGTAAGCCACCAGCTGGTGTCTGACTGCAGCTTTCCTTCAAGAACTGTTCCTGTTTGGCTTTAAAGATGGAAAGATATGGAACGTTTTCCTGGGTAAGCCACATTCATGGGTTTCTACAGCGCCCACACTATGCTTGACGCTTTGGTGACTGGGATACACCGCACTGAAGCCGCAGCAGTTCTCACAAGGGAGTGTCAGAGAAGTGGCACCTTTGCCATAGGTCCCATCTGCAAATCTCTGCAGCGTGCTCAGCTTCTGATGGGAAATGCTTACAGTCCAGTTGAGATGCAGAAAGCAGATTCCATGACTGTCATGGCTTAAACATTGCTGACGTTTCTTCTGTAGCTGTCACTGAGAATCTCCCCAAAAGGAAGAAGAACTGAGATACTTAGTCATAGAAAACTGGAGAGCAGCTGTCTGAAAGGTAGCCAGGATGTATAGGGTGCATTTCCACAGTCCCAGCTCCTGTCACAGTCTGGGTTTCATCCAAACTAAAAGTGCTCTAGGATTTTTACGGAAGGAGAAAAAGGACTTTCCAAAGAAGTGAGAAGATCCTTTAAGAGTACCTCTGGAGCAAGCATTAGCTGGCTCGGCCCCATGCAGTGAAAAGGATCCCACCTTGTCTACCTCCACTGTATCACCTACCATGCTCTAAATATAACTTCCCATCACTGAAATCACTCCACTCCTGTTCTTGAAGCACTCTACTTCTGTTCTCTGTCCACTGTTTCATCCTGTCTTGACCTTGTGCAGTGCCTGTATTAGGTGTGCAGAGTGAAGCAGCCATCCACACTGACCGGCAGAGGGAATAAACTTAAGCAAAAAAAAGCTGCCTTGCAGGGAACAGGACACCTTCCTCTTCTCAGATTTCCATTTTAGTCCTCGGTTAAGCTGGGTAACTTTTCTGCTTACCCAACTTAATTGGCGCTTTGCAGGTACAAAAATATTTGCTCTGTCAGGGCAGAGAGCAGCCATTGTTTGCCACGGCCTCAATTCCTTGTAAATGTTTTCTTGTAGCTTCTTATTCTCATCTCCTTTGGCTAAGCCACAGCACAATAATCCTTTGTAAGGCAAACACCTTGGTATGGCATGTTAGGATTTGTTCCACTGAGCCAATTTAGAGCATGCTTGTAACTGTGTAATTGAACTACGCTGATATGCATGTGCCAGGGAACATTAACTTCTCCTAAGCTCCCAATAGTTTCACATTCATGGTATTTTTTCCAGACGAATTGTAGCTGAAACTGTATCTTTAATGTCCTTAAGATATAGCACAGCAACCCATAAACTTCTTTTGCTCCACAGCGCATTGGGTGGAAAAGCATTTGCTGTGCCAGATTTCTCCACTAAGTATTTCTCCTGACAGTGGCATGTTGAAAATCCATGTAACTGTGAGATCTGATGGTTACAGTGCTTTCAGAAAGGAAAAATAGTGTTGCGAGCAAAGGTTAACCTACAGTGATTGATTTACTTAAGCTTTGAGCAGTCACGCTGAACCTTTGGATAAATGTTTATTTAACATTGAAAATGTGTTGTTCATTTTCATCACACAACAAACAGAGTGTCTGTGCTTGCTGCGACATGGCAAGGTTAGCTAAGTTTTCTGCCTTCAAAAAAAAAAGAGTCCTGATATTAGGGAAGAATATGAAAAAATACTTTGCCAATGAATGGGATAGCATTTCAGGTTAGTCTCCCATTTACGGCTTTGTTCCATACAAGGAACAAAGCGATTGTTCCAGACAAAATGAGAGATACTAAGAAATATTCATCAGGGAAACCTAGGACTCTCTATAGGCCTGGCCTAATATGCATTAATCAATATCTTACTTGATTGTCAATGTGTTTAATCAAAGCATTAATTCTGGAAGGGGGAGGTCTGAGTCTCCCTCCCGCCTGTGTCTTGCCAAGCTCCAGGCTGGGTAACCACGGTGTTCCCCTTCATGCCATCAATAGGGAAGGGTGCATAGCACCTTCGCACACCAAGGCTGCAGCAGTATCAGCTGGTCAGCAGGATCAGAAGGCACCGGGGACGTTCAGCAGCATCTGAAGGCTGACTTGCTATGGAATGGAAAGGTCTGTGGCACTGAAGAACAAAGGCAGTGAGTTTAATACTGTATGAAGGAAATGCCATTGAGTGCTTCTGGTACGTCAATGGCTATTTGGTGTTTTCGATAAGGCAAAGAAAAGTCGCGCCAAAGTAAAGTGACATACTGTTGTCAGGGGATAGGCAGGGGTCAGTGGTGCCGACCTACCTGTTAGAATGAACACCAAATCATCCACCAGCCCAAAGGGATTTGGGAAAACTGACCTAGGGACTAGAAGACCATTTTCCAGGATCAGCAGGGCCAGAGCCTCTCATGAAGTCAGGCCCTCTAGACATGATCTAGAGTGGGCACATATCATGGACCAGAGTAAAAAGCACTCTTTTGGCTTTACAGTTTCACCACCTCCTGGAAGCTGTCTCTGAGAAAAGGCATCAGACGTGTGGCAATTAGCTATCCTACCCTCTTCTGGCTGCTAGCAAATAGCAAGATTATCCTCAGCACTGAGGGGGAAAGCAGGACAGATCCCTTTCCCAGCAGCATAGGGCTTTCCTCCTGTTGTCCATGTTGCTCAGCTGGAGAGCAGTTAGACAGGAAGGGCAGGTGCCAGGGCTAGATCCCAATTCTTATCCAGCAGAACAATTCCTGCATCATTTTAGAGCAAGAAGGTTGCACAGCAACCTTCAGCAGGTGATGAAGGCTCCAGAGTTCGCCAGTGATTGCATGGGATCCAAATGTTCCCCCTTCAAATGTTTATTTCTTTTCTTATGGGGACCAGCCCATATAACAGCAGATGTTGCCTCTATGGAAAAAGCCAGCCTCTTACAGCACTGATTTTAAATCAAGGGTCCATGGGTGGGCTACTTTCAAAAGGTGCATGAAATAGTAATGAAGAAAACTCTTCTTCAACTGACAGGCTGTCTATGTTCTCAGAAGGACGTCTGCGCTTCCCTTGGAAGTTTTCTAGGGATCTCCACATCAAAAGAGGTTGAAAACCACAGTCCTTGAGAGATTTTCTGTCATGTTGTTTATCACATCCAGATTACAGACGTTCTTGATCCTGATCTTCTACAGAGAGCACTCTTCTGAAGGAAAAAAAACCCACAACATGTAAAAAATAGCCTAAGTTAAGGTGTCTGCAATAAATACAGTAAATCCTTTCTCACTTTATATAAGACACATTTATACTACTTTACGTTCATTAGAAGTTGCATGTGATTTACTTAATGAATAAGTAGAGAAGAGCACAGCTGATCTTGCAGGGCCTTATTGTGAAGTACTTATTCAGGCGAAACTCCAGTGACGTCAATGAACCATTTCACCATGTAAGGATTTCAGTAGCAGGCTCTATCAGATTAAATATAATTTTCCCCAAGATTTTACTCTATGAAATTATAATATTTTCAGGCCGTGGATCTTTTGATTACAACAAGGGTGCAGAACACTGCCAGTTTAATAGTATAACCATATCAAATATTATTGGACCTGCATGCTGTATGCTTGTTCTGTTGTGGTACCAAACTGGCTGCCAAAATGGTCATGCTTTTGACCACATGTCATGTTTAGAAAGAATGTGGCAATTATGGTAAGATTTGGACTAGTTCTCCTTCAATTATGGATAATTCATACTCCACTTACATAACTGCTATGGGTCTTTTATTTTTCAAATTTAGTCATTTCTCAACTAGAAATAATCTGTAGGGTTTGGGACTGGTTTTTCCCTTCCTAAATGTGCAACTCACAGGCTTGGATTTTCAAGAGGAAAGGGAGAGGACAAATTACCCTCATGTGACCTCTTTGGTATCAGACAGCTGCATTCGTCAAACTGCACTATGATTTTACAGAAACCCTGTCCAAACTAGGACAGGGACATTGAATCCTGGGAGGAGGGAGAGGGATTGGGTAGAGACGAGCCTGCCTTTTATAAGTGTGCAGTCTGCTTAGTGCGGGGAACATCGTCAGCAATTCATAAGCTATTCATCAGGTCAAAAGCAATAAGGAAGAAGAATGACATGGTTCAGTGGTCAGTCAGGCAGATCATCAGTCTTTCCATAATCCAAGCTGTACAGAGGAATCTGGCAGAAAGGTCAGATCTAGAGGGTCTCTATTTTTGTCTCCATTCTGATTTTTAATAGACACTCATTTGCACACACTTATTTAATTTTGCTACTGCATCACCACCCTTCCTCCAAAGTTCCACGGGGAAAAAAGTAG
This sequence comes from Lathamus discolor, assembly GCF_037157495.1. Taxonomy (NCBI): domain Eukaryota; kingdom Metazoa; phylum Chordata; class Aves; order Psittaciformes; family Psittacidae; genus Lathamus; species Lathamus discolor. Next base: position 72,676,713 of record NC_088884.1, on the reverse strand, counting down.
CTTTTTGCAATGTGCAAAACCTCAGATTAAGATGGAAGAGCAAAATAAACTGTAAAGCCCAGAAGCCTCAAAAGTGAAGCAAGCTTTGCTGGGCACAAACCTTGATAGGGCAGAAGCTGCAGAAACTGCATTTTTCATCAGTCTGGTCTCACTGGCATATAGCTCCAAAATTGTGTCAGCTGAGATATTTTATTGAAGAAAAATTAAACATGTTTAATTTTTTTTCCAAGGAGTTTTAACTGTTTAAATGAAACCCTATCACCCCAAATTCTGGAAATTTGTAGTGAGGCAGGGAAGCACAGACCACGCAAATCAAACAGGAAAAGCCATTCCTCCTAAATCCCAGCTCAGCTCCAGCATTTACTGGGCTAAAGTCTTGGAAACATTCCTTTGGAGAAGCTAACTTTCTGAGGTTTGGGGCTTGTCCTGATCTATGTTGTAACAGGATGAGGTAAGGTAAAACATAAGGTAAAAAGATACAGGTGTGCTAATACAATAGTTAAATAATGTCTAAAATTCCCAAGGACACTTGTTCTGGAGTCTTTCTTCCATTGAAAGTAGAAGTTGGGCTGATGGACAAGAGCATTTCTATGTCTCCTCCAGCCATATAGAAACAGAGTGTTTCATACCTGAGCAGCCTTGAGAAGGTCGTGTGGTCTGACATCTGCAGTCAAAGTGGGGCCAGTCGAGGACATGAGTTTCAGTCAAAGTAGGTGAGGAAGGCCTTGATCCAAAATCCAATCTGACTGCCAAGAGGGTCTACCAAAAGCATTTTAATCAGAGCAAAGGCTCACACTGACTCCCATTGGAGCTGGGTCAGACATCAGTTCAGTGAGATCAGTCAAATAATGGGATAATACAACCACGCTTTTGTTGACAGCATTCAAGGCACCAAGCTGTGTTTTCTCCTGTATTGGTGCCTATCCAAAATAACTGCATTCACGTCACTAGAGCAATTCCCTACTTGTTCCTGTGTAATTAAGAGAAGAATCTTTCCCACTGGGTTGGTGAAATCACTCAGCATTCGGGCTATGGATAATCTGTACATATTCATCACTGTCAGCACAAAAAGATTCAGGATCCTCTGCAGTACTGAACATTCTTCTGTGGGCTTCCAGGTTGCAGTCATAAAACCATAAGGGTTGCTTTATTCAGATATGAACCTCACCTGGGCTGCAAGGGTCATGGCTAGCTCTGCATTTCTACCCAGTCTGAGGGTACCAAATTCTGCACAGACCATCTACAAAACTGTGTGACATATTGACGTGGGTCCTGACAACCTCCCTGGAGCAGTACTGCAGCAAACATATGAGCCTGTGTACATTTCTGATGCAGTAACTACTGGAAATGGAGCAGAAGAGGTCTGTGCTTCCTATGTTTCCTATAAAGGGTTTTGTTCATGTGATATCAGGCAGTGGATGTTGTAAGCCAAAGGGAAAATTTTAAAAACCTTTAAAATCAGAAACTTCTGAGCAAATACAGAATCACAAGCAGAGATAACAGCATCCTAGCTAATAAAATCATTCGGAGACCGTGTCCCTTGAGGAAAAATCTCAGAGGAATGAGAAAGAGAAGAGAGCTGGAAATGTCAGAGGAAAATCTGGAAAGGAAACAACAAGGCAAAAATCCTTTACAAGTTGTATTGCATTTCTCAGATACTACTACACGTTATGAGCACAGTGTAGCATCGGTGCTGCTATGAATGGCAAAGATGCTGAACAAGTTTGGCAGCACATAATTTGAAAGTAATACTTTTTAAAATATAAATCACCCAAGAGAAATTGCATGGATATAAGTCTTTACTCGCAGTACCCTGGAGAACACAAGAGAAATTTCTTCTGTAATCTACAGACTAGATATTTTTGCCAGCTGATTTGTGTCAGAAAGGAAAAGGTAGTATAAGCAAGGGTGCATGATCTGTTCCAAAAGGGAAGCACAACTGTGGCTGCAGCAGTGGGAGAGATGCTCAAGAACAGGGCACCCACATATCCACCCTGACAGTGACACACCTCACTCAGAATCTCATCTGAGCAGTCAGGGGAAAGCAACATGGGAGTCCTTGGGCTATGAGATGAGCAGTGTTAACCTGTGAGAGCAAATGCCACAGAACAGGAAACAAAGGCCCATTCAGATGGTAGACTGTTTGGGTAGCTCTCAGAAGCACCTACCTTACATCTTGAAAGAGGTACCCACAGCTGTTATCAGAGATCTGCTGCACCTTTAACCTGCAACGGAAAATTTAAACAGTGCAGACTTCGACTGCAAATTCAGCTGCACAGCAGCATGAAGTTTAGTCCTGCTCTACCCATGAAGCATTTTCAGTGCTCGCTCCCTGTCACCTTTATCAGCTACTTGCAGAAACCACACGCTTATGTATCAGTTTCCTTCCAGGAGACCAGCCTTCCCCATGTGTACATGCTGTTGGGAAATATTTCTGTACCTAAAAGGGCAACTGGCTACATCCATGGTGACTTGTGTTTCTCCATTGGGTGCAATAATGCCTAACAAGGTTGCTCCTATACCTGACGTTTCATTTTGTGAATACCCCTTTCTTCTTAATTAATATGGACATCCTGGCATAGAGAGACTCATAAACATCAACATGCAGGGGATCCTGTGAGCAAGCTGCACAGGAAAGTCATATTCCTTAGTACTTCATGAGCAGTAGTGAAAATCAGCTATAAACCAATGCTAGAGGCAGGCCCTTTGTAAAACTCTTACTATTAGGACATAAGCATCAGTCGATTGTATTTCACCTGAAGCACAAGACAGTAAATACCCCAGATAACAAACGCCACAGTCAGTGCCTCAGGTTTTAAGGTGATGTTTTATCTTGGTATTTGTTTTGCATCAGGGCCAAGTTCTATTTCAGATTTCTTTGCACATCTTAAAATATTGACTTGAGATGGCAAGAAAGGTCAGTGGCAAAACTGAGCTGAACCCAGGTAAGCAGAGTTTGTAGCCACCTTCTGATGCAATACCTCTCTGACATAGTGCATCTTCTTTCTTATTGAGGTTTTAATGTTGTATTGTAGCCTTACTGACCAACTGGTTAGCAACACTTTTATTCAGAAGCACATGCTGTCATTCTTCACTCTTTAATCAGTGAATTAGATGAAACTTCGTCTTCCTTCTTCCAACTAGTATGATCAAGTAAAGAATCAGTCACGCAATTTCCACTTCTCCTTGACTACTTCCATATACTCAGCCTTGAACATAGAGCTCTTTTGGAAACTCACCAGGTTTCAGGCACAGGTCTGAGGTTGCCCTTGCTTTGTTGGTTTTGGTGTTATAATGACACTTTAACCTGGAGTTTATTTCCCATTTCAGTAGTAGAAAAAATGCTTTGAAAAAGCATGGAGGAGAGATACTCCTTATTTAACTCTCTACAGATGTATATTAGTCATAATAGGTAAAGAATGTATCTCCTGGCTTTACTCTTAGCTGTAGCAAACGGCTTTGACCCACATCCTCATAAATTAGGATGTAAGCAGAAACTTACCCAACTGTGCCTTACAAACGTAATCAAAATCAGACCCCTGTCTTGTAACAACTCTATTTATCCTCTGTGATACCCTTTTGTGCCTTTCAATTATAGTCATGGACATCATGATCAAATTACACAGAAATTTTCAGTGAGGGTTGGGTTTATCCAGTTATTCATGAATTTATTTTCATGTTATTCAGGGATTTATTTTTCACACTCTCCTGGTTTTGTCTGGGATAGAGTTAATTTTCTTCCTAGTAGCTGGTGCAGTGCTGTGTTTTGGTTTTAATACGAGAACAGTGCTGATAACACACCGATGTTTTAGTTGTTGCTAAGTAATGCTTACCCTGATCAAGGACTTCTCAGTCTCATGTTCTGCCAGTGAGGAGGGGCACAAGAAGCCAGGAGGCGGCAGCGACAGGACAGCTGACCCAAACTAGCCAAAGAGGTATTCCATACCACAGCACATCCTGCCTAGTATATAAACTGGGGGGGAGTTAGCTGGGAGGAGCCAATCACTGTTTGGGGATGGGATGTGCATCAGTCAGCAGATGGTGAGCAATTGTATTGTGCATCACTTGTTTTTCTTGAGTTTCATTCCCATCTCCTTTTTTATTATCTTCCTTTTCATTATATTATTATAATCTTTATTTCAGTTATAAAGCTTACGAAGTTTTTATCTCAACCTGTGGGTTTTACCTTTTTCAGATTCTGCTCCTCATCCCACTGTGGGGAGGGGGCATGAGTGAGCGGCTGCGTGGCACTTGGTTACCAGCTGGGGTTGAACCATGGCACACACTTTTGCCCAATTTTATTCGTGTCTGAATTGTACAATCTGCCAATATGGCATCAATAGCCAAACAATTTCCCTTAGTACTATGCAGCCACATGACTCTTTTGTCTCATAATTGAGGGCTTGACCCCACATCTTCTTATACCTGAAGTTAAAAACCATGTCATTACCATAGTAGTAATTCAGAAAATGTTCACAGCTCATGACCCTGTCCATGACAGGGGGGTTGGAACTAGATGATCTTGAGGTGCTTTCAACCCTAACTATTCTGTGATTCTATGTTTTGGAGGCTTCTTGCTTTCCTACATCAAAGAACAAATGGAAATGATTTGGGGATTAGAACTAGATGATTTTAAAGTCCCTTCCAACCCAAACCATTCTATGATTCTATGATTCTCTAGGAATAGATCTTCTTTCTAGTTTCTGGGTTTCCTCTGATTGGGTAGTGTATCCTCAGATGTCTTACAAAACCTGGTGATGAAAGCAAGTTGTCTGTCTGTAGAAGGTTAGGAGGTTAACTAAACATAGGAGACTATGACTACCAGGTTAAAGCAGGGAAGAAGTTCTAGCTCAAGTGCCAGAGAAGCTTAAGTAGCACGGATTTTTGGACTAGACCATTTACATTTTGCCTACTTGACAAGGCCCCTTAATGCATATTCATGTGGTCATTTGTCTAATAGATGTATAAAGCATTGGGTCTGCACTCATGAGTATTTTCCTAGCATTGGAGAAATATTCAGTAATTTCTACGGACCCTAGATTTGACCCCTGGAAAAGTAAGCAGAAAGCTATGGGAGCTCTGACTGGGTGTGTGGCCTCACACCTGCAGGCATGTTACACCACTGGCACTGCAGCATGGCATCTACCTCAGAGCTCTGCCCAATTTGGTAACAACACGCAAAACCCATCTGGCTTTAGCTCAGATTCTAAGCCAAAGATGTAGCTAAGGCTCTTCAAGAGCAAAGTCTGGCCAACCTAACTAGATTTCAAGGCAACAGGAGATTTCTTTGAGTGGAAGGAGGAACCCACTTTTTGCTTCTAATTTACCACAAGCTGGGCTTTATGGCAAGGCAGAACTTCAATTAGAATGTTAGGTTTGACCCCACCACAAACACAAGGGGTCTTATGGCGTAAAGGGCACAAGACAGCTAGTTTGTGTGACCACTGGGCACAACTCGGTGCTTCCCCATTCTTGAAGCACTTTTACATGGTAGCACTTTTCATCTCCTATTTATGAGTGAAGAGAGGTGATTGACTGTAGAACAGTGCTGACTAGGTGGTAAACATCTTGCAAGCCTGGCTTACAAATATTGCTCTGAAACCCTACATGTGTATAAATCAACTCATACTCTTCACAAGGACCTGTTACATTGTCCAAGGAATAGGTAGAATTGGAGTAAGTATGATTCAGAACCATCTGCTTTGAAGCGAGGGTGAAGATAAAGCTAAAAGAACAGTTTCTTTAGTGCCATGACACAACTTGCCAGGCATCTGCTGTCATGTCATACCTACCTCGATATAGCAGAAACAACCTGCAGGTTTCCCTGCGTCTAGTCAATATGCAATCCTTCATGCCACACAAAGTTCCATACTTCGCTTCTGCAGCAGCCTCTTCAGCCCAGCCAAGGTTATCAGTCCCTGTGTTTGAAAGGAAGAAGGTGGTCCCAAGAAAGTGGCAGGTCTTGGCTGCAGCTTCTGTATACCCCATGTTTCATGGCTCTGAGGCGTTTAGTGGAGGAGGATCAGCTCTGCTCTCAGTAAGCCTCTGCCCCACCTACCTGGTAGAGTATGATGATGAGTTAAACATTGCAGTGCAAGAGCTTAGGAAAGGCAGACAAGCTGTTCTTCCTTCTTCCCAATATTTCCTTACCAACCAGACAGCATTGAAAAATTGCCATTTGCTCTATTTGCTGTACAGCTCTGAGTATTTTGTAACAGGGTGTGACTAAATCCAGTCAATACCTAATGTGTAAAGTGACAGGGCTTGTGTGCTGTTCCGTCAAAGGATTGGTTTACCAAATCTGTAATCTTGTCAGTTTGGGAGAGAATTACTAATGCTTTTAATGATTAGTTTCTCTTCCTGGTTAGTGCCCATTTACACTTAGAGCATAAAGTTTCCTCAATAGCAATTTCACTGGCTACATATATTCCAGTGCTGCCCATACTACTTAATTGACATGTATGCACTTCGCTGCAGGAGTTTGGCTCTGTTTTAAGTGGAAGACCAAATGTGAACGCAGATGAAAGCCCATCTAAGCCAGGGAGCAGACATCAGTCTTGAATTTGGCCTATAGTCTGTGGTATTAAGGAAAAAGGCCACAAGATGAATTGTTGATATATGTGCTTGTTAAATGGTATTTTCACCTCAAAGCATACTTGAATCTTAGAAGAATGCAACTATTTCAGCTTTCTTGGATGATGTGCCAATCGTACAGCCTGAATCTAATATGGATCATATCCTTCTTTTAGTCATTCCAGCATGATTTTATTGACTCAATGTGTTCATTGTCTCTCCTATCACCATCATTGAGAAGAAATATCACAGATTCTAGATGATAGCTTTCTGAACCAAATCATTAGCAGGAGAAAACTGGGCCAAACTGCCATCTATGATCTTGCTTTGTGTGCCTACAATCTCTTGCTATCTGTCTGGAGTTGCATTACTGTAACTTGAGAACAGTCAGCGTGAGAAGAGAATTGATATTGCTGTTTGCTCAGCCACATGTTACAAAACTCACTCTGTCATGTGTTAGGTGATCAAACACGGAGAAGTCAAGGCAGACATTTACTGTCTACAGTAAAAAGAGGAAAAAATAAAATTATATTGCCCTATAGCTACAGGGGTATGTATGCATATGTATGTACACTACATAAACACTCATGCAAAGTGATAAATTAATTGCAGATGGAGCACAGTAATCTCAGCCTCCTGAGAGTTAGACAGTAATATACAACAACAACACAATCTCCAAGCCATGACTCCACCACCCACATCCAACACAACGCAGGGCTTCTTAAATCATTATGCCAAATTGTAATGCAAACAGTGTACAGAAGGAGGAACAAAGAAAATAATTGACGTGTCTACCCTAAGGCTCTTCCAAAGATTAGAGAGAGAAGCCCCAGGACTGATATGTTATTTGCTTTGTTCTTTATCCTTTTGCTAGCTGTTTGCATTAATTTTGGCACTGGATGATTTAGAGCACCCTTAGTTTTGATGGATGCAGGTGGCGACATGCGCATGGTTCCGTAGTAAATAATGCTACCAATGTGGATTGTTTTAAGTGGCTCTGCTATCAAAGAGCTCTGTCTTAATTTGAAAATGCATTTAGGTGATTAAATAATCTCTTAGAGCTAGATTCATTTGTCTTCTCTGATTTTAGTGGCATTATAATTAAAGCTCCAAATACATAATTACATAAAGCAGAACAGTGAGCAACTTACTTTCCCTCATTATAAATTACAGCATGGTTGAGAGGCAGGGAGGAAATAGCTTCACATGCAAGAGCACTGGGGAAGGCTGTAGTTTTACAGATAACAATTGAACACCACATCACTTGAAACCACCAGCTGTGCAGTTTGGGAATACCTGTACTAAAGGGTTCAGATCACAGAGGAAAGATGTCAGCTATCACTGTCACAACAGCTGTAGCCTATGGAAAAATGACAGAGATGGGGTAGGTCTGTAAGAAGTTTAAAGAGCAAAATGTATATAGTGGCCAGGCTGTTATCAGGAGAATGTTGAGTGACCATGGAGGAAAAGAGTAACAGCAGTTACAAGAGATGTGAGGGGCTTCAGTGGAAAGTTAAAAGCATTGACTGAGTGATGGTATGAGGAGATGTGTATATAAATATTTGCAAGGGATTAACACTCAGTGGAGGGTGGAATTGCTTATCTAGGAACAACAGGATGCATGTGATAACGTAGCCCTGCAAATGCCATACAGAGCAGTGCTGCAAGGTGGCATGTAGAGCTATGTTGTTCAACAAAAACAGGCTACTCCTGGAAGATGGTGCTTGGCTCAGTTAGCAAGAATTTTTCCATATCCTAGTGAGGAAGAGGTGTTGCAAGAGAGAGCAGTGATTGCAGCTTCCAAATTTCCCAATCTACCGATCACTTTTCATCAAAAGGAGTACCCAGGAAAACCACCACATGGGAAACCTCAGAGACTTTCTTCATTCTCTCTTCCAGGCTTTTTCCCACATAAAGTTGGGTATCTTGTCCTGTACACTGATATTCACCTGAAATGCATTCATCTCTGAGTTTAATTGCATCAACCTAGTAGTAAAGAACAGATGCATGCTGGTGTTTGGGGCCAGGGGAAAGGGTAATGTGAAGAAGCATAGGAAATATCAACCGGTCTTATTTCCTACAGAGCATGTACGGTTTTAAGGTCATCCCAGCTGGAGATGCCAGAGGAGATGAGAAGACAGCAGGAGCACAAGGGAGGGATGCCCATGCATCTCAAACTGCATGAAACTACAGGTAGGGTTTTTTGTCTTAATGGGTGAAGGATTAAGATCATCTTTTCTTATTCTGCATTTATCTTTCCAAGGTGATATAGGCTTGTCAAATCTGTCTTGCTGTTAATCTGCTGTCTCCAGAGAGAAGAGTTCTGTAAAATAGGGAATATACAAATCAAATCCAGAAGGTTTATACTCTCTCAGTTTATTAGTTCAAAGCCCTTGTAAATCTGTGGGTGTCGAAGGAGATACTTCTCACTCACACCCTATATAAATCATAGGAGGACTGGAACCAAAAATGTTAGCAGAAAAACAAATATTTCTTGTTATCACCAGCTGATACAGAATGGAAACAAGAAGTACGGGACAATAAGGTACAGTGCCTTCTGGGGACCGTTTTATACTTTCCACAAGCATCAGCAACAGCGTCTTAAGGCATTGTGCAAACGCAGCCCTTGTGATGACACACACAGTCCTTAATGCAATCCAAAGATGGGAGATTGACATGAACATTGTTGCTCACTCAATATGGTGATGAAAGCTCCTGCCTACAACAGAGATCCACTGATTCGTTAAGAAAATTTCTAAGGATGAGAAAAATGCAAAAGTCATTTACAAATTATTCAAAATCTCATGAAAACTTTCTGGGTTTTGTTTCTCTTATGTTTTTTCTTTGAAAGACGGGGTTTATTTTTAAATGTACTCCTTCAGAAATTGCTGAATACCCCATCCTCCTTCTTATCCTCCTTCTTATTCAAGTCCTTAAATGAGTCATCTTCATCTCTTAGCTTTCCTTCCTTCCTTGTTCCTGATCCAGTCAGAAAAGCTGCTGCCTCTGCCTACTCTGTATTGTCTTATCCAGAGTGACCCTTTGTATCTAAGAGCTTTCCAACTAGTAAAAATAGGCTTCCTTTTATTTCTCTCTTCCTCCCTCTCTTCATTCTGAGATACCAGTTTGCATCTTTCTTCGTTTTGGCTATAACGTTTGAAAGGACAGAATTTAACCTGGTTGGAACCTGGGCTGAACTGGGAGCCTGGCTCTCTGAGCTCCATTTTATACTGCCACTCAAGATTTATCCTGGTAATGGGTGTATCATTCCTCTTTTTATTTCCAGAAGGAGTTTTACCATCTCCAGTCCCTGTCCCCTGGGTGAGCAGGCTTTCATGGTGCAAGGTCGAGATACCGGGGCAGTGGTAGTGGTGGTGGGATTTAGTTATGGCCAAATGCACCAGAAGCAATGGTGATAACAGGAAGCCTGGAAAAAGAAATGCCAGCCCAGCATCACTGCTCTGCCAAAACATGGATCTCTTCCTGCCAGGGCCAGGGTCTCTGCGCACCCTGAAGATAGCCCAGAAGCTGCACCAGAAGCTAGCCCTACTCTCGCCCTTTACTTTCCAGCTTCTGCTCCTCACTCCAGGCACTTAAACCCCAATGCAGTCAGCAAGTCAACACACTCATCTCCTGCAAAACCTAGCTCAGATCTCTGCAAATATTAACTCTTTTCACCTGACCATGTTTTATCGGGTGGGCAGAGGGGAGGAGAGTGAGAGGAGGAGAGTGCTGGGCTGCTTCCTACTGCCTTAAGTACCATTCAGTGCAGCACAGTGCAGTTTTGAGTTTATTTCAATCTTTTTCATAAGGCACAAAAGTATGAGATCACAGCTAAGTTGTTTGAAAGGCTGGCCTGAGAGGTGGACTTTGCTGTTAGCAATATCAGCACTCAGCTTCCTCCTACTTTTATCTCACTCACCAGTGAGTTCATCTAATAAGGAAGTCTGTAAGGAAAATAAATTCAGGCTCAATTCCTCTGCTGGTATAAACTGATATAATTCATAGCACTTAGCATCAATAAAGGTCAACTTGTTTGCTAACTTTAATGCTTGCTCTCGTTTTCCTTTTGCTTGGGGTTTTTGGGGTTTGGAGTTTTTTTCTGTTTTCTTTTATTTCCCTTTTTTTTCCCCTGGAGGCCACCTTCCAAAATGCAGTTGCTAAGATGATATTCTTTTCCCATCAATCGCCCAGTGTCAGCTTCTCTTACCCTCTTTGAATCACTCTTCAGACCCCCTTGGATTCAGGACATGAGGGTCAGGCTTTTTGTATCCACTATGAATGCCCTCCACAGCCTGATCCTTCTGCCTACCTGCCCTTATAAAGCTTGCACTGTCAGAGGGTGCCTGAGTTCCCAGCCTTTATGAATAGGAGCAAGCAGGAGAGCCAATTGCCCTCTACTTATTGGGAACCTCCAAAGGAAGAATGAACCAAGTCAAACTCACCAAACAAACCAAATAGCAAACCCACCACATCGCCGCACAAACTCTGCACAATTTCTGGAAGGGTTTGTTATTGTCTGTGATCCTGAAACATTTTCTAGCATTAAATACCCTCAAAAACCAAACCAGTAGCAAAATTGGCCTAGGAGAGTTTGATGCAGTGAAGACCAATCTTGATAATGCGTGGTGGAAACTGCAGCCATTTTTAGCACATTTTCCCTTTTTCTACCAGAAAGTCAAAGTAAAACTCCGAAGACATGAGCTCATGCAAACCAAAACCAAGAGACAAGCTTTATGGTGGCTGCAGAAGCTACACCAGATCTGCAGACCTGCCAGCAGAAACTCCTTGTACCCAAGGAACATCCCTCTACCCAAGGAAGGACACCAGGCTGTGATCAGAGCAAAGAGCTGGAAAATAACCCTGGAGCACTGGAGAGCAGAGGGCCAGGATATACATAGGATGCCATGGAAGCCACATTTGTGGGCTGCTTTCTGGGCTTAAGCATGAGTCCCTGGTGCTGCCAGCAGTGTGTGCCTTGGTTCTGGTCTGGCCACAAGCCTGACTTTCCTTTAACTGTAAATCAGGAGATAGGGATGGAGTATGGGAGGTGGGAAGAAACCTGGTCCAGGCCAGCTCTTCACCTGACATGGGTCCTAGGCTAATATCCACCATGAGGTGGCCATACAGAGATTTAGAGTAATGGAGGATTTGTTAAAATCTCTTCTGAGTGAGTCAGATCAGACCTGTTCTCTTTTCCATTCTGTCTGCTTCTTACAAAGGCTCTGGCCATGTTAATTGCCAGTGCTTTTCTTCCCCCCCGTTACTACATCATTTAACAGGCATGAAGAAAAATGTCATTTGGTTGCCCTTTAGACACTAGCCAGAAGTGACAATAAATTTAATGCAGATTTTTGGGATAAAGCAAAAACTATTTCTGAAGAATGACATTATGTGCAAAGCTTGAAGCTTAGCAGCTCAATTCTGAACCCATGCAACATTATGCTGCCCTGTGTCATTAACAAGCTGCCAAAATGACAGCAAACTGGATTATCTCCTTCATAATGTAGTCTGTTCAGCACAAAATAAATGACTGCTGACTTTAACAATGCGCAGCACCATTACAGCGAAACTGTGTTGTGACCAGAGGCAATCCTACATGGAATTACCTTGGGAAATGAAGCTGCAATTAATCTTTTCTAGCTACACATGTTAACCCAGGTTCTTCTTATCAAAATCATCTAATTAAACACTGCATTATTTCCAGTTTTATACCAGCCTAATTCCCTTGATGTTACTGTTATAATACCACTATCAACCTGGAGCAACACAGGAGGGAAGCAAGGAATATTCCCCAGTGCAACCACATCAGCATGGTTTCTCCCACTCAGAGGGTGTCTCCAATAGACTTTCTGGCCACCACCTTCCAGGAGAAAGTCGAGGTTTAACCCCAGAAGCTTACACTGTCAGCCAAACCAACCTTTTGGTATTTGTGCCACAGGGGAATGATGACAGAACTTTAAACAGCCACTCTCTGTTGTTTTACAAAGCCTCTGTTTTACACTGAGTCATAAAGAAACTGTAGAGATCTGGACTTCCAGCTGATCATGAAACTGAGCACAGAAGTCCAGTCGAGGCTTTTCCAGGGTTTAGCAGAACAGGTCTCCTCCTCACATGTTCAAGCTGAAAGTTTAAAGGAGCTCTTTATTCAAGCCTAAGTACAGCATTCTGCACTTGTCTCTGCTGAATCTCATCCTACTTTCTCCAGTCTGTTTTTCTAAGCTGATGAGATATTTTAAATTCCACCCCTCACCCCAACGCACTGCAGGTCTCCCAGCGTTGTGTCTTCCACAGATCAACCAAACACCATCTCTACACACCCTCAACATCACCACTGAAGACACCGAGCTGTGTCAGAGAGGTCTTCAGGACAGTCCTCCAGCTGGGCAATGAGCTGCAGATGACTGTGCCATCAAACTGCCCTTTCAAAGCCACATTTCCCTATGTAGTGTGAGGTGGCACCAGAAATGGGGCAGGCCTGCGACATCCCTGAAAGAGGGTTCCAGCTATGATTGTTGGCTGGACCTTGGAGAGTGTCTTGGTGGGCACCTACTAGGTTCACATTGGTTTGCAAAGGATGGGCAGAAAGATGGATAGCGTTGTACCTCAGACAGTAAGTCTACCTTGTGCTGGTACATTCCTGTTCTATGGGGAGCTCCCAAAAGGTGAAAAAAAACACTCTTCTCCCCATGAGAACAGGCACAGTAAACAGCTCCTCCAAAGACAACAACCAGCTGCTGTTGTTTCACCTTTCAGGAGAGCAAAGGCAGTGTTTCTGTACACGTGTTGGGTGCGTAATGCCAGGCAGGTCCAGGCAAGTCGGCCACATTGCGTGTTCACCGGCCTTTTTGGCTTCTTCCATGGAGGCCGAGCACACACGCATGCGGGTTGCTTGTCACAGCATCAGCTGAGCCCCAGCTACCTCCAGCTTTGGGAGGCACAGGCTGCTGCCCGCCAGCCTCGTTGGCAAGGCGGGTGTTTTGCTAGCATTCTGCATGCACGTACACATCTCCCCGCGAGCACTCAGCTTGTTCGGATGCATCCAAAGCTCCACCACCTTGGAGGAGTCACAAGGGAGCGGCTGCCCACCTCACTGCCAGCTGCCTCATCGGTGCCCCCGACTAAGAATTCATCATGCAGCAGAGCTGATGTGATCGGAGAGGGGATAAAGATGCCCGGAGTCAGCCAGAGGCATTCTTCCTACCCTTGTCCCTGGTTTAGAAGAAACACCTGACTACATTAAAAAAGGCTCCAGGTCCCAGCTCTTTATCTCTTTGATTGGAATCTGGAATAAAAACCCCAAAGAAACTCTTGGATGATTCAGATTAAGGTCTCTGATATGCTTATTTAAATTATAAATCCTGGAGGATTAGAAGGGGTGTGTAAATGAGGCCTGGCAACGATAGGGTTTTGTCAGTGATGGAGGCACTAATAGAACACAGAAGCCCAGATTTTCAAAAGCAGTTGGGTGTTTTAATAAGAATTAAGAGTAGATCCCTGTGAGCAGCAGGATCTGCGGCGTCTCTCCGGGTGGCAACGAAAGTAAAAGGCTTTTTCTCAAAAGGACCCTGTGCTCTGCACCTTTTCAAGGTGTTTCATCTCTGCTAAAACTCCAAGATATCACCAGAAAATGTCACAATACAATGTACTGAATTTAGAGGTGGACATTCAGTGTTCATGACATATGAATGATGTCTTGCTTCATCTCCTCATGCTTGGGATAGGTCCTCCATGTTGCTGTACTCGTTGGGAAATTGCTGCTAAAATGGGGGTGATCTGGCTGAAAAATATGCTGTGGTTCCCCTGGTTTTCCATGGATACTGTACTGTTCATATGCATGTGCCTGAGTTTTCAGCAGAGGAACGCTCCTGTTAGAGCCAGCACCTGAACTGATGGAAATTCCTTTCACCCTTTTCGGTTCTTTAGCAGAGCTTCATTCACACCAATGACTAAGAAGATATTTTTACTTTTGCACATCTGTCCTGGATCTATTCAGTATTTTTGTTCCAACAAGCAGTCCCCAAAAGGGCATATGTCTGTATATATGCGTGCAGGACAGTTTTGCCTAAGTAATTGCCATGCTGCCTTGATGTCATTACCAGAGGAAAGATTTATTGCTGAAGCTCAGAAGACTGAAGACCTTAGTGACAGATGTGAAACCCAGCAAGACTGCAGTCTGGGATCCTGATTCAGTTCTGTGCTAATAAAAATGTCCTTCCTGCATATTTCACATCCAAGCAATTGTCCATCTCTTTTTCCCCGCTTACCTCCCAGCAGTCACCAGAGAAATAAATGTATGCAATCCACTGGAGTAGAACCTACATCCTTTTAATGTCAGGTGCTGGTTTGATGACACAGTCGGGATAGCTCCTAGAGACTGCAATACACCTGGAAAGCTGAAAGGTTGATCTCCTGGAGTCTGAGCTACAGATTTGAGGTGTTCTAGATAAAACGCCAAGCGACTCATGTCTTCTGTAAACCAAGCAGCAAGGAGAGATCTGGATCACATGCACATACACACACAAAGCGGTGGATGATAGTGGTAGAGCATTCTCTAGTCAGCACAGGGACAAGAATAGCTGGACATTAAAATGGCCATGGCTGAAGGAGCTGTGCTGGTAAAATTATCCCCTAGAAGCTTGTTATTGAGGGATTAAATGGATATTAATCCCTTTTTGGTACGAGGAGGCTAGAGAATTGCATAATGGGGCATACTGAAGAGTTTCTGAAGAGGAAGTGAGTCGAAGTTTGTTATTTTCAGTGCAGCCAGGATTGTACTTTCTGACACTTGGTTGGGAGGGGGGTGGTGGTGGCATGATTTACCCAGCATAGTTGTGCTGCAGGAATCACAGCCAGGATCTGGAGCAAACATCTCAATTGCGACATCCTGGCAAGAAGCTTGTTCTAACAAGTAACTATTTTGAGAAGAGGAAGAATAAAGAACAAAAGTTGGCAAGAAGAGCTGCAAGGGCTGCGCTTCACGAGGATGCTCCCTTCTGCTCCCCGGGCCTTGCAGACCTGTTTGTGCTGTCCTGGCTTCTGCTCCCTTTGCTCTGCCAAAACAACCTCCCTATCCATCTCTAAGCACTCCCGAACACCCACAGTCTTTCTTAACTCTGCTTCTTTGCCTCTCCACCCTCCTCAAGCATTGGTTCCTTTCCAGCTGCTGGCACTCCCGCTCCCTGTTCCGTGCTGCATGGTTGCATGCAGCTCTCCTTCCTCAACTGCAGTTTCCCCTGCACCATTTATCTCCTAGTGTCTCAGCACTCAGGCGCACTGAGGGGTATTGCACCACCAGCAACACCACCTGCCTGTCACTACCCACAGGATCCGAAACATCCCTGTAGGGCTTAACTTGCCAGTGCCCAGCGTCTTGTTTGGTCATTTACATCTGAGAGAAGGAAACACGAGGTGGCTGTGATATGCGACCAAATGTGAGCAGCCGTAAGCAGACAAGGGCCATTTGTCACTGTTATTAATCCCCTGAGTCACACTGCCTCCAGATATTTCCTGTGTCACTGCTATTTTTATTTCTTCGCAAATAAAGACTTTGGTTTGCTTCTCCTCAAAATCAGGCTTGACTCAAGACCCTGGCAAGGAGAATTAAACACTTGGCTTGCCCCAGCAGAAGGCAAAAACTGTGCCCTAGGTTTTGCACCATTTTGTAATTACTATGAAATGTGTGTTGGTGGTGCAGTACTAAACAGCACCAGGAACTTATCTGATATTAACAATCTCTTGAAGACTGGCTGTGAAAACAGTCCATCTATTATCTTGAATATTTCAGAAAGATTGGATTCTAGGATCAGATCTGGCTTCTTTTTTCCTTCCCCCTTTCCCCCCTCACCATTTTCTTAATGCTATCTAATATCAAAGGAAATACTTGCCAGCATTATCCTGAACAAAACCTTTGCAGCTGAGGCACCGCAGATGTCAGGCAGTGCAAAGCGCAGTAGCCTGTAAGTGTGAGAGCCATGCGGACCTTTGACATTAGCTTGAGGTTTGCTAAATCACCTACTTAGATGCATGGCAAAATGCTTCACACTGAAATAGCTCTCCGTTGCTTTCCACTGACAAAAATAATGGTAAAATAATGAATGTTCGTGGTATTTACAAGCAAGACTTTCAAAGTATGAACAGGAGGGATTTCGTTATCACTGGTGGGAGGGTATCAGCAAAATTTAACCTTTCTCCTAAAATCTTAGGGTATAGTTTTAAAGTTAAATTGAGATCTTGACTAATTAGCATTTACTTTGAAATCCCTAGACTGCAGAGTACAAATGTGAAGACAGAGAATATCAAGGTAATTGTTCCCTCGTATAATGGTCTTCAGATTAAGCAAGCCGAGCACATGTTGAATTTCAGTGACCCAGAGCCCTTATCTAGCTCCAACAATACAGCACAGCTCTGACTATGAAAGGTTTCTAAAGCTCAGGCATCTAGTGCTTGCTGAGACAATGTTAAAGAAGGTGACAGGACGTGCCTCAGATATACCAGCATCACTGAGTCACAGGAAGGGTTAGCAGAGCGCTAGTGACTTGGTTTTATAGTCCTGTGGTTACATTCGTCTGCTCAAGCGATATTCTTCCTCTCCTCAGACACAACAAGTGACCACTTGCCAGCTGCTGACCATAGGGAGAAAAACATGTCAAAGCAGGAACACAGACGTAAAAGAGTATATTTTTGCTCTGTTCTGCATATCCTTCGAGAAAAGAGGCTTCAGGAACTTGGCTGGAAGAAAAAGCCCACAACGTACACTCCCAGGACTCAAAGGTATCAGATGAAAATCAACTAATTCTGTCTCTCATAGCTAAAAAGTTTATTCTCCCTCATCAAAAGGATCTAACAGCCCTTTAGAGGTTTGCAGTCAAAATAAAATAAATTTATAGAACTGGCAGTTTTCTGGCAAAATACTTTATTCTGCTTAACCATTCTGTGCATTCTTCATTGTGGTTCAGATTCTCTGTGATGCAGATATCATGTCTGGCTACAGCTCTCGCTTTCTCTTTGCCCTGCGTTGCACTAAACGCTGACACTGGCCATCACATCCACAGCACCAGGCAGCATTCCCCAGGGATTCATTCAGCCCATACAGCCCAAAAATCGCCCTTCCCTCTAGGACCTGAGCAGCTGGATGACTGGTAGTTTACCAGTCTCCTTCCAGGAATGGAGAGGTTTCTGCCCAGGTGGAAGGTTTGAGAAATTAAGCCTCAGGCAGATACACCCTTACATTCGTCTGCCCAGTATGCAATGAGGTGAGAAATGCCCTTATGCACTGTATTTCAGTGTGAAGCCTTGGCCAAGAAGTTTCCTCCTTTTCTCCTCTATCTTTGCCCCTTTTCCAAATCCTTCATGCTGTGCTCCCTGGGCAGGAAAAGTTCTCCTGATCCTCAGAGTTTCAGAGGCTGCTTCTGCCCAAGCTGCCCATCCCAGCACACCCCAAACACTGGTCCAAAGGGTTGCCATGTGCTTGGCTCTGCTCCCATCTGCACCCCACTCAGCACCACGTAGCACCATTGATGGCAGCGGATCATTATCCAAACAGGGCAGGCTTCAGGGCTGGCTTTGTCATAAAGTCTCTTACTTATGCCTAACCTCAGATTTTTCTGGTTCATTAATTCCCCATCAGATGAGGGTTTCAAGGTGTTTTGCACTGGCACCAGTGTGACCTACTGTATGTTCAAGGCCACAGACTGACACTCTGTTTTACCTGAACCCCATAATTTGTTTCTCTTCCTTCCAGAAAGACATCCAGAGCTTGATTACGGGACATTCAGAGGTGAAAAAGTCATAGCTTCCTGAGCAGTTTGCTTTAGCGGTTAATCACTTCAACAGTTAGAACTGCCATCCTTAATTTTTCAGTTGATCATGTCTGACATTAGTTTCCAGGCACCCGTTTTGTCGTGCCTTTAGTTGACTTTGTACTTAGTGTTTTCTTCAGTCGCTCCTTTGACCTTCCTGTTTACACCTTAAGTGTCTGCCTGTCAGGCATGTTTTCCAGCCACGGTGTCATTCTTCTTCCTGCACCCATTTTGAAACTTGCCAGTTCCTTTAGAAGGCAGGAATGGTGCCACACAACAAAATGGTAAGAGGAAGACATCTTTGCCTCTGTGACAAAACTAAAGCATCAAAGCCAGCCTGTAGTTCCTTTGCAAAATTTACTTGAGATCTGGGGCTCACCCAAAACTTTCTCAAGGAAACCAGAACAGGGTAAGCTGCTGACTTCACTATTTATGTGAAAGTCCCTGAAGTCCTGGTCACTAAAAATCCTAGATTTGAGCTTACAGTTGGCTTTTCAGACAGGACATTCATAGCATCCAAGGTAAGAATTTGGACCTGAGGGAGTAATTGTATACTCCTAGTGCAAGGAGTTTACACAGTAATTATGTATTCCCGAAGTGTACGATGCTTGGTAGTTACACACAGCAGACCCAAAAATATCATTTAACACGTGTGCTGGTTTTTAAGGCAAAAATAATGGTGAATTTACTTTGTGATTATATGGTCCTTACCACATATGTTTTCTGCCAGTATTTGATACTTACTATGTCATTAAATGGTCAGCAATTGCTTTGGAGGCAAAGACTGTTTGGAAAATTGTTCTCTGCAAAATGGAGCATTATTTAAAAATCGTTAACATTTTTCACCACAGCATTTTTCCTAAGGGAAAATATACAAGTCTTGCAATTTGACTTCAGTCTGCATTCTTCTGGAGATGTGTTGTGCTCCTGTTGTCTCAAGAAAGCATAGTGATGCTGCTCTCAGACTCCTTCTCTTGCCTTTAACCAGTGTTTCTCTCCATCCATTTTCCTCTTTAAGCCCTTCCTTCCCAAGCCAAAAATAAGAATTGAAAGTTGATTGTAATTTTAAGCCAATAATATCCCTGCTCCTCATGAAGCCAATGGACATGGCAAAGTTCCCACTAACTTCCATAGTCCAAGTTCTGTTCTGGAGATCCTTGCCATGCAGATGGAATAACTACTGAAGTCAACAGGGCTGCATAGAAAACGCCTGGGTACAATAGCAGTAAAATTCACCCTAGCAGTAGGATCTTTTCCAGTTTTTTCTGACCCAGGCATATCTACATGTGCATGCACACACACCAGAGTGGAGCCTGCAGTCCGCAAGCTCTCTGGCTTTGCCAGCATGGTATGTTATTTTGCTTGATTGCGGGGCTGCAGCAGAGAAACGTGGATCAGTCCAACCTGGCATGACTGCAAATTAAAGCCTGAAAGGTAGTCTGAAAGAGGCAACTTTATTCAGCACACTCTACATCAAGTCTTCTAGGGCTCTAACTAGTGTAATTTATGGCTCCTAATGTAAGTACTAAATTCCTATTTAGCTCTTCTGCTTTTGCTTGAGTTTCCTATTTATTCTAAGGAGCACTGAAAATATTTTGGTGGTGATTCATAATAACGTGACACCAGTTAAGTTATAAGACTGGAATTCACTCATTTTCAGAAGACCAACAGAATGGCTGTACATTACTGCGCTGTCAAAATAAGACTTACAGGAGACTGTGGAAAAGCACATACCCCCCGCTGGCTGCCTATAAGGGGGGATTTAATCCCATTCTTTCGCCGCATTGCAATCTTTAGGACAAACTGTACCCAAAAGCAACATGTGCACGGAAGACATGACTCTCATGGGCATGGTATCCATCCCTAAGTCTGCAAACAGAATCTGTCCATTTGTAATGGCTCCTACCACGTCTTGTTTTCAGGCCTGGTGAAAGCAATGTGTGGTTTCTGAAAGCAACAACCAGACAGCTAATGGCAGCTTGAGTGGAAAAAGAAGATACAGGTTGGGCAGAGAAGAGATTCAGAGCAGCCCTGCGGAGAAGGACTTGGGGGTGTTAGTTGATGAGAAAATGAACATGAGCCGGCTTCAGTGTGCGCTCGCAGCCCAGAAAGCCAACCGTATCCTGGGCTGCATCAAAAGGAGTGTGACCAGCAGGTCAAAGGAGGTGATCCTGCCCCTCTACTCTGCTCTTGTGAGACCTCACCTGGAGTATTGTGTGCAGTTCTGGTGTCCTCAACATAAAAAGGACATGGAACTGCTGGAACAAGTCCAGAGGAGGGCCACGAGGATGATCAGGGGACTGGAGCACCTTCCGTATGGAGATAGGCTGAGGAAGTTGGGGCTGTTCAGCCTGGAGAAGAGAAGGCTGCGTGGAGACCTAATAGCAGCCTTCCAGTATCTGAAGGGGGCCTATAGGGATGCTGGGGAGGGACTCTTCAGTAGGGATTGTAACGACAGGACAAGGGGTAATGGGTTAAAACTTAAACAGGGGAAGTTTAGACTGGATATAAGGAGGAAGTTCTTTCCTGTTAGGGTGGTGAGACACTGGAATGGGCTGCCCGGGGAAGTTGTGAATGCTCCATCCCTGGCGGTGTTCAAGGCCAGGTTGGATAAAGCCCTGGGTGGGATGGTTTAGTGTGAGGTGTCCCTGCCCATGGCAGGGGGGTTGGAACTGGATGATCCTAAGGTCCTTTCCAACCCTAACTATTCTATGATTCTATGATTCTATATGAACACAGCACCATAGCCATGGAATTACTTGCTGACTAGTGGGTGCAAACAAGTGATTTTAATAGCTACAATGCTGGACCACATGGGATGGTTCAAATGCTAAATGTCAGACTAAAAACATTTCATGGACTGTATTCTTTAATAATAATAATAAAGTATTCCTGCTCTGAAAGCCACAGGCTTTCTTTAGCCATTTTCTTTTTGAAGAAAACCACCCTTTTTCGTATGTTTCTCAGCTGATGGATTGCTACGTTGCCTGTCTCATGCATGCCTGTGTCAGGAGAATGAGTTTTAAAATAGCTGCCTCTATTAAAAATACCTCTTGATTATACGGCAATGTAGAGATACTTAAGGGGTTCAAATAACTATTCACCTCAGGCATCTTTGTCCAGGTCCATGTAATACCATCAACTTCTTTCCCTGGAACCTGTTTTTTAACCACACAGAACAAGCACTTTTTTGCAGAACCCAGTTGGCCACAGAATGACTGCTCTCAAATGCTTGCTACCAGCTGAGACAAAACCTAAGCTTTGGGACACCTGTGTTTTATAATATTACTAAAAATACTGCGTGAGCCTTTGGGTTTCAGCCTTTCCTGGCTCATAACATCCCAATTCTCCCTGCTCTCCCACAGAGAACAAAGTCCACCCCTGTTTAACTAGCAAGAAACTCCAAAAAGCATCACTGCAAGCTCAGCCAGCAGCAAAGCCAGCAGATCTGCTCTGAAAATAGTAGCAGCAAAAGAGAGACGGGTGATGACTCACGGCTTAGCTCTGCTCTTGTTTATAGTGGCACAAAACAAGAGTAACTCCCTTGCAATCAGTGAAGTTAACACCCTTTCAAGTAGCCATGCTTCTTGAGCAATTTTAGATCAAGCTGCACTGGTTTGGCATGAGTCAGCTTTGATATTGGATTGAGTCAACTGGTATACAGTTGGATGCATCCTGATCAATTCAGAGCTGAGCTGAAGTGCTCTAGTGCAAACAGGGCCGTTGTTTGGGTGACACAGACTCTGTCTGCATCACACAGTCTAGGACTCCCTCAGGGAGAAGCTCCCCTGTAGTCACTAGGCAGATATCAGTAAAAATTGGGTGGAAAAGAGTGGGAAGATAGCTTGACTGAGGGATGAGAGCACTTTGTTGTGTTTCTTACATTTCCATGGCATCACACAACACAATTTTTGCAGCCTGGCTGGATCCCTAGCTGGGGAACTTGCCGAGCACAAGAGTGGGTTGAGGATTTGCTTGCTTGTTTGTTTTCCTCTGAAAAGCAAGAGGTTTCTCACCGAGATTGTATGGGAAATTCAGTTATAATAAAGATGTTTCCATTTTAGTGAAAATACTCACTAGGGGAGAAATGTTTCTCAGCCATCTGTACTGCGTGCTTCCAGTTCCTGAAGAAAAGAAAGGTGCCTGCTGTCCGGTGAGAAGTCCCAGAAGAGGACTTACTGCAAAAACAAAACAACCCAGAAAGGTTTGGCAACAGACCTAGGGCAGCTCCAAGCAATGCCCAAATTACTGAGCTATTTACCATTATCAAGCCCATGCAAAGGCTGATGGAGGTATTCTGCTGATCCAGTAGTGTATGATTCCCCGGCCAGACCCCCCACTTAGATTTCTGGGCCACCCCATAGCAAGCGAGAGAAGTTATCAGACATTGTTGATTGTCCACCAAGGAGTGCAAATGGAAATCAGCTAAACATCTGCTAATCTTCATGGCAACATTACAGCACAGCTATGAAATTCACCTAGCTAGCTTGCATGCAAACAAAATGGTGTGCCAGCATTTCCAGTATAATGAGTGAAGGTTACAACCTGAGATGCTGTTAACAGAGATGCTATAAACAAAGATAAGTATATATGAGGTAGGGGGTAAAATAATAAGGAAAGATCCCACATGTGTGGGGCTTTGTGCTGTTGCTCAAAAAAAGATGGGATTCAACAGGCACAGCTGTTCTTTGCCTTTTGCTGCCTCCACCCATACTTTTTAAACAATATCCATATTTAATTGAGCATTCTCAATTATATCTTCCCAAGTGCTTTTTGAAGGCCTGTTTGTTTCATTTTTCCTTGGCATCTTTATCTTCCAGCTGCTAATTTCCTTATTACTGAGGACTCTGCCACTCGCAGGAGGTCTAGATCTTGACTGTTCCTGCATTCACTAGATTTTAAAGCTGATGTGGCAAGATAGTATCCATTGAGATATGACGGTATTTTTTTAAAGCAATTATTGTCAGATCATGCTTTAAAGAGGTATGTGGGAAAAGTCGATGCCCAGGTTTTGTCCCCTTTGGAGCAGCAATGAGCAGCCTGCAAGCGCTGTGCTGTGCCTGCCTCCACACCTCCTTTTGGGGCCATCTGTAACATGGGGCATCTACACAAGTATGTGTAGGGTGAGGCAAGGACATTGGAGCTGGGGCAGAGCAGCTGCTTGTAGCCCCCAGGGAGGACCACTGGCACAGCTCACCTCATGGCCATGCTGGGTGAAGTGGTGACCCTCACCTGGAGTTTGGGCCGCATCACATGGACCTGTTCTGACACCTTGATGGAGCCGCAGCAGAGGAACAAAGGCCCACAAGGAATTAAGCCCTTAGCATATCTTTGTAACTTCTAAGCTCCACTGCCAACCCACTTTAAAGTCACATATACAGAGTGTGTGAAAGGCAAAGGAGGCCAATGACATCTTGGAAGTGAAACTACATTCACAATTCAGAGCTCTTTTCATTTTTGCTGCAGCACTCTTCAGCCAGATCTGGCCTGTGAAACCAACTCCAGGCATCAGAGCACATTTAGAGATCCTGGGGTGGATGCTGCTCTGCAGCCAGCTCTTGCCTTTGTGCTCACAGGAGGCAGGAAGATGATGGGGGACTGCTCAGGTATCCCAGAAAAGGGAAAGGCTGCTACAAGAGGAGCATGGTGCAGAGACACTCCAATGTCTCTTGCAAGGAATCAGCCTGGGACACTGAACCTCAGCTCCTGGCAGGTCACCCATATCTGGGGCTATCTGAGCCCAGCTAATGAGGGCTGGCAGTCACTCCTGCCTTAGGGACCCTGGCCCAGGAGTGTGGAGGTTCAGATCATCAGCAAACAGGATGCATCAAGGGTAAGATTAGTGTAGATAATAGCAAGAGATAGATAGTCTAGTTCTCCTTAGAGGTGCAATGTCTTTGTTACAAACAATGACATTCTGCTTGACAGACTGTACAATTTCAGGACCTATGCTGGGATGACTGAATAGATTCAAACAGTTGAAAGGAATCACCTACCAGCTACAGACAAAGTTAGCGAGAAGGTAACATGCTTTTTGTGTCTTTAGTCTTCTTTATGGCTTTTTCCATCAATTTCAAAGCAGTTATCACCTCCTTGAAATTTAGCAGGGCTGGAGGGCATGATCAGGCAGGGGCTGGGTGATAGGATAGAATTTTAAGAGGAATGAAGATGTGAAGCAGTGGGAATAAGCTATTCAATCTGCTCTGCTTTGTGCGTTTCTTCAGGCAATGGATGTGGCTAAGACTGATCAGAGGTAGGAGTAGCGTATTTCAAATATGTGAGCTGTACATTAAAATAAATGTGCTTATGTGCCACAAGGCAGGTAATCGAGAAGAATAGTTTGCTGAAATATACGGTTAGCACAGCTTAGCTCTAATTGTTATGGTCAGTGTTACGTTGTGCTTGCAATACCATTATAATCCATTTAGTTGCCCAAGGGAAACTTGAGAAGGAATTTAACACTATCTGCATGAATACGGGAGAAGGATTTGCCCTCATGAGTTGGGCACTTTTTGTTACTCAGGACTAAACTGCAATGCCACTGACTTTTCTTTAATTTCAAAATGCCAAATACTAGGAAAGTGCAAGCGTAGGAAAAGCTACCTGATAGATTTTGTGTACGTCTGCAAAGGAAGGCTCTTTCTCTTTTTAATGAGTTAAAAAACCCCAAATGCGTTCATAATCCCAAAACAGGATTGCGCATTTAATCTAATTATGCACTAGACTCTGGAAAATCCTGAGAGTTTCCTGTTGTGCTGTTTGGCTTTATCCCTCATCTCAGCTGAAGCTCTTGAGCTCCGTTTGAGGCTCTGTGACACCATGGGTCTGATTCAGCAAAACACTTAAGTATACACTCAGCTCAAACACTTTGAGGACTTGCATCCTTGTTTGGCAATACTTTTAAGCACTTACAGAATTTTAAGCATATACTTAAGTCCCTTCAACTTCAGTGAAGCATAGCATCTACTTAAGTGTTTTGTTTAATGAAGGTATAATTGATTAGAACATCATAAATGCAAACTGATTTTTTCTGGTTTGCATTTGCTATCTTCTTTTCTCAGAAGCCCAGCTTGTCACATCTATTTGTTTATACTCATTTTGAATGCAGAGCTGCGTGTGGGAGCTCTGCAATTAAATTCTCCAATCTGTTTGTTTGATTTTCCCTGCATATGGAGGGGTTCCCAGCTCTTTTGGGAAGTGCTGTGCTGCAAAGGGTTTAGCATAACACTGAAGCCAGAAGCAGGGTTACGAGTCAGATTCATTGCATGTGGCAGGAGCAGATGAGTAAAGTAAGATCTGGTTCAGCCCTCTTAGGCAAGATTTGCTCTTCTTTGGCTCTAATCTTGCAAGCCACACAGGAGCAAATAATCTTTATCCACTCAAATATATCCCTGAAGTTGGTGGAAGCAGCCGATGCACAGAAAGTTTACAGGACCTGACAAGCAAAGAGAAAAGAGTGCGAAACCAATCCGAAAGAGATCATGCCCACCTGCCACCTGAGTCAGTGGCAGTTTGCTGCCCGCTTCAGCAGAAGCAGACTCAGTGCTGAATGACCCTTTGCTGTGCGTGCCATCCATATAAGCAAGCAGAGATTGTTTTCCCCAGACTATTGTGGCACGAAATAGATGAGCTCAGGCAAGACCACCTGAAAGTCCTCTTCTTTTCAGTCTTTTTTATAAGGCTGGGTAATTAAACAGGAATTACTTCTCCGTCTGATTTTTCAATGTCACCTAAAAATACAAGGAAGATGTCTGGCTCCATCAGAAAACAAGATTTGTACTGCAGAACTGTTGTGTTACAGCCATGGGACAAGCCCAGGCTGCACAGCCCAAGTGTGAAAGTATCTCCTATTAGTCCCTCCCTTTAGCAGACAAGTCCATCCTAATTTTTCCCTGGCAAAAAGGTATATATTAATTCCTAAACCTGTAGGATAACATGCCAGCTGCTGGGATATCTAGCTACTGTGATGAAGTGGGAGGGATTTTGACACTGGGTCATTCCCCACAAGAGAGCAATTCCACCCCACAGAGTGGCCAGAGAGAGTTTTAAAGAGGGATCCTTTCTCAGGACATACTTAAGAGAAAAGCCATCCTAGAGGAGGTAAAGGCAAGTGGTAAAACTGTAACGCATTCAATAAACTATGTTGACAGAGACATTGATCTCAGCAGTAAAATGGACAGAAGATTAATCTAGCTTTGGTGATGCTAATGCACTGGGGAATCAATTAGGACAAAGGGACTGCAGAAAGCCCTGAAAACTCTCACTATACAGAATTCTTGTCAGAAGGTTCTTCTGGAAAAGACCAAAACACCCAGGAAACCAGCAGCTTTTAAACACAGGGGTACACAGACAGAGGTCAGCCAGAGGAAGAGAAACACTACTTTTTCTCTTAGCTTTGAAGGGTTTTATCCTTGAACAGAGCTGGTCAGGAATCCTGGACATCTGTAAGAGGATGGGTAGCTAAGCACAGGACAGGCATCAAGGACACTCATATGTATACCAGTCATCCCAGCTAGGATATCTTAAACTGTTTTAATCTCAGGCATCTTGAGTAACTTATCTGAAACATGCATATGAAGCGTTTCTTTGCCCTGTGTTCCTTCCATAGACAAAGGAGAGAAGATGACTCAGTTCATCTGTTCTTCATGTGCAGCCCTGGGTGATGGCTGAGGGAGTCCCACAGGGGAAAGGAATTAAGCCCTGTGAGTTTCCAGGGCTGTTTCGCTGTCTTACATTCTTCCCAAAGAATGATAATATCTCTTGGTCCCCCTATTCCTTGGATTTTTCTACTTGATTATGGAGTCTCCGAAACAGGTAAAGTTCTCCAGTTATTACGCTAATACATGATGTAAGTTAGCCAAGTTATTACATTAACTAGCAAATATCCCTGCAATATTACGGCCACAGTTCCTGGAGTCTTAATTAAGTCGTATTTGTTCAGAGGAATCTTGACAATATAAAATTGAAGTAAGTTTAGCTTCACTCTCTTATTCATATTCCTTACTAGGTATGTGTGTATTGGGCTTTCATAGTTTTGCTCACACCAGAGTCTGACTTTACTTGTGTGTATTTGTTACATAGCAGTAAAATGGGGTGATGAGAGGAAACAAATACAGAGCTTTCTGCATCCTGAAGATATAGAATTACTGTTTTCATGAAAATGATGGCAGGAGGTGAGGAGGATTTCTAAGTAATAAGTAAGTCACTCAAAGGATCTAATGTGCAGAAATGCTGCACACCCACAAGTCTCCAGCGGGAGCTACCTACTGCAGCCATATGCAGCCAAGGGCTCGCTGTGGGGTCCTGCTGATCAGCATCCCTGGTGTGCTAGGTAAAGCCCTGAGCGCTCTTTCTGCTGTTGGCAAAAGGAGGGTTTTCATGAGACACGGGTCCGGAGGCAAACCCCAGAAATGCCTGTGGAGCAGTGGCTCAGCCTTTCAGGACACCGTAATGATGGCTCACACCAGCCCGAGGCAGAACCTGTTGGGAGGCACTCAGCCACTGAACTCCTTGGCAAGGCCTGTGTGCCCCAGGCACTTCCATGTACCCCTCAGCACACCAGCCATGGCGTTTTGCATGGCGCGTGGCGCAGCCCCAAGCAGCCAGCAGCCACCAGCGCTGCAGCAGAGTACCTTATTTAACCTTGGTGAGGGAAACACCAGTGCTTTCCCCTCTCAGCATTTGTTTTCAGTTGCTAATCCAGGAAACACACGTCCTTTCTATTTACTTAGGAAAGAATGAATAACAACCACGTTTCTCCCCGGCTCTTTCCCCCTCTTCTCGCTCCCCACCACCACCTCGCTATTAAAATGGAAACCCCTGTGTTACAGACATCGCCGGGCTGCTAGAGCACTTAAGCAGCACTCTGTGAGCTGCAGCCATTTACTATGTGCGATTGTTTCTGCGAGACTTAATAATTCTACCATTGTTATTATAACACTGTGCACTAATACAAATGAGCTTGTAAATAGGGGTCCAACTAAAATAAAACTATTATAATCACAGCCCAGGCTGTAAATCACAGACTAGTGTATTCTGCTGTGGTTTGAGCCAGAGCCAGGCAATAGTCAAATAATCAAACTGCAGATGTTGGGATAGCAAATCTGCTTAAATTTAAACAGTGGCAAAGGTCCAAACGACAGGGTGGGGGCAGAAAAGACTCTTTTGCACAATGTAGGAATTCTCCCCCCCAACCTTGTTAACTGGGTCTATAAAGTAACCAGACATGTTACCCAATAATAGTGCTGTAGTGCTGTTCCTCAGCAGTTTGCACATACCGGCGCTGGCTTGCAGTCGCAGGAGCCATGCAAAGTGCCTGCAGAGTGACTGACAATTAGCACTAGCTGCAAGGCTTGCAGGGGTGTCCCTCCCACCAGCCCACCAGCCGCTGCCACTGGTGAGATCAAGCCCTCCAAGCCTTACTGAGGGAGAAGCCCAAGGGTACCAAATAACATCCTGTATCATGAACTTGATCAGAGTTATCCCAGAGTTACAACTTGACCTTCTCTGATTTCTTGAGCTTCTTGCTTTGACTAACATCACCCCCCTGCCTGTCTCACCCTTGGATGACCCGATTTCCCCACGGTGCAGCCCAGAACACAGCTGCAATTGGGATTCTTGCTCATGGTGGGCACTTACCACCCCAGGCCAGGCCAAGAGCTCGTGTCCCTGCCTCGAGGCATCCTTGGTCAGGGTACACAGAGAGGCCTGCCTACAAATGGCAGGTTGAGGGTTTTTTCACTGAGCAAAGCAGCATGGGAGGGGCAGTGGGGAGACTGTTCTGCAAATGTGGGGCAGCTGAGGAGCCCTATGAGGCTGTTACGCTCTGCCAGCTGTTTCCACAGCTGTGGGAGACGCGGTGCGGTTGCTTCTCCTCCTAGCCAGAAAGCAGTATCTGTGTCGGTAGTGCCCAGACACAGGCGATGTGTTTTCATTTGGAGAGTACACGCACCTTGGCTATTGCCCCGTGACATCTGAAATGATGTTATAAGCTTCTTTAGGAAAGTATACGGTCATCTGTTTCTCTGACAGCCCAAGGCAAACAAGTTGGATGGGTCCTGCTCCTCACCACGTTGTCACATGTGGTCACAGGAGGACTGTTAAATGTGAGAACCTCCTTGATGTAACTTTAACTCACCATGAAGAAAATTTCTATGCTGGTTTTTTTAATGTAATATTTAAGCGGCTGCTGGGCAACAAGTCACAAGAAGGATCAATCACACAAACAGATGCATGTAAATACTTCTTTTAAGCAAGTCGCTCAAGAAATCATTGAGGGCATAAATCAGCGATGTCTCCAGGGGAAAACCAGCAAAATGAGCTCGCCAGCCTTGGGTGAAGGCTGGACAGGACACAAACCAGTCATCCTCCCAAAGCTGCTTCTTCTCTGTGGCACTGACGCAGCCGCTGTGAATATTAACGTTATTTCCCTAAAACCTTGTGACTAAATTCCACCAGCAGGACAATTTGCCCTTCCTGCTCAGGAAATATTTGCTGTTAAAATGGCTCAAAGGCAACACGAACCAAGCATGTTCCAGCTCCAAACTGCAGGGACCCCAGAAGGGGATTTTGGTTACGAAAAGCTCATTCACTGATGTGAAACCTTTTCCTTACCATTTGAGTAACCAACTTGGAAGAACCTCCTCTATCTTCCATTTTTTCCCATTCTGGGTTCTTTTTAAAGGACAGTGTGTTGCCTGGAGATGGAGAACTGTTTTTGGCCCGAGTCTCCCTTCTGGAGGGAATACAATGTTAGAAGCAGAAAAATGTGCCACTCCAAGTGCGTGCTGCAAAATCAACACCTCGGCGTGCGCTTCTCACATATCCATTCCGCTGGATCCAAATTTCCACAGGTTTTCCTGCTCCTTTTGTCAAGGGCACCATTTTTTGAAAATGCTATTCTTTCAGTCTCAGACTTACAGTAAGCCCATTGCTCAAAGGAAGCCTGAAGAGAAAGCCCGGTTTCCTTTGATGCATTCCTAAGTGTCTTGGTGAGAGGAATCGTTCTGGCGTGTGAATCAACTCCGCTTCCTCTGCTTGTCAGAAAAACAGTGCAACCTTGTATTGCTGATATATGCCATGCTGCACGGGATGTGGTTGATTTCTTCTGCTGCTGGGGCTGCTCTGCAGAGATCTGTTTCACAATGTGTGCAGTAACCAGATTAAAATCAATGCTGGAGGTTGTTGTGAACATTAAGCATTAAATAAACTCCAACGTTGTACCGTAATTCCTCATGAATGATTAGATCATCCTGCTGGGAATGCTACCATTATACATAAGGC
Source organism: Lathamus discolor (assembly GCF_037157495.1). Classification (NCBI taxonomy): domain Eukaryota; kingdom Metazoa; phylum Chordata; class Aves; order Psittaciformes; family Psittacidae; genus Lathamus; species Lathamus discolor. The sequence continues at coordinate 72,646,057 of NC_088884.1, read as the reverse complement.
AAATGTCACTGAGTGCCTCATAAATTTAATATACAAGTACTAAATATATTAGGTCTGATTCACTGCTGCCTAGCTTCAGTTTATCCTAGTATGAGGCAAAAGAGTTACATCGGCATAAATGTGCAGTGAAACACTGGTTCCCTTCTCATTTTAAGGGATCAGCTGTTTCCACTGACTTTTGTACGACTGACTCTAAGTAGATTCACAGTTGCTCTGCTTCAGCTATGCTAAGTGTCAGTTGTGGTAGATCATGCAGAGGAGCCAGACCCAGGAAAAAATATAGGCTGGTATTTCTGGCAGAGAAACTGCACCTCCTAATAGTGAAGGTAGGTCTAGACTGCAAAAAATGATGTGCTCTGGAGCTGGGCTGGCAAAATCACATTAGCTGGTTCAGGTTGAAAACCCCACAGACGCAAGGCAGGTTGGCTTTTGACACAGGATAGCTGCTCAAGTGTAAGTCAAGTCTACCACAGAGCTCACATTGAACAGAAGCTTCACACATGATCCAAACCGCAGACTGTCTTCGGTTCCCTGGCACTTCAGCCCACACCAAAACTTCCCTGGGGAAGAGGAAGGCCGGTGTGACACCATTTTGGTGTGTTGCACAGCTCCAGGTCCAAATACGGTGACTTTCCCTTCCTGTTTCAGATTTTCCATGGAAAGCGTAAATTCCCTCAGAAAGAGCTTCCCTCCACCTCCTGTTTGTCAGGGTGGAAATAAACACCTCCTGCTTCAAAAACATTGTTGGGAAAACCTTTACAATCATATCCTACTGACAACAATACTGCTACTAGAGTAGAATGTGTCCTCTGAAGCTTCCTGGTCCTTGACTCTCTCACTTAAGGATTATTCCACACAATCCCCTTCGGCGTGCGTTGTCCAAAGTATTTTTAATGAGGTGTTGACTAATTCCCTCGGGAAACTTTCCTGCAGTCTGACAGGTCTCATTGTTAGCATTCTACCCAGCCTAAATTTTCCCTTACTAGACTTCGTCTCAAACTGTTTTCCTCTTTCCTTGGTGTATTTTGCATCTTTCAAATATTTGTAGGCAGTTATCATATCCCCTTTTTAGCTGTCTGTCGGCCAAGTTAAACATAATTAGCTTTTTTAATCTTCCTCCATAAATCCAGCTTGCTTTCTTGAAATCCAGTTCCCTTCTCCTGCTTACGTGTCTTTCTGGTATGATGAAACTACATATTTTGTGGTTGTTTTTCACACGCTATCACTGATACCAGTAGGAAGAGACATCAGAAAATCAGACAGGAGATCAGGGATGGTTTCTATTCCAGGCTAACTTTCTGCTCTTCATAATAGCTTCACTGTCGAATAATGTAGGGTTTCTTTTGTGTATTTATATCAATTACTGTTTACGGATTTCAAACCCTGTGCAGTATTTTCAAAGCTAATCGCTGCAAGAGATTAATTAGGAACTTTGTGCACATTTCAGGGGCAGACTGGCCACAGTAGAACACTCCTGGAACGTTAATTTACCTGTCAGGAAAATTTGTTGCCTGATGGGGAAAAATGATGGTTTTCGAAAACAATTTAGCAAATATTATCCAGGACTGGTTTTTGTTTGGCATGAGGGAAGAAAGCGCTCCAATGTCCCAATGGCCCAGCACTCGCTCTCGGAGCATTGGCTACAGGATGCCAAAACTCCGTGTATCAGATCTGTGTAAGTAAGAGGGGAGCATTTCTCAGTATACACATCCCATAGGAGCAGATGGAAACTTAACCAGAGAAATGTTTTGCACACCTATTGACTCTGGCCACAGGCAATATCTATTTACCCATTCAGTCATTGTTTAGTATATAGCCAGATCTTTGGGGAGAAAGGGGCAGGGGGCTAAGTGTACACAGTGGACATGCATTGAGTATTCATATTCTCCAACCATTTTTAAAGTTCTCTTTGTGATCAAAAGACGTCAAGGACTTAATAACATTTTCCGTTTCAGACATGTTCCAGAGGGAGTCTGTCGAAATGCTGGAGAAATTAATCCATATGGAGAGTTTAAAGATGAACTGCCTTCAGGACTTGGGCTGCTCAGTTCTCAAGGTGACTCTGAAAATCTCAGTTTCATGTATTAGCAATAAATGACTGAAACAATTTCCTAAGGAATGCAATTGATTCTTCATCCACTGGAATGCTTGTACCAAGGTTGGCTATTTTCTAAATGATAAGCTGCAATTAAAACAGATGCAAGTCTGGTAAACATAACTTCAGTTTAGCAAAAGGGGCAGATTAGAAGCTAATCCTTTGTTTGCCCTTCATCATATACTAACAGCTCCTTCATTGTATGTGTATAGATTCATAGATTTTCACTGTGTGTCCCCCAAATACCGTAGCTATGACAAAAAGTATGAAGAGGAATCTGACTAGTCAGAATGCCTTCAGGCAAAGTAGTAACTGAAGCAGGAAAATCCCCGCTGCAAGAAAATCCCTCGAAGCAGCGGTAGAAATGTGCTCAAGTATAGGCCTCCTTCAATATTAATATTCTTCCTGAGGGAAGAAGTCTTTGTTCTCCAGGCCTCTTCACAGATTGTCAAGTCTCCCCTAAATGCAGCTGCAGAATGAGTGATCAGTGTGGCTCCTGAAGTTTTTTAAATTTGGGAATTTAGACAAAATGCTTTAATTACAATTTGATGGAAAGCTGAAAAAAAGGGTCTCTATTTTTCCAGCAGTTAGACTGTTTTCACAACTTTTCCTATGAGAATTTGTCTGTACCCAAAATCACTTAGACAGTAATTGTGCTATGCAGGTCTCCTGCTTCTCTGGTTTAGCTCACAAGAAGTTCATAAGGAATACAAGTGTGGAAAGTTGAGAGAACAATTCAAGTCCAAGCAAATGCAAATTAAAAGAGAGGGAGCTGCTATTGTTATTACAGTAGCTCAAAATGTCCTGAACAGCAGATATCACTCACTGACAGGAGCAAAGTCCTAGCTGATTTTCATTTCTTTTCCTGACGATGGCACTTCCGCAAGATCTGCCCAACACCACTCGCCATAGTCATCATGAAAGTGGAACAGAAGCCTGAACGCCACCGTGAGACATCTGGTATGAGTAATCATGACATCAAAGTTGTGCTTAGCTGAGGCCTGTGGTATAAATGTACATAAAAACTGCACAGCTGTGTGCATGCTATTGTACCCCCACAAAGAGTTCACAACCTGTGCTCCACGCAGACAGCAATGATCAAGAAGTATGGGGGTGGGGGGGGGGACGACACACAGAAGATGTAGGCTATGGTTTTATTCCTTAGTTCATCTTTATTTAATAAAAATAATATTATACCATTACTCATTTTTATGAACAAGGAGAAAGCTGGATGAGCAGCCAGGAGCAGATGCTCAACTGAAAGACATACATCTGGATGCAGGCAAGCTGGCCTCCCCATCTGCTTTAGCCGGCATAGCAGAGGCTGCTAGAGTGGCAGGTTACTGCAGGTCTGAGGTGTCCCTGTGTAACACTGTGTTCTTGTTCTGTTGCTCAGCAAACAAGATAGCCTTTGCTTGGCCTAACAGGGATTCCCAGTGCAGAAACCCACTGCTTTGTCCCTCCATCCTTCCCATACTTTGAAAATAAATTGCCTGCCCCAGCAGAAGGTGTAGATTAGGGGAGCCAGTGAGAATGAACTATGGGACATGATGTCCAGCTAAGAATTGTTCTCTGCAGTTGCCTGTGCAAACCTACAAACCAAATTAGCTTGGAAAAACTGGAGGAAAACATGTGGTCCTGGTGCCCTGGCCCTCAATCAGCAATGAGCAGCAGTGATCCCAAAAGTCATTCAGCTCAACGTGTGTGTGGAGCAGAGGATGTTCAGGAGGCACAACGCAGCAGGGATCTAGGGGGTTTCCTAGGAATGATGGCACATTTGGAGCAAGAAGATCTGGGCTTCTGTTGGAGGCTGCTGCTGACATTCCTGACACGTGCCTGTGCTGGGACTTGCTCCATGGCTCAAGGGGTGACAAAGAAAGTCAGGATGGAAAGAGCTGAGAAGAGAGTCCCTGCAATATCCATTTGCTTTGAGCTCTGGCTTTGCCTCTTTCCTTCCCTTCAAAGACTGTTTACTTTACTTTGGCACTTAAAAAGAAATCAAGCAGGTTAAAGGTCAGCTTTATTATTTTTGTTGGGGTTTTAAGAAGTCTAAACCGTAGCCTAAGGAGATTACCTATGCCATTTGGGAAAGACAAATCCGCATATAAATCCCAGTCATTCTAGATACAGGTGAGGATGGCCTGTCCACTACAGCAGGGAAGACTTTATGGGCTATAAAACCGAAAAATGACAGGGACACTGGATGTACTGGAACAACCTCACCAGCTTTTCTCACTAAGCTTGCTGATTGAATTCCTTCTGCTATATAATTATATAAAAGAAGATCAGGGCTGCCATTATAATCGTGCCAAAGTGTTCATTCATTATGCAGTAACTCCTACAATGATCCTACCAGAAATGGGAAGATTTTCTTCTGGAGCAAAGGGATAAGGTGGGCTTTGAGAGGCTATCAGCAGGAAAAGGAATAAAAACCAACGTGAAAATCCCTGGGGTTTTGCCAGTAACTTGAACAGGAGCAGAGCGAGCTGAATGCTTCTGAAAATCTCAGCTTTGATTTGTTAACAACCATTTGCATGATGGACTACTGCAAGCCATTTATCTGCAGAAATAAATACTCAAACCAGAAGAAAACAGGACATAGCCAGGCAAACTGTGGTTTGTACCAAAGCTTCAGATTTGCTGAAAGACAGATGCATAATATTCCTTAGTTTTTTGGGGTTTTTTTTTCTGGAAAACCACTACTGAAGAGTTTTTGCCAGCCTCTTTTTGTTCATGTCAAAAAATAACACTGAAAACTGACCTTTGGGGATTTTCCTGGGTAGCATTTCACTGTCAGATAGAAAGCCATACCCCCGAGTCAGCAAGGAATGGGCAGGCCTACCTTTAAACGTGTGAAAGTTATTTATAAGGGCAATTTACCGAATCAGGCCTCATATGAGAGAGGTAAGGGGGGAAGATTTCATAAAAGGACTAAACTACAGGAAATCCTGGCAGAGTTATATTTAAAATGACACATATGCCCCCTTCCCACCCTCCCTTTATAATGAATTTATTAGTTGCAGCAAAACTCTTCTTTATAAAAGTGGTGGTGGTTTGCCAGAAGAGGGACTTCATGTGGCTGCTGCCAATCTGGTGGTAGACTTATGCTAAGGCAGAGTATGAAATCCAAGCAAACACTCCAAATATCAGTACAGAACAGATTACTGGAAGTCTTTGTTATGCTAATAGCAAGTTGGGCCCATAATTTCCTGAATGCTGGCAAAGTCAAAGAAGCAACCACCAAGACGTGCAAGGTAGACTGAGTGCCTGCATCTGCTGTCTCCTCATAGGAACCACTCATCCTCTAAAACCCAAACCTTGCTAGGGTGTCCCAAGTGGACACTCAGGAGCTGTGCTACCTAAAACATTTATAAACCCCTCGCCTGAACATACATTGAATTAGCCCAACACAAGAGCACATCTGTCTAACAAAAACTTGTTCTGCTGAAAGACAATGCCTGCAATTACTGGTAAGAAGACCACATTTGGTTATTTTTTGCAATTCTTCCCCATCCCTTGAAGCAAGCAGAAATAACCTTCCAACAATAGTCTATTTCTCCTTGGCTTGATCGGAACAAAGGCTTTCTATTCACATGCATGTGAAAGAGAGAGTGGGTATGTTTGTGGTGAAAGATCAAATCTCTCTTCTGAAATTTGCAGTGGGTAAGGCGAATTGTAGCAGCTCTGAGGCTTCGACTGTCCTTCCAGCCAACTAAATGTTTGTTTGGAGTGTTTAACAGGAGCGAAGAATATATATACCACAGCAGAGGACTGAATTAATCTAGAGCCTCCTGATGCTTCCAACACATTTCCCTACCAGTGAGAAGTTAGCCAGTAGATCTGGGAATATACCACTAGATATGCAATGTTCAATGCAGGCAGCATGGGCAAGCTTGCATAAGCCATGTAATTCCCGTTTCATTTCTCAGACTGACTTGAGCATTGTTTCTGTAATAGGAGGACCTTGCTTCAGCTTTTGACCAGGGCTTCTCCAGAAGAAATGGTTTAAGGGGGGAAGACATTCAAACTAGATGCTGGAATTCTTGTCTCAGCAGTACCAGCTTCACCAAATGAAAAGCCAGATAACTCTGCAGTCAAGGGCTATAGTTTTAATTAAGGTGTAGTGAATGCATTGACAAAAACAGCTTTTCTGCTGTTTGGAGCAATCAGGTTCTCTCACAGCATGTGCATTTTTGGAAGTGTTTTTTAGAGGTGGCCTCTGTATCAAGAGTGATTTTGCAGGTGTTGGGGGCCGTGCTTATGTCAGAGGGCAAAATATGCAGGTCTTCCTTTCTTTGCATGGCAGAACTTGAACAAAAGCTGTCCCTGGCAGCTCCATTCAAGCACGTTATGGGCTCTGACCCTTCTCTTATGCTACAGTTGTCTTTGTAACAGGACTCCCTGGAGGGGCTCTCAGAGCTCTCCCTCTGCCTGCTCTCAAGCAGGATCCTATCCTCCCCATGCAATATTGGAGTTCTGCTGAAGCTGGTGACAAGGTACAAACTTGCGGCTCTTGCAGGCAAACCCAACTGCTTGTACTTGCCGTGGGAAAAGTGATGAGGGAGGCTCCAGTAAATCTGCTTCAGTTTTAGAGTGGAACACCAGGAGGAAACTGGTTTATTCACTTACCTCCAGTGCAAGAAAAGACTGTCCCTCTGCTCTTTCACCAAGACGAAATGTAGCCTCTACTCTGCCTCACTTTCAGTAATCTTCAATAGTTCTCTTTCTTCCACAGTTACCTACCTAAGCCATTGCCAGATCAGGGCCTTAATTTGGAACTTTTTAGAAAACAGCATTTTGGCTCTGGCAAAGTATGATGGCCACTGAAGTGATTTCTTCATAGACCAGGTGAATTTGTTCATGTACTACCTATTTGGGCTGTTCGTGCCTGTCAAAGGAGGGCAATTTCTGTGTCCATCCAGGTATGGATTGATCTGTATGCTACTGCCACCAATCTGCTGGGATACACTGGGTTAAGACCACATTAGAAACATGACCAACAGGCACTACCTCACTTCCCTAAGGAAACAGAAGATTTATTGAACTATACACAAGCTCTAGGTTGCTAGGAGCTTTGCAAGTGTCTTGTTTGCAAAGCGCTGAGGCTCGCTGTCCTCGAAGCAGTATCCCAAGTCATCCAATCCCAGGCAGCTCAAACTGGCTTCTCAGAAACATGTATTTCTAAAACCACTTTTGAAACTCCAGAACTCTTCATACAAGGAAATCAATGATGAGCATGTGGGATCGGAAAACATTCCCACTGAATCCAACCAGAATTCCACAATAATATTAACGTGCTTGCCCAGGTTGGGTCAACATCAGTTTGCACTATGTGGGGATGTAGTACTTGACCATTGCCCATTGAGGCAACTTGACTGTTGCCTCTTTCCACTCTGACACCATTTTTTTCCTGGGAGCACAGGGGATTAACTACCTTGGGGTTTCTAAGGGACGGAGCTGACCGAACATTCCTTGTGGCACTGAGTTGCATGGGAATTTGGCAAATCTCTCTTCTCAGGCAGCAGATCCCTCATCTCAAGAAATCATCCGATTAAACTGTCAAGCTCTGGGACGTGCGGCTGAAGAGAACACCAGAGTTTGAAGGAACATTTAAAGAAATACCGATAATTCCCAGCGTAGCCGGGATGATGACACACACTCTGGTCCTAGCAAAGTTGCCTGGCAGGCAGCTAGGGCTTTGTATGTAAATATAAACACATATTTACATATTTCCACCATCTGGTAAGAATTTGTTTTCCCTTTGGTTCTATTTAAAGTATGTCTTGTCCTATTATCTCTGAGGCTGTAACTGGGAGGGGTCTCTCAATAAACTCTATATACTGCACAGCCACAAGACAAACTCTCGCTCCTGCCTGGCTTTTCAGCCAGTTCTACAGCTGTTCCTTGCTTGTATTTCTGAGCGCAATAGTGTCTCCCCAGCTGATGGAAGAGGCACAGTTTTCTAAGCGGATTCCTGCCAGGTAGGGTGTAATCTCATCACCAGCTTCCAGGGATTGATATTCAGTTGGTCTAACCCATTTGTCCTGGCAGCCCAGCTTTGTAATCGTTCCTAGGCATGGTGTCTCCTTCAGAGAGAGCCATTAGCTCAAGGTCCTATTCACAGTTTCTGCATCCAGGAAGATGCTGCAAAAGCATCGTAGCTGGAGAACTAGACTGAGCCTTCAGCGTCCAAAGCAGAGGTGACAACACAGACAGGGTTAGTGCTGCAAAAGCATAGTTCAACCCACCATCCTGACAGGATATTATGCAGCCTACGGAGCAAAACTAAAACAGGGCAGCAAACAAGATTTGGATTACATGAGAGACTGAAGGACATTACTCATGTTAAATAAAAACAGATGAAACGAAAGGGGAAAAGGCAAGGCGAAAACTTCAAGGCAGGTTGATGCCAACGCTCCCACATGGTCTCTGTACAGCAAAGGCTTCAGGCTGGGTGTGCACTGTGCGAAAGCTCAGGCCTGAGTTTTCAGAGGTGCTCAGCGACTAAAACCCCTAAGTTCATGCTGGCAGTAGAGCTGCTTTGCTGAATGAAGAAGTAAGGTGATGTCCTGACCTGCAAGCGCATCTACAGCCAACAGGACTGATTTCCTCATTTACATGGAAGTCACCTACCTTATCCCTTTGTGGCCTAGTGTGCTTCTTCTCAGTGTGAGCCCTAGGCCCAGCCACGAACCAGGTTGAGGAGCCTTCTGGTGATGCATAAAATTCTCTTGTAAATTGTTTTTCCAAGGAACAGTTAAGCACCGGTGCAAATACATACAATGTCCTTAAAAGTGCAGGGTTCTGCATGGTGAATCAAAGGGTTTTCTGCACCGATGAAATTCCAGGAAATATGGGGCAGGGAGCAAGAGCTAAAGAGAGATGGCCAGAAAGAAAATGCTCAGATTATCTATCCAAAAAAGTTGCTTCTCCAGCCAAATTACTCAGTCTTTTATGAGAAAGATGTCTTGGTTTGGCAAGGAGGAAAAGACAGCTCCACCAGACAACAGCAATAATAATGATAAACACGCCTTAGTTGAACACTAAAAACCATTAATCCAGGGGAAACATGACTTGCTGTCTTCCATGGTAAAACTTCCAGTTGAAACCCTGAAACGACTAACCCTGGGACAGGTACCGGAGAGCCTGGACTGATGCTAGCAAACACCAGTGTTTCTCTTGGCTCAGCAGAAGCATTTCTGCACATTTGTCTCCAGAAGCATCTCATTAAAATGAGATGTGAATCACAGAGGTAAGTGATTAACTGAAGCAATAAGCTTATCACATACACTGAATTTACATGAGTATTGGACTTCTCCCTTCATCAGACTGCTTATGACTTACCCTGTAGCTATAACTGAGGCTCTGGTGTTGCGAAGTTTATTGTTACCTCATCCTCATGGAGTCAGTAGCAAATTTAGCTGTAAACACATTTGTCTGCGGTAATTAAAAATGCCATCTTTTCACCTCAATTTAGCGCCTTACTTTCACAGTCCCTGAAGTCTCTAAATGGGGACCAGTCTCCTCTGTGAGAAGAGTCACACAAATCAAACGCAATCTTCTATGGCTAGAAATAGTGCTGAATCCCTTCGCTCTGAACTTGGCTTCTCACGCCAGCACTAGGGGCTGGCTGTGGGCTTCACCTCTGAGCTGGTGACAGCACTGGCACAGATCTGCCTCACGCTGTATCAGCACAAGTTCTCTCCCTCTCCACCAGTGACTTGGGGCTGGCGATCTTTGAGGAGCCTGTAAGTTTTTTGCGCTGGCCTCCAAGTGCTTTACTCACATATGGAAGTATCACTCAGCATCAGGGAGTGCTGCTCAGTGAGCTTGCCCCTGGCCTTCAGGGATCCCTGGTATTATCACACAGCATGCATACACAGCCTTTGCAGCATCAGAAATTGAGATTATCAACTTTTAGAGGCAAAGAAAAGGAACGGACCACTACTGCTTTTGTCACTCAGCCATGTAGCTCCCAAGGCTCTTGTCTTGCTTCCTTGCTCCTGCCTTGCCCAGTCCATAAAAATTCAACAGTTCTTGAGAAACACTGGAATCCCCATAGAGCAAACTGGAAAGAAGACCAGGTCTGCCTACAGACCTACTATGTGACTTCAGCTAAGGCATATCACTGTACACTTACCTCCTTTAAGAAACAGGAAAACGAGACGCCCTCCTCCCCACCCCACAGCATGCACTTTGAGAGCTGTACAAACGTGCATAATTACTTAGTGCTTGCCACATACACGCGCCATACACAGCCATCCAGAACTTGCTTCCTAAAAGTCATTATTTTCAAAACAAAACAAATGGTTTGCCCCCAACCTTGCTTTTTTTCCTACTGTGCTAAAAAGAACAAAAAAATGTTGTTTCATAATTGCTGTTACAGAAGAGACTTCCATTACAGTTTCCAGCACCCACACAGTTAAGACCTCATTCACCTCAGGTACAAGAACACGTGTGCTGACTTTGAATATATACAATTTCCGACTCAATTAACATACAGCAGCTAATCATTCCCTTTGTAATGTATTAGCGGCTGTTTGCCTTTCTGCATCATTGGCTTTTCCCCTTTATTCCCACTGGTTTGAAAGCAGTTGTCCTGAATAAATCTAGCACCTACAGCCCTGGCTTCTTGCTTTAAAAAGCTCAAGAGAGAGAAAATTAATTAGAAAAATGAAAGCCTTTTCTGCATGATATCCAAACCTTGGATCCTAATCCAAACCGCCTGTAATTTAAAAAGGAGAATATACACCACAGGTATCTTGGCTGGCTGCTCCAAGGCTGAAGTTTAATGGTGCCTTGCTCAGAGCCAGCGTTAGGACATTGCCAACCATTTACTTTAATTTAACAAGTCCCCAGCACACGCAGCATACCTAACACCCAGTTTCCCTTATGACGCCCTCCCCTTTTCCAAGAAAAACAATCTAAAGCCTTCTGGTTATCAAGGGGACTCCAAAAAAAAAAGAAAACTGACTCCCTTTTTCCCTCTCACCAGCTGATTAGGCTGGCTGTTCTGAGCCATCTGACTGCGATCATCCCACATCTGACAGCAGCCACCAGTCTTCTTTGCCCAAATAACCCCTAATTTATACGAACAGGAACATCAACACTGTCAATAAACTGTCCCTTTCCCTTCCAGAGAGGGGAAAGGACTGTGGCCATCTATCCCTGGGCTACAGATGAGTTGTGCCATGCAGGGTCAGCCAGCCTGCTCTGTCTCACCTGCACAGCACACCTAGCCCACAAACCTCATTCTTCTTGAGCAGAAAAAACCCAGTCAGCTATCCTTTTCCACCAAACACTTCTATAGCTGAAAGCTCTGTGTGTTCTGCAGTGCCAAATGCTTCGTAGCACGGGAGTCTCTGTGGCCACCCACAGTATATTCAAATGCACAAACGAGCCAAGAAGCTTTGCATAAACAACTTGGTACAATGTGCTGAGATGCTGCTGTATTTCTGCATGACAAGCTCATTACCATTTGGCCTCAGCTTATGCTGATGTACAGTGGAAAAGAAAAGGGAGAGAGACTCTTCACAGTTACATTAATTTCCTTTTATTTAATAAAAAACAGTATCAGATTAAAAATACAAACACTTCGGGTGATTATCCAGCGTTTTCCCCTGTGTGCCTCGTAGAGCTCAAACCAACCAAGGATTGGGAGAAAAAAAAGAACAAAACCAAAAAAAGAATAACACCAGACAATTTTGGCCGGAGCTGTAAAATAATGTTGCACCAATTAAATTACACCAAATATATTATTATACCTTTGAAATGGCTTTCAGACCAATAAATAAAAAAAAAAAAAAGAGACAAATTCAAATAAAAAAGTCAACTTTGTATTACAAAAAAATTAAATAAAAATCACAACACTAATAATAACAATGTGCAGTCAAGTTTGTTTTCTTTTTTCTTCTCTTCTAGGAATGATAACATGCCAGTAAACATGTAACATGCCAGTAACATGCCAGTAAATCCCTACGTAACATTTCCAGTTTGGCAGCAAGCAGGCACTCACTCATTCACATTTGTACACAAGGAAGCAGGCCTGGGCAAAAGCCTCAGGAGGTAGGAGCCTTCAGTGCTCCTCACTTCCTGGCCACGGCTGGCTGAGTTCCCTTCCCTTCATCCTAAAACCTCTCTAAATGCATTCAAGGTTTAGCACCAGATCTGCAGGGAAGGTGTCAATCAGCGCAACCCCACCAAAGTGATGCTCCATCATGCCAACAGGACAGCACTGATTTACACCAGCTGAGGATCTGGCTCTCATGGTCTTGGTCACCAGTTAAATGCCATGGCTGCAAAGCACATCATCCTTGTTTCAGACAGGCCACGGAGACTATATCCAGTTGTTTTAAAATGCACCACAGCAAACTTGTTAACTCAATACACTGCAAAATGGGGTGTTGATATGGGACGGGCTAAAAGAGCACATGCAGGGCCTGTGAGAAAATAGGACAGCTGAGTATCATACAGAGAGGTACACATCTGTAGAGAAAAGACCCGCAGTTGCCCTTCCTGAGCCAAAGTCCAATTGACTGCATGAGAGCACGTCTCTCATAAATTTCATGGTATTGATGTTGTTTATTCCAGGGCCAAATTTGGTCCAGTGTTTCACAATTAGTAAAGGTCCTCCACAGAGGCAGTTTCACTGATTTAAGAAACTCAGGCTTGCTCATCTTTATGCTAGACAGCCCAGCTGATTTTTAGGAGGAACCAGCAGACTTAAGTACCATGATATGCCGAATGAGGAATCTGCAAGTAAAATAGCTCCTTGCCCTAGACACCAGTCATTTATGGGGTTATCCCCAGCTCCCAGGGAGTCCCCAGAGGAACTCTATTCTGTTTCCTTGTGTCGCTTAGGATTTGGGATGCAGTGGGCCAAATTCTGCTTTCAGTTCCAGTTACAGGGTAGGAGTGAGAACAGAGCTTGCCCCTGGGCGTATGTGTAGACGTAAGTTTTGCAGCTGTGGATCATTTGACATCATAGGCTGAAACCTGCCACTGACTCACACCAGTGCACCTCCAAGAAAGCCAGGGGCTATGTGCTCATGGAAATGAGACTGAAATGGGCCTTAAGATTCCAGTTTGCCCAGGCCTGTCAAACACACAGTGCCTTTCTGACATAGGCTTACATTCAGGTAATCCAGTAGACCCATGTGGTACCTTTATGGGAGTTGAAGCCTTCAGTTTGGATAGTGAGTTGTTTGAGAACACAAACCCATATCTTACTTTTTTTTTTTTTCAAACTGGTATCATTGCACACGCAGTACCAGCTACACTATATAGAGAGGCCCACAGTTTTATGCTATGTTATCAAATCTACCATTATCATTTCATCACTCAATTCTTTCCGCTCCATTACTACTAACTAGAAACATTTTCATTTGGAGAAAGGCATCTTCCCACTAACTTTCTGACCTCTATCCACTTCCTACATGCTACAACCTTTTCATTACCTAACATCCTGGTTGCAAACTACCTGTTACCCTCAAATACTATAAGGTGGCACCTTGCTGACAGCGACTGAACTCTAGATTGGAAGATTAGTTAACCCTTGAGATCCTTTGTTAGATCCATCTTTGTCTGGGCAATCATCTGGCTGGCCATTTTGAGAGGCACAAACTGAACACAGAGGCTGAAATGCCTTAAAAGGCCATTTAGCAGCTGATAACATCCATTCCTTCCAGTTCCCATTATCATTTCTGTGACTGTGAAAGTTGCAAACAATCTTAGGGCCTCCTGCTTGCTGAAGAGCAATGGCTTAGGGAGGGGTCAGATCTGAAAGCCTGCTCCACTGCTTGTCCACATACACTTTGTGAGGTTATTCTAGGGTGAGTCTCTCAAGTTATCTGTCTCGGACAGCATTCAGAACCTCTCATGCCATCCTGGTGGAAGGGACTGTGGTGACCACCTAGCCAGGCCTCCTGCATAATGCTAGCCAAAGGTTCCCAATGTGCAATGACTGTATCCAGACAAATAACTTCAGGGAGAAACAACGGCTTTCTAAAAGACATTCAAATTTGACTTGAAGAATTCAGCTCATCTCTTGATAAAGCTAATCTATTATCAATTACAAACCTCCCAAAACATGCGTCGCTCACTTCCAGTTTTAATTCTGTCTAGCTTTGACTTTGAGCTATCAAGTCTTGATGCTTTTGTCTGCTAGATCCTGATGTGCTTTTACCAAGTATACAAAGACCAAAGGTTTTTCTCTGGTCAGGTAGGTAATATTTTGAGGACACAACATTAGAGAAGTGTGAGATGGCTTTGGGGCTACTTTACTAGGAGTTCAGCTAAGAAGACAGAGCCAGCTCCTTTGAAGCAAAATCTACCACTGTCAGCAAATCAGTGACCCGGCTTACTCCATCACAAAGGTACACAGAAAAACTCCCTTCCCTCCTTTTCCATCTTCCCTCCGCTAGTTGAGCTTGTTGCAGATCTCTAGGGCTTTCTTGTAGACCTGAGTCACATCATCCATGTCTGTGAGAAGGGAAAAACTGCTGTCCCCCAGACGGTTGCGATAACGCTTTAGATACTGTGGCCGTGGTCGGTTCTGAATTCCTTCGAAGTCTTGGATCTGGAGGAAATTTTCAGCAGAGACACAGCTCCGTATCCTCTGTCTGTTTGGCCTGTTCTCTTGCAAATCCAGCAAATCAAAGGAGTCACTGGACAAAATACTGTCATCACTAATCACGCTGGAGGGGCGACTGTAACTTCGAGGTAATACATCTCCAGGCAGGACCACTTCTTCCATAGCCTCCAGTGTTGGTGTGTCAGGGCTAATCAAAGCAGATTCAGTGCTGCTGGTAGAATACTTGCTGTTATGTTTTAAGATGCCCTTACGCCTGCAGGAATGGCTGTAAGACCCATTTCTGGATGGCTCAGTGACCCCTGGAGAAGTGTCACTATTTACTGTCTCATCATTATTGTCCAAGAGTTCAGAAGATTCACTTCGTTCTGGAGAAGAGTAATAGCCGGACTCCCTCTGCTGAGTCTTCTTTAATATTCCTTTTTTTGGCATTAGTGAAGACTGCTTAGTGCCATATTTGCCCGCTACCTCTCCCTCCACAACACTTTTAATGGCTATGCCAGTCCTACACAACTCTTGCTCCAGCTTAAAAGCAGAGGGTAACACTGGGCTGACCACTCCTTCAATGAAACCTGCACTGTGAGATCGATGTTCGCTGTTGCTCCTTTTCTTCAGGATGCCTTTAGGTCTCTTGGAGGTGGGTTTGGATGTATTTTCAGCTCCTCCTTCCTGGATGGACTGTGCAATGTCATTTTCCTTTTTTGACTTTTTCAGAGACCTTTGTCTCTCTAGTGTGACTTCAGGACCTTTGGGCTTAGAAAGGCACTTCATTTTGGTATCAGTCTCTGGTTGGAGGCCAGTAGAACGGTGATGCCAATCAATGAACCTTGCTAACAATGGGGACTCGGAGTCCCTCATGGCATCACAGTCACAAACACTACTCTTATAGCCCCAGTTCACCCACCAGTGGTTGGCAATGTCTTCAATGGTTGCTCGACGTTCAGGGTTCACCATCAGCATCCATCTGATAAGACCACGAGCATCTACGGACAAAGAATGGAATATAACATATTTAGGTACGGACACTCTTAGTTTCATCAGTTTAAAATGTAAGTGTGAAGCCAATCAAATGAGCAACAATAATGCTTCTTACAACAGAAGTGAATGAGGGCAAAGCTTTGGCCACCAGTCAACACTGGAAAATGGATTTGAGTACTAGTTCTTATCAGAAGAATATGATTCACCCAAGAAATGTACACTGGGTTATCAAATTAATACTCATACTGTATTAGTCAATGATTAGTTCCATATTACTGAAAGACGTCAGCAACCTACTGACTTTAATAACTGCAAATCTTAGAGGAAAACAAAGGGGAATAGGGACAGTGTAAAAGATCTACACATTACTGCTTTCACATTTACTTTTTCCATAAACAGTGTAGTCTCCCGTATATTTTAAAGGTATATTTTCAAATGATACAATATTTGTTTAAATATAACGTATAAACAGATTTTTAAGGCTGTACAGAGTCATTATAATCAATGACCTGGACTTAGTTGATGCTATTCTGTCAGGTGACTGCTTAATGTGTTATCCTCCAAGTAGAACTAAATGTGAACACAGTGGCATTAATTCAGATTTTGGCTTGCCTTCTTGGATAAGAGACTGCATTGCTCTAACCATTCATGTTCGCTCTGCTAGTGATATACCACAGTGTAGTTAGCGAGGACTGATCTGTACCAGTATGTTGTATCAGTTTACAGCTTGTCTGAACAATTCCACTTGCAACAGCTAACAGACCTTTTCCACTGTCATAGATCTGTTTAAAAGAGCCCGTTGCAACTTCCCCAAGGCAATAAAATCTATCTGCTACAAAACTTCAATTTCAAAAGGGCTTTTGGTAAATGCTGCACCCAGATAGGAATTGATAGCAAATGAAACCAATAGGGGAATGAGGTATTTTTTTTTCTTCATCACTCTAATATGACATCAAAACATGTCAGAAGGGGCAAGGCAAACCCTCCATTATGAATTCCTGTCAGCTCAATATGTTGCCCTCACTCCTTTTTTGTACCTGAGGTCTGTGTTGGCTCACGATACTCTCCACTGCTGATCTGCCTGATGAGATTTTTGTGATCGAAGCCATCAAAGGGCATCGTTCCATAAACCAGAGTGTAAAGCAATACACCGAGGGCCCAGCTGTCAACCTGAAATACAGAGGCAACCCATGTGAAGCCCAGGAAAGCTGATCCCCACCCTTCTCCTTGCCTTTAGAACCGCAAGAGCAGCATCACATCCAGCTGTGCCTACTGATGGGCAAAACCGTATCTAACATCTGACTAACCACAGACAAAGCAAATGAAGGGAGCTTTGAGAACTCACAGTATGGGAGAGACCCAACCAAACCCACATATGAAATAACACTAGCATTAAGACTAAACCTCAAGAACACCATCATCAAAGACATCCCCATACCACCACAGAAAAACTGACCCTTCTTACCTCTGGGCCTCTGTAAGGTCGTCCATTAACTATTTCTGGGGAAGCATACAGTGGGCTTCCACAAAAGGTCTGCAAAAACTTGTCTTTGTGGTAAAGGTTGGAGAGTCCAAAATCAGCAATCTGCAAATAGAATTGCACAAGGCATCTGTAGTATTAATGTTATCTTAATGCAACAGAAAATCCTTTATCAGGAAAGACTTAGCTATATTTGTCCCTTCTGGAGGGCAGGGATCTCGACATGGAAAATCTCTCAGGTTCTCTGGTCAACCCATTATTCTATGATTTTTTTACTTTTCTCTCTAAAGATCCTCCAGAGAAGGAGAAGGGTCCCTAGGTTAAATCCCCCAGATTAGGAGCAAGGATGCTTTGGTTCCATTCCCAGACAGGTCACTGGCTGACTACACAACTATCAGTCAGTAATTTTATCCTGGATGAACTGCACATACTTGCAAAGACAATCTTATACTGGGAGGCACTGGGCCTGCTGTCCACTGATTGCTCTTCACCTTGTACAGTCAGTAGCAAAGGAAAGCAAAGCAGAAAGTACTACCGTTCTTATCACACACATGCAAGCCAAAAGCCAAGACCTTTAAATCCAACAGGAGGAGTGAAACACAAGTGTCACAGGAAACTAAGCTTTACAGAAGAAGGTGGTTTTTGAAATTATCTGGAATTTTGCTACACTTGAAGGGGGAAAAGTGAGGAGCTCTCTGACTCTTCCAGATTCAGGGACTCCGGCTGAGAAATCTGAGCTGTTAAGCACATGAGATGTCTATCATGAGATAATAAACACAAGTCTGGTTCCTAACTGGAAACAATAGGCCCAAATCCGGCTTTCCCAACACAAACAAAACTTCCCCTGAGACTTTGGGAATTTTGCCTATGTAGGAATTGTAGGATCAGGTCCAAATATTTTGTTTACTTCAATTCTTTGGTTTTGTTCTTACAAAACAAAGGCTGAGGATAGCAACACTAAATACTCCCACAACCTTTGCATTTCCTTTGTTTCTCTAGCACAAGGCAACATATCTCAATTTTTATCTTCTTTAAAACCCAAACACTTCTGATTCCCAGAGATACTTTTATTACTGCTCACTATTGACATAAGGTGTACATAAAAGACTAGCATTAAAAGCCCAGGTGTTAAAGAAGTATTATAACTGTAAGAGACAGGACTTTTCTCTGGGTTTTCTTCACCTTATTTGGTCTTTCATACCAGAAAGAAATTAAATCCTAGGAATTATCACAAGAGAAAATTCAAGAAAATACAAATTGAACAGAAAAGGATTTACCAGCAGCATCATTCATTCCTGCTTTCTAAAATGCATGTCATCAGTGCCTCTAATACCTGTTTTAATTGCAATGTCTAGTGAACTCTTGGGAGACATAAAGTCTTCGTCTCTACTATCTAAACTCCTACAGACACACCTAAAAAATGTCACAGTTGAGACCAAAATGAACAAAGCTGGTGATGTATGGAGAGAAGTTCCCAATTTTCTTTCTCTAACCCCAAACAGAAACATGCATATACACACTTCATAAATAGATATATATATAGGTATATATAGATACTTTCACATTACAAATAAAAACATTTTAAAAAACTATCATTTTCACAGAATTTTTAAAGTCATAGACCAAATATGAGATTTCATGCTTTGCCTTATTTTATTTTGATGTTCTGCAGGTGTTCCACTGACAATCTGGACTCATACTATCCTGCTCAAAGAGTATCTGATTCTTGTTCATTAATGTTACTGTATCTCCCCATGCCCATTCATAGTTTGCATTCACTCAGTCCCTGAGACAGTGTATTATCAACCCGCAGCAGAAAATTCAACCCTTAAATAAATGTGGTTTGTAAAAATCTTCACTGTATGGCTGGAATGTCATTGAAAACAGCTGGTGTACAACTGCAGTCTGCAAACATATTCTCATGGCTCAGATTGCACTTAATTGCCCTAAATTCCACTTTCTTATCAAATCACCCCGCCTGGCTTGCAGGAAGTTGGTTTTAAGCCTTATGAAGTGTGCCCTGTCAATCAGGGGAAGAATGGGATCATTTCAAGTGTTAAAAATTCCTGCTGGTCATAGAGTTTTATTTTAGTTCAGGATGCAGCTAAGACAAGGACAAACACTACACAGTGTGATTCCTTAAGAAAATACATTCCCTTAACACCATGGAATGTATAAAATGCGTGTGGATGTGCATGAATATATATATAGGGACACACATACCATTGTTCGCACTAAGAAACTCTCAGACTTGGGTATTCATGTTTTCATTTTGACCATTCCGGAAAAGAGTATTTATGTTACAGCCCACTCCCATACTCACAGACTGATGTTTATCAGCTTTTCCCATTAAAACTGTCATGCCCCCCAAAACAAGATTAATAGAAGCCAACATTACTTCATGTTCTTGGCACTTAAACGGACCTAAGGCATCAAGTCAAAAAAACTTCCTAAATTGGGAGGAGCAAGGAAATTGACTTTTATTCCACTCGCTTCAGGAGGTGTATGTTTCATATTTACTGTTAACTATGATAAACCAGATGTAGTTTATTGTTTAAGTGTGGACTATAAATTCCATGCAGTTCACACTCAGAAATTGTCAGTTTTATCCCACTTAAGAATCTGTCCCTCTGTACTGCAGACAGAGAAATAATTAGGTCTCTTAAAGCAAATGAAACGTATGTGCAGTCAGTGAGATTTCCAGCAAGGTAAATCCCAATTACATATACTTACTCTGTAAATATGAAACCCTCATGGGTTTTTAGTGGTTAGTCTGCTTGGTGTCCCCTTACCAGCCCAAGAGAAAGCGCAGTTAGTAGGATTATGTTACTATTATACTTGCATTTTTCTCTCATTCTATCAATTTGGGGTTGATCACACAGTTTACGTCAATGTCTGCTAGACATCTCTTTTAGGTGCAATTCCCAGCCCAAGATCCTCCACAGCCCTGCTGTGAACAACGAGGCCCCCTTCATTATGCCAGGTTACATGACAGAGGTATCCTTGGGGATAGGCTGGGAAACAGGGCAGGGACACTGTATTTGGATAGGCCAACGAGAAGCACTAATTCCCTGGCTGCAGCGCTGGGCAGCAGTTTCTCTCCACATCCCTGCATGCAGTTTTGGAGAGAGCTGAAGTGCCTGGGGATGTGAGGTCCTCATCATGCCGAATTGTAGGAGCTATGGGTGAATGGAGGCAGCTACATCCTCACCCCACTGCTATTTCTTCTAGCAAGTTCATACCTACAATGAACCAAAACCTAGTATCCTCAGTGTTTTTAAAACTGATGAAGAGAAAAAGGCACTACAAGAAGGCTTTCTGAAGACCACCAAAGGCAGATGCCTAAAACCATCATGAATCTCTTCCCAAAAAGGGCTTTCTAACTCACCAACTCAGTGAAGCAATTTGGAGCTACCTTAGCCCTAGTGCTTGTCTGACCCTGCCATCTCCAGCTGTGCTAGGATTATGAATAATGGTATCCTTTCGATGGGATGAAAATGACAGCGAGAAGCTGCTGTGCCACTGCAGGGTGGGGGCAGCAGCTGTACCCACCCCAGGGCAAGCAGAAGGGGCAGCTCTGAGTTACCTGAGCTGGAGGGTCTGTCACCAAGCGCAAAACAGAGTAAATTCTAAGGTGAACTGCGCTGTCAGCAGCTGGCACATGAATGTGAGGAAGGAGAGGTTTGTACATGCTGCAGAAAACCTTACTTCATTGCCACAGTATTTCTTTAAAGAACATGGCACCATGAGCAAGGTAAGAAAGCAAAGAACGCTCTTCTGCCCTAAAAGGCTGCAGTGTTTTAGGAAGGTTTAGCAACAGGATTTTGCCCCAGTACTGACTTCCACAAACAGGGTAGGTCCCAAGAGAAACATTCACACTCAGGGTTTCTGCTGCACAGTTGAGTGTGTATCTGGGGAGCAAGACAAGGCACTGTTTGATTAATTGGCTGGATGAATTCCTTGTACCCCATGCATCTGTGTGCATGTTCAGCCTCACAAGTGTTTTAAAGTCACTTTATTCACTTGTGATTTGCTGCATTTAGGGGTTTCAAGTAATAGTTTGCAGGAAATATTACCACAAACACCAAGTCCCTGAAAAACATAATTATACACCACAGAGCAGATTACTTTCCTCCCCTCATCACCTTCCACCTCTGGCCTGTGGACCTGCAGAACTCTTCAAAATGCATAATTTTATGTCAGCCTCCAGACACTGGTGTTTCAGAGTTGCTGTACTCCAACATGACTCCATTTCCAAAGACTTTTTTGTCACTACCATACCTCCATACACTGCTTTATGACCTTCATATAATTAGCTAAGATTTAAGAATGGTTTCCAAGTTAGCATAGTATCACGTAAAATGGCTTGGGGCCCTTTTCGGTCAGATAATAATTTCTAATGGATTACATGTTCTCTTCATTTCCTGTTCTGAAAGTATTACTTAATCACTATACACAGATCTAATTTTACAACATCTTATTTGCTCCTCACATTGCTATGACATGTTTGTGTATAGCCTAATGTACAGATCACTGGTTTCTTCAGAAACATGTATTTAATTGCAGATTGCACCCAAGACCAAAGGGATTCCTTTCATTTTCTCATTCTTAAAATCAAATTGCCAATGTTGTAAGTGCTTTGTAATCCACTGAATGAAATATAAATAATGGGAAAGTACAGATAAGACTATCACTCCATTTCTAAAAAATGCCTTCCACTGAGTATTTGAAGCCATTAGTCAATACCAAACCCCAAAATGCATATTTCTTTTTTTCTGCCTGAATAAACCATATACAAATACTGTCAGAATGAGGACCTGATAATTTTACTCCTAATAAATAATGTACTATTCCATATGTGTTTCCTTGCCAACGGTTACTGTTTGGTGAAACAAAAAGAAGGAAGTAACATGGAAACCACAGTAATGTACTCAGAGCTTCAGTATCAGGGAAGTACTGGCAGTGTGCTTAACATCAAGTATTCAAAGCTGATCTTAGTCATGAGGTGTAAAAAACAGACAGCAGGGAGAAAAAGGAAAACAGTACAAAAAGTCATCTCTTTAAGTAATCCAAATTCAAGCACTACCGACAGCAAGATGTATGAAATACCAACTGCTTCCCAAGTCCTGTCTGGTTTTCAGCTTCATGAGACCCTTTGCAGAAACAGTTGTTATGGGACAGCAAGGGAGCTTGCAGCCACCTACCCATGCCATGGCAGCCTTGCCCTTTCAGGGGTGTACCTTACCGTTCGCAGAGAAGAACCTAAGGAAAGGCTGGAAATAAGCAAAATACCTACAAGGCAGCTTAAACACAGCGGCTCAGGAAAGCAAAGCCTTCAAGAAAAAGATGCCCAAATGACTGAAAGGGATGCGGGGAGTCACGGCTATCTGAATTTCTTCCGCAGCAGTACCACTCATTATGGCAGCTGAAATGCATTTGTGGTTCCGAAGTCCATGGGTCAGCTCCATGGTCTGGACTCGAACACAAAGCTACCTGTCCCTGCCCCATCCTCCCGCTCTACCCGCAGGACGATAGACTCCCATAAAGAAGAGCGGGGAGGGAGTGGAGCCTTCTGACAAAGCACAGCTCCCTGGAGGCTTGGGGAAGTGATTGGTTTTGCATATGAGGACCACAGCGCGGAGATCCAGCCCACCGCAGCTAGCAAATTCCCCAAATTCCTCTTTTCTCTCAAGAATTCTCTGATTAGCTGGGAAGACAGCTTGGCGTGTAATGCGGAAAGAAAGGTCATTGTGCCTGCGGAAGTCTGTTTCGTATACAATGTCCTAGAAAGGCTACTTTTTTGTTTTAAGCATTGCTGAGAACAGCTCAGGCTGCTGCAGCCAGTGTCCCGGCAGGGACAGGAGCAGGGAGGTTTGCTCTAACACTGGATGTTAACAGCAAAACATCCAAGTATTGCATTGGATGGGCCTTCTGTACAAGACTATTTTTAGAAACCACATATTTATGTGCCTTTAATCCACTAGTTGATCCAAGTTAGCTTCTGTCATCAGCATTACACAGATGGCAGCTACCATATGTTACTTTCCATTTCCATTGCACACCAGCTTAAAATGAAGACAATCTCTCCTGCATGCAGAGCAGAAGGCAGTGGTTGCAGCCGCATAGCTTTCAGTGAAGACAAAATTAAGATCTAGGCTATTTAGGTATTTGGCTACGCAGTGAGCTCCCTGATTATTTTGTTAATTAAAAAAGGATGCCCAAGCATCAGCAGAAACTCCTCAGCATCCTTCCCTCTGCCCATAGATGAGTACACCGAGCCACCCTCACATCCAGCTACCCAGGGAGGAACAAAGTGGAAAGTGAAAGAGGTTCAGTTACCTGGAAACTACACTTATCTCTGCATTATTTCTTTGTGCTACAGCTATTAGGAAAAAAAGAAGACAAAGGGAAAAAAGTCATTCCCATGCTTTCACTAGGGAGAAATGACATGGAAATGACATCACTGGCATCACTATCCAAAGTATACGTTTGTGTCTGGAGTTCCAAGGCCATTTCCTAATGAAGCACATGTGCTTTACTAGGTTTATTTTGAAACTCTATTTGCTTATTTTCCAGCCATGATCAAAAGGACATTCAGAGTGTTCTGTAGGAGGCACTTGAACCCTGTAGACCAGGAAAGTTTCTTGCTAGCCCCAGCAGCAGCCAGCAATAATATCATTCGTACAATAAACCCAACTACATGAAATGCTCTGCTATTTCCTACCAGTAAATAGATACTGCTTCGGGAATCATGGACCTTGGACGGCAGGACAGGGCCACTTCCCCCAGGTCACACAAAGCTTCATTTAGCATCTGTGACCAGTGACCAGCAGTGCTCTTTCCCCAACTTCCAAACCCCTGAGGCTCTTGCCAGAATCTGTTGCTTAGTAGTTGTTGCCATAACACTGGCTCTTCTAATTCTTTGGTTAAAAATGTTATGAAACATACAAAACCATTCTGAGAAGCTGAGAAAAAGAATCTTACCTTAATATTAAAATTGTCATCAAGAAGGATGTTTTCCAACTTTAGGTCCCTGTGGACAACACCATTCTGAAAAAGGAAAAAAAAAATAGGGGAGAACATGAGAAAATATTGGGAAAATTAAAGGTGAGCTGGCAGGGTGGTCTTTGCATCTACATTTCAGGACTGATTTCACTGTCATAACACTCACAGCCCAGTGACTAGTGACAGGCAATGCATTAGTCACTTGGTGTGTGGTTAAGGGAAGAATGACTGGAATCTGTCCTCCCACAAAGCCTCTAAAACAGCAGGGGGATAGGGGAATGGAGGGCTGGGGGGTGTCTTTTCGGAACTTAATTCCAGCCTGAATCCTGCCCCCACTGTGTGAAAGCAATATATTCTTCCCAGGCACCAGAAAACAATATCTGTCAATGACGTTAGTCCTTACAAAAGCCCTAATTCTTCCAATGTGCAGCCATGTGGATTG
This sequence comes from Lathamus discolor, assembly GCF_037157495.1. Classification (NCBI taxonomy): domain Eukaryota; kingdom Metazoa; phylum Chordata; class Aves; order Psittaciformes; family Psittacidae; genus Lathamus; species Lathamus discolor. The sequence continues at coordinate 72,621,468 of NC_088884.1, read as the reverse complement.
GGGGCTTATAATCCTAAAGGACTGTAAATGTTAAGGATGGCAGTGGACAAGCTGGGTTTAGGACAGAGCCTTCTTTAAAGAAATTTGGGAAAGATGAACTGCACAGGAAAGAGAGCTGCAGCTTTTCAGCACTACAGTAAGGACTTTGAAAACCTCTCTTGCTGATCAGAATTCAAGTGTTTAAGAATTCAAATAAAAAATGGTGCTAGCTACTCAGCGCCTTTAGCCTCATGCAAGTTTTTCTCTATGCAGTTGATTCAAAAGCAGGGATAAAAGGTCCACGATGACAGTCAGATACGTTGGATTTAATTGCTTAATTTGTCATTCTAGTGGGTACCAGATAAAGTCATTAGCAAAGCATCTTTCTAGTGCTCCTGCTACATCTGGAAAAGTTCCTTTTGCCTGTCCAAAATGAGTACATGCTAAAGCTTGTATATGAACACCATTCTCTTGGCTTTTTTCTTTCATGTATTTTATCTCCTAAAGTTGTTCACTTGTATATTCAAATTGCAAACTATCATTCATTGAATTTATTAATATTGTAGAAATCCTATAGGATGCCTTTTCTAGTTAATGATGTTAATAGTTTTTTTAACGTCAAGAGAATTATTTTAAAGGCAAAAAAGCAACATAGGGCTAATGTAAGGGAGTGGCTCTTATCTGACATAACACAGGAAAACACCCTTAGTCTTTAAAAGCAGACAGCGAACTGCAACACTTTAAACGAAGATCTCCTGCCATACTGATACAATCACATGCTGTGATATTTAATAACGAATGCTGCTGCCTCAGACAAACTTTGAAATATGTAAGTCACTAGCAGCATTTTTTAATATCCGATCCTTTGCTCACCTTGTGGCAGTAATGTACGGCAGAGACTATCTGTCGAAAGAAGTGTCTTGTCTCTCTCTCGCTTAATCGCCGCCTCTCACTGATGTAGTCATACAACTCTCCTTTGCTTGCATACTCCATGATGATCACAATCTTATCTTTATTTTCAAACACTGCACAGGATAAAACAAAAGAAAAAACATCACAGTTGATTCAATATGTTTGAAAACTGACACGTTGAAGAGTGAAGAAGAGTCAGGGTGACTGAACACATCCTGTATCATCACTGCAGCTTGGAGAGATGCACTACCAACACCACTGCAAAAAACAAGTTCCAAAGCTAATTTTTTCTAGATTACATTTCAGACCAAGAAAAGGAAGTTGAGGCTATCTTCACTTTCCTGTGGCTACATTAAAGAAGCTCTTTGTCTTTATAATACGGGATCACAGGGTGGCAAAATCAACTTGATCCTAATGAAGCAGACACTTGTGCTAGTGACACCTGAAAACTAACCCCTGCTCCAACTGGGATTACCTCTTACCAGTAGTCCTCTTAAGGCCAGAAGGAAACAGCAGCTCTCAAAATTTGGAAAGGGTTAATAGAAGGCATAATAAACTCGGTCTTCAATGATTGGTTCATACAGGGTTACCTGTATATAAGCCAATGCTTTATTTGCTTATGACATTGGTTGGCTTTCACCTATTATCAAAACCCCAAAAAGTGAACTGATGCATGTGTTGTCTTCCAGCCCAACTCTGTGCAGCACCATGGTGGGCATGGACACTTGAGCTAGCAGAGGCTGCAATGTCTCTGGAGCTGAACAGCTCTTGTCAGTATGGTTCTTCACCCCATCTCATGCGCCCAACTCATCCTCAAGCTTACTTATCTCCTGCCACCATCGCATGTCCCATTGCATGCTATAGATATGCCACTTAGGCAGAGCTGGCAACAATGCGCAGCTCCCACGTAAGCAACAAAAGGAACATTCATCCAATACACGTCACAACTTGACTGTTCTTTGGGCCTGAGCACACTCTGTGCCACATGCTGTCAAGGTCCTCACTGGGAGCTGCATATAACTAAACACTTAATCTAGTAAAGCAGGCTGTGAGCAGTCTCGAATTGCCATAGTACCCTGGCTGCTAAAGAGTTTTTCCCTTCTGACACTGAAAATCCACCGCGACCCACTGGAAATTTCCTGCATGTGCCATAAATAACCACTGCTCATACTAAAATATGGTCATTTTCCTTTTCATTTTATCTGTGGCAGCAGCCTGCTGAGGCTAGGTCACATTGGCAGCAAAGCATCTGCAAATTAATGAGGTTACAGCGGTTATTACAAATGGTTGTTAGTTTTGACCAGTCCTACTGGAACAACGCCTTCCTCTATCTCTTTCGCAAAGTTCAGTCAGTAGTCCTTAGTGGGTTTTTTATTTAAAAAAAACCCAACAAAACCAACATAAAAACAACCACCAAACCCAACTTCAGCTTTTGCAGTGAAATGTGAAACTGCCTCTCTCAACACACAGATACTTGCTGTTCTCAGGCTTTGTCTCATGTCCTCTCACACCTTGTCACTCAACTCTACAAGCCACAGCCTCTGCAGTTCCCTCTAACACCCCTGAACCCCAGCCAAACAGTTATGATAAAAGCAAAAGTGAACAGCCAGATAAAATTGGCTGCTGACTTGTCTGCTGGCCTCACTGTACCCCAAAGTAGAGGCTCCTGCCAGTGATTACATCCTATGTGCATCCTCATTAGCAATAAACTTCGGAAACTGGAAGAGCCACCTCTGGATGGATTATACTTAGAGTATCCTCTCCAAGAATGACAGACTGACATTATCTGGGAAAAACTGAACATGCCCCATGTCATACAGGGAAGTGCAGTGATGTGCTACCAATGAAGCAGCAATGCACACATTCGTTTCTCTAAGCTTGGAAAGGCTTATTACATACAGGGCAGTTTAGGAAGGCAAAAAGAAATAGTTTCAGAAAGCTTACACAGATCACTAATAATGCTCTTATTTAGGAGATCTGATTTTAAAAAATCCAACAAAAGAAACCAAACCCAATTCCCCACCCTCCCCCCAAAAAAAGCTGCTCAGATGAGTTAGGGTTGTATCATGCACATATAGATGAAGTTGCCACATGGCACCACTGACCTCAGTGGACTCTCATGGTGGTGCACACTTTAAGCAGTACCAGCTGAGGACCACCCTGAGCTCAGGGGGACAATCTGCCTCACCAGAGGTGCACGGATGAGGGCATGGGGGTGAAAGGGCGCTTGGCTCTTCCCATCCAGGTCCCTGACCACTGATGCCCTATCAGGTGTTCAGTGCCAATGATGACAATAACAGCAGCATCAGCCCTGATACGATGGAGCATTCTTCCAGCCTGTTTTAATCAAAGTTTTGCCTCCATCTCTCAGTCATAAGAGCTTTTTCAAGTCATCCTTGATGTTCTGAAGTTTTAAATGCAAAATCTATTTTATTTCTGGTCTTAAATTTAGCATGTTATACAACTCCTGATCCAGACATATTTTCCTGCATTTCTACAGAAATGAACTGGAAAGACATTTGGTTAGGAGGAATGTGCATTTAGAGGTACTTTCAAATTTTCTCTTATGCCCTCTAGGAAACTGAATTTAAGAAAGCAGAAATTGCTTTTTCAAATTTTTAATTTTTGCCACAAAACAGCACTAGAATCAATGAGAACAGAAGCATCCTGGTAACTTGTATTCAGGTTTCTGTTTACCAGCACTCTCAGGACAGATTGGAACATCCTTTTTCTTCATGAGGAAGCATGGGGAGGACACTATCCTTGGACTCGGATGACATTACAGAGGTCTCCTCAGCATCATCATAGCTCAATGATTACAGAACTAAGCACCTATTTTTCTCTTCACCAACCAGCAGAGGTGAACAGACAATCTTCTTTTTAATCCAGGGAGGTGGGAGGTATATTTACAACTGCATCAACTCAGTTCAGAGCACCTCTATTGTATCACCTGAATCTCAAGAGGGGATCTGCAGCTCCTGTAGATAGGGAAATGAAAAGTGGACAAAAACATCTTAAATGAGAGCTGCCACTGAAGGAGAAGGGAATGAAAAGGCAGTGGGATTTATGTCTATAGACACAATCTTAAAGAGGAATTTGGTGGTCAAAACTATCGAGCACATGACAAGGTGATATTCTGGCAAGTCTCAGACCATCAGCCACGTACACCTCAAATTTTCACAGTAGCAGTTAGGATTTCAGGCAGGTTTCATACAGACACTTCTGAATTTCCCTTCTGAGCACAGTACGTACTTTTATAAACACAGGCTTCAAGAAAGCATTGTGGCCAACGGCTGGGAGAAGAGAGGAGGCATCAATTAAAGACTGGATTGACTTACTGCAATTAATAATGAGGTAATAAATATACTGCCCTGTTAACACCTGGGCTGTAACCTGCGAGTTGATGATGGACGGATTGCCTCCATATAGCTTCTGGGCCTGCTTGGTTCACTCTTCGTTTTTTTTTTTTGTAGATGATTTATTACCTGCCATCCCACAGGATATTCGTTCCGAAACTCACCCCCACCTAGAAGTATGCCTGAACCCTGGCTGTACCTACTGCTGATGGAGAAGCAAAGCTTCAGCAGGATGCTGCACCCCAGGAACATCCCACAGCTTGCTGCTGATGGGACAGCTGTGTCATATAAGACTGCTCCTCAACCTGGACCAAGGTCAAAGGAAGGAGGGGGTTATGTATAAGAAATGTGGGGCTGCTCTTGCTTCTTTCAAATCATCAATACTCTGCAAACAGCTGGCCAAATAAGATAAGTGGAGAACTGTCAGTATCAACACCCAGAAATGGTAGCAGGAGAGATGGTCTGTCAATCACAAATCAAGAGATAGGGGTTGCTTAGATACAAGGCATGAGCTTCCACGTATTAGAGGAGACAGCAGCAGGAGAAATGCTCACTACAAGCTGTGTGTCATTGATTTCTGAGCCACTGTGTTTATTTCCATGACTCTGCAAACTGGGTTACACTGAGCAGCAAGACCTCAATATGGTGGGAGGGCCACTGCACCACCTCAGCCACAGTGGTATCAAGTGGTACAGGCCAGTGGTTGCAAAATGACAGCATTCCTTCACAGACATGCAGGATGAAGCATTGACTTCTGAGACAGCTACACTTCCACCTGGCCACAGGGAAGAAGGCATGGACAGATCTGTGGGAGCACATCAAGAACCAAGGAGTAGGATGTGTCACGAGGTACAAGGAACAACATGTCTATTCCCAGGAGATGAGCAAGAGTACTTTGTTAATGTACTAAAATGTGGGTCTCAGCAGTGTGGAGAAACAGCATTTTCCAGCGAGCTACAAGCTTGCTTGGGCTTGCTCTGTTCACCTCAAGAGCCTCAACAGAAACTAAAAGCAGCACCCTACCCAAGCAGCAAAGGGTGCTTAAGATGCAGTGCTCAAAGAAAGATTTCTTGCAGCATTTCTTTAAACTCCCCCCTTAAACAAATGTGTTTGTTTGTTTGTTTAAAGAGGGGGAAAAAAGACAGAAGGAAATTTCTATACTTCTAGGCTGATAATTGAAACCAAATCTGCTGGCTTCAGAGATCACTGAAGTATATATATGTGAAACTGGGAAAGAACTTCACTTCTCACTACCAAAGACATATCTGAGTCAAAGTACATTTTGTAACATCAACAATCTGTCTCTTTCACAGGCTGTTCTACTATAGCAATAATTCTTGGATATAATCTCTCCACTTATTTATATTTAGAGGCTGTGAAAAGATGAACTCAGCTTCTATCTACAGCTTTCCATTTTCCAGTGTTGGTTGTGTAGGGACATCTTGCCGATCAGCATTCTTCTCTTCAACCTTACTGCTAAATCCTTACATTTAGCTACACCAAAGTTACCTGCACTGGAACTCTACAGGATGAGTTTGAGACTGGATGAACATACTCACTATCCCTCTTAAAATGCTAAAATGGACTTCACCCTGAAAGTGTTGGAAGCCCACATGGGCATGGGCTTCCAAGCATGGGTCGGAAAGATTTAATAGTACACTGTGCACCTCTCTATTAGGACAGTTCACTTTGGACTTACTACCAAATTCAAAGAGCAAAACAAAGCAGAAGACTTTGCCCTCCCTCCAAGCTTGCAGGATGCTAAAGTCAGAGCGAGTGCCTGCCGAGGGGGGTTGATTTCCGTACAGCGTACAGTGGACTACCTCCTTGTGGGCTGTTTCCATTTGGTTTACATGTAACCTCAGGGTAAGGATTTTAGTTTGTTAGTTTAAGAGGGGCGGCCAATCTCTTTGCACTGGAACCATCTGAATTCTCTTCATGCCTTTGCTCTCTATCAGAGCGATCTCCTAAATTAGTTCCAGTATGTTGACATTCCTTCCATCTGGTGTCTTTCCATTCAGCGGTATTTTTATTACTCTCCTAACAGCCGCAGACAGAAGTACCTTTCCACTGCTACAAAATGCTCTTTTATTAAAGGTCAGCCAAATCAAAAGAACAAGCAAGTTTGTTTTTAATTTTGGAGATGCAGACTAGAATAACCTTTTCATTCAGAAAAGTCATGTTTGACCCAATTACCTCACTTGTGTAATAAGGCTCGAATTATTCCTCAAAAAGACATGCGAGGACTGAAAAGTGGGGATTTTAACCTTGGAAATCCAGCCCGATGCATCCTCTGTGTGCTTGACTGCTTTGAAAGCTTTACAGCCCCTTGGTGTATTTTTTATTTTGTTGTTTGGGGGAGTTTATTATTATTATCTTATGACTACTTTTTTTTTAATAGTGCATAGAGCAGACCTTAAAACATCCAGGGTCCACTGTAGAAAACCATGTGTTTTCTATATAAGCATATATATATAGAATATGCTTAAGTAATACAGTGTGCATATGCCTAATTACAATTGAAGATAGTGAGATATAAAGTATCTGTTTTAAAGCTAAACTTGTGTTAAACTGTTTTCCTGAATTACAGCCTTCTCTTCTGCATATCTTCTTAAATTAAAGGAATGCAGTTAAGATCCTGCAATAATCATTTTAAATCAGACAGCATGCTAGAATTTACTCCTCAGTAAGGCGATTAAATCAGAATGAGAACCATTACCCTTGCTGAGGTTGCTTCTCAGAGAATAAGACTGGGGATATAGCAGATTTTGACAGTCTACTCTTTAACAACGAAAGAAAGATGACAGTTGCTAATTCAGCCACAATAACATGCTTCGCTAATTGTCTTTTATTTCAGTAAAGAATTAAAGAGCTAATTCCCTTTTTTTTTTTTCCAAATTATGATTACAAACTGCTGAGGAATTTCAGACAAGCAAACATTTACATTGTGGTGGGAGGACTGTGTAAATAGAAAGATAAAAATAAACTTCATCATTGCTTGCAATCATTTCGGCATCTGAATTGGACCTGCCAGTGATCTCACACATTTCAGTTTAAGTCATGTCTAACAAAGCATTGATTCATGTCCCTGAATGACAGGAAATTCATAAAGGTGGGGCATGGTAACTAAAGAGTTAAGTTTGTTTTTACTTGTTTCATTACTATCGCCAGACTCTTGAAATATTACTTTATGTTCTTGGACGTTATCAACTGAAAACAATGGCAATAAAGCACTCAAAGGTCAAAAGCCTACATAATTAGAGGAAATCAATTAGAAATGTGGTTAAATAGTGTCACTGCTGAAGTACTTTTTCTTGGCTAAGTAATGAAAAAATCATTCCAGCTTTCCAACTTTCATCATTCTTGTTTAAAGCCCAGCTGTCCATGTGATGTTTTAAAGGACTTTTGACTTTTTCAGGTGTTTTGACCACAGAAAGGATGAAGTCATTAGGCACCAAAGTTTGTTTTGATTATGCCTGAAAACCAGGACATAGCAGAGGCTGGGACAGAGGCTGAGATTGCCTCTCCAGCACATAACTCTGCTCTGCCCATGCACAAACCCGCCAATAGTGTGAGCTGCCACCTCAGTTCCCAGCTGCCTGGCCCATCCAGGGATGCACATCGCAGCTGATGGCAGAGGACACTTGCCTGAGCTGGCACTGCTGGAGGGGACACAGTTTGTCAGCTATGGCTCACGTCCATGCACCTTGCCAGCTGCCACCCACCACCCAGGCAGAATTTTGGCAATGCGGCTGCTTTAGGTGATGACATGGTGACTTGACTGACAGTTTAAGAAGCTCTGTGCTGGAGGCCAAGCCTACCAAGTGTGCACTGGCTTTTTGTTGCATGAAATCTGGCAAAGCATAAGAGTGAACATGTATTTAGCAAGTAAGTATCCTGGAATACTGTGCCACCACTGTTACACTCTCAGATCTTCATCCACTGCTTTTGGGATTTGAAAATACTGAAGAGCTGAACCAGTTTCCTCATTAACCAAATCATGCAACTGAAGTCATTGTGGACTGGTAGATACATGATGGAGAATCTGTGCTTTAAAAAAAGAGGGAGGGAAGAAGTTTCTCTCACATGGGAAATCCATTCTTTTGTGTTGTTGCTGCAAAGGGTCCAGTGCTGTTCTAAGCATCCTGGCCCAAATCCAGAAAAGCACTTCAGCACATGCTTCCCTCCCATTACTCGTTCACATTAATGCCACCATGTTCCACGGGCACCAAACTGTAATCCTAATATTTACTCGTTTCTCAAGGAATATCTTCAATGAACTATTTCTACAAACATGTTAGCTAATGACATGTTCATTTTTAAGGGCATTTTGAAAATGGGTGGACTTTTCTGTACGGTTATGCTGATCAACGACAACTCTTCTAGCACAGAAACACTCACATAGGTACAGTATTTCACACTACAAAGACTCAAGAGTTCACTCTTTGAATGTACCAAGTGTAACTTCACTCTCATGATTGGTCCAACACATGTTTAAATGTTTGCAGAATCAGGCCTGATGCTCTTTCCCTGGTTTAAGTTTTATAAAGTATTGCCAGATGAGACAGATTTTGCACTCAGGCTACCCCTGGAAAAATATGTTAGCTCTCAAAGGCTTTATTATCAAATCCTGAAGTTTTCAAGGCAAAAAAGAAATAGGGCGGGGGAGAGACAGAGAGATGAATGGAGAGAGGCATTATTCTATAAATTAAAATTTATGTGCTGAAATCAGAACACTGCTAGCAAAGCCAGCTTCATTTATCCAGTCCCTTTCAAGGAGTTTGAAGTCACTTGAAAGAGCACTTCCCTCACAGCCGCACTCGACAGATTGCCAATTACAGCCCTGCTGAGAGGATGGAATTTCTTTGGAGTCACAATTGTACATGTGCCCTTGCAGTAACAGGCAAGGTACTTTGATTAGGTTACAAAAAAATACACCTAAACTGGAAAGCTTTGTTTCCACACATCTGAATTTGCTAAGTATCCTGAAAAAAGATAAGCTTCTGTTTACATCAAGTTGACAAATTCAGAGGTTAATTGCTTTTAAGCACGCAGGTCAAAAGGATACCTAAACAAGGATTCTACTTAAGGAAAACACATGTTTGTAAATGAAATACAAAGAGCTTTCAAAGATAACTACAGGGAGATACAGCATTGTCCATGCTATGTAGACCTGTGCAGCCTGGCACCTACAGAAACCACTGTCAGAGATGCAGTGGCAGTCTGAAAATCTACAGTAAAGATTAGTCAGAGAGGAGAAGATTATCTGTGTGGTGGCTTCGGTTTAAAAGTTAAGCATCTGATCTATGTTAATCAGCTAGACTCCCTCTACAGCCAAGAGGAACCTCCAGCATGTCATTTATCCTTCCTATGTGAAAAAATCTCTCTCAGGAGGGAGCAAACAACCCTCTGTAGATGCTGATCTCTCTTCACTAGAGAGGGACACTAGACTTCTAGCGTACAACCGCTGCCTAAATGTTAGATGGCTTAAATTTGGTGAGATTAAGCCCATTCCTGAGCACTGACTAACTTCAACATTTTGTGTCAGAAGATACCAATATCATCACTCTACGCATCGCTCAGTAGAAACAGCCATGTTTAAAATCTGACTTCAAGAGGATACAAATACTTCAGTCCTAGATGTAGACCCTTAGCTTCCCTACAAGTACTCTTCAACTTAAAATGAAGCAAACACGTAAGGATCCCTGAGCTCACATCCTTATCTCCGAGTTGTACATAGCCGCTCCTCTGGGTTCAGCTGCACACACACGTCTTCCCACTGCTACAGTATCTAAGTTACAGCATTGGCTGCTAAAGGCCAAATACTGACTTGGACTACTTGGAAAGGCTGGATGAGCTGTATAGCTGCTATAGCTCCACTCTATGTAACTCCTTCCAATGGACTACAGCCCTATCAAGAAGCTGACTTCCACTGCCCATCCCTTCAGGCCAGGAATCAAACATCAGAATCCACAAAAAGCTGCTCTGCTTTCTAAAAAAAAAGGAAACAAACCAATAACAGAATGGAAACTTCCCAGAATGCGAGAACAAGCCTCCAGGTTTGCTGCCACAAAGCAGTGCTGCAAGCAGATGGACCACAAGAAGACCATAACATTACCTGCAATAAGCACTCGCCCTCCTGTAGACAGAATGAGCCCTACATCGTGGAACTTAACTGGCTCTGCTGCAGAAGCACTGCTCCTCCCTCCATGGGGCCAAAGGGGCAAGCTTTGCTCCCACAGGACTTCACTGTCTGCTTCTTAGAAATGCTGTAATCTTCCTAACTTTTACAAATGTTTTAACTCAGGAAAAACTATTTAAATTAAGGACAAGAAGGGCAATGGTCAAAGGACTGCAGCATGCTTAATCTTCCTTCTTTTTGAGTTCCCGTGCACATTTGAAATAACTTTTGTTCCATTTGCAACCCACATGCTGACACAGCATCCCTCCCCTTTTCTGTTCCCAGATCCTGTTATAAGTTTATTCAATAAAAAGACAGATATTCATCTCTTTTCAAGTACAAGAACATGCTTTTGAATAACTCAATATGTGATACTGTAACAGTACGCCAAGCCAGCCCTTGTTTTAATCAGTCGTACCAACTCTCGGAGTGGAGCTGCCATATACATATCATCACCTTGCATGTTTACCTCATGAGTATGTAAATACAAAGGGCTAAATTCAGGCTGCCTGTTCTGCATGCAGGGGAAGAGGTGATCCACAGGGACAAGGCGGCCTGACCCTGATCCCTCTGAACCTCTGGAATCCACGCCCCAGGTCCACCATGCAGCTGCCCTCATTGTACCAACAGACCTCTTGGCTGGTGTCTTTTAGCACGTACCCATCCTGAACACCTCAGCTAGAGCTGGGATGTTACTTGAGGAAGGAAGGAAGGAGGAGGAGATTTTACTATAGAGTGACACTCTATAAATACATAAACAAACAAACAGGCAAATGAGGGGTGAATGCCCCTGGCTTCCTGCTCCTTGCTGTAGGACCAGAGAGCAGCTTCCGGAGGCAGGAATTAGCAGGCTTCTCGGCTGTGTCCCAGGAAGAAAGGAGTTAGAGGGGGAAACAGGATAAGTAAACAGCAATGATAAGCCAGTGACTAGACTGACAGGAAAGTGTGCAGAGGTGGATAGGAAGCGGATGCTGGGATTCAGGGGGAAAAGCAACCGTGACAGAACCAGCAAGACTCACTGGCAGGTAAAGGAGCACTAAAGGTCTACAGCAGACAAGACTGGTCTTGTGCAGTCTAGGGCAAATAAAGCATACAAGGTCTGGTTTAGGGGCTGGGGACATAAATGGACACCAGGCTAGTGTGTGAGGTGTGAAATTAAACTGAACTGTCCAATGGGACCAAGGAGATGAGGTGATACATGCAACGATTTCCCACCTGCCACGGATACAGCACTTAAGCCATACATGAAGCTGCTCCTCTAGCCAAAGTGCTATGTATCTGTGAAACACTGGTGGTTCAGAGGGAATGCAGCACTCAAAACAGTCACTTTGGTAAGGGATGGATTACACTAGGTTAGGGGTTTGCTTGTTGCGTGATCTCAAGAAACATCAACATCAGGTCTGCAAGGAACATAACAGAGCAGTCAGGGAAGAGAATCGTATTCACTAACCTTCATATATGGTGATGATATGAGGGTGGCTGAGGGATGACATGATCTCAATCTCCCGTCTGATGTGAACCATATCTTGTTCATCCTTAATTTTGTCCTTACGAATGGATTTTATTGCAACCTATAAATTCAGGAAACCAAGCATTATTCTTGGAACTGAACAAATGCATATAATCCGTTAAGGAGAGTTCAAAAAATAAATACAGATGTTAGATGTTGGCAGAATGTGGAATGACCAAAACAAAGCTTTAAAATACAAATCTCCATGCCCCAACTCCTTCATTTTAAACCAATAAATACACGCTCATTACAGAAATGAGTGACATGAAATTTTAGGGTCTTCAGGTCCTAAGACTTCACTAAGGGAGAATGCAGCATCTTTTGGAAGGATCCCTGTGTTAGCTTAAGCACTTTCCATCCAAGGCAAATGGCAAAACTCCCAAAAGATTTTGATGGGAAATACATTTGCTTAAACATGACTGCATCCGACAATTTCAAGCAGAAGCTTTGGAAGCAATTTTTCTGAAATAAGGTTGAGATCTCTGATGGCACAGAGACAAGGAAACCAGGGTACCAATTACAACTTTATACTTGTCCCTGTTAATACACAGAGGATCACATTAACACAGGTTGCTCCATGGTTCTCTAAAGCAAGCAAACCACTCTGGAGTTATGACTTACTTAAAAATCAGAAGAAATAAATCTTTGAAATTCACATCTAAACTCGTCCTCATGTAAACCCAATGCTTTGGGGTCCTACATAGCACTTATGCAATCACTGCAAAACCATATCCTTCCTGCCTCCTTCCTCAATCAGCAACCTTTTTTTCAAGCACATCGTGTGACTGGGTATCTTTCCAAAAGGCAGGGTGGGAACAGGGGAAGTGATAGCTGAACTTGCCATATAAATTCAAATTATAACAGCCCTTGTGAGTGTGTGCATGTGTGGTGCCTGTGAAAAAAGGGCTTATCTGAACAACACCATAAATAATTGCGGAGGTCAGCTCATGCCCTGTAAGAAATGCAAAGCCAACAATGGAGAGAAGCTGGTGGGAGAGGGAAGGTGAGCGCATTGTGCATACTGAATGGCAGCATGGCCTTTATTATATTCAGTATTTACCCTGCTTTATTTTTGTATGCCGGAGTTGAAGGAATAAATTACCAGCTAGTTTAAATCAATACGTCTTTGAAAGGCATCACTGGCCTGCTGAGATGACCACCCTTTTACGGGTAAACAAAACTTTTGCCATTCTGTGCAGCCAACTACTGTGGACTTCTCCTGGGAAAACATGTAAATCTGTGATTTATGTGATTTCCCTAGTTCCTTCAGAACAACATAATTTTACTGCCTACTTCAGTAATTGCAAGTGGCATGGCTGGTATTGCTTTCATTATATGAGGTAGTATCAAGGATATTGAAGAAAGTACAAAAAATGTAAAATATTATAAAATAGAAATGTACATAAACAGGAGCTAGCTTAAAAGATCAGGTTTCCTACAAAGCCTTCAACTCTGAAAAGCAACATTGTTCAAAAAAGCATTAAGCACATGCCCCATCCCCTTCAACTCCCAAAGATTTCAGCACATGCTTAAAATTAAGGTCATGCTCAAGAGCTAGCCTTCTTTGGGACAACAGAATGAAAAGCAGAATTCCAGGGACAAAACAATTTGCATGTTAAAACCTAAAAAATTCTTTCCTTCCTCTTGACCCAAGCATTTGGGATAGAGATTTTAAAAGTACCAACATAACTATGGGCTTATTTACTTGGTACATATTTCTAGAAAAGGTAATAAAATAGATCGCAATTGTATAAGTGATCAAGATAATCTCCAAGTACTTCTAGAGATGGAGAAGGCAACTAACACTAAAAATGAGGTTGGATTTTTCCCCCTTCCCAAGTTTGCACTGGGAAAGGCTGCAAATGCAAATACACCCTGTATACAAGAAGGATGTGGGTGGCTCTTGGAGCAGCATGTGCATTCCTGCAAAAAATAAATAGAGACATGGGTAAAAACACATTATCTATTAAAAGACAGTCTTGTACTTGGCTCTGAGGAAGACTTTAAGAAGGGTTTCATTGTCAAATATACAACAGGGAGCAAATTCTTCAACATTCGTGGCTGGTAAAGTAATAACAGCACCTCAGAGGGCATGCCAATCTCCTACTAACTTGACTCTGCGCTTCACAGACAGAACTCTTGTACATCTACACTTAACTACTGCAAATGGCCTCTGTGGAATAATTGCATATATAAAACCATACATTTTTAGATACAAAAATGCAAATGTGTTTGAAAAATAGTCTGTAAATATTTGTTTGGATTAATCTTCAAATGCAAACAGATGTGTTGCCTGAGAACATATTTTTCAACAGGACCAGAGAGTTTACAGTCTCACAACCCACACTAAAAAGTGCTTAAGGCATGTAGGAGCCTTACTTTATAAAGGCCATTCCCAAAATTTTCAGCAACTTTTGAAGATCATACTTAAACTCTCCTGAAAACATCACTTCCCAGTTGCAGAGGTAGAATTCAGCAGCCCAAAGTACTTGGGATCATCAGTGACATCCAGGCTGCAAGACCTCAGGTTTTAACATTCAAGACTTTCCCTTCCCTCAGATCACAGTGACCAGCACTTGGAAACAAGGAAAAGAGAATTAGCATGTGTGAACCATTTCCAGTGGTGTCAATGGAGCCAGGGCAGCTGCTTCCACTGAGGCATCCCTCTGCCCACACTCGGACCATCCCCTGCGATCCTGACAAACAGCAAGAGTGCTGTGGAGAAGGCAGTGCCCCTTAGTCAGGGCACAGCGTGTTACCAGTACAAGAGCTCTGTAGGAGCAAGGCTTCAGACACTTCAGGCATGAACTAATGAAAGAATATAACTATTCGCATAGTACACGAGCATGCTCAAAGCAGAGTGCAGCCATTTATTAATTAAACCCTGGGAGGCTTTCAGGAGATTAGGAAATGGAATTGAAAGCTGATATAACTGTGAAAGGAAACAAGGACAGTAGCATCTCAGAAATTGCTGCCTGCCTCTCCCTCCCAAATTGTGTAACACACTACAGGGACTGCCTGGCTCAACAAACTATTTGATTATTAAAGGCTGATTTCTGATACCTTTGCCTATGTTCAATTGCTATTTTTCCCCCTCAGAAAGAGCTTCAGGGAAGTGAAAAGTTTGAAAGCATCTCAATAAATACTTTTCACACCATGCTGTCTGCCTGGTGGCCTGCACAATCCCCAAGTCGACAGGATCCACATATCAAAGCTTCTCAAGAGTGCACAGCTTTGCTGGTGACCTGGTCTGAAAGGCTAAACAGCAAGTGATCGCTACCAGTGGACTGTCACTGTCAGAGGTGGCAGCCCAAAGCAGGATTCGTAGAGCAGCAGCACAGTGTTGATTCCAGCTCTTCCTCTCTAAGAAAGGGATTTCTGGCAGCCAAGTCTCTTTCATCTGCTCAGACCTTAACTTACTTGGGCTTAAGTCTACTGATACAAAAGAAACCCAACATAAACAAGAAAGCAGTCCAGTTTGGTAGGGGTTTTTTGAAGTATTTCATGGAAACATTACTAGTCATGACCATAATTTAGGTATTTATTATATATTACACTGCTTTCATCTCTCTGAGCAACGTCAGATCCTTAGCTGTATGTTATGGTATCAGGTTGTAAACCAAGTCTCTCTTCCAGGTATTCTAAAGTATCAATAATGGAATTTCTTTCATTAAACGTATTTTACTCAGAAATGTATTCCCAAAAAATACATTTTCAAAGTGCACTTACGCTTTTACACCAGGCAGAGCTGGCTCCATTTTTCAAAACCTCACTTGCAGGACTGCCGCCAGATATGGTACATGATGAACCTGAGCAACTCAAGCCTAATGAGAAATAATCTCAATCGAGAAATATCTTATGAAAGAACTTGTTTGTTCATTCTTCAGGTCTTTTTCTTTCTTCCTTGCTTGCTTACCTTCCTTGCTTTCCCTGAAAGCAACAGCTCCACTGTGTACAACATTTAAATTTATTAAGGGTCACAGCCTATGAATCAAGAGCAGGGCAAACGCAACATGCTTTTTTACATCAGCTACATTAACCACTCCAAATATGCCAGCTCAGGATCTGCAGAGAAAGTGCTGTTAGTCCCTCTGGTACTCTCACGACACTGTACTTACACTTCTACCACACTTTCTCAATATATTTTACTGGTTTTAAGACTTGGATAATTTAATTATACTAGTTTTACTAACTTTACTAGTGGAGGAATTTGTATTTTTCCTAGCTTCTTGTCTTAATGAGAATTTCAGATAACTCCAAGACCTTACACTCAGACAGAGTAACATATCAGATTCTTAATAATGAAATCTAAACCCTTTCACCCCAACAAAACAGGTTCAACTTCACCCAAAACCCCTGTAGACACAGTATCCAATCTGGAAAAACACTTTAGCACATGCCTAACTTCACACGTGCAAGCAGGCTGTTGACTTTTGTGGGATAGCTCGCACATGTTAAGTTATATGTATAAGCACCAAGGTCACAGCTCAAAACTTGGCCATCCAAAGGTCTCTCTGGGGATCAATACTGGCTGTATGTACCAGTAAAATCCTCAGTACGTATTCTGCAGCTCTGATGGCAACACGGTCCCACACATGGGGTTAAAGGGGGAGAAAGGCGCACAAGAGATGGACTGAAACCACCTCAACCTGCACTGCCGGTTCTGGTGCCATCCTCTGCTCACAAGCAGGGAGAGAGGATGGCCCTCTTCAAAACGTATAGCACAGGGGAGAGAAAGCAGGGTGCGTGTGAACCTTTAATACGGCCAGGCATTTCCAAATGCCTGCACAAGCTCTGCCCAAGCATAGCCCAGCAACACTGCTGCTCTACCTTCCAGAAGCAGACAGGAAAGAGGGAGAACAGCTTTTGGCTTCCCATCCCTCAATGAGTCAGCTTGCAGAGTTTGCTGGGCAGGAAGAGTGGAGAAATAAGCTGCTCTCTTCAAGGCTGCAATAAATTACCTGTCTCCTTTTGCTGGAAAGAGGATTTATACTCACCCTCTGTACTGGTGTAGAGAGATTACTAAGTGTTTTCCAACACACTTCATTCTTCTTTGCTTTTGTTTGGTATGAATAATTTGAATTGAACTATAATGACTTCAAAAGGATGATGGTTGCAGAGGATTCTGTACATTCAGTCCTATCTGTGAGAGAAATGTCTCTCCTCCTTTAATGAGCTTCTCGGCTGCTGGGCAGAGCAAAATGGGTGGAATTTCCTTTTTATAGAGGCAGATCAAAACCATCATGTAGAGAAAAATATCTCAAAGTCTGAACAACTGGCAAAGGGCATGACAGGCAGTAGGTGCCCATTTCAATATCAAATCCCTGTGTCTGCTGAGTCACTGCTGGCATTATCATTCATGGGATGAGCAACAAAGCTATATTTTCATCAAAGCATAATGCTGTTTCTCTTGGTTTCAACCAAGGAAGTTGGTTCATGCGCTTGTTTCCATTTAATGAACCTACATTTGCCTCATTTCCAGCTGAGATGTGGCAAGATTAGCCACAGTGCAGAAAGTCACAGATTTTTTTAAGTCAGTCAGTGCTGTAACTGAGGCTGACCACCTGAATGCCACAAACCACTGAACCCTCCCTGGCTATTTCTGCATGCAGTACATTCAGTCCCACTGAAAACAATATTCCACTCTTTATTATCTATCAGGGCTATTTTTAGGACTGCAGTGAGATATGAGCAAACTGCTTCTTTCCACCGTGTGGGCTGTGACTTTCAAGCTGGTTCCAGCTCTTGTGCATATCGCCAGTGCTTGGAGCAAATTCCAGTGGGCTCTTGCTGTACTATAGTGGAGCATCAGCAAGTGGTATAAGGACAGAGTGCAGTCCCCAAGAAAGGGAAACCATCTTGCTGCTACTGAGAGATGTTTCAGGAACGCAGCTTGAAGAAAATTACTACAAACTATTTTCTTGGGGTGAAGAGGGAGGGGAGGGTTAAACACACATAAACCTCTCCTTTCCAAAAGATGTGAAAAGAAGCCATCCCCACCCAGCAATGGGAAGTGGGTGAGCCCAGCCAGTTTCACAGCTCTGCTTCCTTTCTTTGAGACTAAGGTGGGAAGTGCAATGTGCCAAGTGCCAACATGGGCGGGGAGGTAAAGAATAGGTGGATCAACCTATTCTAGGGGAGAAAAGAAAGGGAGAGCAGAGGATGTTTGGGGGTGGGGAGAGAAAAGGCGCATTGTTCTTTCTCCAGCTCCACGGAGCTGAGCAAGAAAGAATAACGTCTGGCACTGTATTATGTTTTTTCCAGGGGAGTCTCTGCCTATGGCTCTTGGCCCAGACATCACCAACACAAGAGGAAGAGAAACAAAGCTATGAAATTGGGTGGTCCCTGAGGTTACTGCAGTCAAATGATAAGAAGGAGGATGCTGATAATGCAGTTGCATTGAAATGGCACTTCCAGAGGCTGCACAAAGGAGAGAAAGGAAAGGCAGGGGATGGGCTGAATAACTGTCTATCCGGTCTCTGGACCTTCCAGGTGGGAAGGAGCCATGGATGGATACCCCTACAGGGAAACCAAGCATCCAAATGGTTCTGCAAAGGTATTCCCACTTCTTCTTGTGAGCATCTTCCACATTTGCTGGGGAAAAAAAAAAGCTATTTTTAAGACTCCAATCCCAGGCCAAATGTGGTTAATAGAGAGAATCACACAGGACATGCAATTCTAAGAACAAGCTTTGCACAGTCATAGAAAACACTTCATGCACTCACTGAAAAGTTGAATAAAAGGCCATTGTGAGTTTAAGCAAAATTAGCGCCTGGCCTTGTGCATGTTGCTAACACATCTCCAAGAGCTCTCTCTTTCAGAGAAGGAGTAAGGTCGACACAATGCTACTGTTTTGGAGAGTGTTACTTTTCAGATCCGAAAAGCCAGATCATCTCCATAGTGATACTGCCTGGGAGACAAGCATGCCAAAAAATCCTTATTTATTATTTATCCATGGCCCAATTCTATTGTTTTGATATGTTGGCAAACTATGCAGCAATCAGGGGTGTTGCCTGGAGCAGTAACTGGTGCCATCTGCACCCAGCGAGACTCTGCTGATTTAAATCTCAGGGCTTCTGCCCATTACTCTTGTTCCATTGCATGTTTGTTCATGTCACGGATGTTACCAAGGACAAAACGCTGTTACTGTTGTTGTGAACTAGCAGCTGCACACATAAAGGGCAAGGACGCATGTGCCACGATGCACCTTTCAAGTTCATTTGCTTTTAAGAGGCAAGGGTATATTTTACAGCTGCCTCACTCTGTATGGTAAAAGCATATAGCAAACACCTGCACCTCTCTGCTTCATTCCCCTTTCCCCAATGTATCACATAAAAAAGATCATATTTCTAAAACCAAAGCTGATTTACTGCCACTCTATCACTCACTACCTGTATAGAAACTCACTCCTGCACCAAGGCATTAAAAGTTCCAAGTCAGTGCCAGTCCCTCTTGGAGAACCAGGGTACAACCACCTTGGGTTTAATTTTCCTCTTCTTATTCTGCTGGGCGTAGTTCCTATTATTATCTCAAAAACAATGATTCATCAAATGAAGAGAAATTAACTAATCACAAACACTCGGCAAAGAGGTTATATCTTCTTTCTAGTTCCCCCTTCATACACAAAGGAAAATGTCTGTGGAACCAAGTTTTAATAAACAGTAGAAGGCACCAGATGAACACATTTATGTTGTACATATATAAAGTGGGTGCCAGGAGGAACACGTACAACACCCTTCCTCCACTTCTTTCCTCACCCCCGCATACGGTGCCTGTTAACAGGATTTGTGAGCACATTTCCTGAGCAACTACTGCCTTACTGGAAAATTTACATCCCTTCATTGTTTGGTACCCCTACCCTCAGCTATGTCTTATAAAGCCTGGCATATTTGCACCATGCATCTCTGGCAGACCTTTCTTCATTTAGTGCTGAGAATCCTGGCCTTAAGTCATCCTTACTACCAGGCAGATCTTACAGCTCTGTATTAATCATTCCAGGGCTGATTTACCACTAGGAATAAAAAAAGTCATTCATCTGGTTTATTCCAACAGCATTTAAAAACACATGCTAGCAACCTGGTTATTGATTTTCTATAAAGGGGCAGTGAATCTTGAACACAGGGAGAAGGGAGGGCTAGAGAATTCAGAAATGGAGAGTCCACTGATACATGTCAGAAACCTCCCAAAAAAACTTCTCCTTTCCCAAAATAAAAGGATTTCATACAACATTACTGAAGTCCTACGTTGTAGGAATGTTCCGTTTTAGAAAGATCCTACAAGAAGTCGCCAATTGCAGCAATAAGGCAGTGTTTCCCATAGTCCTGCCTCAAGTTGCCCCTTCTCTCCCATCCCCACTGTCCCAGTAGCCCGCTACTGCAAATCTGCTTCCACGTCAATTCTCCCTGATACACAGCGAAACAAGTTTGTCCTGGTAGCAGCAGAGACTGCTGCCAGGACTGGACCCCAAGGCTGGCATCCTGGGAGAGTCCCTGTCATGTGCAGACGTCACCTTCCTGGAGAAAAAAAGAGTGGAACCGCTTACATTTTTCCTAATTCACTTCTAAATGTAACTCCATAGCCTTCTGAATATCCAAAGACACAATATCTAGCACTTTAAAATGTTTATAAACACAGCCTGCAAAAAAAAAAAAAAAAAAAGTTACTTAAGATCTAATTCTGAAGGCCCAAAGAAAAGATAAAAAATGGCCAAGTTGAAGTTTTGGGGCCATCATGCACACATAGATGGAAGACCATCTCTTTTCCAAAGTCTAATAACTCACAAATATCCCATCCAACTACGTTGAAGCTTTCAAGGGAGGTTCATGTTTTGGCACATAAGAAATTATATTTGGAAAGAAAGTGGGGTAGGGGATTTCCCCACGGCAATGGAGGGTCACAAGTGTAATTAAAAGGAAAAAAAAAAAAGCACTTTACAACCTCCAACTACGGATCCTTCCTCTTAATAGATGTTAACCAGCACTAAATGCCACATCCACTGAAAAGATGAAAACTGCACTTACAGTTAACTTCTGGTGAAGTTGCCAAGCAGATGTTTATTTTTGGCTTCCACATTCACTAAAGCCAAATGCTATACTGAATTGGGATTTCACAAAGTCTAACTGCTTCTCTTCCAGGTTACAATTTTGTTGGAACCAAAAAGGGAAAAAAAAAGAACAGGAGGAGGGGAAAAAAGGCAGGGGGGGAAAAAGAAAAGCTGATTTCATTTTTAAGTAGGAAAAATCCTGGTAGCATCCATTTCTAACATGTCTGTTTATATCATAGTTTAAATAAGGTTAGAACTGTGCAATCGTTATCGGTCAGCTTCCAAACACAGCACAGCTCCATCCAACACATGTGCAAAAGAGGAAAAGTCACTGGAAGCAAATCCTGTGTCAGTCCATCTTCTAACTTCTGCAAGTCTATTCACAGACTGTTTAGCACTAATTAAATTACTGGCAAGTCAAGTCCAAGAGGAGTGAAAGTATTCACAAGCCCCAAGTTTATGGTTCTCAGTGTTACATGGGTATTACAGATTCCCCCTCCAAAACCTGGAAGATAGATTTCACATTAATTTTGAGGCTTGATCTCACAGCTACCACAGCTGCTCATGCAGACAAAATGCTAACCTGGGGCAGCAAAGAGGAACTTTAATTCAGAGTTGGTTTTTTCATTGTGATTAAGCAGTGAACCACAGTGAAGTAATCCTCCAGAGTAGGAGTGCACATTGTTCAAGGCACTGATTTGGGGATGAAATGCAAAACCAAAGTCCTGGCTACTTCATTAGAACAAACCCTTTATGACTTTAAGAAGAGCGGTATAAAGCCCTGGTGCCTGGATCTAGTTCCAGTTTGAAAATTACAGTCTCCTGTAATTCCTCCCAATAATTTCAATTGGAAATGGGGTTATTCACACCCTCTAAGCAACTGCAATCTATTGCAATGTGCTGCTAAATAGCTGCGAAATAATGGTAACTTCAGCAGTTACCAGAGTCCCTAAAGTGATTCTGCACATTTAAGTGAAAGGTGCTAAATCAGTGCAAGGCTGTAACTCCCATTAAACAAGGAAGGGGGTTAGACATTGTTTGAACTCTTCCTTAGAACTAGTTTTTCCTCCAAGAAGCCACCTGAGAGTGGATTTTCATTCACTGGTACATCCTGCTTGAAGGAGATGTGGGTAAGTAAACATGACTGCTTACTCTCTCTCTTTCACTGATGTTTCTGTGCGTTCAGAGAAGCCTCAGAACCAGAGCTTTGCACACCTTCACAATGCCTCCTCTGCCAAAACCGTGAAGTCAGCTGGTACTGTGTGGATCTTCTAATTCTGCTCTCCTGGTCCTGTAGTCCTCTGAAGGAAAAAGGATGTGCTACTTCACCATGAGAATTACAATAATACAAGGAAAACCTGGGAAGTCTTCTTCTTGAAGAAATGTCCATACCTTCAGGCACCACAATGCTCATTAAAACTCCACATTATACTGCTTAAGCACCTCAAATTCTTAATTAACCCAGTGGAACTTTGAAATGTGGAGAGATTTTAAACTCGAGTTTATATAGTTTAGGCTTTTGGATTAACACTGATGAGCAGGGATTCGTTGCACAAGGATGGTGGGCCACAGAGACTGTATCACAGAAGTTACACAGATGTGCTTGAACAGCACAGTTGGAACAGTTAATGGGAGAGACCTATCAGAAGCACCTACATCAAGCATATTTTTCTAAACTGATTTAAGGTGGATCAAAATATAAATGCCACTTTCTGGTAGAAATCTAGTGAACCATAAACCCACATCCTATCTGGAAAAATACTTGGCAAACAAGAAGACTGGCAATCGTGTATCAAAGCCTCACCCAGGTTATTTCACTCCAGGGCTTGCAGATCACTTTGCAATATTAAACTTGTTTTCGTAAAAGCACTGCTTCAGTATTACATTGTTCTGCCTGGCCATTACCTATTTAATGGTTCCTTTTTGGAAGGGACCGTCCTAGAATTTATGACGGATCATGGTGGAATTGCTACAGAGGGAGGAAAGGAGTTTGCTAACATTTCTTCCCCATCCGCCTCTGATATCTGAGAAATACTTATACCCCTGAAGGTAGAGGAACCTCCTGTTGCTCCCTTCTATTTATTGAAAGTAAATTACCAGGGCCACCCTAATATCTCAGTGGAGAGAGTAACACAGGAACAGGAACATTCTTGCTCCCTGTAGCCAGCTGGGCTTGGAATAGACGTGCGAGGGTGAGGAATGAATTATGCTTTCCTACAATTAAGTGGCTGGCGATCAAGCAATTTTGCAGCCTTAAACACATAATTCAAGCTTTCCCTGCTAGACGGGGAGCTCACAACTGCAGGCAGTTGTTCTAAGCGGTTACGGGGAGGGTTAACTTTGGAGGGGAGAAACAGCAAAGCGATCTGTTTTCTAGATGGAAAGCTTTTGGCTAAGAACTCGCCCAGACCCTGTGATCTCCAGAACTGTTGCCCCCTTCTTCAACACGCACAAACACCTTTTTTGGCACGTGTTTTGGCTGGAGTCAGCTGAACAAGGGAGAGTTAGCACTCAGATTTCTGGGATCCCCTTGCCAAAAGCTAAGCTGTTAGGTAGTGCAACAGCAGCAGCACAGGCTTCCCACTTCACCCTGCCAGTGACCTTCGCACAGACTTGGACATACCCCCTTCCTCAGAGTAAGGAGCAATTCCCTCTCACACTGCTTGATCCAGAAATTCATCTCAGCAAATACCACAAATCATGTCAGACCGAGCAGGACTATTAAACCAGTGCTGCGCAATGTGAATTGCTGTCCACAAGGGACTGGAGCAAAAGACTGCCTAACCCACTTTGTTTAACTTTTTACTTAAACAATCCTGAAAGGGGAAGCTGCATTGCTACTCTGGAAATCACAGCTTTAATCTCATTTGAACCACGCATTCCTCAGCTAAACTGCAGAAATAATTTAGGAACCAGCTCCCAAATAAGACATTTTTCAACATTTCCTACATTTCCTGGAAATATATTCCCTCCGATGCTGTGAAGTAAAAGCAGGCTTATTAATATAACCAGGTCAAAGTTCTTCCAGTAGCCCTAATAAACTCTAATGTCAGGCTAATTACATGCATTTCACCAGCTCTGCATCTTCACATTCCTCAGAGCAACACCATGCAACACCACTGGAACATCGATCATTCCCATCTCAACCCCACGACCCATTTGCACACACTGCATTGCCCGTGGCAGGAATCAATAGTGCTTCGTTGAAAATAGAGCAAGCTTTGTTTCCCCTTAACAGTAACGGCTTCCTCAAGTTTGCTTTAATAAGCATGCCACAGCTCAGAGGTGCCAACATTTACTGGGCTGTTTAAACACTGTTTAGAGTTTTGCTGGGCAGATAAGAAGAATAACTTGGGTGTACAGTAAAACAAAGACATAGCTGTTTGTGCCAAACATTCAGTTTATGGCAATACTTCATAGGAATTATTCCCCATAACAACCGAACTGTCATATCCTACAACTACATCCCAGGCAACCTCCCAGCTGAGCTCACTACGGCTGCTGTCTGATGTGCTCTACATACAAACACCCAGAACTACCCAGATGTTCTCTATGTAAAACATTTGGTTTGAAACATGCAGCGCTTCTTTCCAAAAAGCCATTACATTTGTTTAATGCACTCACACAGTTCAACTAAAATATCCTGGAGCAGACATTTGACTGCAACTCTACTCTACAAGCCCCATCTGCAAAAAGAAAAAAAAAAAAGGAAAAAGTAAATGAGAATGCTTTACATGATTTATGCTGTCTTTATGATCAGCCAGTTCATAAAATACAAGCTCTGCTCTACAGACAATAACACAAATCGCTTTCAAGTGTATTGTTTAGTCCTTGCCTGTGTTAAACAAATATTTCAACTGAAACAAAAGGGCCGATCTCTACTCTTTGTTTTACAACAGTGTTAATGTAACTGAGAGCAGCCTTTTACCCACGGACATCACAGGGGATGCGATTTTTTTTGTTGTTTTATGCTCGGAGTGAGTGAGTAATGACATCCAATAATGATAACCAGTTACATTCACGGCTGCACAGTTTTCCTTTCATCCAAGAAAGGCTGGAAGGAGGTTAAAGTACAGCATGAAATCCTTTCCCCCATTGAATTCCTTGCGAGCAACACACAACCCACAACGAGGCATTTCACAGGTCCCATTACACCATGTTTTCATCATGAAACGCCAGACAGGATGGGTGAATACATTTGTTTTATCGAAACACAGAGGCAGGTAGAAAACTCTCAAGCTGTACACTGAAAAAAAAACCACCCATTGCTGAAAGAGATGGCTAGCCCCTGGCCTGGATGTAAACGCACTGCACGGTCTAGCCGAAGGTCTTTACTCTTCCCAGGCTGTGAAGACACAACAGTGACCAAGCAGTGACCAACAGTGGTACACAGTAGTGACCAGGCCCCAAGACACAACAGTTGGCTAACTATGGAAAGTCAGTACCACCTCTTCAAAGTGTGACTACAGCCATGAAAAAGGACACTCACCTCACAAGCGACCTTCCTGAGACGGTTACACCTATACAAGGAACAACTTGCCTCAGTGCTGTGCTGGAGCTGTGGTTGACCCTGTCTTTTTCTCCCCACGGCTACAGACTTTCCAGATGAACCTCAAGGAAACCACTCACCCCCTGGGCATCTGAAGCACACCTAGCTCATACAGGAGATGGAGCTTTAACACAGATCACCATTTCATTATTTCACCTCATTTGGGCACCCTGAAAAGAATAAAGGGGACAATCCGAACCACTCTATGACAAGGGACCTGAAGGATGCTATGCCTCATGTATAGGCCTGGTGTCTTCCCAGGAGAGCAGCGTGTGGAAGCCTCTCAGTTGTATCCCTGCCCAGGCTAGCCAAGCCTGTATTTCCTCCAGCAGGTATCTTACAGGCATTTTTGTCTTGCACTGGAGCATAGCTACATCATGCTCCAGGACACACAGCTTTAGAGCACGCACCATCCAGGAAGGATGCGCTCTCCCCTCTTCTCTCAAAGACTTTTTTTCAACCTCCATGCCAACACAATCCACGGCATGACCCAACCAAAACCACTATGGCAGCTGCCCACAGGCAACCCTGGCCACCTGAAGGACTGGCTAGCCTTCTCTCCTCCTTCCTGAGCCAAACTCCACTGGGGAAGCTTTGAGATTCGATTTGAGCAGAGTGCTATGGCAAAAATCCACAAATAAATGACAGCTCCAAACACATACCTCAAAAGCTGTTTTTTTTTTAACAAATGCTTTGCCATCTTCCCCTGTCAGACTTGCGCGTAAAAGATTTCATCTTTCTGCATCAATGACAAAAATGACAATGATAAAAAAAGGCTAAAAATGTAACAAAACACCATTAAACAAAGGAACGTTTGTCCAGTTACCACATGGCTCAAACAGGTATTTTTATCCAACCCTCATTGCTAACCTTAGTGATCAAAAAACATTCACACTCAATTTTAAAATAATACCTGTGGCTCAAATACAGGGAAATATCATTCACCATCAGGTGTTTCATGGAGATTAGAAATAATAGCAGAGATGAAATGCCTTTTTGTGCATGGGAAACATGATATGGAGGCTTTGAGCGCTCCATCAGCAACAGGACCCAAATCGTTCTGATTTACCCATCAATGGCTAAATTTAGTCTCCAAACTTGGCATGGTATCTTTCCACAGGAACAATTCATTTCCTCTTTTTCTTTTCTGTTTTTTTAAGCCTAATATCCCTAAACCGGTGTCTTTATTCCAAGGCAGTGGTGCTCGAGCCCAAATACGCTGACTCAGCTCCTCGGCACAGTAAGACCTTTGGCTAATTGCAAGTCCCTCAAGCTGCCAGACCTCAGAACAAAGACACTTGGCTTCTCCAGCCTCTCTGCTTAAATCATCCCACATGCCAGCCGCGGGGCCAGGGTAGCCAAGGGGTTCTGGGATTACCATAGGCCCCCATTTCCGGGGAAGGCAAGGCAACAATGGCCAACCAAGCAATGCTTTGTCACAGAGGCTGACAGCCTCCTGCAAGGCGCAGGAGACCCTCCCCTGCACCAGGCTGGCATCCCATGGAATCCAACCGCAAAGGGCTTCAGGTGCCATGCCAGAGGTGTGGCTGAGGTGAGCTGACACAAGGAGAAGGGAAGGCCAAGGAGGCAACCAGAAATTATGTTACATTAGTCACACGTTAAGAAGACAGTTGAGGTTGCTTAGGTTAACACTTGCAAACCACAACACCCGAGTTTATTCTGTGATTCCACATTCACCTACAACTGGCCAGGACAGTTTCAAACATGTCAGCCATGCCAGTCCCTTTTCCCATAGCTGCTGGGTGGCTGGGCTGTTTTGGGGTTTTTTTAATGAAAGGAGCCACCCATTAAAGTATATTATTTTCCTCCATTGGTGAGAGCAGAGCCTGAAAAGTTACACTTGAGCAGGTCCCAGGCCTTGCATCCCACCATGGGCCAGTGGCTGCTTTAAGGACTGATGTCTCTTAAACCACCAGAACTAGGAGCAAAGCCCACCCATTTTAGAGTGTTAGGGAGCACTAAGCATTTACTCCATGCAATAGTTCAACAGACTGAATTGAGGGTTGCTACACAGCCTTTAGTTCAAAATATAAAAAACACTGAACTCAAATGAATGTACTAAAATGGTACAAAAGCAAGGGACAGCTATAACCTTGCCCCCTGCCTCTTTCCCCCTTTGCAACACACAGCAAAGGTTACAGGAGGGTTCTCCACATCTATTGAACATCTGGCATTTTTGGTGGGGGTCCAAGATGTTTGATGGGTATGGCCAGACATGAAGTTATCGCACCCAGCCCTGTAGTGTTCAAAGGTCTAGGATCCCCTAATTTATACAACATACTCTGTTGCCTGCAAAGACACGGTGATACATATACTCTGTTTAAAAGCAGATACTTCTCAAATCATAACTTGCAGATGCTCAAAGTCTTTCATGTGGGTAAGACAAATGAGAGCCATAGAGACTGATTTTGTAGCCAGGGAGTACAGGAAGCAACAGCAGGAGAACACTATTGAAAGCCTGGATACACTTATGGCTTTAATGAATTGGTCATCAAATATAACAACACACATATGCAGTTTTTACCTTGCTTTGTAGTTTGCTCCCCACCCCCCTCAGCTATCTAGCAAAGTGGAAATTATTTTGAGTTTAGTTTATTAAGTGGACACACATGGTACTCACATCTGCTGGAAGATGTTTGAGGGAAAACACTGACAAATATCATTTGCATATTCAGTCAGAGACCTTTTCATCCGAGACATTTCCTCTGACATGCCAACTATCCCAAGTACATCAACCCATCAGGCTAACGACAAGAGTTTTAATATAAAGTGTCTGGTGCATGCCTGGGCAGTTTAGGGACAAATCCTGACTTATACAGGAAGCAAGAAGAGACAAGTTCAATAACCTCTGTGGGTCAGATTCCCACACCAACATGCCCATCACTAGCATGCAAACCATCAAAACTGTACACCAGAGGCAGGAATCGGCAGCAGCCTTCATCCCTCCTCACGGTCATCCTGTACAACACTGTCCTGCTGAGAGGAACATGGTACAGTAACAGAAGATGCTTGGGCACTAGCATCCTGCTTCACATAGATATAAGGTACATAAGCACGGTACAGGAGGAGGAGACTCAAGACAGGTAGATGCCCACATCAAAGCAAAGGTCAGCCAATTTCTGAATCCCTGGAATACAAGGCTTGGAAACATGTCCCATATGCTCTGCATTTAGATTACCATGGCTGTACACACGTTGACCTGCCAGTGTTCCAGGCTTATATACCTGGCACTGGTCTCACATTCAGCATACTTCCTTGGCACTGTCATGGCCACCACATTCTTCCTTGCAATTCCTCACTCCAGCAAAGACTTTCTACTTATTTATTTACCAGACAAAACACAGACTAACTACAATTACAGTTCTGTAAAGAATAAACAATTGCTCACAAGAACTGCGCATTCCACACAGTTTTATTCAACATGTATGACCCCAAACTACAACATATACAATAATTGTCTCCACATGACAAATCCACATTGTGGTTCTTAGAAAATAATACTAATTTTTAGAACACATGCCACCAAAAAATGCAGTATATTTTAGCCATATCTAATGAAAGATTTTGTACAAGCAATTTCCATTCTGTTGTGTTCTCCAGCATATGGTCTATGAAACAATTTGTAATAACGCTTAGGCATTTTATAGTGTTTTTAGCTGAAGGCTGCATTATAAACATTGGCTCAAATTCTGTTATGCGTTTCCCATTTAGATGGATCACACTCAGTACACAGCAGGCCAAAATGTGTCCCATTAATTAGTCTAGCTTCCCTATGCTAAGTAGTATCTCTTCAGAAAGGGATATATTGAGGCACAGGGAAGTTAACTGATCTGCCCAAAACTGTTCAATGAAGGGAAAAGGGAAGGGAAGAAAGAAGCAGTCTTTTGAAAACTTTTCATTCTTCACCTGTAAGAAAGCCCAACATCTCTGATGACATGATGTCCTCTCAAAGCTCAGAAAGAACACGCTGTTCTTTAATTTGGTACAAGATTTGACATGACAAGCTAACATATTCAGATGACCCCTAACTGGCTAGTCATTAATTCAGACTTTCATACCACTGAACTATACTCCCCTGAACAAATCTGCTTCATCAACAAGAATTCTCAGCGCAGAAAACAAGTATTTTGCACTAGTGCCTTCCCCCTAATGATCTGCATGCTGAAATCAGTTATCTTTGTCTGCAACCTTTTATGTTTAGGTCGTCTTTGGCATTTCAGCTATACAAGTGTTTCTGTGAAGACTGTAGCAGTACAAGTCTTCCGTAAGTAGTACTTACAACCAGGTAGTAACTACTTTTATAATAAGCCCACAATCTTCACTGTGAATTACATCAGATGAAATCCAGTGGATTTTCCTTTTCCCTTTTGAAACCAAAGTCTCAGAACACATCTAAAAATTAAGGGTGGTACAAATAACAAATTAACAGCAAAACTGTTTTCAGGCCCACATTATCTTTCCAACTTCTATTCATTCTGTAACTAGAATTTGCATGCATGCTTTGGCACAACTTTTACAGAGGATGACCTGAGTTTCGCTAACATGCCTTCAGCACCATGAAAACATTGTCCAGATTTAATCACATTATGAGTCCCCAAAAGAACTCAGTATGCACACCTTAAATAATTCAGTTTTTGGCAATACGTTTTGCAAGAATGCCTCTTCACTGAGGAACCTCTGGCCCCACATAAGTGTGCTGTGGCAGAAGATGTGTATGCAGCACCTCACCCACAGGCTGCACAGGTTCTGCTGGCAGCTACCAGCTCAGAAGCAGGGAGCGAGGCAGCACTCTCGGTGCGGGTCACAGCGCTGGCATGCAAAACAAAGCAAGAGGCAGCAGCACAACTGGAGTACAAAGGGGCTGGGAACAGAGACCAAAGCTGAATGTCACTAAGGGACAAAGACCCATGGTAAAGAGAGTGCCCAGGAGGCAGGAAAGACCAAGCTCTGCAGGAGGAGGCTGTCATCCTGAGGACCCTGATGTTATACACTCTGCGTGTCTGAAAAAATCAGGTATTAGATTGTGCACTCAAAACTAGCTGATACTTCTGATGATTTTGGCTTCAATCGGCAAGTTTTTCTTTCTCATGTATAAGACGGTGTAGTGATACAAGCCATTGTTACTATTATTCAAGTGTATTATCATAGCTGTGGAAGCCACTTTCACGAATCGGGATCCTGCTGTGCAAAGTACTGTACATGCACTTTACATCACAGCAGTGTTGTGTAGATACTTCCACTGGTGTCTGCAACAAAGGAAGATATCTTAATAAGAACAACAAAGAATCACAAAAAAAACCCAACCAGTTCTGCATCAGATTTGGACATTATACTGGAGAAGATACACACTGAGTGATCAAGACAAAAATCAGTACTAACTAGTGACCCAGCTGCTAACTGAAGCAGAAGTTGTCAGGAAAAAAAATGAAACATAACATGTCATTAAAGATAAGGGAATTCGCATGCATAAGAAAGAAGAGAGGGATAGCAGCAAAAGTAGACAAGAGAATTGGGACAAATATCCCACCTGGCTTTCACTGTACTCAGTGACCCATGAGCATGGTTTTCTCTTGTTATTTGGAACCCCTGAAAACCACACCACAAACAAACAAACGGTTATGTGGCCAACAAGGCCTTAATTACTGACATGAGCTGTCATTGTTGGTATTCATGTTTTGGTTTTGTCATGATATGGAGAAATACAATCAGCAAAACAAAGGTCCTCCTTTCATGTAGCCTCTTGTTGTTTCAGGGTTTCCAAAACCCCTGCACAACTCTCCAAAAGGATCATGAAGCAGAGCTGTCTTAAAGCAAAGATTTTCACTGGAATTGTAAATGAAATATTTCTGTTGCTCAGAAGTTTGGTGGGGTTTTTTTTTTTTTTCAAGATTTTAACAGATTTTTACAGAAACGAGTATCATTTGGCAACATCCTCCTACCTACTCTTCTATGCAGAACAGATAAAGAACACACACCACCACACATAACATGCCTGCACTGATATGCACCGCATGCCTGTTTTTCATGTTGGGCTGCAGCTTGTCATCAATTCCCAAATAATTAACTTTCTGGAGGAACAGCTAGAGGAGAATAGTGCTTCCTCCACCTGCTGGTGAGGAGGAAGAAAAGATGTCCTGGTGCTCAGGCAGAGAGGAGGTGAAGCCCCTGCAGCTATTCCCTATCTCCTCTGAAGTGCAGCCTAAGGAGAGAAAGGGAGAAAAGCTCCTGGCTTTTGCAAATGGCAAAATGTCTCCTAAGAACAGAGAGTAACCAAAAGGAAGTGCAGATAATAGAGGGTGCTTCATGAGAGATTGTAAGAAACCAGCAACGTTAGCAGGCTCCAGGTCCACAGTGGCAGGGAGAGCAAACAACTCCCAGCAAAGCACCTCACTGGAGGGCACCCACAGGAAGCTGTGAGAGCCAGGGTATGGAACCACCAAGTTAAAACTCTGCTGGAAGTGCTCCAGGTTTATCTGGTATCTAACAGGGTTTATCGGGGGTCTTCCATGTTTTAAAGAGCTACATGTTCCTCTACTAACATTGATTTAATACTAACGCATTGTTGTATCCAGGCATTGCTTTCTGTATAATGTCAGGGAAAGACAGATAGGCGTTTTCAGTCTTGCTATCTGTATTTTAAAGTTGCATTATAAGGAGTATTTACCCCAGTGGAATCATTTACTTGAAGAATCCAGCAGCACCTACCAGCTTCATGTATCATGAATGGGATCAGCCAGAGGTGGTCAATACACAGCTTATCTAAGGCTGACATAAGTGTAACTGTCGATTTCTTGGCTAACAAACAGTGAATACATAACACAAAAAGCTCAGCTCTTTGGTTTAACATGTGCAAGATGACAAGTGGAGAAAACACCCACAGAAATGTCAGCATGAGCGTTACTTCACAGGCTTGCGATATCATCTCTTCATCCTTACACTTACTAACAGGTGCCTTAATTTAAAATACTGTAAGCTACACAGTGTATACTGAGCCAGTATTAATGAAGGAAATCTTGCTGGCAGTATCAGGCACCTCATTCGTCATGTAGCGGGCCATATTTTAACTGCTTCATGCAGCATGCAACACTGTCTGCAGTCACTGTGGTAACTAATACACAAATTCACATAAGTTGTTTCCAATAACAAACTAAATGTATCATACTATCTACCTCAGAGCTTTATGGCAGGAAGCTTTATGATCACTTTCCACTGAATTAAGAGGAATGACAAAGAAACTATGACGATTTGAATAAACATGCAAGCTGCTAATAACTGCCAAAGACTACTTTCATTCAAGTCAAAATAAATCCTGCTATTGATTTCCAGTGGCACAGGACTAATGC
Source organism: Lathamus discolor (assembly GCF_037157495.1). NCBI lineage: Eukaryota > Metazoa > Chordata > Aves > Psittaciformes > Psittacidae > Lathamus > Lathamus discolor. The sequence goes on along the minus strand of NC_088884.1, from coordinate 72,588,574 downwards.
ACGTGTGTACCTTGGATCAAACTGTCTTCTCACCTTGGTTTTACTTCATTAACACAGATCCGCTAATTTCTACTTTACTCCTGAGCTCTCAATTTATACAGATGACAACAAAACTGAAGTTTGTGCCTGGCTAATCATACAGATATCTTCAGGAAATGCCATACAGCTAAAGGGATTGTTGACAGATAAGAGAAGCAGAAAGGCCAAACAGAATTGCTTGGACAAGGCTTATAACTGGGAACATAATGCCACTGCCAAGGTCCAGATCTGCAATCTGTTACCATGCAGCGTGAAATACCTGCTTACCACTGAGAAAAAAAAAAAAAAAGATATTAGCTAAACCAGTAGCAGAAAAGGAAGCAAATGGACTGGACTAGAGCAACCTTGGGACTCTCTCTCTTGCTACCTAGCTGCCAGTTGCAGAGATGATTTGCACTGGATGTGGTACAAGAGAGGGTGCCAGGTAACTTGCTCGCTGTGTGCATCCCCTGCTGGGCATCCAGTCCAACCTGCTCACCAACACTGCAAATGCTGACCACTAACAAGAACTGCGGAGAGGAGAGAAAGGTGGTGGTGAGGGGGAACTGAAGGAAAACTCTGCCCCTTTCTGATCATTCATCCTGTCAGTGCTCTCATCTCACCCACAGAAAGCAATCAGTGCTCACCGCCAACAGCCAGACAGGGGAACTGTCAGAAAACAAGAAGCATTTTCCATTCACTTTGGTCTGGCTGGATTCCTGACAACTAGCTTTTACTCTGTAAGCGGACAAAACGTGGGTATTTTACATACACTCACAGATGTTAAAGTTCAAACACACATGTTGCACCAGAACTCACCTGCAGACTAGTTAATAATTATAAAGTGCCACACGCCAAGGCTTCTATTACTCCAGTATAAAACTCACACCCGGGTAAGGATTTGTTTAGTTTCTACATGCCAGCTGATAGAGTGTAACATTTCTACAGTATTCTGATTTTCACCCTCTCCATTTCAAGATGGCATTAGCCACACAAATTCACTTCACACTGTATCATCTAAGTACTCTTAGCTCTGTAGCTGAAGCACTTGACAGCAACATACAGAAAGACCTGGCGTGCTCTTAACTTGGTTAGGTTAATGCTACCTCCTTTCCTCCTGTGAGGGCCCTTCCCAAATCTGCATCTCATATTTACAATAGTCACCTTTGCTTTAATTTATCAAGTCTTTTGAAAAAAGGGGTTTTTAACATATTTGCTTATTTACTACATTTGGTAGTGCAACTCAAAACTAATGTACTTACAAAATAGTAGCTAGTATATAACCTAGCTCTGGAGCTTTTGTTAGCCTGGAATTGTAAAACAGCCAAGACAGCAAACTTTAAAAATCATGGACTTGGAGTGAGCATGTGCAGAGATGTCCATCTCTGGTTTCTCTTTAGCCAGCCTCCGAATGAGCTAATAAACTGAAAGCATACATGATATGACTCTACAACTTGGCTGAAACACGCATTTTCACTGTAGACACAAAGATATTTAGTTCCAAAGTAAAACATCCCTTACTGGCATCTGCAATTTCATTTTCTGTTTTACAGCTGCTTCTGCCTCTGGGTGCATGTTGAGCTTCCAGGCAACAGAAAGGGAAAGATACATGAGGCAAAACCTATACCATCACCAGGGAAATGCCTTGCTTTTAAATGAAGTCTAGTAAAAACTCCATTAGTCTTTTTCAAACGAGAAGCAGCGCTAAGACCTCCTTAGAAAACCATCTATTTCTCTGGGCGATCTTTAAAGCAACGCCCGCCTCTCATTCGCTCACCCTCTGTGAACAGTTACGTATTTCAGGGAAGGAAAAATGACAATGAGCCTAACGTGTACATTTCTTCAGTTGCATTTCTGCACCCTGCTGGAGCACTGTACCAATGAGGAAATGCTGAAGCCGAGTTACTGCTTGGACAACCTCCGGGCTGCTTGAAGTCTTTAGCCAGCCGGCACCGCTGAGCGGTGAAACGGATCATAAAGACCAGTGGGGCTGGGTTGCAGTCCCTGCAAGGTTTTTAGGTGTCAGCAAAGTTCAGGTCACAAGAGCATGACTGAATCACGGCATTTTTAATGGGAGAACCAATGTCTTCCCTTCTGACGTTCCTTTGGTTAGCTGGGGGATGTGACAGGTTCCACTAAACCACTGGGGGAAGATAACTTGGTTGCAGTGGTCCCACATGTAGAAACAGAACAAAAACTATAAGCCACCCTATTCTGACAATAATAACACATCCTTTTAAAACATATTGATGAGCTAGTACCACTACACCACTCCCAACACCCCCACCCCCCCCAAAAAAAAAAAAAACCAAAAAAACCCCCAAACACTAAGTTGCTCTATAGGATCTGGACTCCAAACAAAGCCGTGGCTGGACCCAAGCGGCTGCAGACACGGGTGGGATGCTCACGCTCCTGGGGCCCCGAGGCTGCCGCCTCACTGAGACACATCCAGGGACCAGTCCCAGAGGGACTGCACGCAGTCCTCTCCATCCTGAAGTACGTGCTGGAAAGAAACATATACACGCATGCACATCTATATGTAAGAAAAAGGCAAAGAGGAGTCCCTCCGCCTGCCTTACCACTCTGCCAGAAAACCTCTCGATGGCCCGCTTGACTTTGCCATAGGTGCCTTTGCCCAAGGTCTCCTGCAGCTCGTAGCGATGCTTCAGGTTGTGCTTGTGGTGATGCCGCTTCACCCCCTGCTGCTTCCTCGCCGCCGTTACCTCCGGAGACGGAGCCTCCCCGAGCGGCTCCTCCATGGCCGCTGCTGCTGCCGCCGCCGCTGCCTCACCGCCGCCGGCCGGCCCGGAGCCGCAGGAGGAGCAGCGGGGCTGCGCGGGGCTGCTGCAGCTGCTGCCGCAGGCGGCCGCCTCGGCGCCCTCCATGCCCGGCGGCGGCGGCGGCGGGCGCGGGGTGCGAGCGCCCCGCCGGCCTCAAAGCCTCTGCCTCAGCCCCGCGCCCGCGCCGGCACCATGGGGCGCGGCGGGGCGGGGCCCGAGGCAGCGGCGCCCCGCGCTCTCCTCCCCTTCCCCACCGCCCGCCCCGGCGGCAGCGGCAGCGGCACAGCCGGGGGCGGCCCCTCCGCTCCGCTCCGCCCCGCCTTGGCTGGCCCGCCCCCAGCGCCGCGGACCGGGCGGGGCAGGCCGGACCGGCGGGGGCGCTGTCCGGGAGCCGCCGTCGCCGTGCTCTGAGGGGCAGGGGCTCCACGGCCGCGCTCCCGGCCCGCTGGAAAGCGGCTCCTCAACGGGGCTGGCCCCGGCGTGGCAGGGAGGGAAGGGCGGGCTGCCCCCAGCACGGGCTTGCTCCGCCGCTGAGCCCCCCGGCCTCTGGGGGCCGGGCTGAGGCGAGACTTGAGGGCCGGCCCCGTCCTTGCGGTTGCACCTGCAGAGCCTGGGTGTGTGGGTATGGGGCTAGCGGGCAGGGGCCTGCACCGCATTTGGGTTTGGGAGGTTTTTTCCAGAAAACGCCTAATTTTACCCCTTTGCCAAGCAGGCGAGGGTTTCCTGTCCGGTTTCCATGGAATCGGAACTGGTGGAAAAACACGGGCACACCCGGCTGCTGCTGGTCCTTGGCATGGGCTGGTGTGGTTTGCCTCCTCCAGGAGGTTTTAGGCTGTATGGAACCTGCCTGGGTACAAGTCCTGCGGTGGTTGCCACGCAAATCTAGAGCAGAGGGACCCCATTAGCATTACCTCAGGACTGCCGAGACCAGCACTAAATGATGTCACTGAGGACCTCATCTACACTTGCATAGGGTGGAATCATTTTGGCACGCTCCAGTGTGGCTAGTTTGCTCGCCCAAGGCAAAGACCTTCATGGTGATTCTTGGCTCGGTGTGTCCTGCCCACTGACTGATTGTGAGCTCTGCAAGGATAACCCACGGACTCTCTGAAATCCCGGGTTGAGCTTCATGGTCACAGTGACGTCAAGGCACAGAGTTTCAGTAACTCCCTCTACCTTGCTGCTGGAGTGTTAACACAGAAGTTAGTCCATGTGCTCAGCTGATTTGACTGGCTGGCTTCTGCAAAGGCCCAGGTTTGTCAGAGATAGCTAACTTGGGAGCATGGAGGTGACGGGGTGACACCCAGGTGTGTCATTTGGTTCCTCCAGTTTGCCAGGCTAGTGTGTAAGGATGGACTTCCCCAAGGTTTCTTCCCAATAGTGAGCATACTGCTCTGAGCCCCTCTGAGTTGATGAACTTGAAAACTCCCTGTAATTACCACCTCCACAGCTTCATTTTAGGATCAGCAGAAGTGCTCCACTGGCTCAAGGCAAGTCTGCCTAGTGCAGTTCCTGGCAGGAGCCAGCACCACATGGCACAGGTTGAGGATGACAGAAAGAATCCTGCAGTGGTCAGAAGTAAAACCTCCTGTGATGAGTTCTTGATCTCTGGGACCCTGATATTGGCTTGAGCATGGAATTCCACATCTCTTTCATGGAGTGCACCGCAGACTGGCTATCTCAAAGCAGAAAGGTAAGGGAAGCTTCACTCTGTTACTATGAAAAAGGAGCACCTTGTCCTCCTGTAGGCCCTTCCTTCATTTTGACTTTGGAAAGGACAAGCCACCTCTGGGTAAGAAATAAAACTGCATATGTAGCTTTCATGTTCTTCTTGTTTTATGTTCTGAAGCACTATTGCATTCCCACCATCTAGCACAGAATAAAACAATGCCTGGGCTACCTGGGCATGCAGGAGAGGAAATTCTGCTAGTGCATTGGCTGCCTTCTGTGCCCTCAGTTTGAAACCCACTTGTGCAGCTCTTCTCAAATTGAGGGAATGCCCCAAGAAACACCCAAATGAAGCAATGAAGGGCAGACCTGCTGGAGGCAGGAATTGGTACAGGGATGGAATGGGGATGCAGCAGCACCAAGAGGCAGAAGGGAGCTAGGAAAAGGGCTGGTGACATGGAGAACAGGAGAGGTGCCCTTGACTGCTGAGAGAAGTGAGAAATCGTCCTGGCATGTGTTCACCACAGTGCAACTTCACTTAAGTAGATTAAATAAGAGTCTCAATGTTGCTGAGTGCCAAGGGTACAGCAGTCTGTCAGGATGACAGTAATAACTGCCTGGCTGTTTTGCGTGTCCAGAGCAAACCCTAGTCCCACCAAGATGAGAGTAGCCTGGGTCCTGCTCTGATCTGCACCAGCTGCCTGGGCGCTGGACTGTGTGAGCAGCTCAGAAAGGGCTTGGTCCCCCCAGAGGCAGCAGGGAAGAGTGTCCAGCTGCGACTGTCTAGAAGTTGCCTTCAGGCTGGAACTCATTATAGCCTGCATCCAGGTCCTTTGTACCTCTTGAATAGCCGAAAAACATGAATGCTAGTGATGAAAATAGGTTTCATTATGTTATACTCCTGAGCGTTGTTAATGGTCGCAAAAGTATTCTCTTCTAGCTGCATGGAAGGAGACAAGACAGTTCAATAAGGAAATATATCATGAGTTATTGCTATATATTGTGTTTGGAGAGATATAAGGCATAATAAAACGCCAAAAGCTCCAAAATGAAAAATGCCAGTTTTGTAATGGCACAGGTACTATGGAGCATTACAAATACCACTTCTCCTTTTTAAAGTTCCATGCTCCTAAATGTACAGCCAGAGGGCATTAAGCAAATTAAATATGTAAATTAAAACTGGACACAAGAAACTTTTTGTGCTCATTTGTAATAGCAATGAGAATTAAAAATAATTATGAATATAGCAGTACACATACGATTGAATTTATCACCAACATATAGAGATATTTCCTTTTAATTTTTAGCATATTTGCACTCAGTATTGTCAGTACAGGAATAAAAATCTCTAGAGCAAATAGTACACCAATGTCCTTCACAAGTATGAGAATACCAAGAAGCAAAAATCGCAGAAGAAAGATGAGATGATGTTAGAATGGAAATAGAAAATCTTAAATACTGACTTAGTAGGCAATTTGCATTGTTCTAGCTGTTCCTGTCGGTGTAAAACATGCGGTGTTTCATCCTTTCTGAAATAAACATTTGGTAAGAATTTCAGCTCTCTGAGCTTATAGACATCACTAGGGAATTCTTCATTTCTGACAGTATTATTTTACGTAAATGCATTTCCATATTCACAAAAAGGAATTATCTTCCCATTGAAACCAGCAGACAGCTTCAAAGGAAATAGGATTAGGCTCTAATTTGCAAAATGGCACTGGGGGATATGCTGTACCAAATCTGAGCTATACAGATAAACACAATAACAATAAAGCCACTGATTTCAGCAGGCTTACCTTCTTGAAGACAGTGTTAGTTGGAAAACAATCTATAAAGATTGCAACGTTGGGATTATAAATTCATCCCAAAATTCTGTATATTGCAGTGTAACCTGGTGAGATGGTATAATTTATACACAAACAGACCCTTCAGTGGTTGTGAAGTGTTCAACTGTGTTGTTACCACCCCGTGTTGGCTTCCAGGGGGCTGTTGGAGAACTGAACACCTTTCACTGTAATGTAGAGGAAAGAGAAGAAATGCATACTAAAGGGATTCCTGGATGTAAGGATCTGTATTCTCTGATATTAATGTCCTGCTCTTTTAAGTTTCTGCTCTCTGCTGAACTCTGGTCTGTATGTGGAGAAACATAGAACCATAGACTTAATTAAGTTGTTTTGCTCACGCTTGATGATCAAGCTGAGCATAGGCGTACACATTTGCTGGGCCAAGCTGAAGTGCTCAGCATTGTCCAGTCTGCAAATCTAAAGATGATATAACTGCAAATATTTGGAAGGTGCTGGGAGGGGAAACCAGAGGCCCTTCTCTCAATTGAACTTTCTCCCCTGTATAAGTACCTGCTGAGAGAGAGCTTTTTGTTCCACTGAAGTGAGAGCATGTTAATGTGTTCCACTCAATGATAGGGATTATCCTTTAGAAAGAGGCAGCTGGCAGAGGCGGCTGCTTTCCTGCAGCAGGTATCTGCATATTATCTGCTCTGGCAGATCACACCCAGTTCTTGAAATTGCATGCTTTATGAACATTACAGAAGTCACGCAAGTTCAGGATTAAGACTGTAATGCTGATTTTCTCTGTAGTGAGCCATATAAAAACTTTACCTTGACAAGCAGTTGTCTTTTGAGGTTTGTCTTGTTTGCATCGCACAGATGTCAGTTCACTATTAAAAGAATACTTCAATCAAGTAACGAATACCCACACCCTGGCTCAGGATCCAGGGCTCAGATTCAGAGGTCATAACTTCCATCTAAACTCTTGTTATTTGCTTGCCTCAAGGCTTCGCAAGGTATCCATGCAATAGGCGTCTTTAAGCCCTCTAAATCTGGATCCTGGACCCGTTACAGAGCTTTATGGGCAATGAAGAAGTTGAGGAATACTTTCAAGTCTGTTAGAGGACTCTGGAATTTAGACTAGGGTTCTTTATAAGACTTTCAATAGGAGAGGAGCCATATGTCCATAAAACATCTTTTAAAATTCCATTTCCAAGCCTCAAGCCTTTCTTTCAAGCCTTTCTTTCAGTAGCTTCCACTGAGAATGAACATGCTATCAGTTCTTCCTGTAGTACTGGTTATTTCTTTTACTGCTTGTTGTGTTTTATTGGAATATCCATAGAATAGAGGATACCAGTTGCCTGCTGAATTTACATCTCCAGATCTGAAAGTTCATTTTCATATTTACATATGCATGTGTGTGCCTGTATGCTTATGTCAAATTATTTTACCTATGTAAAATCTGCTTTTCTACACCCTACAGTTCTGTGTGGTACTTGAACTTCTCACTGCTGTTGCTAAACTAGGGCATGCAGGACCTCCGAGAAGTGAGGAGAAACAAGTGGAACCCCATGGGAGAGAAAGCTGGAATGTAGGGTCTAAGGCTCAGGATCTCTTCTGTGGCAGGGTTCCCAAAAGGATTGAGCACACACAATTCCTTCACCTGTTGCTTTTCTATTTCTTGTTCAGCCTAGATACTCTTTCAGTAAAACTCAGTGATGGTGTGTTTATTGTGCTATTTATATAGTATTTTTATTATATAAATGAGCCATCCCATCTAAACTATCAGCTCCGCCCCTCTGCACATTAATGCTTTTGGGATTGAAGTCCACATACATCAGCAGGTTGTAATGAGTAAAAACCAACACTGCAGTTTCCATCATCGTGAGCAGGGAGTTGCGGCAGACCACGGTTGCTGGATTGCGCATCTAACCAAAATAAACTGCAAAAAATGAAGTGAAAAAAGTAATTAAGTCACTCAGCAGCACGCTCCTCTCCTCTCATTACTTCCTTCTTTACCTCTGGTTCCCTCCCTTCCGCCACCTGTGGGTTTTTTGCCCTTATTTTGAGAGGCTGACTGCATCGCTTTCAACCATCAGTGTGTTAGGCCACGTGTAGGCAGCCGGATCTCTGCCTGGCCCATTTCGTCCACTGCTGTCTCCCACACATGTAACAACTGTTCTTGGAGTAGCATATACATGCATGTCTTCTCCAAAGCACCAGGGAGACATCATCTCTGAAGCATGGCTAAGGGACACTTCCTGGCCACCATTTCACAATGCTCCTGACCCCAGCTCCCCCAGCTCAATGGTGCATGCAAGCGAGGTGCCTTGACTTTGGTTTTCGGTGCTGCAGCCCCAAGCCGTTATCCAGTAAACACGGGTAGACTTTGGTAGTGCCTGTGGGTTGTGGCGGAAAAGGGTGGAGCTGTGTGGCTGTGGCTTGGGTTAGGGCCCGGAGGCAGCAGAATGGAGAATGGGGAAGCGAAATGCAGCCGAGGTGCTGACGGCCTGGGGGGCATCCTGCTGAGGGCTGCTGCCCACACCGGGAACTCCAGGGGCCTTTGCTCAGAGACCCTTGTGTGGGAATGTAACGGGGAAGTGTGAACTTTTGCCATTGTGACCCCTTCATCCTGGATGACTCATGGATGAGATAGGGCAGATATGTCCCTTCAGGACTATGGGATTTCCTGCCCAGTCTGATCGACTGGAGATACAGCACAGCCACTGGGTAGATCCTACAAAGAGTGGTGCTTTAGCCTCCGCTGTGGCTTTAGTGTGGTGTTCATTGTGCTGATGCTTGTGATGAAGAAAACCAAAAGTATGTTTTGCACAAGATGTTTGTTTTGATGTTGAGATCTATGTCTAGATTGTATCGCTCTTTTCATGCAGCTATTGGATGTTTTCTTGGAAATGCTACAGTAAGGCTACTCCAATAATACAGGGGGTAAAATGTATTTTTTTTTTCTTAAATACATATATTTTTAGAGTGAAGAAGGTTAAGCACTAGATGTTATGATAAAACTCATGCTGCATGTGGCATCAATGACTTACTGGACGTTCATGACTTTGGATGCACTCATCTAAACAAGCCTTTCCCTAAGGCTACCACTGACCAGAAGATATCTGGGATATTGACAGCAAATCCTGCCCAGTTACTGAAAATGGACCCCATGACACTCAGAACATAACATCTGCTGCGTTATGACAGGTATACGATGTACCTTATCAGAAAGAATAGTATTTGTTATATTCAACTGGTAATACGCATCTCTTCCCTGGGTACAACCCTGGCTTGGCAGTGTGGGTTTGCAGTTCATGTCTAGAGAAGGAGAGGGCACTGCGTGCCACCTTTACTCCTCTTGGGGGACAAATCTGTGGGGAATAGGTGGCAACATGGCTGTCTATTCCCTCTTTCCCACTTGTGCTGCAAGTAACTGGCAGCCTCCTTCCCTCCATAGACAAAGAGAAGCAAGGGCTGAATCATGCCTCCCTGAAAGACAGCCCTTTCCTCTCCTGAAGGTGGACAACTCCAACCCTTGCCATGAGCACCATACTCGGGATGCAGTCTGGCTCTGAGAATTTGCTTCCTGCTCCTCACCTTCCTCCAAATTCCCACTCAAACACTGGAATTCAGCACAGTGTGCATCGAGGCTTCATAGCTTTAAGAATGGCTGTATTTTCCCTTCAGTGATCATTAGTCTGTCAAAATCAAAACAATACTGAATTAGAAAATAGACTTAGCATGGAGGCTGCCAGCTTCCTTTAGTGTTACTTTGTTTACTTTTCATTTGTCTGCAGCGGCTTCCTGGCTTTAGAAAACAGTGTTGCCTATGACTTGTAAATAAAATTAGGTCAAATAATAAAAACTGTTAATAGCAACATAATAATTTTATGGCAAGTGATTAGAAAGCTATAAACAGAATATTATGACTTTAGGATGTGTACCAACGATGCGGCATGGCTTTTACAGGAAAAGGACATACCCAGAAATCTGGGGCAACAAACTACAAAGAGCAGCTAAATGGGAAATGAGTCTGTTTGCGTATAGATACCCGAGAACCAAATATAATTTTCCATTAGATCTTTTTCAAATCCCATCCTTTATGCCTGTTTGCTAGCAGAGAGAACTCTCTAAATCAATAGCAAATTGGCTAAGCGACAGACTTGATCAAAGCCTCATTATGCATGAAAATTTCATTTCACTGGCTAGGGAATTGTGAGGGGGGAGGCTTTGTGGCTCTCTGTGTTTCCTTTGTGCTTCTTATGGAGTATAAAGGGAATTGCAAATTTCCAAAATCCCCATAGTGCCATAGGGAAGCAGAGGACTCCAATGCTGTCCTAATTGCCAGGCCCACAGCAGGGTGACTGTCAGGGCTAGGGTTGGGGGCTTTTAGGGATGGGGAAGAGATGTTCTTGCTGTGCTGACAGGCCATTTTATTTGGAGCTGATGCTAGCTGGTCCACATGACAGCCACCTCTAGGCTTCTCCAATCTGCGCTGCGGCCACAGACAGTCACAGTTCAACAACCCCAAAAAGACAACACAGATCTTCAGAGAAGATGCAGCCACAGTCATACAAGGAGAAGGAAGGCAACACAGTGATGCCAGTAGCTTCCCTGCATCAATGCAAAGCACACAGCACTTTGGGTAAAGCTAAGTGTAGGAAAGACCTACCTTCCCCAGCAAGTCCACAGAGATGCCTCCCTCTCCTCCATGAGCTATGGCGAACCAGAAAATCTGGCCCAGAGCCTAAAAGCACTTTTAAACTTGTCTTTCCTTATCTCTCCTCCAGAACTAGAATGCTCTTTCCTGCCTCCCAAGAATTATACAAAAATAAATCTTCTCGGATCTGCAGAATGCTTTGCCGACATTAATTGTGTTATAGGAAAGAAACAGATTTATTTTTAATGGAACAGGACACTCGCGTCTAAAGAACATGTTTGAAGGTCTGTTACCAAGATGAAAAAAGTGTTCAAATTTAATAAGAGGAGCAACATGACCTCTGCATATTTCCCATTGCTTTAGCAAGGCCAAATCCTCATTTTACCTCAGCTTGTGCTAATCTCCATGAGGGTTCCTTGCACAGGAGCCTTTGTCAGCACCAAAGATGACACCAGTTAGGCTGCCTAGAATTAACCAGATGCTGCTGGAAAACAGCTGGAAATTACTAATCTCCCTCAGCATTCATCCCCTCTTGGCCATGACACTGTGTGAAGTCTTCTGTGTGATCCCTTCCTGCTTCTGTTCTCTTCCCTCGGTCCTCAACCCACTCTCTCTTGCCGGGGCAGATGCAGCAGGCTGATTGTGGGCATTTCCCCCTTAGGACCTAGACATGAAGCTCAAGAACTTTGCCCCATCAGGGCTTTCATCACCGTTCTGCCCTGGCTTGATAAAAAGGAGGGTTTTGACCTCTCATCAGCTGTCACCTACGCACTATGTCTGGGGTTTTCCAAGGAGCCAGAGGGTTGTCGGTGCTCAGATCTCCCTGGCTTTGCACTCTGTGACACACATCCTCTGCTCTGAGTCACTGAACTCTTGAATGTGCAACCTGAACGCACCTGCTTTCTGTGAGTGGTGGTGCTCAAGAAAAGCAAAAAGGAGTGCTGGATGATCAAGAAAAGCAAGCGTGAGCTGGCTTGGGGCTTGTTCATTTTTAAGCGGGTGAATTATCCCAGGATGCTCCCTCTCCTGCAATTTTCAGCTCCATTGGAAATGCATAGATCAAGTGTCTGATAGAGGGAAATGAGTCAGATGAGGCTGTAACTCTACACACACCTTCAGTGGGGAAATGCAATAGCTAGATTTCTAAGATTTCACCCTTGCAATGCCCGTATGAGAAGAGAGAAAGGAAGAAATGTGCTTCTTGCCACAGCCTTATCTAATGTGGTCTCTGGTTGCTGTTGATGAAAAAGACAAAAGCTGCTTTGCTTTAGAAAGCGAAGTAGACCCTTTCTGTAGCACCACCAAGTGGTTGAGCATCTGTAGAAAAATCTATCTGCAAAGCAAGCATGCAGCAGTGCTCGCAGCAACGTTTTTCAACTACTTTACGGTCTTTTAAGTAGTAAATATTATTTTCAGCATGCAAACCTGGATGTAAATTGGGATTAACAACACTGATGCTGGCCAGAGTGTGGGTGAAGACAGTATTAGATGTATTCCACTCAAAGCTATCAGAAGAGTGACAAAACCTGAATGCTCATCTGTCGTCTTTGTGGGTAAGCAGATGTCTTGAAAAAAACCCAGGACCTGGTTGCATTAGGAGTGCAGCAGGTTTATAAAGCAGATTTGAACAGCTATGAAATGGGTTGTGATCAGAAATAGAGATGGGGTCGGGTTCCTGGTTCCATGAGAGGCTCCTGGTGTAAATTGCCCCATCAGTAAAACTTCTTCATATGACATATTACAAGCTGTTGCTGCCCTGCCTTCAGGGTTGCTACCTGAGGAGGATTCCTTTGCCTTTAGTCTCCCTATGATGGAGAGGGGCCTGTAGCAGCCTGGTTGCTCAAGCTCACCCCTGCCACAAAGGGACTTTCAGGCAAAGAGATTGCTTGGGGTGTCCCTTGTAAAACCTGGCTCCCAAAATGGTCCTCAGGAGCGCACAAGTATCTAGTATAAGAGCCCACACCACTGGTATTGTCCTCACGGCTTATTTGAACCGAAAACCTGAGTTATGGAAAGACTAAAAGGGACGTGACCATCAGGCTTCATCTGCATAAACTGGTTTAAGCAGGTTTCAGTGCAGGAGCAAAGCCTTTGTATCTGTGGTAATTAGCCCTTAGAAAGGCACACTGCGTAATATGCCTCTCGGCTACCATGTCCCCCTGCATTCATTAATTGTAGGTGTCATTAGGTCTTAGCCAATGACCCCTACTTGCTTCCTGGCTGGAAAGGAGGACACTGAGGCTTGTGTTCATCACTCACCTTTTGCAGAGCCACAGCAACACTAGCTCCCTTCTATCTCCAGGAACAAAGGGGACCAGAGGTACCTCTGTCTTTCATGGGGCTTGCTCAGGTGGAAAGAGCCCCAGGAGGAATAAAAGGCCACCTTCTGGTGTGCCACCTAACACTTCTGTAATTAATAAAGCAAGTGCTTGGTGGCCATTCTGTTTGCCAGCCTGCAAACTTGAGGCACATCCAACGATGCCTGAGGTGCCACTGTTTGGAAAAGCAGCAGAAGACTCAGCACTCCTAGTACAGAGATAGGCTTTCAAAAATGCATTTCTTAGCATGACAGGCAAAGCTGTCATGGGGTGAAGTCTCAGGTGAAGTATTGCAGCGTCCCATTTTGAGGGACTTCCAGTGGTATGGCTGCTAGACTCATCCTGCAAGATGCTGCAGACAAATAATGGGAATATTCTTACTTGAAAAGAAGAGAAGCACCAACAGACCAGGACCCATCATAAACAAGCTTGTGAGAGCTAAATGTGATTTTCAGAGGAGGTGATTATGCATGGATGTCACAGCGTTTGCTGGGATCAGTGGCTGTTCAGCACTCCTGAAGAGAAGGCTGCATTGACCCTGAGGGAAAGTAGATAAATTGAGTCAAAACACATGGTACTTTCTAGTTTCCAAGAGATTATTATACTCAATAACTACTCTGTGCATTTGTGCATATGCATCTGTGATATAATGAACAGCAGCATATATGTAAGTATATATAAAAATATTATCTGCATATATGTATGTACACAAGCAAGCTCATATTGCTTTAACAGCTATAGTAGGGACCCTGTCAATATTAGCCATCAATATTAAACATCCTTTAATGTTTATCTTGATGCTTGAGGATCTGAAAGCCATAGTTGACAACAAGTTGAAATATTGTTCACTAATAGCTCTAAAACTATAATCGCAGCGGAGCACATCACTGCTTTCAAGCCAAAGTCAAGCTGCTTGTATTAATACAAAGCTGGGCACCCCATTGTAGCTCTGCCCATCTGTATGCACGCTGTATTTAAAATGGAAAAAGGCCTCCAGGGAAAGTGAACCAAATTCACCATGGGTACAAGCAGGCATGGCTCCTTTGAGGTCTGTGTAATGTATTTGCTTACACCAGTAATGGGTTTAATCCAGAGAGCATTGTTCTTTATAAGACTGTATTTTTCTTTGTGTTTATGCCAGCTGAGCTCCATTTACTTTGGGAGGAATAATAATAATTTATACCAGTGTGAGTGGTGCTATGTAACAACTTTCATTGCCTGTTTCCTTTTCTACTTTACTCTACTTTTTCTGCAGGTGCTGCTCCTCTGTTTTTTCTACTTTTAATTCAGATTTCATTGGTCTCAATGAGAAGGCAGCCAGGCCTTCAGTGCCCACATCCAGTACCCTTTTCCCAGTGCACATCGCATTCCTGGTGCTGAGGATTTCTCTGTTGCCTTCACTGGCACTTCCCTCCTTCTACCATCACAACCACCACCATTCCAGCCGGGAAGGTCCATGCGTTCCAGTAGTTCATCAATGCTACTTGTTAATTGCCCAAAGACTGGAGACAGAGGGGTGCTGCTCCGTGCGCATGAGGCATCCCTTCTCTTCCTTGTGGCCTGACTGGATAACCTCATTCTCCATGGAGAAATAACTTATGGTTAATAACACATGCCATGTCAATAAAACTAGGTAGGAAACAACAGTGTGCAAGAATCAGGCAGTATTGTAGAGCACTAGAGCTGATCAAAAGGGCTTAATATTTAGTGGTCATTAAGTGTATTAAGTAATATTAAGTGGCTTAATATTTAGACCGGAGTGAAGGTAATGTTAACTCTCCCTATCATACAGTTAGCAAAAAGCACACATTTATTCTGCCTCTTTACTGTCAGACTTCGTGTCTCCAGACTTAACCTTACAGTGAGTGCCACTAAAGGCTATTTCCTTAAGTTTTGCATTCCCGAAAATCAGTGGCAGAATGGTGCATGAATTTGGGCTATTGACTTTATATACGCTGCTAAAAAGAGAGCCAGTCAGAAAAGGCTACCTAAGCATCACACCATGGGTGTGGTTGGAGAGGTTAAAGTACAATCTGCCTTTCTTAGATGCCTGTCCTCTCACCCACTGATGTCATTTCCCCCTATAGCTGGAGCATTAGCCCTCTCCTCAGTTGAAAGATGAGTCCCCAAGGAGCCTAAATTAAAGACACCCGTACAAAAGTGCAGGGCCTGACCTCCTGCAGCTGCACCAGGGCTAATACTGATTCATTGTGCTGCTCCGTGTTACAGAACAAGGGGGCAGGGGAGGGATACGGAGGCATTTCGGGCTCCTCGTTAGCTCATTCATAGACACCTGGTACCCCGCCTCCTCCTTACGCTTCAGTGAACGCAACCCCTATTGTATAGAAACCCCACTTCTTTAGAGACCTGAGCTGCTCGGGCTGGACAAAGACCAACATTAAATCCGCAGCTGCCCAGGAAGAGGCTTTCTCCGTCAGCGGTTATTATTGAGGACGTCTGATGAGAGACTGGAGTGGGGAACTCCCCTCACCTCTGTCACTTCCAGTTACAGGTTTGGATGGATCTGTCTGCACACAGTTTTCTTCCTTAACATAAAAAGCACGGGCCACTCCATAGCTGATGCCGACTGTCACACCTCTGCTGACCCACTTTAGCTCCAGAGCTCCATGAGAGATATATGACCTGCTGCACTCACCATGTTTGGCTGGACAACACTCCCAACTGTTTACAGCCTGCAGGGGCAGTGAGGCCAAAATACTCCCGTTGCAGCTCCTTCACCCTCAATGAAGTTGCATTAAGGGTAAATTTGAACCGACAAGGGCCAGCTCCTATTCTCAGTTACCCCAGAGAGAGCCTGGAATTGTGTCATTAGTGTCCAAGGAGTTAGTTTAGATCCACATGGGCACAAACGTGAGCAGAATCTGGCACTGAGTTTAAAGGAGCAGAACAAAGAGGGGTTTATGTCAAAAAAGAACAGTGGTAGGTGGCACATATAAGCTGTATAGCCCTGAGTTTTGAAGGGAAAAGAAATGTAAAGTTAATAGAAAACCTTTGTGGCTACTAAATACGTTTTATTCTTGAATCCCCTGTGGAAGCGATCAGCCCCTTGGCTTATAAAATAGGTGCAGCAGGTGTGAGTTTGAAGGCTTTTGTGCCTCGTGTTAAGGGCACTAATGAAAAGTTTATGGTCAGTGAAACCTGGAGGAGAAAGCGGGAGTGGAAAAAATTCTGCCCCGCTACACTAGAGAACATCTGGAGCTATGCCATTGAGCAGGGGAATTTAAATCTACATCTCAAAAGTGTTGCATATCTGATCACCATTCCCACTATCGCTGTCTAAACAGACCTCATGCTGGTAACCTGACCTATTTAGTTGGTGGCTGCGCCTCCTGTTCTCTGCATCTAACTCATTTCTTTCAAGGCGATGCTGAGGACCAGTGTTGTTATCTGACTTTCTTCTGATTTCCCTGTTTATTCTGATGTGTTTCCTGTGTTTTCTTTGGGCACATCAGCTAAGTTGCAGCTCTTGAAGGCAGCCAAGGACAAGTCGCCTCCTAGGAACTGATGCTAGCCAAGCTGCAGCATGGGAGTGTGAACATTATGCAAATAGCAAGATATGGAGCTGAGAGTGGGGATTCACAGCCACCACGGGGAATTGGATGACTGAATCCCATTAGGGTTGCAGTGAGGTTTGGCAACCTTGCTCTTCCTGGCTGCCTTTGAAGAAGTCTCAACACAAAAGCTGAAGGCTAAATCTTGCATAAAGCAAGACACTGTTACTCCCACAGGAATGAGTACTGCTCATTGCTATTGCAGTAGCTGAGCTGGATGCTGTGTAAGGATCCCTAGGCAAAACTCCCATTATCCTGTATAAGGATAGAAGGAAATATAAGGAGAATTTCACGCATTGTCAAAAGATATTATGAGAATGTTGAAGTTCTGTCCAAATCTCTAGAGGCAAATCAGCTAGAATGAAAACTGCAATATATTGGTAAGATTTGTACATGTTTATAATGATACTATATGTATAAAAAGTGATCAGTGTTCTTATTCAGAGATCCACGTGCACTTTAGCAGCTGCTATTACTCATTTAGTAATTAGTGAATATTGAAATAGCGTATTACTAAATAATGAAATAGTGAATTACTCATGTGACTCTTCAACACAGAAAGCCTGGTCATCAGGAACTAGCCGCCCTATGCATTGCAGTATGGAATCATAGAATCATAGAAAGGTTTGGGTTGGAAGGAACCTTAAGATCACCCAGTTCCAACCCCCTTTGCCATGGGCCAGGACACCTCACCCTAGACCATGTTGCCCAAGATTCTGTCCAGCCTGGCCTTGAACAATGCCAGGGAAATTCTGCCCCAGCTTGTGAATACTATGGGATTTGGGACAGAAAGAAGCAATTAATCAACATGTTTAACCCACAGATGGACAGTACCAGACCTGTTCTACACATCTTAAGTAACTCTAGTTCTTGACTGACTATGGAATTGTTTTAACTTTAAAGTACGTTTACACTGCCAGAGTGATGACAAGAGGCTCTTGTGTGTCAACAAACCAAGCTGCAGAATTAGGGGCTTCAGCATTACATCTCATCCTAAGGGTCCTGCAGTCTTCCTTTGCCCTCTGCTGCTGGAGCAGTGCATGAGAGTGAACAGGCAGTGACGAAGGGCTGCTGAACCCCAGTGCTCTGGGAGGGTTTCCCACACAGTTGCTTACTCTCAATTAGACGTTTAAGATCATTAGAGCATCATAACAATGTGCTGCTTCCTTCTTGCTTGTAATCATGCAAGTTTATTTGATAAATTTAAAACAAAACAAAACAATCCCTACTTTAAAATGGTTTAATTTTGACTTGGAAAAGAGTAAACTGAGTTGAACTGCCTTGAAATGCTGTGTTTGTCTGCAGCAAATACTCCTAATGAGTAGGAGAAGGCAGGGAAAGGACATACCCCACGGTTTCCTACCAAGGGTTAATATAATGTAGAGTAATATTGTAGAAGCACAGGAAGCTGTGAGATTCTCCATAATATCAGGACTTACATTGAAGCAAACCGTTGTTTTGAATAAACTTTCTGGTAGAAACTGCATTAGAGATCTGCCAAATTGCCCAGAGTTCTTCCTTGATACCTGTGAAGGAGACCCAGAATACAGCCAGACAGGGGTTTCATTGTCAGAAACGTGCATATAAAGTCTAAGGTCAAAGTACATGAGAAGATTTTCAGCTACACCTCAGAAGTTGCTGTTCTTTTTGAAAGCAGGTTGATTGGTGGCCCTGAGCCTTTCGCTGCACTCGGGACCTTTCCTCAGAGGGAGTTTTAACTGCCCTCGCTCTACCTCACTGTACTGGAAACAATGTGGGGAAAGGTTTTCTCCTGCAGTAAAAGCACTTCAGCGAACGCATTGATGAGGAATGTCTGGGACTTAAACACAGGGAAACCCAGGAAGCCTGGAACAGAGGGAGATATAACAAGGCAACTTAAGAAAATAAAAGCTAATTACAAACATGTGTAAAGCATAAGGCAAGAAAAAGAAAACAGGGAAAGAATGGCAAGGATCCTGTGGCAAAGTGACCGGTGGTGAGCTGTCATGCCCAAAGCCACAGGATGAGGCCCACAGCATTTATTGCTCACTGGAAGTCATTTTTCAAGTCAAGGAGCAATACTTCTCCAACATAAATGAAAAATTCCAGTCAGCAGAAGGGAACTGAAGCCCTCTTTAAACAAAAGTATCATTGAAGAGGGACTAATAAATCACCGAGTGACTACATTTTTTCATCTGCAGTGGAGAATCCTCTCTCAAGCCAGGTCCCTGTGTCAAGCTCATCCCTGTGGTATTAACAACACACTTCAGGATGTGTTTATCTTTACTTGGTACAAACTTCAGAGAGACCTAAGCACTTTGGGAGTATTCACTTTGGCTGGGAATTCCAACTGTCCTAGTGGGAGAGTTAGCTGCTAGCCTGAGCCCCCAGTCCACTTTGCCTGTATAAACCTATAATAAAGGGCTGCTTCTGCTTTCTGAATGCAGATTGAACAGAGGGAAGGAAAGAAGCTCCTCTGGGCTCCTCTGCCAAAATACATACTAAACACCACTCCCGAACACATTTAGGCATGAAGGAAATTTGGGCTCACACTCAAGGCATGGTATAGCTTCATCCTCTGAAAGTCCTTTTGCGGGCAGCAGTGTTGAGGTGGGCTGGATTCACTGAAGAACGTGGCGATATACGTTTGCTTGTTGCATTCTTAATTCCTTTTGCAGGAACTTCGGGCATCATCCTGAGACAAACTTGTCCCCACATTCCATCCAGGAAACGCTGAAATCAGGGCTATATTCATTAACTACCTGTCTGGTGCTAACAGTTCAGACAAAAACGCAAACACTGAATTTCACTTGCTGCAGTGCATCTTTCCTGAGTGTGCTTCTCTTTTGCCAATGCAGAAAAGCACACCTAGTCCTGAACTTGGATTGTGCAGTGAAGTTCTTAGATTTATTTCATTGCTCTGCAGGCATAGGATAACTTTCTGTTACAGTGACATGAGAGAAATTGAAAGGAACAATAAATAGCATTACAACACCTCTTTTTAATAGATTTGCTTCTTTTTATAGTTCAAATACTTTCACAAACAGGGATTTAGCTCTGTGCAACCATTTGAAACAGCAGCTCTGTTACCGAGTTAATTTTATAGGTAAAGCAGTAAATTCTACCAGTTCTAATGAATGCAGAATAGCAAATCTAAGGAAACTGAAGAGCTTTGCGAAGGCACCTGGAGGTAAATCAAGATCTGACAAAGGACAATGTAGTAGGACTCTTGAATATATTAAGCTTTTACACCCACTGTTTGAGGTTTGGGGGCAGACCTCCACATGCACAAGAGCTGCATTACTGACCTGTGTTAGGCAGAGAGTCAGCATGCAGGCTGCAAGGGGCAGGACACTAAGATATTAATATGACATTCTTCCTGGGAGAATGGGCAGAAGAAATAGAAGATTCTTTGCCCTGGAAAAAGTTGTAAACTAATAAAGCTCCCCAAACCCTGGAAAATACGTAATGGGACCAGAAGCTGGAAAGCAGTAGGCATCCTTTGATCCTTGCAAATTTTGCCTTGCAACTGAATTCTTCCCTATTCTGATCCTACACATAATTCATCCAATGACTGTGGAAATTGACAAAGAAGGAGCTATCCATGTCCATGGGCCTTGGAAAGATGTGATATTACAGAAGACAGGGAAGGGAAGGGGCAGAAATACCTAGAAGTTAATGTTATAACAGGTGCAGTGGTTGCCACCAGCCAACTAGACTGGTTGCTCTCTCTGCTGTGTGCCACGTTGCTTTAGCACACCTCGTCTTTGTCTTTGGTTGATCAGCTCCTTTGGCAGGTAGTCTCTTACGTGACTATGCAGATTTTTCCCCATGCTGTTGTTAAAGGATAACCCAAAAGTGCATGTGCGATAATACATACAGAAGGCCCTACAGTGTCCTGGCCTGGCTTAGTCAAAGGAGGCTCCCCTGAACCCAAAGTAGGAGGAGTCATCCTGCTGCAGCTTTTAAACCCCAAGGACTTAGGAAGAGGGTACAGGGCTTTTTCCGATCCTGCCCCCAACCTGGAAGGTTCACTGGAAGGCTGTGACATTCTTCTGGGATGCTGTAATGCCGTTTAATCACGGAATGCATTCAAGTACAGAAGCATTTTTCAAGGGTCTAAGAGGTTATTATCACCTCAGTTAATTATCTGAGAGGATTCAGACTCCAGCAAATGTTAATTATCCTTCCATCAATCTCATGTTCACAAAAGCTTAGTAGGGCTATTTTTAGCAATACAGATATCTCCTTCCTCAATGAAAAAGCTGCTGTTTTCTTGCATATCTTTTTGCAAATGTTAAACACATTAGATGGAACTGAGGGGATTTTCCCTCTCTTAGAAACCATCCTAAGAATGTGCAGTACTTAATGAAAGTGCTAAGAACAATACCATCTTCAGACCTGAATGTATGATGTTAGAAATCTGGTATGGGGATGGGGCAAAATTTATCAGAATGGAGGGTTTGGAGTCCACATTTAATCCTGCAAAATATCCCATTGGTAGAGTGGTACCCAGACCATTCGAGGGGATAGATGCCTACATAAGTCTTCTCATCCAGCACCTATAGCAAGGATTTGAACCAGTGGGTGATGGTGTTATATGCATGATGTAGGAATAACAGTGCTACATTCAGATCAGTCAACATTCCTCGTTTCTAGAGCTGAGGGTTGTGATGGGATCTCTGAAAGCGTCAGCTGGATGTGTACCAGTGTAGCTGCTCTGCCTGAAACCCCAAGCAGCTGGAAGCAATAGCACTGAGAAGTTTGTCCCTCAGTTCAGTGTTTGCTCTGGAGCTTAATGATGAGCATTGGGCTGTCTATACTATTAGTGTTTCCAATTTTTTGGACAGAAACAGGTAGAAAGTATGCCCTGGGGCCCAGCCTGCTTCCCCAACACCACAAACCATATTTGTTTAAACCATAAACCTTACAAGCCAATACTACCTCCTCTGATAATGTTCTTACACTGCTGCATCCAGACCCCAAGAAGGAGACTTTAGAAAGGAAAGGCTCACTCAATATGGGAAGATCTGTTAGGTGTTCTGGTAAATAGGTCTCATGCACTCAGAGGAGAGGATTTTTGGAGCTTTAGGTACTGGAAATCATCACTGGATACATTACACATTTTCTGTGTGGCTTTGGGCAAAGTGCTTTGGCCTTGATTTTGTACCAGGAAAGGAAAGGGGAGTGTAGCTACTGGCTTCAGTGGGATCTGGATCAGGACCCTTGTCGCTCTGTAATTTCTATGTTTCCCATCTGGTTGGAAACTTTCCTTTAAGACTTCACTGTTTTCACTTTACAGGCTTCAAGTCTTTTGCAGTGCTCTCTCCAAACAGGTGGCTCTGCAGTGGTTATCCTCTTCAGATTATTGCTGTAAAGCAAATAATATTTAAGCATCATATTCTGCATCCCCCCTGACATGTAAATATTGACGGGAAGTTGGTACAAATGAAGACGTGAAGGGAAAAGAAAACATCAGCACTTTGTTTGAAAGTCGAAGCACTAAAAAAAATTGGAAGTTTCAAGGTAACCCTGATTCTTTCTCCACTTGTTATGTTTTCCATCCTGACTCATAGCTGTAGGACTCCATCCCAACCCCAACCTAAGCAGTATTGACAGGAAAGGATTATCCGCAGGAATTTGACATGGACTGTGCCAAAGGAAAATCTTTCTGAATGGAACAAAGCCGGCCTTATTTGAACTAGATTCTTCCTCTAGAACTGTGGATGGACACCAGGATACAGGGCACAGGAGTCAACTGCGCAATAAGTATTAAATCAAAACCATTTATTTCTAAACAGGATATGTCATAAAATGAGACATTACCTCTTTGGCTTTTATTCCTCTCACAGTGAAACTGGAATCACTTGAGAGAAGATTCAGTCCAAATGCTAAGCTCAGCATCTAGATAGCATTGTCTTGGAAAAGATTTAGAGATGTTTGTGTATCTGCAGCAGCCAAAGGAACACCTGCTCCATAAGCTCCAATATAAAACAAAGCAGAGTTCAGGGATCTCTTTGTCTGAGGCCTAGCTGGCTACTACT
The DNA here is from genome assembly GCF_037157495.1 of Lathamus discolor. NCBI lineage: Eukaryota > Metazoa > Chordata > Aves > Psittaciformes > Psittacidae > Lathamus > Lathamus discolor. Next base: position 72,565,748 of record NC_088884.1, on the reverse strand, counting down.
GTGATGCTGCATTAACTCTGAATAGCTCTGGGGTTTAGTATTTGCATTATAAATGCAGGAATCATCAAGCGCTGCTCTTAAAAAGAAATTTCCGAGTTTGCTTTCTCAGTGCATGAGCAATCAATCACTACTGAGAAGATAACATTATATAGGGAGCTTGCAACATATTGTATATTAGAGATTCTAGAGAGGTTTTGCTATGTGAGCAAGAAGAAAATGCACTTTTTGCTTTGGTGTCCAAGGCAGAACTGCTTTTTGAGCATCCTTGGTCAGCATTAGGCCAAATGGGTTCTTGGCAAAAGGGATTGCTCTGTATGCTGTTGCACCGTCTCATGCCAGAATTATAAATAAGCACTGGCAAAGTCCTGCAGGTAAATACTCTGTCTCTGCATCTCTGACACTGGTATCTATCTGCTCATGGTTGGGAGAGAATCACAATGACTGAAACATCTGCAGAAAGGGCAAGGTAACAGCAATGTGTGAGCACTCAAGAGGACCAGGAAGGATGAGTATCTATCTCTTTGTGCTACATATCATATACAGCTGGCACTAAAACCAAACCCAAAACACTCATCACAGCCTCCCCCTCCCTAAACATTTATAGATGATGGCACAAGAACTGGGCGAGGGGCCACTTATTACCCAAACGGCTAACTGGGCAGCATAGGTAGCACTTGCTCCTAGAGTCAGCCCAGCGCTGGCTGAAGGCGCTTTTCAGGGGGGCGATACCGCATGAGGAGAGCATCAAGCAGGGCACACGAGCCCACGCCGCTGCGGGACCAGAAGGGACATGGCGGGGCAGCGGCGCCTTTGCGAGCAGGAGGCGGAAGGCATAGCGCCGGGGCCGGGGGTCGGACGGACGAAAGGACAGCCCCCACGGAGCCGCCGCTGCCCTGCCGCGCCGCGCTGCCGCCACGAGGGGGCGCCCGCCGGTATTCCCGGCAAGTCCCGGTCGGGCGCTGGGGGCCGTTTGTGGTCCTTTCCTCTGAGCGCTCCCTCCGCCTCCTTGGAATGTGAGCAGCCCGGTAGTTCAACTGCTCGTGCCCGCCTTATGAGGAACGGCTGGGGAACGGCGGTGCTTACTCGGGGGGACCTCGGCGCTCTCTACAGCTGCCTGAAAGGAGGATGGAGAGAGGCGGGGTCGGTCTCTACTCCCAAGTAACAAGTGACAGGACAAGAGGGAACAGCCTCAAGCTGCGCCAGGGGAGGTTTAGATTGGATATGAGGAAAAATTTCCTCACAGAGAGCGTGATCAGGCCCCGGAACAGGCTGCGTGGGGAATGGTGGAGTCACTGTCCCCGAAGCGTAGATGAGGACCTCAGTGACATAGAATCAGCTAGACTGGAAAAGACCTGTAAGATCGAGTCCAACCATTGCCCTGGACTGCCAAGACCGCCACTAAACTAAGGGCAAACCGGTCTCCCCTCACGATCTCCACTGACAGCCAGCCCTCATCCACCCCCCCTAGTGGCACACACTGTATAGCTTCTGCTCCTACTCGTCATGGCTGCCCCTCGTCTTCCCTCACGATCACCCCTCGTGGGCGCTTCTCACAGCCCCATGACTGCCCTTCCTCTCCCCTCATGATCTTCCCGCATGTCCTCCCTAGCCATGCCGCTGCCCATGGCTGCTGGGGTACACAGACCAGCACTGGCACCTCCTTCCCTGTCCCTGTCACGACATGCTCCCAAGCACTGACACGGTTTAGCAGTAGACTTGGCAGTGCTGGGGTAATGGTTGGACTTGATGATCTTGAAGGTCTTTTCCAACCTGGCTGATCCTATGATTCTCTTTCATTCTAGAACATTTTACCTCTCAGCATCACCCTCCTCCTTGACATGCTCTCCAGCTCAGCCTCAGCTTTCTCGAAGGGCTCCAAACGGGACAAACTGCCCTTGGCATTACCGAGCAGAACTGATGACCCACACCGGGTATTTTTAGGCTAGTGTCTGTACATCTCAGAAAGCTTCTTTTACTGTGATCATTTAATTTCTCCACAGCTTTATTTACACTACCGAGTTACGTCAAACAAGATGGTAAAAAGACGACATCACTAAACCACCTTTAGGCTCCCAGAAACTCTTCTTCCTCTTACAGGTTATTTCACTTGAGGCAGCAGTTGATGCGCAACTGGGAGAAGCCCTTGCACAACACAAGATTTATCTCCGTCATGTTTGCTGGCACAGCTATTTGGGCAAAGTTCTTTCAAATGTGATCAAGTCCACAGTGCCTTGGTATAATGACTTCTTCAACTCTAAGATGGGATCAAATATAGCCCAGCTGCACTGCTGGCTTTACACCCTCCAAGTTCCCTCATCATGCAGCTACTACCCTTTAAAGCCTACTACATGCTCATGACCACCTTGCTGTCAACAGGTTCTATCAAATCTTTTAGATGGTAGGTAGTCTAATAACAGGGATTGCCTACTTCTATGAATTTGGCCTCACAAATTGCTACGGATGTGATGATGCCCATACTCCTAAAATCATCCTTTCCCAAACTTCTGAATGACAGTCATCTATCATGCAGACTGAAACAGTTTATGTGCCTTGCAATCCAGCATTCCAAACTATGCAAAAGCAGCTGCCACTCTGGAGAGATGACATAGGTCCTTTCTGCACATTATTTCTATTCTGCATGCTTCGGGAATTGACGTCTTACCAAGGCATCGCTGGCAGTGTCCAACAGCATTCATTCACTGCATAAATCACTTATTTCACGTATCACAAGTACCATGTTGGGCTTCTGAGCCTGGAAGTCAACACCACTGCCTTAAGCTGACTCAAACCCCATTTTCACAAGCTCACCTGTAACTACAACAGATGAAGAGTGCCCCCACATTCCCTTACGAAAGCTGAGAACAAGTACAGGGCTTCACCCAGGCCCTTTCCTGTAACCTCACTGGAAGCATCCTGGGAAACACATTAAGTAGCCATCAGATAAAAAAGGTGCAAAGAATATTCCAAATGTTTATTATGTATTAAAAATACCGCAAGTAAGCCATACAGTTCATTTCACAGTAACCTAACCAACATTGTTCAAGAACTTCAGAAGTCAACAATGAACAGTGCAGTTCCGACAGCGACAAATTACCTTAATGCCATGGCTCCCTCTTTCTCTGCCAGCGATTCTTTCCTGTTTACAGTGGGAACAACTCTGGATATGGTTCAATATTTACCTAGGAGAACTCCTTTTCACCTGTGCTGTTCCCATAAGCACACCACTTCTGGAAGGTGATGTTTTAAGGAATTGTTCTAACATAGTCACGGATCTGGCTAGCACAGGCTGAGGTGGGATGATGCCCACAATGCATTTCCAAGGTATCTGTGTGCAGACTCCTTTACCAGATCTTTGGATAAACTTCAAAAGTAAACTTTAAAAAGGAGGGATATTGGAACTCCTTTCCAGAAAGATAGAAACCCAAGAAAGCTCGATGAAAAACTGGGTTTTAAATGAGCATCTAGAGAACTACAACACTTTTTCCTCACTCTCAGCCAGTTCCTAGAAGGATCCTTTGCTACCAGTGCTGCAGGCAGACACCTGGGGACAACGATGGTGACAATCAGGCACCAAGTCCTGAATACATAACAAGAGTTCAGGTTACTGTCAGCTGTGTGAAAACCTGGAAATGTATATGCCTTAGAGCAATTCTGCTGATTTCACAGTGATCTTCCCCTTTGTGTGTTTTGGAGTGTATTGTTATTGTTAGCATGCTTGCTATACTTGGAACACAAGGTGCATTTTTGGTCCTTCTCTTTCCTTGTTCAAATTTGTGACAGCTTTTACAGAAAACCCTGTATTACCCTGTATTAGGCCTTTCCAGAAGAGACACATCCTCATCGTGGAAACAGTCTAAAAATATGACAAAAATATTACTGTACCCTCTTGAAAGTTATCTCACCCTTCAGATGATCCTTCTAAGCACTGATCGGCACCAGCAGCTGAAGATGCTCCAAAGACGCCTGTGATCACAGAGAATGAATCTCTCCAGCCATGTGGTGAAATACCTTTCTTAGGTCTTGGTCCCAGGCAATGCCACTTAGCTCAAACCTTCCTTTGTGTTGAGGGGGCTCCTTGTTAACTCCTTGATACAGATTAAGGACACACAGAAATATACTACAGCTCAGCTGACACCTGGTAAACTGACCACATGGCTGAATCCCAAACTGTGGAAACAGGTAAGTTGCTTCAAACCTGGTCCACACTTCAGGTTTACTGCTCTAAACAGCTTAATATATGGATGTAGTTTTGTTCATGTGTTTCTTAAACCAAAACATACTAGTAAAATTGCCAGTGCGTACAGAAGTATGCTTTTCATACCAGAAGTTGTAGCTTTTCTGTGTGGGGTATCTAGTGTCATAGTGTGAAACACCTTTGTGTCATGAAATACGCCCATGCTGGTGAAAAACCTTCATGCCATTAAATACGTCCATGCTAATGAGGCTGTAGTGCCTCAGTTACACCACTACAGCTACAGCCGTACAGCTTGATAGAAACTCAACCCGCAACTAAACTCTTGTTTTCTGGAAATTAAAATAACATGAACAACCACAAACCAACCAAAAACACTACACAAAAGAGAAATAAGGGAAATAAGCAGAACCGTCTCTATTATTAAAGTATTCTTATTCTCTTTGGAGGTATCAAATTGCTTTTAAAAAGAGTAAAAAACTGGGCATACAAAAGCTATTCTCCTTAATCCATTATCTGCACAAGGAGCATCGCTGCCTAAACTTTTTCATGGATTTTTTCTACTTTCACAAACAACCTTTCCAGGTCATTCCTCAGGTCATCTACTGAGCTCTTCACAGACTCCAAGTTGTTCTCATTGTTTTCAATTTTCACCGAGTAGGAGACTAAACTATCCACTGCAGTTCTTATCATTTTCAAATCGGAATCAACCTGGCTGACAGAGGATCTCAGTTCATCTACAGAGCCTTCCACAGAAGAAAACTTTTCAAGATAGCCTTGAGGCTGTGCTTCACCCTGGAGATTCCCTTGATCCAACAAAGTACTGATTTGCTTCTGGACATCCTGAAGAGCACCGGAGGATGGCAGTTCACTGATGCTCCTCCTCAAGTTCTCCACGTCATTGTACAGCGAGGTCTGTGATTCACCAAGATTTTTCAGAACATCTGTGACTGAAGTTAAGTCCATGTCTGAGATTCCCTGAAGAGCAGCAATGCTTTGTTCTAGGGTACTGAGCTTATTCTTATATTCTGCCTCCTTAGAAAGAAAGGATCGCATGTTTTCACTGTTTTGAACAGCAGCAGAAGTTAGAGACTCCAGGCTGTCTTCTATGTGTCTCAATCGAGACTCCAGTCCTTCAGTGTTCTTCCCAAAAGTTTCTAATGCTTTTCTGAAGAGCTCATTTTCTTCCCATTTGTTGAGGTCAGCTTTAACTTGCAGCAAATCTTCATCGAGTCTTTTAATGTCACTAGGGAGATGCAAAATAGAATCCTCAGCTCTCAGAACTTTCTCCTGTAAAGCTTTTAATGAAAGGTGTTCAGTGTCTGCAGCCTCTTTGAATTTCTCATGTTCTTGTTTGAGGTTGACTAGCTCTTTCACTTCAGTATACACATCCGACTCCATGGAGTCTATTGTACTCTTCAAGGACTCTATGTCCTTTTCTTTGGTTTTCATGGCTGCTTGCATCTCATCAAAAGCATCTTTTAGCACCTTAATTTCATGTTTATACACATCTGCCTCCTCTAGTGAATCAACCTTTGCTTTCATATTGTTGATTTCATCTTGGCTCCTTTGCTGGACTTCGGTGAATACAGCAATGTTATCATTTATAGACTTGGTTAGCTCTGTTAGTCTCTCTTCAACTGTGTTTTCCAGAGATGTGAAGTCTCGTTCCCTTGCATCCTTCACCATGTGGATGCCATCAGACAAGTCTTTCAATATTTCATTTTGCAGCTTTTGAAGCACTTCACTGATGCGGTTTATTTCACTCTCCCCTTGTTTAACAGCCTTCTCAGTCACCTCCTGCTTCTGCTGAGCTATTTTCATCATGGACTCAAATTCTCCAAATGTGGCTTGAAGGGAACGCACCTAAAACAGAAATACACATGGTTAACACAATTTCATCCTCACCCTTTGTGTCCTTATGGCCCTTGTTACTATATGAGATGACCACCTTGCAATCCTTCATGCTCTCTACCCAAGGTGACCCTATGGTGAATGGATACAGGAGGCACAAAAAGCCCATCATCTACAGCCTTACAGCTACATAGAGAAATTCACCTTCTGCTGAGGATCCTTGGCCTCACTGACCTGCCACAGATGATCCAGGAAATGCACGTGTAAAAATCAAATTTGAGCCTCTTGAGTTTGCATCCATGCCCCTGAGCCATCCCTCCCCTATATGATGCCTGGTTTTACAAGCTGCAAGTCCACAAGGGAGGAAAGGGAGGGGGGGAAAGCAAACAAACAAAAACCATCTGGCATCAGCTTCTGAATACAGAAAAGCTGGCATTAGAAGTTAGCAAGCAGTAATACCCAAGGCCAATTCATGAACATGAAAGAAGTTTCACAGTAGACAAGAAAGAATAACAGGAAAAACTAAGGGGAAAGGGGAGGTGGGAATGGCTGGGGAATGGGAGTAGTGACATTTCCTATACACCGAGACACAGATTTTTCTTGTTAGCTATTTTTTAAGATAAAAAACATAGAAAGGCTTTAATGTTCTCAATACTTAGTACCTCATTATTCATACACTCACATGCTTTTAGTGAATGTATATGTGCACAGGCAGAGAACAAAGCCATAGCAGCTGCCAAGGGGACTGACTCGCATCTATCTTAGGTTAATACAGAGGGCTGTTACCACTGGATCATGGAGGTCCAGTTAAAAAACCCTATCTTTACAGCTGGTTTTAGTAGCAGCAGGAGGGGAAAAGGCAAGGGGTGAGTGACCACGACACCTCCACATTGGTTTACTCTTACAATTAAAGGTAATATCCAGGCTAGAGAAGCACACATTACTTCATTTAGGGGCCACACTGAGTATCAGTCTCAGACTGCGGAGAAATCTCGTGTGCGTGTGGGGATTGTACTTTTTTAAACTTTGCAAAGCAGTGTAAGAACTCCCACTGGCTGCAACAGGAATCCATCACGTACAAAATACCTCAAGGCTTTGGCAGGATGGCAAGTGCTGAGTAATGCATGCTGCCTTGCCTCATGCTACTCCCTGTGTCTGAGGGGCAGATTAATCAGTCATGCCACATGGGCTGCCATGTTTACTGATTAGATACACAGCTGGAGGGATGGTTTTATTTTATAAATAGAAGGAAGTATATTTTATATGTTCTTAGAAAGAAATACACAGAACTCCTTTTTTTTCTTCATAACTGGAGGAGGCTCCATCAGTTCCCAGTCAGACTCTGAACCCAGAAATTATTTTCAAAAAAACCCAACAGATCTACTATTTAGAAATTAAATTATTTATAGGTATTTTTGCAAGACTAAATCCCTGGCCAAATCCTCCTTGATTTTCATGGAAGTCTATACTGTGTAAGGATTGTGGGGTTTGGCCATGAGATTTACCCTTACTCCAATAGATCCCTGCAGTTTGAAGAATACCCATATAGACGACTTCTTTCCCCTTCCCTCTGTAAAAAGGTCTGTAACGTCTTTACATTCCCTATGCTTGTATTCTCTAGTGCTCAAATACGAAACTAGAAGCAAGCGGGGGGGAGCAGATAATACTGCCATATGTATAGCAGCAGTGCACCAGCCATTACAATGACTTACAAACCTCATTTTCATTATGAAAGCCTTAGCTTTCATTTATTCCGATTTTTCTCCACACAGACCTTTTTCTGTGTCACTATGAATGGACATCAGAAATCTAAGAGCACAGCAAAGGTCTCCTCTCCCTCTTATGACAGAATTTTTCTTTGACACATTCAACCAAATCACTGGATTCATATTTGCAATTAACTATCTTCACTTATTAGTCTAAGAAAAAGCATCAGAAATGGCCAGGAGAACTCTCCAAAGGCCAGAAGGTCTCTGCTGCTGTATGTTTGCCAGAGATGAATCCCACTCCTCCTCAGTGGAAGTACTTTATACCAGCTCCTCCACTGCATTTGGACAATGCTCATGTTGGAACCTGAAGCTATTCTCCTATACTTCCCACTGGGCCAGCCACATGAAGGTCAGAGAGCTCTGCCATTATAAAATGGACTGGAGTCTTCAAATTAGACCAGCTTCTAATCTGACCTGTCCTAACCAAGAGCCACCAGGACCCAAAGCAAACCCCTTGCAGATGAGGGGTAAAACTGCAACTTCAGAATAGTAGTTTGTATTCACTACACAGTTGGTTTGCATGTGCACCTATGTGTGAGTTTGTGCGTTTGGTGTCCAAGGCTGGTAAGGTTTGAGACCATAGCCCTTGAAAGGTTTCACAGCATAAACAGCACATAAAAATGTATCTATAGCTAACACCTGTGACTTCTCTAACTGGTCATACTACCTTCTGTTTAAACACCAAACGACCTTGGCCTCTCAGAGAACTGGGCTATATTCAAGACTAAACTTCCACATCATTTCCTTTCTCCTGCTGATGTGTAAAGCAGATGAGTGCACATAACACTCCTGATGGGAGCTCTCTGCAATAAAAAGGCTGAAGGACAAAGCCAGTTCCAGATGGCAGCCTGCACTGATGGCACTCTGCAGAACCCTGCACTTTCGGAAAGCAGTGACAGCAGCCTGGTCTCCTCTGCAGCAAGTCCATTCTTTTGTTAAGACATCAAACCAAAGCAAGCAAAGCTTTCAAGGGTTACACTGAAAATCTGTGTAATCTCTTTCCCCTGCCATTTCTGCCTTACTTGTATGTATGTCTTACATCAGCCACCTGCTATACACAGGCAAATAAAGTTTCAGTTCTCTTTGAAACCAACTATTTATAAACATTGGTTACATACCTGTCTCCTTGAGCATGTCAGATATACCTATGATTTTCTGCAATGACATGGAGATGGGAGGCAGCAAAATGTAACAATTCCTATGCTTATATATAGCAAAGACTTATATATATATACTGCACATTCATCTGCATTCCATGCTCACGCATTGTAACCTTGGGTCCTGCACGCCTTGACATTGCAATTCCTTCCTTCCCACAAAGAGTCTGTAAAAATGCCTTAAAAAACAGGTAAAAACCAACAACCCTCACTAGTTCAAATCATGATCCGATCATCAGTGAGTAAAATCCCCAGGATTTAAAATTAGCTTCAGAAACACTACAGCCCTGAATTTTACAACCCTTTTCACCCCTCATGTGAGTTTTCCCTTTCCTACTTGTACGGGAGAAGGAACACCAACGCTGACCCTACGAACTCCACGTGTGCGGGCTGCCTCACTTCAGGGAGCACCACAGACCAGTCAGAGGATCTCTGCTAGCGCCTGTCCCAACCACCCTGTCCCCTCACCACCAGCCCGGAGGGATACAGGGAATCTGCACAGCAAGCAGTCAAGCTGAGACAAGAATTTCCTTTTCTTTGATCTGATTCCCTCATAACTTTACATACCACTTTCCAACCAATTTACCTACTCCCCAGACAGGAGCTTGATTACATGTTGATGATACGCCCTCACAGACGCCATTTTTTAAAGGTTTTAGGCACCCCAAAGCACATCCAGATGGACAGTGCTGTTTGTGAAACTGTAGCTCGGGGGCTAATGAGGCCCGAGAGAGAAAAAATTAGGGAAACCAGCATCTTTCACTACATTTGAGCCGCACCCTTTGCCAACAGCTTGTCAGCTCTTCCACGGCCCTGGCCTGCCATGGACACGGAGAGCGTTGTTCCCTCGACCACAGGTAGCAGCAGGAATGTGGCAGGCAGGGTACTGCAGGCGCAGCGTTTCTGGCGTGGTCTCTGCTGTTTGGTGAAGCTGGCACACGTTTTGTTTTCAGAGGCAGGATGGTGCCACGTCCCACCGCACTGCCACGCCAGTGCACACACCTGCCCGCTCGACGCGGCCACAAAGAGCAGCCCATCTGCCACGCTCGGCTTCAAGTGACTGGCGAGCGTCGAAGATGCGGACCCACCGTCAGCAGGCTCTCGAACTGCGGCTCCTCCGCACAGCTGCCAGCGTAAGCGTGCTGCCTGCGCTGCCTAAAATGGCTTCGCGCCCAAGCCCTGGAGGAGCGAGCTGGGCAGCGGGCCGCCACTGTGGGCTACCCCTCAGGTCCCGCCCCGGCCCGGCCCCTCGCTGCGCTCTGCTCCCTGCCAGGGATTCTCTCTTTACGAGGCCACGTTTGCAAGCGCAGGCCCAGGCTCGATTTGTCCCTCTAATGCCATGAAAGCATCTTCACGGAGGGGGAGAAGTGGAAGCCGTGCGGTGCGGGACACCTCTGCTCTCCCGCAAGCCGGGCTGTCCCACAGCTGCGTGGCTGCTTTTTTAAGGGGTGACCCCGCCGCTCCCCGCCGCCGCGGAGCTACTCCGCAGGGTACCCCGCCCGCCTCCCAGCGATGCCCGGCGCCGCGCTACCTTCTGCACCACGGCGTCCAGGGTGGCGGCCAGCTCCTGCCGCTGCCGGCCGGAGGCCTCCCGCTCCCGGGCGCTCCTCCCGACCTCCTCCCGCAGCTGCCGCACGTACCAGCCGGCGGGCAGCGCGGCGCCCAGCACCACTGCGGCGCCCAGCAGCAGCGCCCAGCCGCGGCGGGGGCCAGCGCCGGAGCGGCTCCCTCCGCCCCCGCCGGCGGCCCTGCCGCCCCGGCCGTGGGATGCCGCCGGCGGTTTCTTAGCCGCCGGCTCCTCGGCGCCGCCGGGCTGCGCGCTCTTGTCGTTGGCGGCGGCGGCGGGCGGGCTGCCCCCCTTAGCGCCGCGGTGCTTGGCGGACGACATGGCGGGACGCCGCCACCGCCGTACGCGGAGCGGGAGCGGAGGAAAGGGAGGGAGGGATGGCGAGAGGGAAAGAGGGAGGGCGGGGGCGCCGGCCCGGGCAGCGCCGCGCTCCGCTCCCCGCCCCGCCCCGGCCCCCGCCCTGGGGTGCCGCCACGCACACGGGGCCGGCCCCGGGCCCGTACGGAGGGAGGCAGCGGGACGGCGGAGCGGGGGGCACAGCGGAGGGCGGTCCGGCCCGGCCCGGCCCGACCCGACCCGACCCGACCCGACCCGGGCTGGCAGACCCGATCGCGGCCTCTCCGGCTGCCGGCGGGACCCAGCCCGCAGGCCTCACAGCGGATTGCGCCGGGCCCTCCCTTGTCACAGCCGCGGGTGTCCTCAAGCCCATCCCGGTCCCGCTGCCGGGTAGTTTTAGTGGCTTCATGCAACTCCTGTTTTGCTTGGTTGTGATTTCGGCACACAGAGCAAGCTCCAAGAGCAAGGCACAGAGAAGTTGTTTTCTCCATCCGCATCCTTGTTTCTGTGCCTGCAGAGCAGGGACTTGGCATAAGGCTGGTCCCTAAGGGACACAACAGCTGCCTTGACTGGCAGCAGTGCTGGCCCCACACGAATTCCCACCGGTTTCGCAGAGTGCTTTGTGTGAGGACACTCTCGAAGATGGGAACTCAGCACTCAAACTCCCTACGGAGCCTTGGCGCTCCCAGCATGCTCTTTTGCCTCACCACGTCGACACGAGTCTGCTGCATCCCAACAGAGCCTGTCCCGACACATGGAAGGAAAGGATGAGCAGGCTTCCTCCTGCACCATGAGCTACAGCCGGGGCCTGCCAAGGTGCCAAGCACAGCCATCCCACCGTCTTTGTCTCTCAGTTTTTATGCTGGTATGAAGCCAGATTAGAGGGAGGTGGGAGCAGACTGATTTGGATATGTCGCCAAGGAAAGAACTGTGGAGGAAAGAATAAAGCAGAATAAAGCAGAATAAAGGGATGGGATAAGGCATTGGTGGAGGAAATGGTCTGCTGTGCACCGGATTAATTAAACGATCCTATGGGAGGGGAGAATTGCATCTGATACTGTAATACAGGATCCTTATGCAAGTTCCACCAAGGAACTGGGTGGACTTGAGGCTATGGTTTTAGGGCGCTGGTAATAGAGGGCTGGCGGTAGGTACTCTTCATGGAGGAAAGTGGTAGGGAATATGCTGTACAGCCGTGTTTGGGTGGAAGGGAGATACATAGGAATAACTTGAAAACTGTTAAAAATCCATAAATTTTTTCAGCATGACAAAGACCTCCTTAAACTCTTCAGAAACTGAGTAGTTGTACCTTAAACTGTTATAATGTACTTGCTTGATTGTGGAAACTTGAAAAAAATACAACCTAAGTGCCTTTCTGCTGCCTGCCTACAACTTTGGCTAGACTATAGGACAGGTGACAGCCCAGAAAAAGCCTTAAATTTTAAAAAAATTGCCTTGAGTTCAGCAGGATTGTACCCCTTTTTTGTTCTTTAGTCCTAAATGAAGAGGTTAACATAGTGACTGTTGTCCAGTAAGACATACAACTGCTCTGCCAGGTCACTATGTCACTGATAGCTTAGAGAGATGGACTTTTTGTCACCTTTGATATCAAGTTGTCCACACACACAGAGCACAAGGCCAAAGTGTGTGTGTCTGTTTTTTCTAACTATGGGTTACAATTCGCAAAGTGAGTCCTAATTTTCACAAGAAAGGACTGGGGCATATTCTCTTTTAACTTCACTGGGTACCTTGCAGGCAACAGCAATACAGACTCACATACTAGCTGAGTACAAATACAAGTGCATTGCACTTGTATTTGCTTGGCCTTCTTCAGCTCTTGAGCCCCCCATGCCTTCTTCCCTTCTTGAGTCCCTTGTGCTGATGTCCTGGTTGCTGCTTCCTTTGAAGTTGGAAGCAGCGCTTACTCCCGTTTCGTGAGTTGCCTGAAGATTCAGAGTGAGATGCGTACTGCAAATTGCTATTTCAGTGTTAGTAGAAGAGAGCTCGCAATCAGGTGGAGACTTGTTGCTGACAGTTTCCATGAGGGTCTTGGACCCAGGATTCTGGACCTAGGACAGTGTTGTAATGAAGTGCCCATGTAGCTAGGGTATCAGGATGGACTTGCCAGTATTTTTGAAAACTGCCTTTCACTACAAGATGATCAATGAACAAAGTAAAGCTGGTCCTGTATTGTTCCTTTCTTTTACAATTATGAAGACCAGATACTTACACAGTAGACTTCTATTACTGCCTCTGTCTCACATTCTCAGGGGGTCATGCAGAGTAATAATGGCTCTAGACCTGGGCTAAATGCAAACAACTGCTAGACAACTAGTAGCAAATGTGGTAGTTTCAAAAGGATTTGGTGTTTGTGTTTTTAAGAACAATGCAATGAAAAGTTCTTGGCTATTGGTTTCTCCCTCAGACATGTTACTCTTCTGCTGTATTTTAATGTGTATCTTTCTAGCTAAAGCTAACTTCTACAACAAAAAGTCTTTACTCATGTTTCTATCTGTTAATATTTGACCGTATTAAATATCTGTGGGGGATAAAAGAAAATTTTGTTCAAGACACAGAATCAATGAATGAAAATAATGCTTTAAAGCTCTACAGGGGCTTCTGGGCAGAGATCTTACGTGTGTTGCTTTGGTGTCTCTAAGACATGAAAGAAAATGTTACTAGCAACAAGCTCGTTCCAGTTCTATGCCTGGGCTGCTGAACTGCTGATGTTAATTTGATTTATTTCCTTCTTGTGCTTTTATGTTACACGGAAATGCATTGCTTGCCAAGAGGCACTGCACAAGTGAAGTTCAGCACATTACTGTGCAAGCCGTAACTCCTTGCAAGAGAAAAGCCTCAGGTGCTAATGTATCTGTTTCTCTGTTTGATTACAGCAAGAAATCCAATCAGGTTTTGTCTTGGGAGACATTTTCTTTTCTTGGTCGTTCATTTGATTCCCAGTACATATTATAGGCTTTATTTTTAACTAAATTTTAGGTTGAGTATTCTTTAGAGACAACAGTCTTTACCTAGGCAGTATCACAGCTCCTGACGTCAGACAAGCAAATCCAGTTCCATTCAATACTTCCGGCAAGGTTTAAGAGGAACTGAACTGTTTAGCTTGTACGTGGTGTTCTAGGCAGTAACTACCAGCATGGGTAATAGAAGCAGAATTTATAGTTGAATGTCTCAGGCATTTTGTCAGCACACTTGTGTTTAAACACCAAATGACCTTGGCCTTGACCTTCTACAGACCTGAAGCCAAAAGTTACTATCTGGAGATGATGCTGAAGTGACTGCAGGTACAGACACCAAAGCAAAACTTGCTTAGCTGATTGCACTGACCATGATAGTCCCACATAGTGGAGAGCTTGCACAGGGTCAAGAGGTTGTCTTGAATAAATCCCAGAGGTGGCTGGAGCTGACAGAAGAAGGAGGCTTGCACTGAAACGGCTGAGGAACCTTCAGTACTCTGTCCACCTCAGTACCATGGGAGTAGAAATCTTCATCAGTAACTGAAGCACCCTGGGAAGGCTAGGACAACAGTTTCCACAGCGAACATCCAGCCACAGCCTTAGCTGTCTCACACTTTGTAAATGTGATAAAGGGGATCTCAGATTTCTCTTAGGAAGGGGCTAGAAGGGCCAAGATTTGTAGCAGTACCTTGAGACCCACCTTTGAATTTGTTTATTTCAGAGAGCTTACAATAAGAACTGAGCCGTATGGATGTTACCAGGGACGATAATCAAGAGGATCACCAATGTTAAGCATGACGGGAAGCAAATCTTTTTCAGATAGTAAGGCAGTGTAGGCAACTGTTCTACCATTTCTCCTCAAGCTTGGCAGTGACAAGGAAAATGTTAGCCATGTACCAGCCAAGGCTTGTTCTCACCAAGGAGCCAAAGCAAACTATTCCACACCAAAAGTATCGCTCTACAATTTCTCATTGTACTTGGTGCAGTGTGTCAAACTCTTTCTTTCCTATGTACAGAAAGACAGAGCACTAGTGCGGAGGAGACTGTGCATTAGGGATTCACTGAGGTGCAGAAGTAGCTGGAGACTGCAGACTGGTGCAGTTGTGGAGTTTACTGATATGCCAGTTTTTCTCAGACTTCAATATTCTGGTTTGCCTCTGTGAATTTGAAGCCAAATGCTTCAGTGTGAAGAAGCAGGAATCCTGTTTGCCTCTCACAAGACTTTTCTCCTTGGAACGCAGGAAACCACAAAAGATCAATCTGGGAATGCATCCTTAACACCTGCCTTGTGGACTTTTTGTCTTACCCTTGAGCCTATTATCAAATCTGGGCCTGATGGTCTCAGCCAACCCAGAGTCTTAACATCCATCTGTTAATGCTAAAGCCAGTCTGACTGGCTCAGTTATTAGGATTAGGGTAAAATATCTTGTGACTTCAAGTTAAGTTCTCAACTTAGTGGTCATGAGCCCTGAGTAAACAATAACATGCATTGTCCTTTCCCTCTCCTCCCAGTCAAACCATAAGTTAGCCATATACTGCGACATTTCTGACTTGTAGGGCCAAATGCAGCTGCACATCTTACCTAGCCAGTAGCTGTAGCTGTTAGCTGGATAAAGCAGTGCATCACTTGTAGGCTTTATTGGCTTTGCCAGTTTTACTGGTAACAGTAAGAAAACGTTACGAACTAACACCCGGCAAAGGCTGAGCACAACCAGTTCTTCACTTCAATTAACAGTGCTTCTATAGTGAGGGAGAATTAAGGCCAAATTGAGATACTTGTCAAAATTCCAGATCTGTACGTTGCTGTGGTTTAACCCTAGCCGGCAGCGAAGCACCACACAGCTGCTCATTTGCTTTCCCCAGTGGGATGAGGGAAAAGAAGCAGTAGGGTAAAAGTGAGAAAACTCATGGACTGAGATAAAAGTAGTTTCATAATTGAAATAAAATAGTAAGACATTTTAATGAAAAGGAATATAACACGGTGTCCTGGGTTCAGCAGTAGCAGTCATTTTTCTCCTTCTGAGTAGCTGGTGGAATGCTGTGGTTTTGACTTTCAGCCTGGGAACAGCGCTGATAACACCAATGTTTTTAGTTGTTGCTCAGTAATGTTCAGTCTGACCAAGGACTTTGTGAGTCTCATGCTCTGCCAGGGAGGAGGGGAAGCCGGGAGGAAGCAGAGACAGGACACCTGACCCAAACTAACCAAAGAGGTATTTCATACCATAGCCTGTCATGCCCACTATATAAACTGGGGGCAGTTACCCAGAAGGGCTAGATCACTGCTTGGTCAGGCTGGGTATCAGTCGGCGGGTGGTGAGCGGTTGTATTCTCTTCCCTTGTTATTTCCCTTATCATTATTATTATTGGTGGTAGCAGCAGTGATTTGTGTTATACCTTAGTTACTGGACTGCTCTTATCTCAGCCTGTGGGAGTTACATTCTTTTGATTCTCCTCCCCATCCCTCCAGGAGCCAGGGGACGGGAGGAAGGGGGGAAGTGAGACAGCAACTACGTGGTTCTGAATTACTGACTGGACTTAAACCATGACACAAGGAGAGAGAAATAAACCCCAAAAAAGACAAGTGCTACAAAGGAGAAAACAATTGCTCACCACCAACCTGCTTGACACCAGTCCCCAAGCCGTGACTCCCCAACAACCTCCTTCCTAGTTTTATTGCTGAGCATGACTTCCTATGGCATAGAATATCTCTTTGGTCAGTTGGAGCCAGCTGTCCCCACTGTGTCACCTCTTAACATCTTATGCACCCCGAGCCTACTCACTGGTGGGGAGATGTCAGGAGCAGAAAAGTCCTTGATCTTTGTAATCACTGCTCAATAACTAAAATATCCCTGTGTTGTCAACACTGTTTCCAGCACAAATCCCAAACATCATCCCATACAAGTTACTATGAAGAAAATTATACCAGCCAAAAGCAGCACATACCCACATGTCCTATATAAGACACAAGGACATTGATCTTCTTAATTGCGCAGAACACGTTCAAAGGTTGTACACTTAATATTCCTGGCTGACATTGCAGAAGACACAAACAAGAAATGAGTGAAATTTCTCCATAGAGAAAATCTCCACAGTAGGTAACCTACTTCAAGATCCATATAATGGCCTATAGATTCAGTGCCTCTGGATCAGGAAGGAACTGAAACCAAGAAGCAGGTTAAGTGTTGAGTGCTCTGGTGTCTAACTTATTCTTGGCCTGTGGACTGGAATCTGGAAGAATGTCTTTGGGGCATCAGCTATGTACACAGATGCACATCTCAGATAGATAGACAGACAGATAGATAGGACCAACTAGGTATTTAATGAGCTCCAAAACAGCTAGTGTGCTGTGGGAGAAGGGCACTGCTACAACTGAAAAAAAAAAAAAAAGCTGTTTTAAAGCCATCCCTTTCTGGAATCCCATCTCTTACTCCATGATGTAGGGTGATACCCCTGAGATACTTTTTTCTTTAAAGTTGATCTTTCATACAAATATTTAGAAGCTAGTTTACCTGGTGAGACTGGGGCATCCCTTTCCCTCCCTGTGCAAGCTAGGCCACTGAGCATCACAGGTTTCCTCAACTGCCAGTCCACACAGACAACACATAAAATGCACCTAAGTCACTGGCCCTGGTGTTTGCAGCAGGTGGATGCAGTTTTAGATGATATAGCTGGTTAATTTATAAAAGGTGCCAGCTGCCATCACAACAAAAGGAGAATACAGCTTCCCCCCATCTTTCAGATGGCATTTAAGAGAAAATGGATGTAAAAAAATAACACTAAATAATGTCATCTGAAGTGGAAACAGTCCTGTACAAGGCAGCCCATCTGTGTGCCATCAGTCTTCTCCAAGGCTGTTTTGAGCTTCTCTCAGATTGTCATTGCCACCTGACATGCAGAAACTGGGGCAAAGTAGTGCAAACACAGTTATTTAAAACGTCGTCTTCTTTCTGGGAGCTATCGGATTAGGCTGTTGGACTTAATCCCATTTAATGTCTCTGGAGGCCAGGCTCAGAGCGCCAGGGCTGGCAGGTGCTCTGTACTGCCAGGAGCAATTGCTCCTACCCAAGCAGGCCACTGCATTTGTGTAGCCAAACTCCCTTGCCTGCTTCAGGACCTCGCTTTTATAGTAGAGGTTAATAGGACCCACAGTGGGCTTTGGTCTATGCAAATACAACATCTATCCCATATAGTTCACTATGTGTGCTAGAAGATTATCTGCAGGAAGGGGACCTCAGTGTCTCCATGACAAACAAAGCTTGATTTAGTTACGTGCTGCCTCAGAGATGACTGCCACTCTTCTCCCCTCCGTGCTTCCTGGTAGGTGGGGCAATGGTGGCACGTAGCTCCTGGACAGGAAGAGGTGATGACCCTGACAGGTACTGCTGGCCCGGCGGGTGCGTGAAGCTGCCTGGTCAATGAGGTCAATACAGTAAGTAATGCATTCACAGTAATAGTGCCGTACTGCCTCATGTCGCGTTCCTCAGTGGGCACTCAGCAGCCCCGCCAGCACCACAGCCATGAGCAAGGCGGCTGACCAAACTCGGCACAGCCCTCAGACTAAGATGGCGGGGGGGTGGCCGCGGGGGGCCAAGTTGGCCGGGGTGTGGAGGGGGGTACCTCACCCCCTCCCCGTCGAGAGACTAAGGAAAGCAGGGCAGGATTGCTCGTGGCGGCATACGTGAAGCTTCCACGGCAGAGCGACTAACACCGACGGGCAAACGCGCCCCGGAGTGCTGCCGCTTCCCGTGTTGAGAACGGGACCTTTAGCGTCCCGCCCCCTCTGCCGTGTAGCCTCGCCCACTGAGGCCGCGCGGGGCGGGGCGGGGCTAAGGCGCAGACCCTTCTCTTTCCCAGCGTGGGGCGGAGCCAGCCACACCGCCGCGGCTCTTCCGTAAACACCACCCCGGCCTTCCCCCCCCCACCCGGTAAGGCCCATTCCACGCGGGGGACTCTGCAGAAGCGTTTCCCCAGTCGCTTGACATATTATCCGCCCTTAGTGCTCGCAGCCGGGTAGAATGAGGACATACGGACTTTTTCTGCGGGGATAGGCACAAGTTGACCCAAGTCATCGGACCAACTGGCCGCTGGCAGGCCGGAAAAGGTTACCTCCCCCCACGTCCCCGGCGGAGATGGACGCGTCCAAGGAAGACACTAATAGTCCGTGCTGGGTATATAGCTCCGGGGGGAGGGGGGGGTGTTTAAAGCTCTGGCGAGCGCCGCGCGGAGGGTGAGCTGCTGTGGCCGCCGGCCCGCGGTGAGTGACCGGGGTGAGCGGGGTAGGGCCGCGTTTGTGCCGGCCCGCGCTGTGCGCCCACGTACTGCGGGGTCAGAGCTGGCCCGTGCGGAGGGCTGGCAGGAGCGGGGTGCGCTCTGCCCTGCAGCCCCAGTAGGGCTCCCGCTGCAGCAGGTGGGCTTCGCAGCCACTGCTGTGGGTCTGTAGTGTGGCCCTTGCCCTGCGTCTCCTGGGCTGGCTCTGTCCCTTGATGTCCGCTGCCCACCGGGACGGGCGCAGCAGTGGGGTTTTCCCGTTGCAGCCCCGCTCCCGCTCCCTTCCCGGGGCGTGCGGGGCCAGGACGCTTGGGGACGGGTTCGCTTTCCACGGGGCTGGCGGAGACAGGATTCCTTCCTCTCTTGTCCTCCTCCCTTCCTCCCCCCCGGCCCTGTCCTTGGAAACGCTGTTTGTTTTGGTCGGTGAGTGCCAAGCTCCTGCCTCTGGTAACTGCTCAAAACATGGGGCTAGGGGAGGAGACAAGCAAAGAAACAGATGGAGGAAGAGGAGGAGCAGGCGGCGGTACCGCTGTCCCGCTGAGGGGAGGGGGTCGGACAGGGTTGGGCATCATCGGCCTCCCTCAGCGGTGTTTCTGGCCCTGGGTTGGGGCGCCCTGTGCCCAAATGCGGGAGGTGAGGGTGACTGCCGTGGGCACGGGCAGTGGGGGACACTTGCTCATCTCGCTTTTACATAGTTTTGAACTCCTCTTCGAAAGAAACCTGTATGTAAAGGAGAGAGCTGCGGAACTAGGAAGGTAAAGGAGAGAAATGACGGCTCTGAGCTGTGAAAAAGGAGGCATGAGGAAATTCCGTAACTGTTAACAAAGGCTCTTTTCTGCTCCGGTGCCGTGAGTGCTGGCAGAGGTGGAATCAGTGATAGGGAAACTCGACCCCGAAGGAGATTCGGTCGGTGCCAGCTAGAAGATAGTAAGGATGTAAGCCCAGTAGAGTGAACACAGTTAAGACACTTGAAGTGGTAAAACTGGACAGAGCGCTTTTAAAGTGCGCATGGATGAAGTGACTTACTTGAATAAAGCAGGGCTGTGGAAAAACTTTTCTTGACGATGTTATCTTAAGTTAAACCCATCCAAACTGCCTTTCCCTCCCCCAAGGTGCTTCATGAAATAACTTTTAAAGGAAGCTTTTGGGTATAAAAAGCGTGTTCTCTAAAACTAATCTGATCTTGTGATCTTTATCAGTTATAACTGTATGATACAGTTACCGCATCACCCAGCCCGATAAGAGCAAGATGCCTTTAGGCATCTACAGTGTTGTATTCGTTGCATCCAAGCTGTTTAAATCACAGCAGAAACCATCATAACTTAGTTAGCTAGAATCTTGGGGTTTGTACACTTTGAAGATATTTTTATCTCGGTCTCCTATTAAGAGTTTTTCCTTAAAACCCTGTGAAATCATACTGATTGAAAGGGAGAAAACAGTGAAGCCCACTGTGAAGGAATTGAACCTAATATAAAAGTAAACGTCATTTGTTTTCAGTTCAGGAAGAGTAAAGCAGGTTGTAACCACAGGCTGATCCTTTAATGGAATAGGTAGGATATTAAACTATGTATTAAAAACAACAACCTAATATGTAATACCTAATGAACAATTGAAAAAAAGTTGGGATTGTCTATTCAGTATGGGGAGTTACAAAGAGATGTTGGAATGTCAGAAGGATTTCTGAAATATTTTTACTTGGGAATTAAATGAAACATAAAGTTACATGTGAACTTGGCTTGTAATAATTTACAACATGCTCTGTGCTGTCTGGAACAGCAGCTCTTCCAGTGTTTAGGCTATAAAAAAAAGGACCAAATGATTCTGTTGTCTTTTGTTGTAACTACTTAGAAGTGCTTTTTTTCCTGGTTTGAACTTCCCTTTGATATGCTCAATGAATGTACTTTTGTCAGAGCTTTTTAGCTGTTGGGTAACATATTTAAAAACTGTAAATGACATGTCCGGATTCTGCTTGCACATTCATCTGTGTTTACTTTGTTGCGCTTACTGCCTTGTTTATCTTTTAAACTTGTAATGTAGCAATAATGTTCTGAATCTGCAGAATGTACCCATTCTTCCTTACCATTCCATTTGAGGCATCCTACTTGGTAGTACATTTACTGTGGCAAAGATTTCAATGTATTTTCAGTGTGTCATCTCCGGTTGCATTGTTGAAACCTGTTATTTAAAACCTTTTATTTAAATTGGGTCTTCTGAAGCACTCTGACAGCTCTGCTATCTGCATGTGTGTATGTATTGTAGGAACAGCTATGGTCTCAGTACTTCAAAATATGTCATGGGCCTCTTTGAAATGCATGTATTTGTTGCTGAAAGATCCTTTACTGGGACTAGTATGTAAAGATTTAATGTATATAGAATTCTATCATCATGGAATCATCATAGAGTGGATTGGGCTGGAAGGGTCCTTAATGATCTTCTAGTTCCAATACCCTGCCATGGGCAGGGACACCTGCCACTAGACCAGGTTGCTCAAAGCCCTGTCCAGCCTGAACTTGAACACTGCCAAGGATGGGGCAGCCACTTCTCTGGGCAACCTGTGCCAGTGTCTCAGAACCCTCATGATGAAATTTTAATTTCTACCATAATGATTTGGACCTCTTGGGAATAAAGATTGGGGCAGAAAATGGCAATACTGACTTTCCTCCATGGCTGGCTGAGTATTTCTGTCAGGAGCACCTTGCAAATTTGAGTATTAACAAATTGGAGTATTTATTAGGATTATTATACTAACAAATTTTTGAAATGATGATGTGAAAATTGTGTGAGAATGTTGGGGTTTTAATGGTCATGTAACTTCTTCCATGTTCTTAACACCTGGACTGGACCAGTAAACACATCTTGAAGTGTTCATACTAGGCAAGTGACTTGCAAGACCTTTTGGGCCAGTACGCTGCTAACAACATTAACTGAATCTTTCGATGGACCACATGCAACATTAACCTTTTGGAGGTTAGTTATTTTTGCATAAATAAAGTTATATACATGACTAACACTTTGAAATACAGTGTTCTGATGCTTATCCAGAAACAATAGCAGGAGGGCAATATAGGCTTTGCAGACTCTGAAGAGTTAAAGTATTTAAATAAGCAGTTCCATGTCAAGAACCTACAGATAGGTTACTTGTCACAACTAGTTTCTGGCTGGCACTAGCCTTGAGATCTGTAGTGCATGTCTTAAGCAAAAAAGTAGTTTTAGTGTTTTGTGTAACATTAACTAGTGATTAATTTCTAATTGTAACTTAAATACAATTTTCAAGTATTGAAATTGCTGTTTTAATAAGTTATGGTGTTAAAGATCACAACGCTCTTAAGTCTTGAACCTATGACCTCTATCCAAAGTGGCTTCTTCAGTAAGATGGTAAACTGTCAATTCTTGCTGCTGTGATTCTTTTCACAAAAAAAACCCCAATGTAATTACATAAATAAGACACTCAAATGCATCTTTTCTCTTGGGAGAGGAGGGAAGAGTAAGCATACACCTAGCAAATGTTAATCATCTCAATTAACAGGGTAGTACTCATCAGTGTAATACCTCATCAGGTTATAAAGGCCTACTCAGGATGAGCTGGTACCCAAAAACTCAAATGCTCTTAAGCTGTAACTAGGTGCCAGTGTAAAAAAATCTTTTTTTTTTTTTTTTTTTTAACTCCCTTTTGTCTGTCTCTTGGCCCTGTGATATGTTGATTCACGTAAATGCACACAAAGATCATCCTTTTGCTTCCAAAAGTGGCTTTTCCAAGTTCAACAGTTGTGAAGTGTGGTATTCCTTGCCTGCTGAATCTGGTGCAATTCAATCATAGATGAAGTCATAGTACTTAAATTTGCTGGTGGAGGGTATTGTTGGCTGTGTCTCTGCATAAAATCTACTACAGAATGCTTCGTGGCTGTAATCAAAGATGGACAGCTACTTTTGGTATCTGGGCCAAATTCCTTTGGTAGTAATTATGGCTGACTTCCTCATTTTAATATGATTAGGAGCATATTTTTTACTTCCTGTCATACAATCATTAATCATCTCTATCGTACTATGCAGCTGTCTAAATTCTCTGCAGTTGCAGTTTATCTGCCTGGGAGGCAGTTTCTTTATGTAGACAGAAGCACTATGAAGCGTGACGTTTCTCGGTGTTGTTATGCTGAATGTAATATTAAGAGGCTCAGTCACCATTTGATTTAAATCGCAAAACCCATCCACCCTCACTGTACCATTATTTTTGGGGTCTATGCCATTGTTGACCTGATTCTGAGCAAAAAATCCACCTAAAGGAGGAGGCCAGGCTTTCAGCTACACCCTGTCAGAATGTAATATTCTGAATTATTTGCCTACTCTGCCCAGCAACTTCTGTTTGCTTCACAATTGTTCCACTCAGTACAGTTTGTTTGTGGAAGGAAGCTAATTGCTAAACATCACTTGCTGGTGAAGTCAGGTGGGGGATGGTAATACCATGAGTTGCCTTTATGGATGTAGAGAACTTACAAAGTTCTGACAACAGGCAACTTCTGGGGTTATGGTGGGTAGTCTTGTATTTTTTATTATTTTTTTTTTTAATACAGTGAATTTACAGACTGTCTCTAACATAACCATGAGGGTATGAAACAGCAGAAGGTACAAAGCTTGCTTGCAAAACAGGTGTAGTTTGTTAATAACTGTATGCGTCTGCATGTCAAGCCAGATCCTTTCTGCAACGCCTTTTTAAGAAAGGTAGCTACTTGGTTTTTATTGACAAAGTAATGATCATTATCTGACTTCTGAGAAATAAACAATAGTAAGCATTGGTTTTATGGCAAGTGTATTTTGTTTTTCCAGGTCTTGTGTACTGTAGCACCTAAAGTGAATCAGAATGCCTCTCAGTGATGAGCATAACAGTGATTCAGAGTCTTCGCGCCTCTCAGAAAGCACAGCTGCTTCTAGTGACTCTGAATATTCAAGACAGAGCTTTAACAGCGATTCGTCAAGCAAACCCAGTTCTCCAGCATGTAAGCCTATTTCATCCTTACCTGCTTTGTGCATAGACAGATGAGGCTAACTTAATTAATTTTTCTTTGCTATTCTGGGTAGAACCTGGGATTCTGTATCTCTGTTTAAGAGTATTAAGAGAAAGGCATGGCTTTCTCTTTGCTGTGAAACAATGCATCTACTTGTGTCTGGAACACCACCAGCAGCTGTATCCATGGGGGTCTCCCTGTGCACTCCTTCCCTTCAGAAAGTGTAAGAAGAGTGTGCCACTGTGGACATCCTAATCTTGATGTGGATAGTGGTTTCCCACTCAACCAGATACAGCTTTGTGCGAAGGGTGCCTTTCTTCTGTTTGCTCCATACATTTAAAAATATAATCTGTAGCTTACAGGTTTATATTATAACATCAAGTTACATGAAGTTAATCCCAAATTCCCTTTTTTTCCTTTTTTTTTCTTTCGTAAATACTAGGATCAAACAGAAAACACATATTTGCACAAGGAATATATTTTGAGTAATTATAAATAAAACCTTGGTTAAGATGTGCTTCACGTTCACGTCTAAGCATTCTTAGACCATGCATACTTTTTAGCATCTATGTAAGTCTGACATTAAAACAATCTTGTTAGTGGAGCTGTAACTGGCAGCTGGCTACCTCTGTCTTTATTACCTGTCTTCAAAGGGTTAATTGCAAATACTAAATTAAAAGGCAGAATTTGGGGGTTTAGAAACTTTGGGAATTACTCTTGCTTTCTAATGTAGAGTTTCTGTTATGATGCTGATGCTTATTTGTAAAAATGTGTAATTTACAAAGCATCTGCTATGGAACATAAGTGGGGGTGTTCCCAAGTCTGTAACTTCAGAATCTTCTCTACAGGCAATAAAACCACAATATAGCTATTATATGCTCAGAATTATAATGGACATCTGGTATCTGTTATTGCCAAGGTTTTTGGTCTGGTGGATTTTATAGAAGAGTTAATAGCAGATCTGTGGAATGCAAGATCCTGTTTTAAAGGGAAAAAAATCTTGCTTAAGATGCAAAAAATATGAAATTGCTCTTCAAAATGTTATGAGGCTTGTGTGGTATTACCCACACACACACCCCTGATAAGCTGGGAGTTTCCTGAGTTAGTGTTTTAAGAAGATATACGAGGTTGTGTTTTCTAGAGTCCAGTTAGCAAGCAGCAAAACTTCTAAATTTTAATATTTTTCAATTGCACTTATGAGTTATAGATGTTTGGCTTGAACGGATCTTGTTTGTTCCAGCAGCAAGTCCCCCTAAGATGATTACATTTGATGAACTGATGGCAGCTGCAAGAAATTTGACAAACTTGACCCTAGCTCATGAAATTGCTGTAAACGCAAATTTTTGCATAAAACATGAAGACTTGCCACAGAACAGGTAAGAGCCTGAATTTTGTGAAAAGCAACGCTGGGGTTAGGAAGAGAGTAAAATAAAATACCACCCCACCCCAGAAATAACCCAATCAGAACAAAAAACTACCAACAAACAAAATCCAAACCCAAAACATTTTTATCCTGCACGTCCAGGAGTCACTGTCAATATGATCTTGCTTGGAACAAGTGGTGGAGTCCAGCTGAGTTGATATACTGTCTTGGCATGTTGCTCTGTTTTAAATGTCATGGAAGATAAAGGGTTAATGTAATATGAATGCGCATAGTGAAGATGAGTATTGGTTTGTTCTGTGCAGTACCAAGCCCTGTGGAAAAGGTGAAATAGTGGCTTTGTATGTAATAGTTCGTTGGTGTGGTATTAAGAAGATAAAGCTCATCATGAACATAGCTCTAGCATTAGCCCCAGAAGACATGCAGAAATACCTGGAGATCCAGAGGAAGCAAGGTGTAACTTCCCTTATGTAGGTAGCTAAATAGACATATCTGTGAGCAAGAGCAACTAAAAAATGACCCTGGTCTTTGCTTTGAGAAAACTTATGTAAAAAAACAAGGGTATTTTTAATTGTGTAAGTCCCTTAACTGATAATTAGTTATATGACAGAGTATTTTTTGAGAAAGCATAGTACATAACATACAAGGTTAGGACAGTGAGTCCAAATCCAATATAGAAAAAGGGCAGTTAATATTACTTTACCCACATCTGAATTGCCAGCACCACTTTGTAAGACACCTGTATTTTATAAAAGACTTGTCAGTCTAGATGATGTTTTGGGAGCAGATGACCCACAGCCCAAGAAAGATATGATTGCAGGGCACAGTAGCTGGTGAGGTGCATTTTCCCTCACCAGTGATTGTGATCAGACTTACCTAAATCACTTTTACCAATGATGAAAAATAGTTGGGAGTCATTTCTGTATCTAATTGAATTATTACACAGTTTTGCAGGCACAGTGAAACAGATTGTACACAAGGCATTTTGGGATCACTTGGAATCGGAACTGAATGAAGATCCTCCAGAATATGAACATGCTATCAAGCTCTTTGAGGAAATCAGGGAGGTAATGTTCTTCCTCTCCTGTGCCCCAGTATTGTTTTGTCAGCTTAGGTCTGAAAGGCTCTGACTTCACTGAAGTGTCTGCTAACTCAGTCAACACCTTTATGTTTGTTCTTTAAAGATGAAGTCATCTCAGAACTGCAAATAGGTGTATTTATATTTATATTAATATATTATGATAAGTTGCAAGTCAGCTCTTCTCTCAAAGCTTTATATTTCTCCTAGTTTCTTTCCAGCAACATACTGTGAGCTTATGGTATCTGTGAGCTTATGGTATGAACAGGAGTATAAATGTGACTGTACCTGCTCATGTAGACTTTGTTTACCCACCTTCCTGGGCATTTCACACTCCGAAGACGCACTCTCAACAACTTTTCTGGTCCTTTAGATTGGATATTAGGAAAAATCTCTCCACTGGAAAGGGAAGTCAGGTGTTGGAACAGGCTTCCCAGGGATGTGGTGGAATCACCATCCCTGGAAGCGTTCAGAAGGTGTGTAGATGCAGCCTTTAGCGACATGGTTTAGTGGTGGACTTGGCAGTGCTGGGGGAATGGTTTGACTCGATGATCATAAAGGTCTTTTCCAATCTTGTTGATTCTGTGATCATAGAGGGAAGCATGCACACCTTCAATCCTAGCACAATACTAACTCTTTAAAAATTTTGAGTTAGGAACTGTTTGTTTTATAGGGCAGTATCCCAGACATGCTTTCTGTTTAACTAGAGCTTTGAGCTTTTTTGCACAACTGTACAGAGATAATTTTAACAGTACTTCTTTCCTGCTACCTTACTGCTCAGTCTTAATATGTCTTGTTATAGTTAGCTAAATACACTTGACATTAAGATCTTATTTCAGCATGTTTACGAAGTGGTTTGGTTTTTATTAATAAGCTTTTTTTTATTTCCCCCCTACTTTAGATACTTCTTTCCTTCCTGACTCCTGGAGCAAACAGGATTCAAAATCAAATTTGTGAAGTTCTAGATACGGATCTTATACGACAGCAGGCAGAACATAATGCTGTTGATATTCATGGGCTAGCTAATTATGTTATCAACACTATGGGAAAGCTATGTGCTCCAATAAGAGACAATGATATAAAACAGTTAAAAGCAACTGACAATATCGTAGAATTACTGAGGTTGGTATTTGGGTGTCTTGGGGGTTTTCAGATGAAAAACTCTTCTGAAGGAGTACTGGGCAGTGGAAGAGGGGGGTATAGTCTTAAAAAGTCTTA
This sequence comes from Lathamus discolor, assembly GCF_037157495.1. Lineage (NCBI taxonomy): Eukaryota > Metazoa > Chordata > Aves > Psittaciformes > Psittacidae > Lathamus > Lathamus discolor. The sequence continues at coordinate 72,537,953 of NC_088884.1, read as the reverse complement.
CATTATGTCAGTTTACATAACACCTGCTCTCAAACCATAGGAAAACTTATGCAGAAGTATTAAAGGGGAGAAGCTATGACATGCTGACAAGAACATTGTCTTACTTTGTAATAAAATGGGTAGAATGCCTAGATCAAGCAGTACCAACTCGGCTTGATACTCAAGCAGTACCAACAAAAAAACACTCTTGCAATAATCTGTTTCAGAGACTGCTTTTTCAGTCTTGTTCATCCTCACAAAGCTTACGCAGTGCATTTGTACAGTTCCATCTTGAACTATTTAGTGCATGTGGGAGGCCAAACTTTGCATTTTAAATATCTCTAGTAAAGATATTATTATTTGAACTTGAGTAAAGCGTAACTGGCAGAAACTAGTTTTAGTTTTAGTAGATGGAGCTGTTCTACTGTTCTACTGTTTTATTGCAACTTAGATCATATGCAGGGATCAAAGCTACTGGGATTGTTTCTCTTTGTACAAATTTAAATAAAAAGTTAAAATATGTTCATTTAGGCTGAAATGTACCAACTTATAGGTGCTGCATATTGGTCTTGGTATCTGTGACTTGCACCAAACCTTATACACGATACTCCTTCAGGTATCCTGGAAGCTACATAACGTATCTGTTACACTGAAATACTGATGCAGTTTACTTCTCCCAGAATTGAAGTTAAAGTACTAATGTAGGTGTATCTCACATGTGCTGATTAAAATCAATAGACTAATTGTCAAATTTTAACTTTCTCCTTTCAGACAAATATTCCGTGTTTTGGACCTGATGAAAATGGATATGGCAAATTACACAATTCAAAACCTTAGACCATACCTTCAGCGTAATTTGGTGGACTACGAAAGAACGAAATTCCAGGAAATTCTTGAAGAAACACCAAGTAGGTATCCTGCTATCTTTAAATCAAAACTTTCTGAAAAAAAACCCCAAACAAAAAACCCACCTATTTAAAGACATGCTATAAAATCTCTCAGTTGCAGTTAATTTGGAGGAAAACTTCAATTTCTTGTCTGGATCTAGCTAACACAAAAGTTCTTTGACAAGCAAGCTACCAGTGGGCAATTGCTTAACTTGCTGTAAAATATGTTCATCTGTAATCTGGGGTGCTTTCAGACAAATTTGTATTTGCCGTATTGGTTTGTGTCTGAAAAACAAACTGTAGCTCTTCCTGTCTGGAGATAGGAGCCTTATATACTGAAAGATGAGACTTTATCTCTTTTGTATACAGCTAGTCTATTGTTAGTTTGAAGTAAACAGATGAAACTAGTTAGTATGCATGAAAGTTGGGACAGGATCCTGTTTTTAATAAGCAAAAGGCAAGCTCTGAGGGAATATCTCTGCAAAATCAACTTTATCCATTATTACAGGTTTTGTGTAGTGTGGCTAAACAGGGTTCAGGAAACATTTTCCAAGAAGAAAAAGTAAGCTTACTAATGTCTGGAGAAGGGGCTTCTGAAATAAGAACCCTGAGCCACTGATGCAGCCTGCAGCATTTATATATGCAGCCTGAGGAAAAACTGTGTTAACAGCAAATGAAATGCTTTTAGAGTTCTTTCTCCCTTCACCTCTATTTTCCAGTCCTGTACCCCAACTAGTAACTTGCCTTCCTGAAAAAGGAAAATAAAAAATGCTTTGGGAGCTCTGAGGCTGCTTTTACCAGAAGATCTTGGCTGAAGTCTTAACAATTTGTTGCTGCGTTAGTACAAGTTAGCTAGAATATTAAGGTGACCAGTGGAAGATAAGTGTGGGGTGGGGAGAAATGAGGGGGAGAATTTACACATTAAAACTCATCTGTCCACTATGTTTGAGTCTTCAGAAGTCATACTCTTGTTTATGAGTGCAACTCTTTTTTTCCTCAAGGTAGTGCTTATTTTGATGAGAACATGCAGTAAATCTGTACTGATTTGCAATGCTTAGGTGCCCTGGACCTCACAACAGAATGGATAAAGGATTCTATACAAGATGAATTGTCATCTACTTCTGATGAATCTTCATCATCCCCTGGTGCTGATAGTAGTTCTAAACAAACCATTAGTCCTACACTGGTGCTAAACAATGGCTACTTGAAACTGTTACAGTGGAATTATCACAAAACAATTCCAGAGGTAGGAAGTGTATTTCAGTGTCTTCAGATTTCTAGCTATATGAAAATATTTGTGTAGAATAATAATCCTTCTGTTGATAACTAAGTGAAGTATTCTCTTGCATTTCTTAAATTTCTGAATAGTAAATTTGGAGAGTATGTGCTAGTGTAGTGTCTGAAATACAAGATGGGCAGCAAAGAACAAGGTAAACCTTGTCTTCATTCTATCCCATCATAGCTCACCAGCTCCACCCTGAGAGCAGTCTTGGCCATGGTCACAGGCTGGGCCTGGTACCGCCAGCTCTTGGCTTTGGGTACCTTAGAGGGAACTGATTATAGCATTCTGTTTTCCTAAGAGCAGCAGGGATTAGTGGGATTGCTCTTGCTTTAGAACAGAGTCAGTAAGAACTTGAAGCCCTCTAAAGTAGATATTCATCCCTTTTCAGTGCATATAAACTATTGCTTTGAGAATCAGTGTGCAGTTTTTCCTTCCAACTCCTGATCATTGACCTCTGCAACTTTCCATAAAGCCAATTTGAAATTGTCCATCAGTCAGGGCTGAAATTAGCATCTGCAGTGAGCTCCTTAGCTATACTTAGGGTAGCCTGGTAGACAACTTGCTGAATACATGGGGAGGCTTTTAGTGTTCTCAGTCAGTGGACACAAGGGAAACCACCTTGTTCTTACCTTAATTTGAAAAGTCTTGAATAATAGCTACACACAGGTATCCTCTGGTGAATGTAGTTTGCCATACTATGAAACTACTACTACTACTGAATGTTAATGCCCCTGTGCTTCACCATGAAGGGGTTTGGTTAGGATTGAACTCTTTCTAACCTAAAAAGTCACTCCAGCTACGTTTTGCTATGGGAATTACAGTCTTGGTATGATCAACTGTGTGTTTGCCTGTAACAGATTATGAATCACTTGCAGAATTTGCTCTGGTGGTTGAGCTCGTGGTTGTCATGCACAGTTGCTCATCACTATCTGTCAGTTCCAGATTGCCATTTTTCAAAGAACAGCTGAATCCAGGAGACTGTCTGTAACCTTGATCATTGCAATGTCCTCTGGATCCCCTGAGCCTTTTGCTTTGTTGAATTGTTGGTTGTAAATTTCCATCAGCAGTGATGAGGAATAACATGCAATGTCCTTGGTTTCCTCTGCACTAAAGACATTACCTTTCTTCCTGCCATAGGCTTACTTCTGGTACTCATACATAATGTCACTTCATGCAATATTACATATTCAGGGTATTTTAGCTGCTGTCTCTTCTGACATTGTGTATTTGTGCTAAAAAATGTCAATGCTTCATGACTATATCCAGCATCTGTCCTTTTTCTTGCCTCTCTCCCTCTGTATTCCTAAATTAGTATTACTCTTTCAATTCCAGACTCTAATAACAGATGAAGCTCGTCTTCAGGAGTTGAGAGAAAAGCTCAAACAATTACAGATCATAGCTTGTGTCTGGCTTATAACAAACAATATGGTGGGCGCAGCAATTGTAGATGTGCCTGATTTTGCTGAGCAGCTGAAAAGGATCTCCCTTCCTCTTCTTGAAGGCATGAACAAGAAGTAAGGTCTTATTTTTATCACTCTCCATATTTATTTATTTATATTAAACAGGAAATACCAGGTGGATCTGAAAACCGTTGGAAACAACTCAAATGTCATAGCCAGTGCTTGTTAATAATAGGAAAATATAAAATTTTAATAATCTGTACCTATATCCCCTTGAAAATGTAAGTCCCCTCTGTTAGGCGCATGCTTTCAAAGGTATATTTTTACGAAATCTTAATCTTGATGTTAGTATACAGAACTTTGGGCTCTAGTACTAAAGTTCATTCATATGCTCCTAATACTGAAGAGACTCTGGCAATACATTCACTGAATTGTCTTGCCAGTTGCTTCAAACTAGTTGTAGTTAAAGCTATTTGGCTGCTTATTTCTGCTGCCTGCAAGTAAGTGATGTGATCTGAAGGAGTGTCTTAAAATAGTCTTTCCACTCTGCTTTTTCTTACAAAATACTATGCATGTGGCCCAGGAAAACACATTAGCATAATGGCAAAATGAAGTGGTGCCACTGCTGTACACTTGAAATTATTTTTCATATTAAGTACTTATTTTATCTTCCACATGAAGATTTGTGCTTTACCTGTAGATGCTTGTAAATCTGCAAAAGATAACTTTTCTAAATTCTTTTATTGCAGAGGGTGGGTTTAAAATAAAAGGGGAAAAAGACAAGTAAAGTCACTTTACAACCTATACTCTAGAAACTGCCAAAGTTAATATTTTTCTCTTTCTTTCTTCCAGAACTTTTGATTTGAAGGAGGCTCTGAATGCTATAGGTGTCCAAATTTGCAGTAAAGTGAACAGGTCTCTAACTGAAAGAGGTCTTCCCACTCTTGATGAAGAAATGCAGAGTAATTTAATGGGTCAAATCGCTCATATTATAGAGGAGAATAATCCTGTCTGTTCCTTGATTGGTTAGTAAGATTATGTATAATTGTTGTCTTGTATGTGTTATGTCATATATCACAGCTTAATCAGCTATGTAATTATTTTTAAAAACACTGCAGCAAAACATTGGGGCAACTAAGAGTAAGGAAATCTTGTTTACATAAAGAGGGTGTTCTTAGTGTGCTGTAGAGCATGACTAGTCACAGCTAGAAACACTTTGAAAAGTGCCTGAAGAAACAAGCCTTGACATGCTCATATTTTGGTGGAGAATTGAGAAAAATGAGTACCATTCAGTCTCCCTTCTGTCAGTTCTGGGTTTTAACTTAGTGGGCTTTGTAATTTGAGTCTACTTAGGTAGTATAACTTGTTGCAGCAGGTTTATGCTGCATCCAGCTTGCAGGAGCCAACTTCAAGAAGCTTTCAGTATTGTTTCCCACTACAACACAGGCTTGGGAAAGAGTTGTTACCCACACTACTGGATTTTGTGCTGTGCTGATGTGTAGGGTGCTTACAAAGTGACTATGGCTTCAGCTTGGTTTCTCTTGTTCTGAATGTACTTTATATTTTATTTCAGACAAACGGATTCAGTTCTTCCTGAGAAGCTTGCTTTCTCTTCCCAGTTTTCAGAAGTCTATGCCTACTATGCCAGGAGGTCTTTCCGTGATTCAGACAGAAATGGAGCTTGTTGGATCTCAGTATGCAAGCATTGTAAACTTCAATAAACAAGTGTATGGACCGTTCTATGCAAACATACTTAGAAAACTACTTTTTCGTGAGACACCAGTGGGAAAAGCAGAAACAGGAACAGCAACAACTACCAGTTAAAAAAATTTCACCTATTTCTTTACCCCTTTTTTTTATCTTCCAAAGTGATCTGTCTTCCACACTAAGAACAGTCCACTCCAGTGAATATCAATGAGAGAGATCTTGTAAAATGTATACAGATAGCTTCTGAAATTCACTGGAAAGACATTCAAGTTCAAGAACATACATATTTTAATAGAATAAATTTGTTTGATGCATTTTGTCACTTGTAATAGCCAGTGAACTATTAGTTCTCATGGCAAGCATTTATGATTTGCATTGGGAAAGGGCTGGCAAAGTACTTGTTTTTTTGCCACCATTAAAACAATGTTATTTTTTCAACATAAATATATTTACATATAGCAATGCAATTATGAAATGAGAAAACAATTGTAGGTAAAATGTACTGTGCTTACATTGTATTTTTGTAGAGCAACATCTAATACAACACTCAAATTTCTGAAAAGACTTTACTGCAAGAACTGCTTTTGTAACCAAAACCAGATTCATACTAGGCCAAGTTCTGGTACTCCTGCAACTACTGGAATGAGAACTTGGCCTCTGTTAATGTTAAGGAATGCCAGTGTTGTAAGCTGTATGAAGTATAGCAGTTACAGAAGAAGCATGCACCATTTGAAGTGGGAATCATTCAGAACTTCTCAATTGTAATTGAGATTAATGATAAACACCTAAGAAACATCATGTTGGTGGGAGGGGGGTGGAGTTAACTTCTGTATATAATGTTTATAAGCATTTTGTTTATCCGGTGGTGGTAATACAGCTCTTAAAATCTAACCTTTAATATGTGTATGTACTAATCTTTGATCTTAATGGGTATTAAGTATTTTTAAGTTGGGTCTTTCTGACCTTTATTCCCAAAAGCACTTGAAAGTGACCTTGGAGAGTACCACAGAGCAACTTCTCCCTTTTATATTCTGTTGGCTGAGGGCGTAAGCTTATCAAAGGATATTCTGGGGTCTGAAAGCAAGAACCCAAGTGATTAGTCATTCTGAAAACGTGATTGAGTTCACTTTCACTCATTTTGTGAGAAATATTGCGGTTTTCTTTAAAGTTCTTTGTAATAGGCCCCAATAATTAGTTCCCATTTAAGGCATCAGGAATCTTGCACACAGAAAATGAATAGGCTTGAAATTGAGAAACGTGGAAATAAACTGTAAGTTTACACAGGCTTTATTTTGCATATTTCAGATTACTGGGAATAGATACTGCTGGAATACATATTATAGATATGTTATCTATGAAATTGAATCATAACTTACTTGAAAATAATCTTTTAATATATTACTACATAATAGTCCTTTTTAAAATGTCATATAAACTCCATATGGTACAAGTTGTATAGCTTGTTCTAATATTTTATATTACAATCTATTTTTTATGAAGAGACAAGATCACCCATAAAAGCTTAATGTGTCCCACAAATTGTGTATGTACTTTACTATGTCTTACCATAAAAGTCTAAAAAAACTGGGCATTATTAGCACTGTGGTTTTGTAGTCCGTTTCTAGAGAACTGTGTACTCTTTTTGGTAAGTTGTTCCTCACTGTTGAAGAATTTTGGTCACATGTACATAAACTTTCTCTAAAATGCCTTTTTAGAAATTCCTCTAGTGCACTTCTGCTCTATCCCTTGTAAAAAACATTGCACAAAATAAAGATGAATACATATTTTAAAGGGAACTGTTTCCTGAAGCCTGAAGAACCTGTGAGAAAGAAACTCCTAAAATACAGGAATTATGCCACTAGGTAGAACAGGCTTGCTTAGATGAATATGAAATTTTGATATGCAATTCAAAATCATCAAGAGAAGAATGCATTTCAAAAGCAATTATGGGAAGTTAAATCCTAGTGATTTGCTGCATCTTTGGAAAGTCTTAAACTATTTTAAGCTTCAGCCAAAAGAGGATCTTATCAGTGTTTTGAAGATGATTTATAACATGATTATGATTTTTTTTTTTATCATAATACTTTATATGCATTCTTCTATAAAATTAAATACAACTATAGATCTTCAGTGTTCTGGGGAAACTCTCATACTAGGTCTCACCAGTAAATATTATAAGGGTTTGTTGGGATTGGTGGTGGTTAACTAGCAAAGGGCATTTTATTGCATGGCCTATGTTTTGATTGTTTAATGTACCTTAATTTTTATTTAATGTTTGAAGCATAGGCACTGCATCAGTTTAATGTCATGTATTGCATGCTGTTGACATTACTGTGGCTGAAATGCACTTGCCTTTACTCTGAAGTTGTCCTTGTGAACCAAGATGCAATTCTGTAGCAGCTTTCCCTCTTGAAATGAATTTGAGGGTTTGTATGCATTAAATTGTTTGTGATATGACTGGTGGTGAGAAGTCATTTATGCCAACTTGCTGAAATGTAATGGATTATTAAATGCTGAAGATAAATGACTGCACTAATAACACATCGTGATTCAAATTTCTCAGTTGTAGGTGGAGTCTAGAGCTGTGATTTAAACTGGGCTACACAAATAACATTCAGAACACTTGTGTGCTTAACTCGGATTCCTTGGAAGAAGGTTGTATTGGGTTTGCAGGGCATGGTTTTGACAGCAGGGTGTCTACAGGGGCAGCTTCTGTGAGAAGCTGCTGGAAGCTTTGCCGCATGTCCAACAGAGCCAATGCTAGCTGGCTTCAAACAGACCTGTCACTGGCTAAGGCTGAGCCTCCCATCAGTAATGGCAGCACCTCTGGGGTAACATAGTTAACAAGGAGGAAGAAAAAAACCTGCTGTACAACAGCAACTAGAAGAGAGGAGTGACAGTATGTGAGAGGTCAACCCACCAGGAAGGTAACGTGTACTTTATCACAGCTCCGCTCTTGGGAATGATTAAATAGATGGGAGGCTTCAGACTGGAAGATACTGGGGTAGAGGGCAATGCCACATCCCTATAGTGAGTGGCAATAAAGACATGGGCAAGCTTTCTGCTTTTCCTGTAAAACGTCTTAATCTCCTAGAATCACCGAATGGTTTGAGGTGCTTGGTTTAGAAAGGTAAGAATAAACTCTTAATCCTCTGAATATCATTGTTTGTTTATTACTGTTTTCTATTGTGGAAGTAATCATGATTTCTGATTATGTACAAATGGAGCAGGCTACAGGTCACTGGACTGGAACAGTTACTCTTTGAGCATGTCCTTAGTTAGATGGAAGGGCATGAAGGATGTTGCAGCACTGCTATGCGTTGAACTCTTCAGGCTGACTGTGAATGGAGGTGATATGAAATGCCGCCACTCAGGTTTAACCTGGGCCTTTGTGTCTAGGATGTATGTGTGGAGCCCACACCAAATTCAGCTGTTCATGCAGAATGCGAGCCAGAGCAGAGGTGTGTGCACAAGTACTGTTTTCACTCTACTTTTAAAATGTACTCAGCAACTGTTACACGTGAACTGGCAAAAGCTTTCTGCCACGGGAATCTGAAAAGGTCAGTAATGTGCTTTGTTCAAACTGGGGAAGAGTCCTGTTAACTGTGATTTGGGCATCTCTATAGCACTTGGGGGTGGGGGGGAAGCCCAGCTGTAGGTGATCCAGCTGCAGCACTGAACACTAAGCTTGGGAAGAGACAACACTAACAGTAATATTTTCTGAAAGCTTTTCTTTGCATCCTAAACCGTGTAAAATACCAGCACCCCGCTTGCGCTGTGCCCTTGTGCGTGCGTCCGCCTGCCCTCCAGATTCAGAGGGAGACCCCCCAAGCGCTGACAGGCATTAAAGTCCCCTCCGAGGAGCCAGAGCAGCGGCGGAAGAGGAGGTTGGGGAGCCCCGGCCGCCCCTACCGAAGCCCCCCTTCCGCCCCGTTTTCCTGCCTGCGTCTCTGTGCTCATCCCGTCAGCGCCTGGCGGCCCCGGAACATTCGTGCAGTGTGCGGCCGCGGCGGGAGGACGCGTTTGGTTGCGGCACAGCGGTCCCTCGCCGTCAGGCTCCGGTGCGGTGTGTGTGTGGGGTTGGGGATGGAGGCGCTGGCGGAGGAGCTGGGGGCCCTGAGCCCGGAGCAGGCGGCGGCTCCCGTGAACACGGTGGAGGTTAGCGGCGGGGCAGGGGCCACGCGCGTTACGGCGGTCTCCACTCCTGGGTTTGCCCAGGAGCAAAGAGGCCTCTGCCCTCGGCGGTGTTCCCTTAACGTCTGGGGATTGCCTGGCGTGGGGATAGGGAGGAAGCGAAGGAGGCCGTGTGTCAGGTGCCTTTGGCTGGACTGGGCTTCGCGTGTGGAAAGAGCGCGTCAGCAATGCAGCCCAGGAGCCTTGTGCTGCGGTTTTCCCTGAGTTCCTCTACCAGCTCCACCGTGGAGGATTATTACACCACAGCTGCAGCGCTGACATGTGCTTCTGGATGTCAGACTGAAGTGGTGATGATCTGTGAATGCTACAGTATGCTGTCTCCCCTGGAGCCAACTGCTGCAGCCTCGTCCTCCTCACCTTTACCCTCCACCCGCATCCCTCATCTCAAGTGAGGGGTGTGCTCCCCGTGCCAGGGGGGGTGAAGGTGGGGCTGATGTAAGAAGGTGTTCCATGGGGTCATCAAAGACTAGAAAGGGAGGAAAGCTTGTAGGAACCTTGGTGTGCTTGGACTGCACTTTGTTTGATATCAAACTTTGTGTTGCATCAAACTTTGATAGTTTTGCTAAATCTCCATAGGAGTCAAGGTAGTGGTAGGTTTTACAGAGACTCATGTCTGTAAGTGCTGCTCCCAGGACTGAGATTCTTACATGTGTTTTGTTGAGGAAAAGTTGTAGCAAGTCTTCCCTTGCTAGGAATATAATTTACGGTGTTAACGACTGAAAAACCATTATTTATTCTTAAATGAGGGTGTGTTAGTAAGGAATGTTTTAAGAAATATATATTGCCACATCAGTTGCTTTTAGAAAACAGAATGTCCTGTTGCATCCTGACTAAATACTGCATAGTACATATAGACATATAGCTTATTAAGATGATCCGAGTCATCTCTCTGTTTTGTTTTTTCTCATCTAGGTTGGTTTTGCAGTCTGTTTTTATAAATGGATCTGATTTTAAATAACAGTGTTTAAAATTGTAATGATAACAATAGTAATAAACTAAACCCAAGCTTAAGCCTCTTAGATGCTTGGTCACACTTCGGAAAGATATTTCAAACTGTTTTTTGTTTTCAGGAAAAATGGAGACTTCTTCCAGCATTTCTGAAGGTTAGTGTTGTGCGTGCATTTCATGGCATGAATATTTCGTCTCCTTTCTAACTTTACATTCCTCTCTTCTAGCTTTTGCTGTTTCCCAGAATACCTGTCCTCATCTGTGTGGATTTCGCTGTTATTTTTTTCTTAATTCCAATACAATTACAGATAAAGTCATTACATAGATAGGTTTCTTGATTACTTTACAGATTAATTTGTGGGGGCATTCTTTTTGCTGGGTTTTGAATGACTATTTTCAATGAACAATGTATATATGTAATGTTTCCAGATTATTTTGCTGGTTTGCTGGCACTCAGAGGTCCTATCATGGTCTTTATAGAAGACTGGGTGTTAAGTTTGTAGTTGTGTTTGTCACAGGGATCATATAACTACAGTTCTGGGTTCTGCAAAGGCTTGAATATGTGTATATCTTCCCTTGTGAAGTCTCAGCCTGACAGAACTCAGATTGCTAGCGTCTTAATTTCAGTGCTACTCATTTAATCTGGTATTAGTTTAAGGCACAGTTCTATATAAAATGCCATTGGATGTAATAGCAGGGCTAACAAACAGTTGGAAGTGAGGGAGGAGAAAGGCAGTAATGAAAATTGTATCATAAAGATGATAGGTAAAGTCTGTGATGTTCATAGGTACCTTCAGGGAATTGCAGCCACCTCTGCACCCATCGTCAGTCTTGAGAAATGTTGCCCGCTTCAGCAAGCTTCTTTTCAGCCTCACTATGTTAATTCCTTTCCTTCCCAGTTTCTTCTTTCTTTCCTTCTCTGCACTTCTCTTTTTGTTGTACCCGTGAGTGTTTGATCCTGGCAGGAAAACAAAGCTCAAAAGCCAGTTACTGATTGTGTATGTTTTCACTTTGGCTCAGGGCTCTGAAGATGCTTCAGGGCCCTAATGAATCCTGTTTCTGTGTCTCTCCTAGCAACCACATGGACTTCCATCACAAGCTTGAGCTACTGATATTGTCTGAATTCTTGAGACTGTGAAAAAGGGAGGGTTGCTGCTGATTGTGAGGTGCAATTTGCTGTGTGCTTTATGCCAAGTGTATCCATCCCACATTATTTCCAGCCAGTGAGCCCTTTGCTACCAGGCTGCTGGTGGTGGTCTGGCCTGTCTGATGCATGTTGATTTATTTATGCCAGCAGTGATACAGTTATACAAAGCTGATGCTGTGCATTACAGTTTGTAAAGTGGAGTTTCCTTCAATAAAGCTGTTGAGATCACCTCATTGAAAAATAGAACTACTAGCCTGATTTCGAATAAATGCATATTTTCCATAATAAATCCATAATAATACATCTAATCTAATAAATCCATAATCTAATAAATCCATAATATTTTTCTTGCTTTATCATATGATGTGCAGTGTTGTTGTAAATTAGGGAAAGTCTTATCTGAAGAATTCTCCTTTGTCTTAACCCATAGAGGTTTCAATGAGAAGCCTGATGAGTCGTTCTGAGCTTCCCATTTCCTACTAATAATTTTAGAATAAACTGTTGCCTACCATGCGAACTACGTAAATGTGTCTATTTTCTGTATGAACTTTTAAGTCTTATAACATGTTATTTGTCATGAGATGTTTCAAAGCTTGAAGCCCTCTGTAAGCATGTAAGCACGAGTCAATATCAGCTAGCACTCTCCTTTTCAAGGCTGGATTTTGCACTGTAGTGAGGATAGTTACACCTTCTATTTCTGCAAATGCCAGTCTGTTAACAAAATTAATGCTTCTCTTAGTACTCCTTCAAGCCAAAATCTTTCTTTTCTTGAATCCCAGATAATTTTATTTCTGATAATACCCCTTCTTTTGATTACTCTAAACACTTTAAACTTAAATCCTTGAAATGTATCATATTAACCCACTGCCTGAGGGAACGGGGTAATGTTTATTGTGTGATATTACCCCTGCGCATGTCCTCTCTCTTCCTGCCTACAAATCAAACTCAGATTTCTTAGCAGTGTCCTGCCCTGCTGTGACTGTTTCCTTGCTTGTTGACCTCTTTCACAGCCCACTTCTGTTCCATTTGCCCCATCTCATTTGCTATCCCTCTCATTCTTTATGCTAACTGCTCTTGTTAGGGTGCGGGCAACTTCTTTCTCAAGCAGCACACATGGCTAATTATAGTCTAAATGCTTAAAATTATTTCAGAATAACAGCAATCTGATAAAAGATTTTCCCTTGTATTGGCTCTTGTTTGTTTATATGAATTTCAAAGTCTATTGGGTGTTTACTTTGTACGATTACTGAGTTATTTTTCTGACTCAAAAGGCAATGACAGCTCATGGCGATGCCTAGTGTAGAACCAGACTGGTTGTCCAGGCACTTACCAGGATTTTTTAACTGAAAGAATTTATCACAAATTCAAAAGTACTTATAAATTCTTGTCTCTTAATTTCTGCCTTGTATGATTTATGTTACTGACACTAATTCTGTTTGCTGCATGCATTTATTTTTTAGGTGAAAGGACTTGTGAAGCAGCACATAGACTCGTTCAACTATTTCATCAATGTGGAGGTATGTTTTCTTAGTGGGAAGAGAGTGGCTCTTAGTACTCAGAAATGGCACGTGATTCTCTGTTGTTTTGTGTTTTTTTTCCCTCCAGATAAAGAAAATTATGAAAGCAAATGAAAAAGTTACAAGCGATGCTGACCCAATGTGGTACTTGAAGTAAGCATGAAATGTTTTCCATATCAGCAGTAGCATCTGGTGCTGTCTTTCGGGTTTGTCATTGGCTATGCTTATAGGCACCTGTGTACGTATAAATCAAGAGAATATTTTCCATGGTTTACCTCTTCTTTGGAGCTTCTCTTCTTTTCTATTGAAATATAGGAATATTTAAAGAATAATTATGTGAAGCAGGCTAAATAGCCAGCTGTTATCAATACTTTATGTCATGATTTTATCTGTAATTTAGTAATTTTGGGTGACAGGTGGAGGTTTCTTTTTGTCTATTTGCAAAGGTAACTTGGGGCTTATTGCGTATGCAATTTAAATCTTAATTTTAACTAACCAGAACATAGCTCAAATATAATGGGTTACTTTGGGGAACTCATTAGTAACCAACCTACATTTATCAAAACATTTTTCAGTAATATTTCATATTACTGAAACCTATCAAAAACATTTTTCAGTATATGTAGAATTCTGCTTCCTGAATTTCCTTAAAAATATTTGCCTTGTTGCTCATTTTGGAACTGTTTGTGTTACAGGTACCTCAACATCTATGTTGGTACTCCAGATGTGGAAGAAAGCTTCAATGTGACACGACCTGTATCACCTCATGAGGTATTAATGTTTGCATCTGTGTATGTTTGATCTTGGGAATGTCTTGGGTACTAGCTGCAGATAACTTTGAGTATGGGCATGCTACCTGAGGTGATACAGTGCATGCCATCATCACAGTAGTAAAAAGTTTCAGAGATTTAAACATTGTGTAATAAATTATTTTAATTTTTTTTAGTTCTTTTTCTGTGACATGTTCATAGCTGTATTTGGTGTTTCATGATAACTGTATTTGAGTGAGTTTCCACGAAAGTGGTGAAAAATACTTCTCTTGCTTAGTCTTGTGGCTCTCCTTATTACAGCTGAAGTCATCACACCACAATGTGGTGTTCTTCGATGTTTTTATTAGCTTCTTTTAAATATTAGCCTTGCTACTGTCTATACCATAGGTCACTTCAGTCTTCCTTTCCCTCTCAGTCTTCTTTGAGAACATATGTCTGATTTTCTTCTTATAGTTCTTAACTCTGAGTCAGAGAGCAAACACAAAAACTTTGAGAAAACCCAGGTGGAAGCTGATAAAATTACAAGAAACTGCAGAAGAACATTAGCTTTATGGGCAGTATATTTAACTTCTTTGCACTGCTGTAGGCATGTAGGTTAACAAATGGATTGTGTACTTCTGGAATGAAGATGCATGTTGGAGAACAGATGCTGCTGTGAACTGACATCAGAATGTCTGTTGCTTTTGGAAGGATATAAGGTAGCTTCTGTACATATAAGAAGGCCATAAACTAAGATGAGTTTTAGACTTTTTAGGATTGCTTCCAGGTATTTGAAGTCATTCAGTTCCTGTCAAAGGTTGCTCAGGAATAAAGTACTCCTCTCCTGTTGCTATGCTTCAAGATATGTGCCACTGCAACAGAGGTACTGACAGCTTCTTTTTTAGCCCCAGAACAGAAGCTGAGTTTGGAACTTTGCGTACAGCTTGTTGTCAACCTGATAAATCAGGTCATGTATCAGATGCTTTTTATCTTGCTATATACACTTGATTCATGAAGTTGGATTGTTTGGGTTTTGGTTTTTTTTTCATGTAGACTCTTACAATGAAATACATTCTGTCCTTCAGAAAAATACTGGAAAATCAAGCCATCTAGTGGCTGCCTCTTGTGCATAGCCACGTTTCTGTCTCCAGTGACCTGACTGTAATTTGTATTTTGTATTTGTGTCTTGTGTGGACAAAGCACACACAAAGAATCCCAAAGCCTTTTCTCCCCCCCCCCCCCCCCCCCCAGGTAATACTAATGAGGCTGTCTAAATCCCCTTCTCACACAGTTCTCATGGAGTTTCATGAACTCTTCATACACATGAATTTAAAGTAATTAGAAAACAGAATTATTCTCAGTTACTTTTAAATTTGATGACATTGTTGGGAGCACAACAGGACCTAGTTTCTTACAGGTCACAGCTGAAAACTGCTGGTGCATATCAGTATTTTATTACTACAGAAGTAGTTTACTTTTTAGTATGGCAAGAATGAGCAACGATGTTGTGAGAAAGTCTGCAATGATTCTTGAGGTGTTTTTTTCCATACAGTTGCATCTTCAATGTGTAGCACAATCTTAATTGCATTTTATTAATGCATAATGAACACATTGAAAGACTACAGTATCATAAATGTCAAGTTTGAATCCTGATAGATTTATAATCCTGGAGCTCAAAGGTATAGAATGCTCAGTGAGGTCGTGAATGGCCTGACGTGCATTGCTCAGTTGTATTCAGCAAATGTTATAAACCTTGTCTGTATGAAGCTAAGCCATACCTTAAAGGCTAGCAAGCAGTCAAAGAGTGAGGCTGGGGAGAGCAGACCGGAAAGACTGGATTAGAAATGATTGAGCCTTGAGCTGAGTTATGTCGTAAATATATATATCTTGCTTCTCTTGCTGTTTGAGGAATTTGCAAACTAATTCTGGGAGTCTTTACGGGAAGTGGTGCTGTAGTGAACCTTCTGTAAGACATGTTTAGAAAAGATACCATACAGTGAGATTTGCTCATTCTGTTAATAAGGTAGCACACTCTCTGCCTTGCTCACATGTGTTTCTCTCCCAGCAAACTTCATATGACAGCACAGCTTTACAGCTTCTGAGAGTCTTCATGCAGAAATGTCCCTGAGCTGAGCGCTGCTCTCAGAGCCTGTGACACAGTATGGTCTTTGTGTCAGCTCTGTGGATTTGGCCTGTTTGTTTGATTAAACTGTTAAGAAGTTGAAGAAGTTGCACTCTGCAGTGCTGTCCTTTGAAGATAGATCCACTGGCTGCTTTTGAAACATGACAGTATTTGGGGTTTTTTTGTTATTGTTTTGTTTTAAACAGGGATTCATAGAATCATAGAATGGTTAGGGTTGGAAATGGGATGACCTTAAGATCATCTAGTTCCAATCCCTATGCCATGGGTGGGAACGCCTCACACTAAACCATGTCGCCCAAGTCTCTGTCAAACCTGGCCTTGAACACTGCCAGGGATGGAACATTTGCCACTTCTTTGGGCAAATTGTGCCAGTGGCTCACCACCCTCACAATAGCCCAGGTACCATAAAAAGCTTGGTCAAGCTTTGCTTTGCTTGATTTCTTTGAGGATTTATAGGAGACAGAGCAAACACAAAATGTTTTAAGAGAACCTCTTCAGCTTGTAAGCCAACATCTAACCACATGACTGTTCTCCTTTTAGTGCCGCCTGCGAGACATGACTTACTCTGCCCCGATTACAGTGGACATTGAATATACACGAGGAAGCCAGAGGATCATACGTAATGCATTGCCCATTGGCAGGTAAGGTACTGTATGTCAAGCATCTGGTACTAGTTTTCATTTGGTTCTGTGTCTGGAAGAGGTTTTACTGCAAAGTAAATGTAGGCTAACCTTGCTTCCTTGTTAAAAGAAATAGTGACCAAATTTTCATGAGCAGCTATACAAGATGTGATTGTCAGGTTCTGTGGTAAGATCCTGTTTTGCAAAAGCTTCTGGAAATCCCTTTCCTTCCAAAGAAGGGTGGATATAAGGACAGATGTTGTCTATGTTTATACTAATATAAAACCAAAGAGGGAAATATATGAAAGAACACTGGAGCTGCAAAATGAAAATAATCATGTTTGCTTTGTAGTCAAATTACTTGTTCTTTCATATATAATATGCAGAGATATATCTGTAGAAGGTGAATGCTAAAACCAGTAAGGCAAGCATTAGTTCTTCTGCACGAGGTTAAGATCACCTTTAAATTTTGTTTGGTTTAGAATTAAGGCTGAAGGACTTTTTACTGATTTTGTTTTTCTAAACTCTGTCAGATGACTTGAGGTTATTATTTTTTTCTTTAAGTAATTAGATGTCCTTCTTAACCATACCAAAAATGCAAAATCCCTGACAGTTCTAGCATTTAGTGAAAGCAGAATTCCATTTTAAAGACAGTAAAGATGTCTGTCTTTTGTAGACCATATTTCTTAAAGACCATCCCTGCTGGCTTTAAAGGTCAGTGCCTTACAGAGATTGTTTACTGTGTGACTGTGCATCTTATTAAAGGTGGAGTAGTGGTAGGAAAGAAAAGATGCTTACTTAAGGAGCTACACTTGTAGTGAAATTTTCTGTTTTCATATAAAAAAAATACACTTTAATTCTGTCAGTAGAACGTGATGCACTACAATGCTTTTACAAAGCCGAGCTTCTATAGGTGTAGTGACAGTTTCTTGTTCTAAGTAATTTCTTAAGAAAAGTCTTGAAAAGACCATCTAAATTTGAGTCCTTTGAATTACTTCATGGTGTGTGCTAAAGACAAAGAGAAAAGTTCAAGTAAATGCTAATTTTCAACAAAATACATTACCAGTTTCTATACAAAAGACAGTCTTTAAAGAGTTTATTCAGCAAGGTTTTGTTCAGAATTTGGCTCTTCATATTATTCTCTCTGAATCTAAAGTAAAAGTGTATCTGGTTTTCTTGCAGAATGCCTATAATGCTGCGTAGCTCCAATTGTGTTCTTACGGGGAAAACTCCAGCAGAATTTGCCAAACTTAATGAATGTCCTTTAGATCCAGGTACTTTTGCACTCATGTTCTTTTTTTGCCATCTGTGTTTTTAGTTTTAAATGTTTTTCAGCATAGAGCTACCCCATCGTATTGTTTCCTGCCACTGTGAAGTCATCACGGGAACTTCTCAACTGTATGCTTGTAACTGAAAGAAATGGGCAGGCTTTTGAAAATAGTAAGAAATGGTTGACAGCATGAAATCTTTGTATTTGCAGACAGTTTTCAACCACAAAAACCATACACCAAAATGCTGAAAAAGTTAACAAATGTGCATAGTATTGTAAAGTGGTGTGGTATATAGGAAGAGAGACGGAATTTGTTCAGGAAAATGAAGAGGATCAAGGGAGAGCTGCATATAATGCTGTACTCCAGAGTAGGAGCTCTCATTTGCTGTCTTTTTTAAAACAAGAATTACGTGTTACATGATAATATTTGGAATGTAGAGAGGAAATGAAGGGTTATAACAACCAATTTCTTTAGTTTTTATCTGCTGCCTTTGTAGCATGCACTGGACATGTGTTGTGCTTGCAAGATGGACTGAAGGAGCATTAATAGCTACAATGTAAGAGATAAATCTAATGTGGCTTATGTGCAGATTCTTTATATTGCCTTAGATAAAACAAGGGTTTAAAATACGTTTTTAAAAGTAATAGAAATTGATCCCTGGACTGCTGGAGAGAGCGAGTCAGTAATTATGGAATGCTTTCTTCATTTGATACCAGGCATCTGGAATGGACAGTTCTTTTTTGATGCCAGTTCTGTTTTGATATACCCTTCTCACATGCAATATTTTTACCTAATTTGTAGAACTAACAATTCTGCACCATCTTTTAATAAGTATGGTAATCTTACAGGTTTGGGGCTTTTTACAGCTTTACAGTTTTTGGTCTGCCTGTGGGTTCGTTCTTTCTAAGTACTTCCCACATGAAGTCTTAGATCTCAAATGCTGTCTGTGAACCTCGCAAAAGTTCTGTTTAGTCTAGTGATAAATTGTTTTAGTTATAGGTTCCACACAGAGTTGGAACTTTACTCTTATAAGGGAGTATTTACTCTCCTGGTTTTTTTGTTTGTGTACTCCCTGTATACTTTAATAATTTATATTCAAAGGCATAATGAAGGAGGCAAGTAAGGTGCAAGGGTACTGACATGCAAAATCTTTCTTTTCCATTCAATAGGTGGCTATTTCATTGTTAAAGGTGTAGAGAAAGTCATTCTTATTCAAGAGCAGTTATCCAAAAACAGAATAATTGTGGAAGCAGATAGAAAAGGCACAGTTGGCGCTTCTGTTACCAGGTAAGGTAAATGCCTGCAATTACGTACAGAGATAAATACAAAGTTTATTGTTTTATTTTAAGTACCTGTGTAGTTTTCTTCCTAATATAGTTTAACAGGAAAAAGCTATAGACATTCAGTGCCCCTCTCTTGCTAGCACCATTTTGTACCCTAAAACGTTAATCTCAAAATCAGTTAGTACAGTATTCCTACAGAAATCAGTGGGAGTTGCTCATGCACTTGAGGATTCATCCCAGACTAGAAAAAGCAAGTTCTAATTTATAACATAACAAAGTGCACTTCCTAATTGATGGTGTTTGGTCTCATTTTGCAGCAAGTAGCATGAAGTTAACTGGATATTGGAAATTGGATAGTAACCTTTTGTCTGACCATCTAATTGGTGTAAAATCTTTTAAAGGCAATTGAGAAGGAAACAAAAATCATGTATTTTTGTACTGAACAAATTATTGAAAACAGCAAGATGTCTAAATTTGGCCTTTACTCCTTGACTAAGTTTTCTCTGTATTTTGTTTGCTTTTTCTTCTTTGAGCTGCATGCTGGTATAAGATCGTTATTGTCACTGTTCAGTATGAGGGCTGTTTTTATTTCTCCAGAAGCCTCTCTCACATATCTCCTAGCCTAGCTACTTTACTGTTCCATAGTAAACCTAGATGAGGTTAAGTGTATAATACAAGGTACTGTTATATCTCATTACTGTTATTGCTGCAGTAATTGTGCCCAGTATGAGCTTGCTGATTATATCCAAGTCGATAATAAAATCATGCAAAGATGATTTTGAAAAGTACAGGCTTCTACTTGCTTAAGTCAGATATTGACCTTCCCCATCACAGGTGATAGTACCCTATTGGCTTGGAGTTACAGGGTGATGCCTGGCTGTTCTAATGTAATTTTTAAAAGAGGAGATAGTGGGATTAATTCAGCTGCAACATTGGTCAAGCTTGATAAGTCTTACAGAGGAGATTCTAGGAGTGTCAGTACAAGCTTTGTTGAACATATGTTGGTTGTTTTCTTAACTTCAGTTCCACTCATGAGAAGAAGAGCAGAACAAATCTGGTTGTGAAACAAGGAAGATTTTACCTGAAGCACAACACTCTGTCAGAAGATATTCCCATTGCTATCATATTTAAGGTAATACAGCTGTTACATTTAAGGTAATGCAACTGTTGGTTTGGAAAGAAAAGAGAAAAAAAAAAAACCCCAAACTGTGCTGTTGCTGAAGAATGAAGATTGGCAGCAGCTCTTAGAGGTTCGTACATACAGAAGGACTTGGCAGGGCTTAGGGAATACAAGCTTTTTTCCCCTGGAAAAAATCCTTATTGTACAGCAAAAGGAGAAAAAGCACTGCATTTTTCTGCAAGGAGAGCATTGGTGTGCCAAGACAAATGCCTGCTACCGCCTTACAGCTTTGTAAGGTCCCTCGGCACCACTGTTTGTGCTCCTGCTGCTACAGAAAGTCAGAAGGGTTTTGGTTTCTTTTGTTATGAGCTATGTTGCAAACTTGTGTTAAGGCTCTTCATTTCTGGTTTTGGTCCCCACTACCTCCAACTTGTGGACTGCTCAACATCCTTTGGATGGACTGGAACATCCTTTGTTTCAGATCTGGGGACATAACATAGCCATGAGGTCATTGTACATGACTGTAAACAAAACTGATAGCCTTTGGGGAAGTCTTGCAATTCTTAGACCTGTTCCTAAATCTGTTAAGATGACTGGCTAGGCTTGCATGTCTTGGCAGTTTACTTCCTTCCCCTGTGAATGAGCTCTGCCTCAGTCAGAACACTTCAGAATCCCTGTTTGATTCAGGAACAGTCACTGGTATTTTCAGTGCAGTGAATACCTGGTTAGTTATCTGAGCTTTGAAGCGCCCTCCAGTGGGACTTAAACCTGTGAGAGGCATCTCCCTCTCATTCTGGGCAAGAATTGAGGAGTATTTCCCCTGCCAGCATAGCTAGTGGTCATGTCTTGGCCCTCATTGCATGTGAAACTGCTACAGCTGCTTTCTCTTTCTCTCTACGTCTCTCAATTTCACCCAAGGGTGCCCACAACTGAAGGCATAATGGTGACTTCTGCCTAGCTGCCCTAGGACTGGAAGCAGACAGGTAACCCGCCTGTGTGCGGTATCAAATGCATGGGCTACGTCCAGTGAAGATGATTGGTGGACATGCACTGTCCAGCTGCTGCAGAAGACAGCAGGGCATGGCCAGGCCTTAAGCTAGGACCTTTTCCTCCTGGGGGTTGGTAACTTCTTCCTATCTTACAGGCTTCACTGCTGCCTGTGGGTTTTCAGCATGGTGCGCTGTGTGTGCAGAAGGAAATGGGTGGCAGTCTTGGAGGCACTGTTCACGTGGAAGATGGCTTAGGGCACTAAAATGCTTCTGACTGGGTCTAGCAACCAATAGGAGTAAATCCTTTAGCTTCCTTTTCATTTTATCTGTTTACACCGCGGAAAGTTTGGAAGGTGGTAGTCGCTCGAGGAATTAAATTGCCAGGAGAGGGCAGCACTTACTCACAGCATCCAAACAGTTTCTGCCAGCCGGGCTGATTTGTTGGCCTTGGCAAGTACAGACTTTTCTGTATTACCACAGCTCTTCAGCTGATTGGAAACTGTAAGAATCGGTTTTCTTGTAGGAAGTGCTTTGGCGTGTGTACTAGAAAATAGTGTAATAATTGGATTTAGACTTGAGAAACAAATCTGTTATCTCTGTTTAAGCTGGTCGCTTCAAGATGATCGCTTGAAGGAGATCATCTAGTTTTAGTGACCAGTGTTAAAGGAGGTTGAGAAGTTATTGTGGACAAAATGCACATAAAAGCATCAGGATTAAAGTCACAACTTTTCCGTTGCAGGAAAGTGTTAATGTTGCTCCCTTTGCTGGAGTACCAGCCGGCTGGATTCCACCTTTGCTTACAGACTTTTATTACATTTTGTCACCCCCTGTTGGTGTAGATAAATACCTGCTCACACAAGAGTAACTGCTCAGGGTTATTAAGTCTGAGGAGGTGGTTGTTGGGGTTTTTTTTTAAGCAGCGTTGTACTATTTGATCACCTTCTGACAATGCTTCCTATAATTATTCCCTGTCTATATTTTATATTCTATACCATGTTATAGTATTTTTCATGTATTTATTGAATAAGGGGTTACAGTTGTTCAAGCTCTTTGCTGTAGTGCCTTTCAAAGATTTCTACTCATTTAATCCAATAGCAAATTAGCCGCACCCACTTCAGCTATTCTCAATGTTCTGTTCTTGACCGGCATTTAACTGTACTCATGAGTTCTTACTTTGTCTTTAATGACATGGGAACTTTAGGGATCTTCTGTCCACTTTTGATGAGTGTCCAGCTGGAAACTAAAAATCACAGATAGTCTTTTCAATGGATTCTTAGGCAGGCACCAGCCTCTGATCTTTCTTGGGCATTGCTGTAATGCAGTATTACTTTGTTGTATTTAAGTACTAAAAGCAAGGTTAACAAGTGCTACAGCTCTGAAAATAGAAAATCCCTATGTTAGGGATCGCTGTATAGCTTCAGCTGTCTCACATAGTAGTATTATGCATAGGAGATTTGTTGGAAAAGCAACGAGAATAGTTCCCTTCTGCTCACTCTAAGCCTTGGGCATGAAGCATGGGACTTCCTCATTACTAGTAAGTGCTGTGGTTCTTGTTATGCGAGGATACACATCTACAAGGGTCAAAGTTAAGCTGCACAGACAGTATGAGGTCTGAAGTTTTGGTTGCCTTTGCATCCTTAACTTTTGCTATGACAAGTGCTTTTATAATCTCTGATTAAAAAATAAAGGGAGAAAGCAGTGACAAAAATTTCCTCCCAGAGCAGCATTCAGGCTGCAACCAAGTTCCACACACCTCAGTGTTTTGACTAAGAAAATGGCTAGTAATTGGTCACCTAGAGGGGACAGTTTTGTCACGGGCTATCTCTTATTCAATGGGAGAAGACTGGGCAATTTTAGATTGTCTTTCTAGTCCCACTAGCTTTAAATGGCCCAGTGTCCCCCCAGATGATTTAGGATGTAGATTTGGTTCAGAAAATCACTGTAACTTTACGGAAAAGAGAGCAAGTATTGGAGATGTATGATCTAATGTGGATTTAAAGCTACTGCAACTGTAAAATGGAAGTGTACTAATAGCCCTTAGACATCTTTGTCAAAAGCAAGGGCTATGAAGTAGAAAGCGTTACAAACACTACCTGCTGGCAGAGCTGAGGCCTAAAATTCATAAAGAGCTCCCTAGACTAGATCTAAGAGCGCTGTTGTGCTTCAGGCATGAGTCATGGACACAGCTGCAAGGGCAAGACCTGGGTATACAGTGCTCCCATCCTACATTTTCTTTCCTAGTGAGGAAGGAAATACAGGCACGTGAGCTGTTGGGAGGGGTGGAATAGTGTGGGTCTAGAAGTCTGTTGGTCTGGATAGGTGTGGAGGGGGACAGGACTGTGTAGGATCACCCTAAAAGGTGCATCTGCCTTGCCCTTGTGTTTTCTAAACTGGAAGCTTGAATGACTTTGTTCTGCTGCTTTGCTTTTCTGCCATTCAGACCTGTAAGGATCTTTGCGATAGACATATTTGTAGATTAACAGCTCATTGTGCTGAGAACAAGTAAAGTTGTGGTTTTGTGAAGTTTACCACATTAACACAGCTAACTGAAATTTGATAGGCTACAAATGGCATTCTAGGACAGAAGTGTCTGCTCTTCGGGTGTGGGGGAGTTAGTGCTTGGTTGCTGTGCTAGCTTAAAGATGTTTCCCCTAACCTTTCTTCTTGGAAGTGACGGAAGTATTTGTGCAGCCCCTGTATGTGTAACCGAAGATTTTGGTTTGAAATAATGATATAAATTGAACAGTTTTGCCCCCAAAGTATGTATTTGTTGAGATTTCTAGAGGGCTGTTATCTGCCTTGTAATGGGAAGTAGACACAACTAATTTGTTTCCTGTTCATGGTGTAGCACTGCTTCTTTAGCTAATATACACGTGCAACCAGAATGGTATTCAGGGTGTTCTGAGTTGACTTGCAACCCCAGGAGACCTTTACTTTAGCTGTGTGTCAGTTGTGCACAGGTCATAGGACTGTGTGAACTGTGTATTGTGGGGTTTTAGTATGTCAGGCTAAGAGCTACACACGCTTTACCTGGGGCGCTTGAACAGTTTTAGGTAGCAGTGAGCATTAGAGGAGATGTGGAATATTTGTGTAGTACTTAAGGTGTTTCTATCCTGAAAAACATCAGGGTTAAAGGTGAGGTAGTGCTGCTCCTTATGCAGGGAGCTCCCTACATTGCAGGTAAGGTAAGGGGTATTTCTTCTTTTGGGTTTGTAATCTTGATTCGGTAGGCTTGATTGTGTCCTGAGAGGTGAAGTAAATGGAGGTTGCATGCTGCACCAAAACTGGCTGTGGAGAGAAGAAAGTATAAGTAACCTAGGGGGACTTAAAAGTTGAATTTTATGACCTCAATTGCTAGGTGAAGTATTTTTAGTTTATGTGGGAGCTATAAAGAACTGCACTAGGACCTGCGGCAAAAGGTTTGAACAGGGGGTCAAGTTTCATTTTTACAAATGAAACCTGTGTTTGTCTTGGAGCTGTTAAAATGCAGCTCTAGAGGAAGAACTGAATGGTGGTCTTACATGAGCCACAGAATTACGGGTTCCCATGGTTGCAGTTTCATAGCTCGTAACTTTTGAATTATGAAAGCTCCAGACCAATTCTGTCTGTGATGTCAACCTTGAACTTCCCTGACATCTTTTTAATCCAGTCATCTGCCTGTCTCCATTCTGTAATTTAGCCTGATGGCCTGCAGAACTACATTCTAGGGAAGTGCCATGGAAACGCCCAGATATCATCATTAAGACACGAACTGGGGGAGGAAGAGCCGGGCTCACATTCGCTCATATGCTCTCTAATATGCACATGTGTGTGCGCACACACACACGTTTTGGGCAGCGGGAACCTCCCCATCCTAGGAAGCGGCTGACCCTATTTGGACTACTTTTCCCTGCTTGAACTCAAGGGTGATCTGAATGTTTGCTTTGATTTGTCTGCCTTCTGTCCATCGACTACTAGTCTTCCAGCCATGCTCTTCAAAAGCCTGTTACCGTCTCTTTCCTCATCCTTTCACTGCTGATGTTATCCCTTTGCAATGTCTCCTTCCCCTCCCCCCGTAAAATCATCCCTTTGTGACATTGCCTTCCAATGAAAAATAAACAAGACATCTTGTCTCCTGCTTTGCTTTTATGTTAATTCCCTTTCTCTTGACTTTGTCCTAGGATCATGAGCACTGTAAGAGTAGGACCCAGTCCTACTTTGCATGTACTCAGTGTTTCTGTAACGCAAGCAACAACCCAGGAATATTTTGTTCCTATCCTTTTGTGATGTTACAGACTCATTTTGAAGTCCTTTTTTGTTTTGGTTTGAGTTGTTTTTTGGGGTTTTGGTTGGGTTTTTTGTTTTATTTTGTTTTGGTTTTTTTTAGAATTGTAGCTTCAGGGCCAAATTTACCAAAAAAAAGGAATTCAGAATTCTCAAGTGAGTTTGCTGCTACAGAGTTCAACTAGAAAATATACATGTGCATAGTGATATGTCCTATTCTCATCTTGTTGTCAGATTTCTGATCAGAGAATTCATTAAGTTAGAAGAAATAATCAACCCTTTTTAATTTATTGTGGCTTTTCAGATTGATTTCCTGTCACATACACTTGCTTTGTTCGCTTGTTATGTGACTCTTATGATCTGGTTGTCATCCAAAAACCAACTGGATGGGCAGAAATACGGTGGTATTTATAAGTTTTTGATAAATTTACTCATGGTATATGTGCCTGGTATGGCACAAAGATTCCCTTAATTAAATTTTGTTCTTCTGCAGGCTAAGTGCAATAATTGTATGAATCCAGTTGTGGTTCCTAAACTGGTTTGCTGATCAGCAAGTCCTAAACACATGGAAAATGACTATTGTGAAGCTTTCATACTTCTGTAGAGTTTCTGGCTCTCAGGTCATGAGGGATTTTGTTAACTACTGTGTGACCTTATTTAAAAGGGTGAGGAAGAATAAAAATGTTGAAAAATAGAGATCTGAACTACAGTAAGATCACTTGGGAAAATTCTGGCACTGAAAAGAGCCTTGAGATCAGAGGGGTTACTACTCAGTGGGAGCAAACTACAATGAAACTTTCATCTGGTGAAGTAACTGTATCTTGATTTGGCACTCAGGTCTGTCTGAGATGGTGGAATTGTGATCTGTTCTTTGCACTAAAATGAGAATGTTCTCACAGTGGGTGTGTGCTACTTTTGCACTGCTTTTAATTTCTGATAAGCCACATGGTGAACAGCCAGAGTTTGAAATTAAAGGAACTTCAACCAACCACTTCTTTGTTGAAAAAGAAAGCAGAAATGAAAGAAAAAAGGAAAACAAATGGCTGGATACTTCACAATTAGAGCAAGAGTTTTGTAAGGGGATAGCGCTGGCTAGGTGCTAAGCAGAATGTCACCCAATGAAGGCAATAAGAAGGGAAGGTATTTGGGCATTTTTGAGGAAAATGTGACTTTTTGAGGCAGTGCCAGTTTTTAATAAGAACCAGAGTACGAGGGTCTACATAGGCCATGATTTACAATGGTCTTTGTGGCAGGCAGTTTGAGGAATAATACGAATGCAAACGTAACTTCCTCACAAAGTTCTGAGGAGCATATTCCCACTTAGCCAGAAGAGGTTTAGTGAGATTATTCCATTTCTTGATATGGCAGAGCTCCAGGCAAATGTGTGAAAGGGGGAGCTTTAGCACCATCTGGAATCCACAAAGGCCTTCACTGTTGGCTGCCACCTTGAAACACTTACTGATAGAGAGATTTTTCTAAACCTGTTAAGCACTTTCTTAGTTTATTAAGCTTTTTCCGCAGTATAAAGTCTAACAAGGTGTCCAAGGATCAGTGAAATAATAGGATGGCTTTCAAGAGGAATTGTGTAGTGAAGTCATCCTCTAAATGCAGAGAGCTGCAAAGGAGGTAAATTGAAACTGTTTCCCAAATAGGACATGCTGCTTAGTCAACTGAGTTGACAAAATTGCTTGTGGCAAGAGACCATGTGTAATCTTCTAATAAATTCCGCCTCCCTTTATTTATTATAGATTTTTACTTGGTTTTCATTGTTGCACGTGTAAGGTTGTTATTACCTGGTATTTATTTATTTTTCTGAAGGAAAATAAATAGGACTTAACTTCTGTCCATGAAGAAAAAAAAAGCACTCCAAAAAGTATCTGTGTGTTCCTGCTGCTTATTAAGAGTTCCATTTAGCGTTCTTCCCTAGCTAGAATATGTGCTGCCAGTGCCAGATGGCACCGTTTCTTAGAGAAGAAGTAGCTCTTGCTTAGTAGTAATGCAGACAAACAATACCAAATTAGCATAAGCAAATGTCAGTGAGTTAACATAAAGCCTGTGCTATTTCTGTCTTTTCTTCTTTTCCTAGGCCATGGGTGTTGAGAGTGACCAAGAGATTGTACAGATGATTGGCACAGAAGAACATGTGATGGCTGCATTTGCTCCTAGTCTGGAAGAATGCCAAAAAGCTCAGATTTTTACCCAGATGCAGGTGTGTCTTTTCACATGGCCAAAGGCCATAAAAATCTAAAGACAGTATTGACCACTTTGCTGTGTCAGCAATTGACACACACTTTGTGTTTTGCAGTTTCTTTGGGGGGGGGGGGTATTTTAAGCAGAGAGTTTTAAAGGGGATGGGTCTTGTCAAAAGTGAAGCTTTTCTTTCATTGCCCAACTGAGAAAAAAAAAAACAAAGTCAAGAAATGGTTCGATTTCAGAAACCCAGGGTTATGTTTTATAATGCATGGGAGAAGTAGTTGATGTCCATAAGATTATGGGGTTTTGTGGAGGACAATTCCTATTTTCTAAGATGTAATTGCATGCTCCATTTCACAGAAGCCCCACTGCTGAGATGTGACCATTTCATCGATAGTAGATGTTCTTCTCCAATTCTGATTTCTTGTATAAAGTCCACTATAATAGCCACCTTCCATCCTACTAAAGATTTGCAAGAATTCTCTTCAGGTCATATGTAGTTTTATAATTAGCCTCAACACAGACCATTTTACTGGCAGCATTTGCGTCATGTACATATTAATCTGCTAGAAAATTAGTCTTGTTTCTGCTATTTCAGTGTAAACTTTATCAAATCTTCTAATGTGTGATGTTGAGTGCTGTAAAGTGAACATCCTTCTAGTTTGCATCTTTCGGGGCTTTTCAGGGATAGAGGTAGTGTCAAGGCCTCCTAATTCAAAGTCGTAAGAGTACAATGATGATGCTGGAGGAACATAGGGAAATGTGAAGCATCCAGGAAAACAGAAAAAACAGAAATATAGAAGTTGCTCTGTGCATGAAATGTCAAATTAAATGAAAGTGAGCTATTTGCGGAAGAAGGTAACAGATGGAAAGGATAGCCTGTTATTTAGTGGAGAGGGTAGTTCTTTGACGTAAGGGACGTGACTTCATTTCCAGGCAATAACTTCCTGTGTGGACCTGGATAGTTTCTTTCACTCCTCTGATCCTGAATTCTGCAGATTGATTCCATTTCTTGGACAACTGACAAGAGAGTAAGAATCCATTAATCATTGTACTCTTTGAGACAGATGTAGGTACCAAACAGCAGCGTTTGTTCCTATTAAACAGTGAGTGCCACCTCACAGTTTAATATCTGAATGAAATTTAGCAAGTACGCTAAAGAAAGGTGGAAAGTCAAATTGAATAAACTAGACATCTCTCAATTTTCTATAATCCTTTTTCTTATCTCTGCAGTCTCCTTTCTTTCAGTATTTTAATATTGCTTTTCCACTGGTTCCCATTCCATTTGCTAAACAACAAGTTATATATTTAATTATAATCAATTGTGTCAATTTTCAAGATTATTTTTTCTTATTAGCCTCACTTACATGTTTCATATTTTGCTCTTTGTTTGGAGTTTGCATCGTCTGTGGAAACTGGTTGTACAGACTGATGAATACATACTGATCTCCATGCATGTGCATATTTGCATAGGTTACAATTCTGACATTGACTCATTAATTCCCACCATTGACAGGCACTGAAGTACATTGGGAATAAAGTGCGAAGGCAAAGGATGTGGGGAGGCCCAAAGAAAACAAAGATGGAAGAAGCACGAGAGCTGCTGGCATCAACTATTCTGACCCATGTTCTTGTATGTAATGTTGTGTTGGTCTTTTAAAACTGGTGTAAATTTGTATGGTTTTTTATGGTGTGAGCTTTGTTGGCAGGGGAAGATGTTTTTGAGTGTTTAGTAGTTGAGATAAAGCAAATCATCCTCAAAGGGAAAGATTAGGTTTGAGTCAGAAGTAATTTTTATGTTTATGAAATGCTGTACCATTGAACTACGTATCATGCAATGCATTTTTATCTGCATAGCCAGGCATATCAGCTGTTAGTTCAGGTTCTTATTCTCATGATCTATACTTTTATTCAGATATGTTTTCATTTACTATCTGTTTCCATGTCATTATTGTTTATTACTTCTAGCTTTTTTTAAGAATGTAATATGCACAGATCCCTTTTGTAACTCCTCAGTCAGTCAGATTACCCACTGATTTAAATGGATATGTTTGAGTAAGAAGGAAGGAACTGATCCTGAAACAACAGTATGGTTTCAGTTTTGTTTTGTTTACAGGTGAAGGAATTCAATTTTCGTGCCAAGTGCATATACACAGCAGTGATGGTGCGCAGAGTCATTTTGGCTCAAGGAGAAAATAAAGTAGATGACAGAGACTACTATGGAAATAAACGTTTGGAGTTGGCAGGGCAGGTGAGTTTTTACTTAAGAGTGAGTTTTTACTTAAGAGTAAGCTTTTCTTACTATCTCTTTTTAAAAGATGCAAAATACGGAGCATCCCTGTCTTCTTGACTGAAGTGGTTTTCCTCTCATTTTATTTTTGTTGGGTTTTTTTCTGTGTTGACTCATAGATATGCTTCTCTGATTAAGACTAAGAAATTATATCCTCATTTCCGTATTACCTCTTTATACCATATGAATGGACAGAGTAATGTAAATATGGTATTCATCGTAACAATGTTAGTGCCAAAAAGGCAGCAATGAGATCCAGCGTCCCTGCAACTTAGCAACTGGGTAATAGAATAAACTGGAGCCAAGTAGGTGCCTGTGTGTCAGCTCTAGGCTCTCCCACTGTGGGGAACCTAGCTTGTGTAGCAGCTCACAGAACAACTACTCAAACCTCCTGTAATTTGCAGAAGCCCATAAGATTGCTTATTTGTTGTCATCTGCTTTTCTGGTCTCTAGAGCAGCATGAATTAGCAGAATGGTTTAAAGTTGACTTAAGCAGCTAAATGAAAGTGGATTGTGTGGACTTCTCTGCTTGCAGAATTTTGACACTGAAGGTAGAAGTAAGAAAGGGCTGTGAAGGAGAGAATGGTCTGAGGTGTTTGACTGGCAATCTTCTTTTCCAGAGAGAGTGGCAGTTCACAGCTGTTGGCCAAATTATGTTCTCCTAATGCAGTTGGAATTTGCCTATCAGGTGAAGAAACTGCTTTGTTACCATGGCATGGATTTTTCCTTTCCATGTGTGGTTATTTGATTAACTACCTTAGTTTAGGATTGGACTAATTTACTGTGCTCTGATTTAACTGAAGTTGGAGTTTTGGCAGTCAGTATCATCTGTGGTTATTGATCATGCATCAGAACCTCGAACAAGTATACATAATGCACCAGGTGGGAGAAACTGCATCTCTGCTCCCGCCATGGGTTGCATTGGGATTTCTGTTGTAGCACAAGTAACAATATGCATTCATTTGTGTTTCTGTCCAGTGGGAATTCTCATCTTCTTTTACTTTTTAAGATGTGTGATTGCGTATTGTCTCATGCTCCTGTTCACCTCCCCACCCTGCCCTGTCCTCCTTGCACACATGTGAACGCACACACACAGAGTGCACAGTCATTTCAGAGTAAAAACACATTTCAGAGTAAAAACACGCTTTGCTTCCTAGTTCTCTAAAGGAGCTAAGATGATGCTCTTGAACACACTCTAAGCACAAATACGAGGGGAACGAAAACGCTCTTAAACTATTGGGAAAAAAAATCCTTTCTTGAAAATAATATGTTTACTGTTCATCAGACTTTTGTGCTGAAGCAGGACATATCTGTAAAGGTAAGGAGTGGTAAGAGGACATAAGTGCAATATTCTAATGGAGCAAATATTTTAAACTGTGATGGATTTATTTGGATTCTGGTGTAATGTTGCTGTAGTTCAGTATGACTGTAATCAATAAAATTAGTTGTTGCTTTGTCATCGTATTGTTCTCATTTAACTGGACTGAAGGAGTAGTTTGGTTTTTCCCAATATTTCTAGAAGCAAAAGGTAGAGCAGGTGAAAGGTTTTCTGCAAGCTGTATGAAAAAGGCCTATGCTCTCACAGATGTTAAGAACCAAAGTCCTTTTAAATTAAGTGGGAAGAGGTTTTAAGTGTAGAGGATCATCATAACAAAGCCAGTGCATATTTTTTCTGCATCAAGGAGAACTGTGCTGGGGTGTGTGCGTGGTGTGGTGTGTTGTAACACTTGATTAAGAGTAGTTCTGGCTCCCCTGTGATATTTTAAAAGCTCATTTAAAGCTGAACACTCTAATTCCTTTCTGCCACATTATCAGTGTAATATTAATTTGATTGGATTACAGACTATAAAGGGTAGAGATTTTTTGCTGGTTTCTAAATGTTTGTGTTTAGCTAAGGTTGCATGGATAAAATGGTTGGTGCAGGGTATTTATTTTTTTGGGGGGGAGGGGGGTGTTCTGTTTTGAAAGTTTTTTTTAATGCCAGCATGTTCCTGGAATAAAAATCCTGTTAATTTAAAATTTGAATAAAGACAGAAAAAAGATTCCCATATGAGGGGAAAAACATAGCGGACTAAACAATGTAAAGACATAAAAGGCATTGTGTTTATAAAAATGTGTGAAAACAATAGCTGCTAATTTCACACCCCATGGGACAAGAGAGTACGAAATGTGCTTTAGCTTTAGATAACAGAGTTGTATCCACTAGCCAAGCTGGTTTACAGAGCTTTCTCGTAGTCTTTCTGCCACTAGAGGCTCGGTAGGCCAGGTGCCAGCTGAGGTGTTAGCAAAACCTACTGAATTCAGGCTTAATCTTTTCACCTACCTTTTCTCTTTCCTTAATGTGTTCATTATTTGCTAAGCATTACTCTGTTCTTTGTCCTCATTTTTTTTTGTTTCTAATGCAGCTTGCTTTGTATGGGTGAGATATGGAACAGCACCAAAATCCGGCACCCTGGAAAGCAAGGGATTTCTACCCTGTGACAAAAGAATACCGCCTTGACTTCAGAGATTGCCTAATCCCAGCTGTTCTGATAATATAATTAAGGCTGCCTAATGTCTTTAATTTTGCAACCAGTTTGTGTGAAAAGGAGAATTTGGCACTCTAAAGGCTTAAACGCTAAATAGCAATCTCAAGGCGCCTAATTAGAATTCTCTGACATTAAGCTAATTGGTGAAACTGTATTTCAGCAGCTTAACTTCTTTATTAATTTTTCTTAGCATTTTCAATGAAAATCAATTGATGAGCTGTCAGTAGGTTTTTTTCTGAAATATAATTTGCTCTTTAGTGCTCCTGTCTGAAGCAGGCTGAAACGCCCTGGACTAACTGTGAAATCCGTTGAATATTATCACTGGCATTCCATCCTTTTTCTTTAATCTCTTGCTCTTGACCTAAATAATGCAGTTATTGTGAGATTCAGCCTTGCCAGATAGTCAGAGCTCTTACAGACCGCAAGTCGGGGAGTGAAACTAGCAAACTGACGCCTTTCAGACTGGCAGATAGTAGCAAGTTTATGTACTTGGGGTATAACTTTATTAGTTCAGAGAAGAGGAGGGATGGTGTGGCTTTATAATCCCTATGGCATGTAGAATTTGGGGATTTTTGCAATTTTATGATCAAGAAATCAAATATGAGAAATTTTCTGAAGTGACTTTTTTAGATGTTCTATTGAATGTTTTGTTAAATGTTTAAGTTCTGCTCAAACCTGTTAAGATCAAATGTACGCCATGACTGATTTCAAAAGAGTCTAGTTGTTATTTGACAAGACATCTTAAAACTGGGCACATCCCTTCCTTTTACTTTTTCCCTACTTCTGCAATAATTCCCTCAAAATCTAGTTTTTGGAGACTCCAGTGGGTTCTACTTCCTAATATGATGCTTCATAAAAGATGCTTTTATTTTTGATGAGAATACGACTTAAATGAACTGTGGCATCACAGGTGAGTTGAAGGTGACTGGATTTCTGTTGACAGTGGTGAAAAGGTATTCCCTTGTACCTGTTAATGGTACTAAAAGTGTCAGGGAGAGAAAGAAGGTGTACAACACCTTCCTCTCATGCTAAGGCCAGGTCTTAAAAAAAACACTAGACCAGTTTTCAGCAAAACCTCTCTGTCCCGAATGGAAACAGGTTCCATTTTTGCCAAAGGTTTGCATACAGTGTGTATTATCGCTGGTTTTACAATTTAGTGGCTGCACGCTACGTGTTATGGAATCATAGAATCATAGAATAGTTAGGGTTTTAAAGGACCTTAAGATCATCTAGTTCCGACCCCCTGCCATGGGCAGGGACATCTCACACTAAACCATGTCACCCAAGGCTCTGTCCAGCCTGGCCTTGAGCACCACCAGGGATGGAGCATTCACCACTTCCTTGGGCAACCCATTCCAGTGTCTCACCACCCTTACAGTAAAGAACTTCCTCTATATCCAATCTAAACTTCCCCTCTTTAAATTTTAACCCGTTACCCCTTGTCCTATCACTACAGTTCCTAATGAATAGTCCCTCCCCAGCATCCCTATAGGCCCCCTTCAGGTACTGGAAGGCTGCTATGAGGTCCCCACGCAGCCTTCTCTTCTCCAGGCTGAACAGCCCCAACTTTCTCAGCCTGTCTTCATACGGGAGGTGCTCCAGTCCCCTGATCATCCTCGTGGCCCTCCTCTGGACTTGTTCCAGCAGTTCCATGTCCTTTTTATGTTGAGGACACCAGAACTGCACACAATACTCCAGGTGAGGTCTCACGAGAGCAGAGTAGAGGGGCAGGATCTCCTTATGTCTTCCTTTTGTCTTAGGTGTTCCTTATATCTTGTAGAGTAGACCGTTGAAGATAATTGTGTCTTGCTCTCCATGAATGCCATTGGTAGCATTTTATTGCAAATCACGTATTGCAAATCTGAGTTCTCAGATTTTATTTGTTACATTTTTATTCTTAAATGCATTTGTGATGCCAGTGAAAAGAGTAGCTTATAATTTAGTTAGTTAGCTGCTTTACAGTGTAGTTTGCCGAATGCTTTGATCAGCCTAGCTGAGGCATGTAGGCAGAGGAGAGCAAATGAAAGCTAGTGTCCCATCCCAGTGACAAAGAAATGAGTGGTTTGCTTTCTTATTTCCAGAAGGTGGGGAAAAGTTTGGAATATGTCTGATGGAGACAGTTAAAATTCAGTTTAATTCTGCACATACAAAATTAAACAGTACAACTGACTCCAGAATGTCTTAGCTTATGGTGGCTGAATACCTAGTTTGTTCAGCCCTACAATGCTTTGTATACTAGGAACTGTCGTTTCTGGCATTGGTCGCTGCTGCATTTTTAGTTCTTCTGACACTTGGGAGCTGCTGTAAAATAGAGTCCCAGGATGGGAGAGCCAGGCTTCAGAATTTACACTGCTTGCTTGCAAAGCTAACAATTGTGAACACTTAAAATGTATCATGTAATGCAGATTTAAGTGTTTTGGGAAGCTGTTAGTGTCTGCAAGGAGAGGTTGAATGAACTGCAGAAGCAAGGCATATTGGAGAGAAAAAAAAAGTCAGATCACAAACTTTGGTAGCCTTTTCCTTTTATTTATGTTAAGGACTAGAAGTGATTAGTGTACATCTACAGGAAATAATCAGGTTAAGTTGCAGCACTTTTGAAAGGTTGTATTGCTGTTAGTTTTTTTGGTTTTGTTTTTAGTTCAGTTTTGCTGTGTTACATAGCTTCTTTGCTTAGTAGACTTTACTCACATAGCAGTGATAGTAGCACTTCTAGAAAAGGATATTGAATCAGGTGGGCTCTGTGGCTGTGACTGGCTTTGCATAGATAGTGATGGGCAGAAAGTAGCGGAGTAAGAGTGTATCTGAGTGAGGAAGCTGCCTCCATAACCTGAAATATGTCTTGCCAGCTGTCAAGAGCAGAGATTGCTTCTGGGCCCCTAAAAATGCCTCTTTTAGTTCTGCTTGTCCAGAAAGAATGGTAACTGTGCACTTCTTGTGTTTCAGTCTGCTCTTGCAAACTGTGCACTGCTTCCAGACTCTGTGCTGTTGAGTTGCTTGCCCTAAGGGCCCGTTAACAGTTGCTTGGGTGTCTGTCTTGTCCATTTTAAGTAGTTCGTAGGAATGGGCACTTTAAGCTGCCTTTTTTCAGTTTTAATGATAGAAAATCTCAAAGTGACTTTTCACTTACTTCTTTACTGCAGTTAGTCCATCCAGTGTTAGAATAGAAGCTGGTCTTGTCTTCAGATCTTGTGCATAATTCAGGGTTGTACATTTAGGACATTAAATCTTTAAACGTTTGTGACAAGTAGATCAGATGGATTAGAATGTGATAGTTTAGGAAAAATAGTAAATTGATAGCATATGGATGGGTAGGCTAAGGTATTGTGAAGGGAGAATTAAAGCAAACCAGAAAGAGATGACTGTGTAGGCTTAGGCCATTCTTCTACTTGATTTGCTTTCCATTATAATTTCTTTGATATTGTAGTTTAATTTAACAAAGCAAAAATCTTGTGAGAAAAACATCATTTGAGAAGAGAGAGGATATTTTTTTAACTGACAAGAAGTATAAAGGTAGAAATATTAAACGTATTTATGTCATTTCCACCCTCCCCCTATTTCCAAGACCTGGAGAAGTATAATTTTTGCCTTAATCCAGTTGTTTTTTATTTCCAGCTTCTTTCACTCCTGTTTGAAGATTTGTTCAAAAAATTTAACTCTGAACTGAAGAAGATTGCTGACCAGGTAATCCCCAAGCAACGTGCAGCTCAGTTTGATGTCGTGAAGCATATGCGTCAAGACCAGATCACCAATGGCATGGTCAATGCCATCTCCACAGTAAGTATTTTCGTTCTAGTATGTAAAGCTTTTCCACCATAGAAACCTTGTAGAGCTAGATGATTTTTGAGGTCCCTTACAACGCAAACTGTTCTTTTATGATTCTGTGGAAATGTATAAATTTTGTTCTGATGACTACCATCTTTGATCATAAAAGCAATTCTATTTAACATTCTTTACAGATTAAAATTGCAAAACTCTGTTGTAGGCAGGGCCTTTGGAATTCACTGAAGAATCATTAATCATCAAACCACTTTTTATTCCACCATTTATTTCAAAGTGATGTTTTAGTGTCTATGAAGGAATGGTAGAAACAAGTAGATTTCACATAGTGATCATGTTGGTGTTTATCCAACTTGCTGCCTTCTAGGTTCTACTTGATTATGTGGTTCATGGTATTTTTTTATTACCTGGATTTAGCTAGGGTCACATTAAGTGATCTGTCCAAAAGCTTGTTGAAAAACAGCAGGAAAACATCATGAACAGAAGATAACTGGCGGGGGGATGTAGGCAGAAAAAACCACAAAACCAATCTGAATTTTGAGCTCTTTAAGAGTGGCACTTTTTTGTTCATACAAAATTGCTAGTATGAGAAAACTTGCAGCTTAGATATAAGTACTTCTCTGCTAATGATACTGAAGTATTTAACAGGGAAAACTGCTACATGCAAAAAAAAACCCCATACTTAAACCTTTAAGTATTTGCCTTGATTAGATCTTTGCCTGTGTCTGCCTCTGCCAGAATGGATATTTTCATTTGCGCCAGTGGACAAGAATAAAAATACAATTACTAGCTTTGTTCCTTACCTCACACATCTGCAAGAGTGATTTGTGGGATGGTTCCTGAAATCTAACTCCTAGCTTGTAAGTGACTTTGAAATCCATGATTTTTTAAGAAATTAGATTAGTCTGAGTATTTTAGTAGCTGGTAAAAATTGTGCAACTTCATTTTTAATCTTTGGAATTCTTGAGAGGGCTTTTCTGCTTAGCATGAAACTGAGTTTTTTCTTCAGTTCTTGTAAACAAAATTAGCTATACAAATTGCATCCAAAACCACCAACAGTCTGTTCTTACAAATCCCAGTGTTAAAGCTTATCACTGTTTAATTTTATGAGTGCCCCAAATGTAGCTAAATCTCTACAGTGCACATAACCAAAACAATTGACATATTTGTTTCTGTAAATGCTAGTGCTTTCTCCTAGCTGGTGCCAGTTTTTCCATTTGGACTGACAGAGATAAATCTGCAAACTATTCAGTACATATTGTAAAGTCTTCCTTCTTCCACTGTCTTTGGACTTTTGTTTTTTTTACTGCCACATAAGCAGTTAAACTCCATCTGCTCTTAAGCATTGAAAATAATTTCTCAGGAACAATGCCCAGTGCATACTATTCAAGAGATTAAGCAAATACCATAAAAATCATTCTTGGAAATGACAATCTCCAATCTCTCCAGAATGCTTCAGTGA
This sequence comes from Lathamus discolor, assembly GCF_037157495.1. Taxonomy (NCBI): domain Eukaryota; kingdom Metazoa; phylum Chordata; class Aves; order Psittaciformes; family Psittacidae; genus Lathamus; species Lathamus discolor. The sequence continues at coordinate 72,500,204 of NC_088884.1, read as the reverse complement.
TAGTCTCAAAGAGCATAAAATAACTTAGTAAATTCATAATTACACCAGAAGTGTACAAAAGAATTCATAGCACTACTGTATCAGCTGTACGGTGGTGTTCAGTGATATTTGCTGTACGTCTTTTTACCCTGGAAAATAACAGAAGAGAGGGTAGGTCGGGCAGTAAGGCCACAGGCCTAATTTCAGCATCTGCAGAATCATCCAGTGTCGCCGAGAGAGCAACTTTTAGTTCATAGGAGTTTTCAGTAGGAAGTTCTCCACTGGGGATGGTCTCACAACAAATTAGCAGAAGGCAATCCTTGGGAAAGTGCTACCTTTGAAATCTTCATTGCATTTGGACTGACCGGTGACGTGGTGGCTGGGGTAAAGAGTAGTTGGGACAGAAACTTGCTGTATCTACTGACTCAGGTGTTGGAGCTGTATATGGGGTAGGTGTCAGGACATCAAAACTTGTAGCACCAAATATTCAAGATCTTACAGTAGAGATTATTAAATCTGCTTGGCATGGAGACGTAACTGTGTCCTACAACATATGCTGAACTCCTCTGTCATCTTAATTAAACCCACAACTGATACTGCATGTGACAATCCTCAAACATGAAATCTGTGACCATCCCTACCAGAGAAGTCAGATAAACTGAATGCCCCCCAGTCTTCTTCTATGAGAAGACACATCAGTGAGTCTTTTTCTTCTGGATTCTAAAAGACTTCAAGAGCGTACAGATGGGTTTGAGGTCAGACTTCTCCAGCGTGAACGGTTCTGTTCCCTACAAAAATAACAAATTATGAAAAAGGCAAAACTGAAACTTTGTGGGATCTATTGTAAAAGTGTGTTTCACTCAAAATACCTTTTAAAAAAAGAACTCAAAATCTATAAAGGTAGAACAGGAAATAATTTAATTTAGCTAAATTTGAGTATTCATTTACCTGAGAGGGACACATGATGAAGAATCCTGGTGTGATTGAGTATATATTAGCAAAAGTATCCTCTTTTCTGACAGAGCAGTTTTCTGTTTAAAAATACTTAGTACAAGTATGTTAGATTTAGTAGCTCGTATGCAGATAGGTAATTAGAAATCTGTTTTATGTAAATGGGCATCATTTGCTGTGTAAAGCTGCTGATATCATTCTGTCTAGGTTCTGAAAAAAGACATATATTGTCGAGAGAGGGATAAACTGCAATAACTTTTCTGAAACAGTCACTTTATTTTATAGGGGAACTGGTCTCTGAAGAGATTCAAAATGGACCGCCAAGGCGTGACACAAGTGTTGTCCCGCTTGTCTTATATATCTGCCCTGGGAATGATGACTAGAATCTCTTCTCAGTTTGAAAAGACAAGAAAAGTGAGTGGTCCTCGGTCACTTCAGCCATCTCAATGGGGGATGCTCTGCCCATCCGACACTCCTGAAGGAGAGGTGAGGAACTTCTATTTTGCTTTCAGTATTTCTTGCCTTGAGGAATGGAGACACTGTTTATTTTGAAGCAGGTGAGCCTCCGTCAGAGGAGGAATTCTGATGGGGAGGTTTCTGGAGAAATAATTATCCTCAGCTTGATAACGTCTGTGTCTTCTCACATCCCATCTATTTATATCCTGGTCCTCCTTACTATATTGCCTTTTTCATCCTACCTGAGAGGACTGTCTGGAAACTGTTCAGAAATCGTTTGGCTGCATGGGAATGACATGTGGCCTCCCAGTTTTGCTCTTTTGAGCAGAGCAGAGAGGAGTCCTAAACTCTTACCCTTTTGTTCCATAATAAACGTTCTACTCTGAAATAGCACTATCAACCTGCAATTTTTCTAGAAACATTTATTATTACAGAAACAGCTTTGCCCTACAGTTTGAGGGAGAACACTGTCATATGTTTTACTTTAAAGACATCATCCAGCTCTTTCAACTGAATGTTTGATAGTGGCAGTCTTCTTTTTTTCCCCTGAATAGAAAGTACTGGGGGAACTTTGAACTTTCTGGCATAACTATGTAGTTAATATGAGCTGGTCTCATTAAACAGTGGAAGTAAAATTGCACTGTATAAGTACTTGGATATTTTTCATTTTAAAATGTTGAAATTTGTTTTAGAGCATACTGGATGTTTGGTAAATTGATAACTAGACTGATTTTGTATTTCCGTTATGCTTTTAAGTAGCTGTTGCTTTAAAGGGAGAAATACAGGGTTGTACATGGTTGGATAACTTAAGAACTACAGCTTCATCACCTGTAGTTTTTATTAGTTTGTAAATGCTAAAACATTACATTTCAGTGTAATAGAGAAAAGTCTTCCTTTCTTCCCTCCTAATTTTCAGTGTAGTTAATTTGGTTTATTTCTTTCACTTAGACTTTTTTTATTGTTCATAAGGACAGTTAATAGCAGTAATACTGTTACCACTATTAGTAGTAATACTTCGGATTAAAATGGATAAAAAATGTTTTTTGGTTTTGGGTTGGTCTTTTCTTTCATTTTAGGCTTGTGGTTTGGTTAAAAACCTTGCCCTCATGACTCATATTACTACAGATATGGAAGATGGCCCGATTATTAAATTAGCTAGTAATCTTGGAGTTGAAGATGTCAACTTGCTCTGTGGTGAAGAACTTTCATATCCAAATGTGTTCCTTGTTTTCCTTAATGGTATGTAACTTTTCGGCAGTCTTGACTGATTTGTGACTGATGGAGAGTTGGGTTTATAAGTTCAGAGCTTTATTCACAGCAAGTATTTAATTTTGCTGTAATCTTTATGTATTTTTATACTTATTCATGCAATGCCTTTAAAAACTTAAAGGAAACAGCAGTTGTTTGCAAAGTTTAGCAATGCTACTCTCTTTAAAACTACCTTTTAAGGGGCAACTTGCTTTGTGAATGGTTAGAAAAAAATTAGACCTTGGAAAATAGGCCTTTTTGTTAAAGGGATGATTTGACATACGTGCTTTTCATCTGCACACTTATGTTCCTTCTATGGCTTTCTATATGTACGGGTACCGTGATATCACATTTCAAAATATTGACAGGTTAAAAACTACAACTGCGATTTTTACAGTAACCCTTTGTCAATAGCATCTACTTCCAGGGACCACTATTTAATGTCTGTCACCATGAATAAGTTCTCCATTTACCTTTGAATTAAACAGCAGTTGTTCTTCAGTCCTGCCTTTTCCCAGTAACATAAAATCAACACTTAACCCAACTGCATTGCTTTGCTCTGCTTTTCTGCAGCAGTATGTCGAAGATAAGGTTCAGTGAAACCACATGCACTCTTTCCTGTCTTGTTTTATTTTCCAAAGGGGAGTGCAGAGCAGAATTAGACTCTTCTTCACAAGCTTAATCTGTTGTATGGAACAAGGTAGTTACGGTCCTACATGTAGGTGTTCAAGCAGTAAGTGAGGCAAAACAATTTACGATTCAGTCAACTAGTTTGTAGGTTTAATCCAAGAAAAGTTTCAGGCTTGTGGATGACTGACTTGATTCTGATTTAAACTTGTAACCCAAGAGGGCAGAAAGTCTTTTAAGTACAAATCCTTTAAGCTATAAAGATCTTTTTATTGTCTTACAAACTCCTTACACTCTTGTGCTTTGTCTCCTCCCTTAAAGTTTTTGTTTAAAATGACGCCACAGTTATTTTACATACTAAGATAACTTTGGTCAGGTGACTCTAAATTAATTTTACTCTCTTGTTCATTAAGAGAGTAAAATACTCATCATCAAGGCAGTAAGATACTCATCTTGTTCATCATACTTAAGTACATCAGAGTACTTAATTATGCACTAAAGTGACCTGCTTAAATAGCAGAAGCTTGTTGAGCTAAGTTCCTGAAGGAGGAATTATGGTGCTGTTGTGAGTGATTGCATATATCAAAAATACCAGGTCTTTCTAAAATTTCTGACAAGGCAGCAGAACAGTTCCTTGGTCTGTTCTTGGAAACCTTGGATTCATTTCAGTAAAGGCTTCAGAAGTGTTGTTTGCTTGTACACCAGTTGCTGAATGGGCACCTGAGCAGAAGCATATATGAAGAAGGATGGTTTCTGAAGCTATTTGGAGGCAAATAGATAGATGACCTGTGAAATTCTGATACTTAGGGTTTTTATGTTTCCTGAGAGAAAAAGAGCCAATTCTTAATTCATGTCAGAAAAGGGAAATTTTATGACAACTCCTGTTATTTGCAAGAGGTAGGAAATAATTCTGTGCACGCTAGATACAATGAGAATTTCTAAGTAGAGTTTTGGATGTGCAAAGAATGCACGATGAATTTGTTCTCTTTCTGAACAGGTAACATCCTCGGTGTCATACGTGATCATCAGAAATTAGTCAACACGTTTCGGATAATGCGTCGGGCAGGTTATATCAATGAATTTGTTTCCATTTCTACAAATCTTTGTGACAGATGTGTCTATATTTCCTCTGATGGAGGGAGATTGTGCAGGTAAACATCTCATAAGAATTCTCTCACTAGTGAACTTACTATAAACATTGTTTTATGCACTGTAAATACATTGGGCTAAGAGTTTCATGGGTACTCTTACATAAGCAAATTCAGTAGGATTTGGCCATCTTTTTTTCTGCATAAATAGCCCTCTTTCAAAACAGACAGGTCTGAAAAACATCCTATATAGTCAAGCAACCTAAAAAAAAAGAACAAAAGCCCAGAGAAATATGGTTTATCTGTAAACAAAATTCAAAACAAATTCTTTTATCTTCTTAAAAAGGGTGAGAGGGGATTAAAATCAACCTGATTGGCAACTCTAGTAATATCCAATGTCCTTGGAGGGGGTTTTTGCTTCCTGTGAAGTGAGAAACAAGCAGCCATTAGTCTGGTATCCCATGGGTGTGATAACATGTTTTAGAATGAGAAGCTACTCATTGTCTTTACTTTGGTGCAAAACTTCCTCAGGTATATATACCTGTTTGTTATAATACCAAGAAGTACACTTTGTTTTTTTTTCACTGCTTACCCTTAAGTAGGTAGGAAATTCAGTAAACCAATAAGGAAGGTCTCTGCCTTGAGATGCGTTTGCTCTTTATTAGACATAGGAAAGCAGAAAGGAATTGGGTGTCTAAAATGACAAAGAATGGAACGTAACATTTTGAGATAGAAAATCATGTTCATTTATAGCACAGGATAGAAACTCTGGTCAGATTATGGTAACAGTGTGCAACTGGTTCAAAAAGGGGGTAGCCCACTAGCATTGACTACTTGTGTGCATATTTTGTGTGTACTTTAAAGAAGCAGCAGTCACAGCTACAGTTGGCATTCCACCTTATTCATAATTGAATTTCAGAGTATGTTGAAAGTTGCAGATACACTAGAGGCTCCAAAATAGTACATGTACAAACCATCAGTTAATCATGCCTCAGGAGATACAGAGTAGGGGCATATTCAGTGGCAGAGAAAACACTTCTCCAGTCAGGGCTAATATCGGCCATTCTGCAGGTTTGGAGATGCAGCAAAACTTCTGATTTGTGATATAAAGACAAGTGATACCATGTAGATTTCCAGGAGTTTACCAGGTTTGCTTTGTGGCAACACCACCCTGCAATTGTTCAGCTACCCCCATTAACCATTTGAAAGCAGTCTTCAAACTGTTATTTAGACTTCAGAGTGGACTCCACAAGTATCTTGTAGCTATTTGCTGCTCTTTATAAGAGCAACTTGTCCAAATAGCAACAGCTCTTGACATTTCATTCTTGCATGCCATCCTTTGTGTCAGTGTTTTTGTGTGGTAAGGAAGAGATCCATGTGTTGTTGAAATTTATGGATTTATCTGAGGTCACCCATAGTAAATGCCTGTAATTTACATTATGTAAGTAACAGCAAAATGCATTCTTGCATGTGGACACTTAAGCACAAACTGTTCACCCAGTGTTGTATGAAGTCCCTGCAGTATCTGTAGAACTCACTGCTGTTCTTAGATTTGTAGATTGGGAAATCAAATCTTTTAAAGCCAACCACAAGATGTGATGATAAAACTTCTAAAACTTTAGTTTAAAGATTTGGAGGGGGGAAAGAGGCTTCCTCCTCAAAATTGAAATCTTAATTTTTCTGGTATACTTTTTGGGTACTTCATAGACAATATGTCAGTTGAGGATATCTGTGTATCAAACCAAAGTTTGAATAATTACTGTATTTATGTGTTAGCTGCCTAAATATTTGTTATGATAATACTTTTGTTGGTTTGGTTTTTATTTTAATTGTAGACCCTACATAATTGTCAAGAAGCAAAAACCTGCAGTTACAAACAAGCACATGGAAGAGCTGGCTCAGGGATACAGGTACACAATTCAAGTAGACCATATTTGTGTTTACTAAGTAAATACTATGTGGAAATCAGTCAGTGAGTTTTTCAGTATTTTGGGGTTAGCTATGTAGAGAAGTTTATTCTCTTAGATAAATTAATAATCGGTGTATTGGAGATTTAAAGTCTTAATTAAGTCTGGTGGTCTTTTTACTGCTAAGAAATTGGCAATTATACAGAATAAATACATCTCACAGGCTCGTCTTTTTGCAAGTGGAAGGCTTGAGGCACTATCGTCCTTCTCCTCATTGAAAAAATCAAACATTTTGAAGGAATATCAACTTGATTGCCCTAAACTAGGCACATGCAGAATTAGTTTTGAAACTCCTTGCACATTCTTAGTTTGGTTGTTTAAAATAACACACACAAAAGTGTTTAAATTTAGCTCTAAATAAGTTTTGCAAACCATCACAAAAACTTACTAGATTACCCTTAAATTTGCCCACATTTATTCACCTCATAGTGCCAATGAGTACATGCAGGAAGATTTTATTTAGTTGTTCAGATAAATGACATTGGTCAGCCAGACTGTGTGAATCAGTAAATGGGCAAGGGGCTTAATTTTAAAAAATACATTTTCTTTAAATACGCAAAATGCACAGAACATTTGATGTAAAAGGATTTTTCTAGTGTAACTTCTACACATCACATTCCTCCAATACACGTATTATGTATTTGTGCAGAAATACAAGCAAAGACAGTACTCCTAGTGTAATTTTTGAATTTAACTGTAGGAATTTTGAAGACTTCTTGCATGAAGGCCTTGTTGAATATTTGGATGTGAACGAAGAAAATGACTGTAACATTGCACTATATGAACATACAATTAATAAGTAAGTATGCATTCAGATGAAACACTGGTACAGGAAAAGTTTTCATAGGGTGACTCTCTGAAATGCAGCCGTATTAATAATGTTACTGTTTTCACACACACTGCTCCATTGCAGTACAGTTTTCCTTGGTGGAAACCACTCAAGATGAAAGCTAAAGAAAGAAATCTGTTTACACACATCCTAAATTTTATGCAGGGGGTGGTTACAAAAAGCGGTTTAGCTTTTCGGTTTTGGGGATCTAAACTACGAAATACTTACAGATATATCCTGTTTCTTTTGTTCTAATCATTGCGCTGCTCATCATAAGTAATTTTATACAGTAGGAATCCACAGGGAAAATGATTGCATGTGTTAAATCATGATCCTAGCATGTCATGACTGTTATTTGGGAAAATCTATATGGCTGTAGAGAGTCCCTAAGCAACCATCTTACACTTTGACTTTTAGATGCATAATAAGCCCTGATAAAAATGTCTGTATCGTTCTGTGTATTCATAACCCTATAAGTTAAACCCATTCCTGGTATGTGATTTTCATTGAGAAAGGTTTCTAGATTTGTTGTGATTTCCATGTATCTGAAGGACATGGTGCTTTGTTTTTTCCCCTGTGTCTTGTGACTGTGATAAAGAGCTCACATTAAAGGAAGGATTCTTTTGAATTGTTAAATCCTCCTGTCTTTTTTCCTTTTATTTAAAAAAAAAATGTTTTTCTGACAATATCCTGTCAAGTGAATGTAAGATTTTAGAAGATGTTAGAAGTTATCTCCATGAAATTTTTGATCAGTAAATTTATGCAGAAAATGCATTTTCTAAATGTTTTGTCCTGGTCAAGCACTTATGGAAGCTGGCAGAAAGACATCATTGATCTCAGTGGATCTGGTTATCTTTAACCTTTGCCAGATGAAATGCATTAAATCTGCTAATTATATGGTATTGCTCCTGTCCAGGCTTTTGAAGACTTTATCCCTTTAAGAAATTACTCTTGCATGCTCTTGGCTGGCTTCTGTATACATGAGCAGAGAAGAGCACACACAATTGCTGTCATTTGTGCCAAAATTAAATAACTTCCACAGAGCACCAGAGCTGAAAAGTTTTAAGTTACAGGACACCTGGCACAGCTAGGAATATTGATGGGAGCATATCACATGAAATCACTGTTTAATCAGAAATAGGAGACAGTGAACTTCCAGTAGACCAGTGTAAGGAAATGATTCCACAATAACTGCCAAGAACTTTGGGATATTCTTGTGTTATCCATCAATTCCGTTTGAGTTTAGCTTCAGTGCTTGTAGCTAATAGTGCCATAAGTATTTGAGCTTATACTGGATGAGCATGTTGCTCCTTGTGTTTAGTAGTGATATTCCCTACATCCTGAGTAGTTGATTTGTGTACCCCCTTCCCCCAGCTGATCATCTTGCATTTTAAATGGTGCAACCATGTTGGTACAGCTTGTTCTGGTAATACAACTGATGCAATCCACTATTGTGAAGTATCCCATTAACATTCCTGCTTTTGTAATGTAGGGTTCTTCTAGCTACAGTATCCTCTCTTTACCTTCCCAATCCAATTAGGGGGTTTTTCTTTGGAGGATTTGACTCTATTTAATGTGTTCAATTTCTTCCTCACACATTTGTAACTCTGATTTTCAAACTCATGAGATTACCTCCCTTTTCTGGGCTCATTTCTGGCAGTGACATTTTGACTTACAGAAATTAAACTGCTCTGTAAAGTTTGAAGATTTCTTATTAGCGCTGTGGAATACTTCATAAGATACTAGGATCTGCAGATGTTGTATCTTCTTTGGTTGAAATAGGAAAAATGGAAAAATGCTTGTATTGAATCCCCTAGCTGAAAATGGATATGTAGTTCTAGTATTTTCTGAACAAATTCTCTGACTTCACTGTCAGTAAGTCTTAAGCCTTTTGTTTTATTGTTTGAGAAGTGTCAGCAGTTCTTGTGAAGTTCTGCAGAATGGGGATCAGTCTGTGCTTTAAGTTTGCTACTTGCTCCTGAGACCATTTTGCAATTACTTGACTGCAATTAGGATTCTGCCATTCATTAATTGAAGCCAGGTTTCAATTAACATAGCTGCTTTTTATCAAGTGAAGAATAGTGGCTATCCTCTGACCAGCAGGTGATTTTTAGGTTGCTTAAGCATATTTGTGATTTGCAAAGATTTCTGGGTATGATAAATCATTTCACTAGGTTTGCTCCTCAGGGTTCCCAGATTTTTCAGTTTTCAGGCTTCATTTTTTTCCAGTAGTACATCCATTGTTTATGTAAGTTCCTGCTGGTCCTTGTCTTCAGTCTTGTGGGTAATTCTTCAGCCTTTTTGAGCTTGTGATGCTTTGCTGGCTTGTAAGCGTTGTAAAGATTTTGCCAGTCATTTCCTTTTCCAGGTCCTAAAGTTTTGTAATCAAATTAATGTGATTAACTAATTCTAAAAAGTCTTCCAAAAGACTTCTAAGAGAAGTCAAACATTAAATATGGGATTTTCATAATGCAGTGGGTTAGGCGTGTGGGAGAAGCAATCCATGCCTAAGCCCAAGCTCTGTGTGATAACTCCAAAACATTGTGAAAGATATTCTTTGAATAGGTTTAGTTAATATTGTCTTTAATTCAAATTTCCATATTTCTTAGTTACTTATCTTGATTTAAATTCAGATCTGCTCCAGCCTAGCTTTATTGTACCCTCCATCCTTAGTCTTTAGTCTCTCCACTTGCATCCCAATGCATGTTAAGGTTTAATTGTCTTTATTGATCATGGACTTTCTGCTCTGAAGCTCATGCCAAGTGGAAAAAGTTTTTGTATTTCTTAGTCTTTACTCCTTATCCCTGTGTTTTTACATGTTATCGATACTGCCTTTTAACAATGTAAATACTTCCAAAATATGTGCAGAGCTTTTCCAATAGTGTTTTATTATGCCTTATCACCTGTGGCACTGGATTTGTTTTGGGCATAGAAGTTTTTTCTCTGACTACATAACAAACCTTGGAAAACTAAAACCACACTTTTATTTTTTCCGGTACCTGAATCTGTCTTGCCTTTCCTTCCTCCACCTCCCCAGTGGATTCCTAAGATCTCTTGAGATTTGTAATTTCATGTGGAGGACTCTCATTACGTGAGAAGACATTCCTTAAGGCATTTTAGGTCTTACTGTATAAAGTGATGATTTATTGTCTTACTGAGCTCCCTCAGGTTGTCGTTATCTGGAGGCTTTTTGTCCATGGTGGAAATTCTTAAACCCTCATTTATTTCTCCTTTATTTCTTCTCATGTGGAAACACTTAAAGCCAAAATAAAGCTTTTTGTAAAAAATAAATAAAAAAAATCCCATAGTGAATCCGTATGTTGAGGTCCTGCTGACTTACGTTTTCCTAAACAGAATTAACTGAAGTATTATGAGATACTGCTAAATTAAACAAATTCTAGTGAAGATATTTGTTCACAAGACTGCTATAATTGCTATCCTTTCCTTTAAGAGATACAACGCATTTGGAGATAGAGCCTTTCACACTTCTTGGTGTCTGTGCCGGACTGATTCCATATCCTCACCACAACCAGTCCCCAAGAAACACTTACCAGTGTGCCATGGGGAAACAAGCAATGGGTAAGACTTTTTTTATTCCTTTTTTGAGTGTTACGTAGTTTTTGAGGCTACATAGCAAAAGAAACCAGAAATTCTTTCTTTCTAGTTCATGTGAAAGCTTTGCTGGGAAGAGGAAATCGGCGCTTCTTTTTAGCTTTGAGGAAGAAAGAATTTACTTCTGAAAGCTGGAAAAATTAAAAGCAAAAATACCATTCAGTTTTACTCAATGAAGAGCAATCATATCTGCAGGTCTTAATACTTTAAACAAAAAATGGAGAAACTGGGGCGCTATTGCTTTTTTTGTGGGGTTTTTTTTTAATAATTGTCATGGTTTTCACATTTTCAGCATAGCTGCAAGATTGACAGAGTGTTTTTTTCCTCTTTATGCTCTAATATGCTGTGGGTTTCCAGACAAACAGAGTTTAAACGTGTTCTCACAAAGAGACAGATCATGGAAAGAGGAGAGTTTCCCTGAATAGTTGAGTAGGTGTCCTAAAAATGAATTAATAAATAAATAATTACATTGACATTAGAGAAGAGTAATCAAAAATGTGAAAGACAGTGTTTAGTTCCTTGATCACTTCTGGAGCTGTAGTTTCGATTTTGGGCTTTTTCTGGTTTGGATGAAGGGGGCAAGTAGCAGCTCTCAGTAAAATGACTGAAAACTGCATCACTTAATAATTGTTTCTACAAATGTGATAGTTGTTCATTAAAACCCAATGGTTTTATATTTGTTATCATGGGTGATTGACACTAGGTAAGTTCTGATCCTTCCTTTAATACACAGCTAAACTAACATTAAAGCATCCAAGTCATATGGCCCGTGATCAAGCCAGAGTGAGTCCCAGGAAGAACCTGACCAGTAGTACATCAGTTCAGACAGCTGTATTCAGACTGGTGCTGTACATGCCAGCTTTATGTGTTATATTGATGACTTGCAAGTCGAGACCTATAGTAGAACAACTCTGTGTCATGGAAAAACTACCACTTCTATTAGGTTTACTAAACCATTTGTTGGATGCTGTGTGTTCAAAACTGAAACACTGCACCTTTTGTGAGACTTCTTCAGCAGAATTAATAGCAAAGCAACTGCCTTGTGCTGAACTGTCATGTTTGGTGCATCAAAATAGCAGAAAATAGCAACAGATGCATGTCCTCCCTTTACATTTAAAAATAAAGAGGAGCGATGCAATCTTTTTCCTTACAGTTCTCCCCCATCCCATTATCTTTCCCCCACCCCCGAGTCTCTATTTTATGACTATTAGTCTCAGAAGGTTTGGTTAGTTACCACACACAGTTAAGCAGGATCAGTGTGTACAGAAAGCCAATTCAGTATCTGTGGAGTTCTTTTGTAGTTTTCTGTGTGAAGGTTTTTTTCCCGTTTTGTTTTGAGTGTCATTTGCAATTCATTGTCTGTGTTTTCTGAGGTTGGTGTATTCAGCTGCTTTGACCCTAGGTCTTGCACATTTAGCTCCTTGGATACAATCCTCTGACGTTCCTGCTGACGCTAGGAACACAAAAGCCATTGAATATCTTGAGCAATAAAAAAAGCCTTTGTTTCGGTTTGTTATGACAAAACACCTGACTCAAAGAATAAGCAGCTAGATAAAAGTACATTTTAAAAGTTGGCACATGACCTGAGCTGTATTTTCCTCTGCCTGAAGTGTCTGCAAACACCTGAAGATTTTTATAATAACTGTTAAAAAAAAAATAAAAAAGCCACCATAAGTGACAATAAATAGAGGCAGAAAAGACTTTTCTCTACATTTATTGATCAATTGACACTTAGAGGATATTCCTGAAGCTTTTCACGTGGAGGGGGAGTTCTGTTTGTGTTTAGGAGGAGATGTGATGTAGTGCTTCAAACCCTTGTCTTTCAGTAACTACCTTCTTTCTCCATACTGAAATTGCAGAGCAGCTCCTGGTCCAACATTGCCATTTAGAGAGTCTCACGTCCAAGTCCACTGTGCCACTCCCTTGACTGTCAAAACCAGGGGGCATGGAGGGGAGCCCCTGGGGCTCAGACTTGGAAAAGAGCCCTGTGCTGCTCAACACTGACCCCCTTTGACCATGTCACAGCGCTGTGCGCAGCAGCTTTCAACGCTCTTAGCTCTTTTTTTAAGCAACATCAAGCCAAGGAAGGGTGTGAAAGCACAAGTAAACGGAGAGTGGGCATCAGAGCTTGCAATGGGGTCTGTAATACAGTATCCCTAACAAGCATTAGGTGTTAAAATATTAATGTTTCTGCAGGATAACATTAAATGTCCTGAAAAATGTCCCTTTCATGGGCAGAATGAGTCATCTTGAAGGAATAGGGCTGAGCAAACTGGGTTTCACTGAAATGAAGTTGGAAGAAATCCTTCTATTTTGGCATAGGTAATTTACCATATGTTGCAGGTCGAACTGTAGGACTGAGGGAAAGTTATGATTATGTGGCAAATAAAACAGCAGCTGGAAAGACCTCAGTTCAGTGTTGACATTTCAGTGCAAAGTTAACAGTTGTAGTTTAAATCTGAGAAGTATTTAAGATTAAAATACAAGAGTCTGTGCTGTTTGTATTCCATGTGTTGCTAAAATAATGTGGAAGAGGATCAAGGGCTTCTACAATTAGTGAAATCATTTTAAATGGAGCTCCTCAAGTCCATTAAGACATAGTTTGACACACTGTACCGCTGTGACTGTGAAGTGTTGTATAAAAGCCTGATGTCAGATATTAAAACATACACATTTTCCTGCCAGTAATCCACCATATTGCACACGCACATGCACATCTGTGAGAGCATCAGTGTGGGTACACAAAGCAAGCTGTACACTCTCACAGCACAACTGTGTGCTGCACTTTCAACGCATATGTCATGACATGAGTCTTGAGTAAGGAAAGGAGGGTTTGGATGCTAAAGATTACTTCAAACTGTGAAAGAGGAGAAGTATTTTAGGGGAGGGTGGTAGGCGAACAAGCTTTGTTGCAGAGGTTTATGTTAAAGCAACTTCTTTGATACTACAAAAGACCCCTCTTACTGTCATGTGCATACTGCTTTGCTTCTGTGAAGTAGCAAAGCCCTTTATGTACTGCCTTACCTTGTACTGTAACCAGCTGAATATGTTGAGTTGAGAAGACAAATGTACTTCAAGGAACCGAGTGCTGGGGGCTGTTGGTTTTGGCAGTTATGAAAGGCTTGTTAGTAAGATAAGAGCTAACAGAGAACTGAAACAAACTTCAAAGCAAAACCAGCTGTTGCTGGTCATCACAGCTGGACCTGGGTATTTTGTGGTCAGGGCTCAGTTTTGCCTCTGTTCTTTGAGGAGCAGGATTTGTGCTCTGTGACATGGTCTCTTTTTGCCAGCTCTTCTCTCCCTGGTAGCAGGCACAGAAGTGCTGGAACAGAAATGAGCCAGACTGCTAACCCCAGTTTACCCATAATCTTTTTAACTGACTCCTTAATCTTTCTACGGTGAAAAGAGTATTTCAAATGCTGAATGTCCAGATCACTTAATAACATGTGCTGTGAAAATCTCTCTGAGATGAGTTGGAGTCCCTTCTACAAGGCTTAGTGCAGCATTTGAAAATTCCTTTCTCTGTTGATTTGTGGTCATATGTAAGAACAGAATAGTAGAAAATCCGTGGTGAAATCAGGAGAAATACAGTAGTACAGCAGTTCTTTTCTTGGCATGTGCAATAATAGCCCTTTTGACTCATATCTTAAATAGATTGTTTTCTGTATCCTTCGTATTTTGATTGTACTGTGTAAAGTTGCTTTAAGTAATACACCAGAGAATTGAATAAATGTTTTAGCTGGCTGTTCTGGTGAGTTCTCAAAACTCTTCATCAGAATAAAAATACCCTACTTATGCTAAATATCAATAGATAGCATTTTTATAGTGATTACTTCACACTGAAGAATGATCAAATGATACTTAATAAAAAGTCAGGAAATGGGGAAAAAAAGGAAGAATGCACACACGCATTCACAATACACCAAGCAGGGAAAAAAAAGAGAAAAGCAAGAAAATGATCTTTGTTGTATCCAGGTCAACCTTGTGTGCTTTGCTTTAAACAGGGCTAATTACCAATGAGGAAAAAAAATTGCTTCTTGCTGTTGGGATCATTATAAACATGGGTCATTGTGAGCAGGGTTTGTTATGGTGAACTTTAATTATACTTTACTTTCACTTGGCTGTTTGGCTGAAGCAAACAAGGGCTCTGTTCTTTCAGAGAGAAAACAGAAATAAAGCTAGTGACTTCCCCCATTTCAACACCCACAGTGAGGTCTCGTCCCAACACACCAGTCCTCAGAAGACAAGAGCTGCTTCTCAATTTTAAAGAAGCAGATTGTGGTTTAAAGCTGTGGTTTGTTAGACATTATTTGTATAACCATTAAATCATAGCAATTAGGACAAATATTGTTGGCATACAGCATGCTTTTTGCCTAATTTATTTCACTTGTACGCTTGAATCATTCTCTAACTGGCTTCTTTCCTGCTAGGGTATCCATCATTTGTACATATGTATATGTTTTCCATTTGATATGATACACGATTCAACTCCCGAAGACTTGAACAAATACAATTTATTATTGAGGCTCAAAATCCCAGTGTTGTCAATCGCTCATGGCTCCTGGTCTGATACAAACAGTAATAGTTTTGTTAGACTGATCTGAACCTCTGATTTCAAAACGCCAACTTTGAAATACATGGAGCTCTGAGAGAGAAATAATTTGCATTGCCTGAAATATGTAAAAGCGTCAGCTGTAATCCTTGGTATATAGGGGATTTCCACGGATTTTTATTGGGGTATAAGACAAGTTTAGCTATGATCAGGTGCTCTGGACATTGTTGCATCTTAGTATCCCTAACCACTGAACCATAGCAGACACAGCATATAAGCATCTCAGAGGAGAAAAACATTTGCAAGCATTTAAAAAGTGAAAGTTGACATGGCTTTCTTGGGAGAAGATTTCTCTCAACAACAGGAAAATGTACCTGTCCATGAAACTCTGAAGACGAGCTTTACAGCAGAAAACCTGCCCTGAAAGCACTCAGATTATTCATTTTAGGTGCAGAGGGAAAAATGGTCTAAACCTTAAGCTTTTTATTTGGAATTTTCCTACCTGTGTAGTAGGAAAACCAAGGTGTTTTCTCTTTTTTTTTAATCAAAGTGGAATGAAAACAATGAAAACAGTGTGTAATACTTGGGCTAAGACAATACCAGAAGTAATAGGGGCCTCAAACAGTAGACCTTGAGGGGAGTGACTGGGAAGCTCTTCAGTGTTGATGAATCCCGGCTCTATGAGCTTGTTTCTTATGGGACACAGAAAATACTGCTCAGAGATGATTAATTTCATTCTCAAAGAAGAAAAAAAAGACAGAAAGGCAGCTGCTCAAAGTGAAAGACAAGTGAAGCCCATCAGCTGTACCAAATCTTCCTTGCCATTTGAAAATGCTGTGCCTGTGGCTTCAAATCCATTTTCTAGAACCAAGACAAGTCCGAGTGTACAAGAGTCAATTATGGCAGTTTATTTTCAGACAGTATCTGTTGAGCTATCTCATTATTATTGTCCTTTGAAATCATCACAGAATAATAGAATGGTTTGGGTTGCCTTAAAGCTCATCCAATTTCATTCACCTGCCACAATCACCTTCCACTAGACCAGGTTGCTTCAAGCCCCGTCCAACCTGGCCTTGAGCACTGCCAGGGATGGGGCAGCCACAGCTTCTCTGGGCAACCTGTGCCAGCGCCTCAGCACCCTCATAGTGCAGAATTTCTTCCTAATGACTAATCTAAACCTACCCTCAGACCTGGGGTGGTTTAGGAAAGAGAGCTTAGTGCCAAGGACAGGATAGGTCTTTGGAATACTCATGATGCTGCCTGGTTTTAGAAATCTGCTTTTCTAGACACTTTACTTAAATGCAGGAAATTGGAAATTGCAAGTATATGCATCTGAAACATGAAGCTGCCCTCCCCTAAGCAGATTTGTGTTCAGTTGTACTATATTCTGGCTATGTGAAGTCTTCATTATACACTGGCTGTTTTCACCTTCCCTTGAAAGCAGCCAGCCTCTGAAATTGCAGGAGAAAATGAAAAAGTTTTGAAAGACTTGCCTCCTAAGCACAGGCACTGCAGAATATTTAGCACTTAAAGCTCTAAAACTTTAACTTTTCAGACTATAATTTCTTAATTACTTAGAGACATAGCATAGTCCTGGTACAGCAAACTCTAATAACATACGATTGCCTTAACTTTTGTTCTGCTACACAACGGTTTATGTTTCCCTGCTGGGTGTTAATTATTTTTTCCTCAGATTTCCGAAGACACTTTGGCAGTTTGATGGGACTGGGCCAAAAATTTCAGTCTCAAGCTGGGAGGTCTATACAAAGGATTGAGTTCTGAACCATAAATTTAGAATTAATTTCATGTAAAAAGACAAATATATTGTGAGTGAACTTCTACTGTAGGCTTTCTCGCAATGATGCCTCTAATTTCAGAAAGTAAATCAGTCTTGGCTGCTGTTAACTGTATGCTTTGTTCGTGCTTTGTGACATTCTAACACAGGCTGCTGTTGAACTAATTATTGCCCAGAAAAGGAAGGAAATATAATGTGGAAGACACAGAGCTTGATCCACAGTTCCTCTTGAACTCGATGGGAGTCTTTCTATTGCTTCTCATGAAATTTTGGATCAGGTCTATGGAATCAAGTTGAGCTCTCCAGAGAAAACCCTGTGGCTATCAGAACAATATGAATAAAACTTCATGCTTGCAGTTTTAGTCAGTGTCATGATTTTTAAAAAACTGGCATTTGCATTCAGTTGTATAGGACCTGACTTTGATTTCTTTTGTTGTTGCTCTTTTTGTCTTGATGCTTAGGTTTTCTATGTTTAAGAAAAAATAAGTAATTCTTCCCGGAAGCATAAATGAAGAAGCCACTTACATCTTTATTTAAATATAATAATATAAAGTAGTTTTAGTTCTTTCACAGTTTTCTACCATTTTTCCTTAAGAATTTCTATTATTAGATTAAATTCCTCAGTTTGTGGGTCTAGTTAATTTATATCTTGGTAATTTTTTTAAGCCAAAACATTTCTAGGTAACTCACTTTGTTCACACAGTTTTGTTTTTCATTTACATACAGGTACTATTGGATACAATCAAAGAAACAGGATAGATACTCTCATGTACCTTCTAGCCTATCCTCAAAGGCCAATGGTAAAAACAAAAACAATAGAACTGATAGATTTTGAGAAACTGCCTGCTGGACAGAATGCCACAGTTGCTGTGATGAGCTACAGTGGTTATGATATTGAAGATGCTCTTGTCTTAAACAAGGCCTCTTTGGACAGAGGTAAGAGCCGTCAGTTCGTTCCCACTTCTCTAGCGTGTGTTTTAGTACATATTTCCATAAACTTGTTGTCTCCTGGTGTTATCCTAGAATAACTCTTATTGCAGTTAAGAGTAGTACATCTCCAATTAAGAAATCAAATTCCAAAACTGCTTTGTATGCATTTGTTTGTTTTCTGCATGAATAGTGATTGTAACTCAATGCTTGCAATAGTGTGGTGAAGTTGCCAGCATGGACGTAAAATTGACTATGGATATTATAAGAAAAAATGGCTAACTTTGGACCTCAAATAAAAAAACATAAATGGTCCCTTTTAAATAAATATTTTACAAAAAATGGAAGTTATTATTAATCTGTCTGTTGGGCTTGCTTTATAGATGGTTACCTGAACCTCTCATTACTTCTGCTCATTACTAACAGAGGGGGTGTCTCATTATTTTCACCAGTAGAAAAAGCAATAGATGAAATTAGACTTCTGAATGTATTTGGGAAAGGAATGGAACGTGTGGCAGTTTGTGTCATTGTCAGCTTATGCTCTGAGGGAAACATACGAGTATTGCCTACTTTCTGAGAGAAAATAACAGTGTTTTCCTAAAGCAGAATAATTTAGTGTTTATTCAGAGATAAACCACTGACCTGCCTCCTTAAAATAATAATCTCTGCAGTGCTGTGTAGCTTAAGTAAAAGTATGTAAGCACCAAATATAAGGTAACTAAGTGAAATCAGTGCTTATGCCTGTCTCGCTCTCTCCACAGTTCCTCAGCGCTTTGTATTAATGCTCCTGGGGGTTGGAGGCGAGTTGCTGTAAAACTTTGTCTCTCTCTCTTTTCTAAATAAATTCCCTTGAGAGAAGACATAGTACAGTGTGATCAAATTGGTTTTAGTTTCGGGTGGCCAAAATCAGATTCTTCCATCACTTCATTCCCCCTACACTCCCTTCCTCCTCGTTGCTAGGCAGCAATAATAGTATTCCTAGACATGTATCTTTGGCATTAATGTCTGCCACATTTAATTTATGCCTCCTTTTCTAAAACAACAACAGGCATGATTTAAAACTGAATGTTTTCTTTTCTGGTAGACTGGTAACATTTACAGGGAGAGCTGTGGTGCTTGTCAGGAGTTACTTGACATAATCTAAAGATGTAGATGTACTGTATGTGGCTGCAATGATATTTCAAATGAACTAAAATAATGTAGGATGATTAGAAAGCCTTTCTTTTGGCTGTTGTAATTCTAAATGCGATGAAAGTGTTTAGTGTTGTGGGTAGTTGCTGTACTTGGAGAGAAATTCCAGAGACGCTACTTTTCTCATCTAAAACCCAAAACAAACCTATTTTATAACAATATATATAACTAAGAATACTTTCAGATGGGAAAAAATGTGAGCAACAGGGTGATTATATATGAAATGCTCAACTAGTACTTCCCTGGTAGGCTAGCTTGTGTGAGCCACAAACATGAGTAAAAGTTCAGGTTTCTTAGAACTCCTGAGAGGAAGAGGTGCTGTTCTCATCCTGTCACAGTCTTCTCTCCTATATTATGTCTCTCTGTGAAACCACCAAAGGTAAGAAAAATGATGTGTGTGTGTGTGTGTGTGTGTGCAGAGGTATAGAGGTAGATTAGCACAACTTCAGAATTGGACTGTAGTCCAATGTCTAAAAAAAGTAGCATGCATGATCCAATTTTTAAATTGTGAGCTAGTAAGTGTCCATGTACAATGTTACACATGTCCAAGACAGTGAATAATCTGATTAATAAAAAAAATAATTTATGTTCTGTCACTCAGCAGGTAGATCAGCATTCTTGGTTTATTCTGGTAATGCGTTATAAAGAATCTTTGAACTCCTAAGCAGATGAGTTCGTGTTGCATTTTAGGTTTTGGAAGGTGTCTTGTATATAAGAATGCCAAGTGTACCCTGAAGCGCTATACAAACCAGACGTTTGATAAAGTCATGGGTCCGATGTTGGATGCAGCTACCCGTAAACCAATCTGGCGCCATGAAATTTTAGATGCTGATGGTATCTGCTCTCCAGGTATGTCAGACTACATGTTAAATCATAGCATGTTCATAAACTGAGGTAGAAATTAATGTTCTGTTAATAATTCTTGTGCACCTTGTTTTATACTTGGTATAATAAGTTTATTTTTTTCTTGAAGGCGCAGTATTGTAATGGAAAATTAAAAAATGTTAGTTTCTGAAAGCAGCAGGATACCAGTCACTGGGGGATTTTGTGCTTTATGTTTAGGAAACTTTAAGTAGAAGAGTGAGTCTTTAACAGTGTGAATCTATTGAAGCATTAGAACTTGTATTCCTCTTCTGTTCCTGAACTGGCAAACTTGATACTGTAGTTTTTTACTGTTGTCTTTCATATGTTCTGTTATTGCTTTGTAAGGATAGATTCCATATTACTTCTATTTCGCATGTCAAAACCTCCTGCCTTGCTGTCAGTTAGTGCAGCTGTTTGAGGAAGTAAAACCTTGTGGTTTTAACACTTCAGCAATATGTTTGGAGGGAGAAAAGAAAATAAATACAACTACATTTAGTTCTGAGGATAAGTGTATACGTTTCCAATGGAAATAAATTTGAGAAAGAATCCTCCCATACTATCATCCTTCAATTAGGAAGTGGCTTAATAGAGCTGCCAAGATTTAATAAGAAAGGTGCTGTAAAAGGCACTAAACTTAATTCCATTTTAGCAACACAACTGGGTCACTTTTGGTCTTTTACCCATCACAATGGAGCGTTCAAAGTCAGTTAAAGAAAAAAAGGCAAGAATCTCCTGGAGTATTAGGACACTGTTCTCAGTGTGGAGGTAAAAAACCTCTATAAAATAGTTCATGTAGACAGAAAAGAGACATAGGCTGAAGTTCAGTGTAATTTTGTGGAGGAGATCGGAGGCAAGTATTTGATGTGCATTTGTATCATTGGGCATGCTACTGGTCTGGTTTTCTATGTGAGGGGCAGGGTAAGGGAATAGAAAGGAAAACAGCTGATATATGAGACCCAGAAGCAATAGAAAAAACTAAGTGCAAGGAGAGGCTGGAAGTAGTCTTACATAACTCATTGTGGAAATGATGTGATGTCCCAAATACAGATGTGAATTTCTAAAATTTGCCATTTAGTCTTGCTTGTTAATTTTCTCCATAATTACAGCAAATTACTTCAGATGCTTTTGTGTATTCTTTAGACCCAAGGTATGTTGAACAGCTGTTCTCATAGTGCACCAGAATGCATCTATTCTGTTTTGGTTACCAAAAAAAACAACCAACCTAGTTTAATGATTCCCTTACCATGTAATAGTTAATAAGATAACATGGCAAACTTCCTGGATATGTTCCTATCAGTCCAGGTTACCTTTTTTATGAAGCTTAAAATGTATTTCCAGCATAGGTAGCCAGATATGTTTTCATGGTGCTTTTTTTCCTTGTTCTTTATAGGTGAGAAAGTAGAGAATAAGCAAGTCCTTGTGAACAAATCTATGCCAACTGTGACCCAGACGCCCCTGGAAGGAAGTGGAGTGCCTCAGCAGCCACAATACAAAGATGTGCCAGTAACGTATGTTGCTTCATAACTTTGTACTTGGGGGAGGTACTTGGAGGAAAGGTATCTGAGAAAATATTAAATTCTAGAAAAGTCAAAGGAATATATTTTGCGATATATGGAAAAAAGCAAATAGCAGAATAGTTTCCTTCCTGCTCTGTGATATCTGCCTCTTTTTCTTTTTTTTTTCCTCCCAAAAATCTCTGCATCTCAGACTCCAGGGTTCATCTCTGTTGGTTTGTCGTACTGTGTTCTGCTCTTGGTTCATTTCCACACCTGCACCTGATACATAGTTTCAGTCAGGATATTATACCATAATTTTGTTCTTAAATACTGATGGTATGTTCCTTAAACTTCCTCGTCAACTGTAACTGTGTTTGGCTTTCGCTTGTTTAACAGCCATTTGCAATATACTAGGAAGCTTTTTTCCATAAAGAAGAGCCCACATGACAAAAAAATACACTTTGTTCTTTACATGTTCAGCTTAATTCTCACTTTCTTTCTGGTGTATCTCTTAAGCCTTTTACAGAAACATACTGTACTCTGGAACTTTTTATAATCTTTGTTTCATTGGCTTCCCATATCTAAGTTCCATGAAGACTACAGTTTGGCCAGAAGCTTCCAAAACACAGATGCTTGATTGTAACTTGTGTTTGGTTCATAGATATAAAACTTGTCTTTTTTCTTCTTGTACTAGCTACAAAGGTGCAACTGATTCTTATATTGAAAAAGTAATGATTTCATCAAATGCAGAGGATGCTTTCTTGATCAAAATGTTGTTGAGGCAAACTAGACGTCCGGAAATTGGAGATAAATTTAGCAGTCGTCATGGACAGAAAGGTAAGCTATACATTTAATAAAAATAAATGCATGTTGGATATGCCTGCTGTACATGCATAATATCAATGTGCATCTTTCCATTGATCATTTCAGATCTTTTATGAATGGAGTAGTAGAAGACCATATCCCTTTTTTTTGTTAAGTTCATCTAATTTACCAATGATGTTTCTGGAACCAAGGAGAGGAATTGGTATACAACTGTCTGACTTACAAATCTGGAAAATACAGTAGTTGCCCATTTTAAGCAAGATCAGGGTTTTGAGGTTTGGTTGTTGGTTTTGTTGTCTTTTTTTCCCCAGAGTGTGAATTTGGGTTTAGGTGATAGGTTTATCAATGGGCTATCAAGAGAGATTGGAGAAAGGGGTGAAAGGGCTTATTTTGAATGGGCAAAAAAAGACCAGAGATAGAGTGGGATGTCTACAAGTCATCTGCACAGACATATTTCTTTAAAGATGAGACTGCAGATAGATGGCTCAGGGCTGATCAGGAATTGATTATGAGTGCACCAGCAGAGACAGGAAAAGGGGGAAAATGCTTTTAAAAATACACCTGGGACATGATTTGGGGCACCTCTGGATCTTCAAAGTGAGAACTGAAAATGGGTAACTACTAGGAAGCTGCTTGGTGGCAAGTAGCCCTCTAGTGTTAATAGTAAGATGAAAATCAGGAACCTGTTTCTGTATCTGTTGAAAAAAAGCAGTGGATTCCCTTTGACCTTGATGGCAAAAACCCATGACTTACACCATGCTCTCTGAATCTTGAAGGACTTGGAGGTGTGGGAAGGGTGTTAAGTGACTGAAAACGGTCTGACTGCAACTTAAAAGTGTTTTGATGCCTTTGGTCTCAATGGGGGACAGGTTGAGACATCTTTTCATCTATCTATACACTTGGAAAATACAGGTTCTGCCTCACTTTGTGCTGTGCTAAGCCTATTACCTGCATGTTACAATCTTACGACATTTTTAGGTATTACTTTTTGGTGTGAGAACATTGCTCAGTCTCTTTAATATGTGGTAGGGAAGCAAAAAGATTGATATTACCAAATCCTTTCCATTGTAGCACATGCCCTCCTTTTCTGTTGCCGGGCAAATGTGATACTGTTTCAATAATTACTGAAGCAAAAGAATTCTTACTTCTTTGCTTTGATTTCTGAGGAACTGGAAGCAGAGCACTGAGTGTAAAGCATACCAGCCTCTTAGCATCTGGTAACACAAGTATCTGCTAGGTCTCTGTGGAGACCAGAGGGAGGGAACTGAGGAAATAACAGAGGACACTGTTTAGATTTGAAACACTAATATTTAAAACTAGTTGTAGTCAATGAATTTTGCAGTAATACAACAAATTGCGATACTAGCTAAGGGATGTCTTGTAAACAAACTGGCCTTTTGTGAGCAGCGTTCTCTTTGTCAGAAGACACATGGAAAAAAGAATGCTTTTTGTTATGAGGGGCTTTCAA
This sequence comes from Lathamus discolor, assembly GCF_037157495.1. Lineage (NCBI taxonomy): Eukaryota > Metazoa > Chordata > Aves > Psittaciformes > Psittacidae > Lathamus > Lathamus discolor. The sequence goes on along the minus strand of NC_088884.1, from coordinate 72,476,329 downwards.
AAGCATCCCTTTCAGCAATTTCTGATGTGGTCCCACTCTAGTCCCGGTATGATGTGGGTTTGACCTTGTGCTAATTCACATTCCTGTATTCTTGGAGTGAGCCAGAGAACTCTGTAGGCAGATATGCCCTGGAGTGGCTCAGCAGAGAGCTGGTACTTGCACAACATCCATATGTAGATATAAGCCAGTGAAAACAGATGAAACTACAACAGATGTCACCAGAACACAGGCAGTATCCAGCTTTAAAGCTCTCTTACATGAAGCTTGAACAGAATCATCTTCAGCTTATTCGGTGCCTGTGTGACTGGAAGAGGTATGAAAACTGGTTGCTTCCAAATGGACCCAAGGCACAAGTAAGAAGTATTTTTTATAATGCTTTATGCCACTGTTTACTTCTTTACTCACATGTGTAGACTAAAGTCAAACTTGAGGTCCTTTATGACTTTCTGGGACTATGGAAATATATAAGCATCAGTGGCAATCAGGTGGCCAGGTGTAACCGAAGTGAAAGACCACATCGCTGTCATGAGATGCAGACCATAGTAATCCTTATTTCTGTAGTCTCTAGGTTTGGTGATCAGGACATCTACCTAGAGCAAGCCATCAGTCAAAAGAGGTGCAATAGGTGCAAAAAGCAGTAGTTGATCATAATGTCAGCTGTTACCAGATGTTGCCTCAAGCTTGCGTGTTTTCTGTAGAGTACAGTCAGAATCCCACCTAGACGTTTGATGTTGTGCTGTTACATCATTGGTTGCTCGAGATTGACCCAGGAGATGACAGTCTTGTTCAGAATGCATGGGTAAAGCCCTTCCCGAATCTTCATTAGCAAAGACAGGCCATCCTCACAGGAGAAGGGAAACTCCTAACTTCAAACCCAGGCAGATGGAGCTCATCTAGCCATGTTAGGTGTTCCATCTAAGAGAAGGACACTCTTACAAAACCTACCACCTGAGGACTTTGCTGCCACCGTCCTAGCTAGCTAGGCCCTGGCAGATAAACCTCAGGTGTAAAGGGTGGGGCCTGTTCTGCGCACGCTGTGCCTCACCTAAAAAATCCACTGCGCAGGCTGGAAGGGCTTTCTGACACTTGTCTGTATGGACAGGGGAGGGTCAGAACGGCAGGTGACAAGGTGGGTGGGAAGCTGCAGATCCAGCCTTGCATGCGGGCAGATCAGGGCATGGTTCACTTGAGATTGCCCCAGGAGATGACAGTCCTGGTCGGAAACTTCCTGATTGCCTAAGCAGCCTTTTTTCCTACCAGATTTGCCTATCTCACATGCCCTTGGTCATCGTGCTTGTAGTAAGCGTGGGTAAAGCCCTTCCCAAATCTTCGCTTGCGCAGCCAAGCCATCTATCAAATCAAACAGTCAATGCAGGCTTTCTCAGTACACCCAGCTCTTCCCAAGATCACTCCTTCACAGTGTCTTTCCATAAACCCATAGAACTGGTTCTTGAAAAGAAGTAAAAGAAGTTCTTCCATTGATTCTGCTGTCATTAACAAATAGAAACTCTTCTGGTAAGCACTGAAACATTTTTCCTGATGGCTTTTGATCTAAAAATAGGAGGTGATTTTCACAGGGTCCCTGAGTGATTTGGAAACAAGTACCTGTTGAAGGCTTCAAAAAAGTAAAGAAGCAGCAGTACATTCTTGACCTTTCTTTTAAAATCCAGTCTAGTTCTTGCCCTACAGCCACATAGGGTGGTTTCAGTAAGTGAAGGGGAAGATCATTAGCTTCAGAGGCAAACAGAGTTGAGCAGTTGGAATCCTTCAACTGCCTCATTCCTTCCTCTTCAGGAAGATTCTCCTTCAGGAAGGTTTCATGTAGAGTCTCTTTCATATAATTTTTTAATCTCATACACGATGAAGATGTGCAGTACTTTTAAGCCTATGACCGCTTTTAGAGCAAAGCCCGTTTCTTCCTGTATTTTGAGCTTTGTAGTTAGTCCTTTCTCCTCATAGATGGCATGTGGTGTTCTAGCTGCAAGTTATTATTATAACAATATGATTGCTACTTTGCAGGACATTTTCTGACTAGAATGAAAAAAAAAACCCAAACCTACAAATTGTAATAAAGAAGCTGCTTGGTTAATCATGATAAATATTTATGGGCATTTGCGTAAAATATTTAAGTAGGTAAGATTTTTCTCCTTGCTTGGGCTATTGATATGCACCTATTGTAATAGTTGAACAGGATTTAAATGGAACTGATTTTCATACCTGTCCAAAAATTAAGAAAAGGGGGCCTCCACAAATCTACAACTAGAAGAGGGGAAAAGGTGGAAGTGAAAGAATGACAGAAGAAAGGAGAGTTCTATCAGGCAGGCTGCATTATGGCTTCAGAGAACAGAGGGCCTTCGGTAACACTAAATGCAGATAAAGCATCTCACTGTCCATAGCAAGCTCATTTTAGAGGCCTTGATGGACAGACATCTCATGAGTACTTTTGCTACTCATCAAACCCTGATGCTCATGGTCAAATGCAGAAACAACTAATGTGCACTCTACTGGACTCTGGTGGTATTTTCTTTAATATCCCCAAAGCTATAAAGAGTAATTTTTTTCCCCCAAAATATAAAATACTTTTGGAAATCCCATAGCAATGAAAAACAACAACCTAAATGCTGTAGGGAACTTGAGGGTGCCTTTCATTTCATCAGGTTAGAATGACTTTCATTTCATCAGGTTATAATGACTGATCCCCCAGGTATTTCTATTTTCGACCTATAATAATAACAAGCCAGAATATCAAAATAACAAATGTCCCTTTCAGCTTGGTTTTGGAGATACAGGGTTGGTGTTGTTCAGCCTGGAGAAGAGAAGGTTCCAGGAAGACCTTACAGCAGCCTTCCAGTACCTAAAGGGGACCCACAAGAAGTCTAGAGAGGGACATTTTACAAGGGCATGTAGTGACAAGACAAAGGGGAATGACTTTAAACTGACAGAGGGGAGATTTAGAATAGATAGTAGGAAGTTCTTTCCTGTGAGGGTGGTGAGGCACTGGCACAGGTTGCCCAGAGAAGTTGTGGCTGCCTGAACCCTGGCAGTGTTCAAGGCCAGGTTGGACGGGGCTTTGAGCAACCTGGTCTAGTGGAAGGTGTCCCTACCTGTGGCAGGGGGTTGGAACTGTGTGAGCTTTAAGGTCCTTTCTAACCCAAGTCATTCTGTGATTCTGTGATATGAGTGGCAACATTGCAACAGTTGTATTACAGAGTTTGTGGGCATGTGCTTGTTAGCTGTCCTGCACATCAATCTGTAGTAATCTCTTGTGATTGTGGGATGGATCATATTCTAAATTATTACACTGTACTAGGATACATGGCCGTGCTGGTAGTAAGCCTCTCAGTTTGATGGCTTGTAGTACATTGTGGGAACAGATATCATAATAAATGGGAGAAAGGAGAAGTATGCTTAGTGAAGATGCATGTGTTAGATACCATGAAAAAAAACCCCACCCTATTGACAAGAACAGTGGTATTCCCTGTTTTGCAACTTCAGTGTACAGCAGAAAAACAGATACTGAAATTAATCTTAGATTACAGGCAATGATAGAACTGGAGAAAAGGCATGAAAAGGAAAGGGAAAATCTTCTTTGCTAGCTGTTAAAAAACACAGCTGGTATCATCCTTCTCTGACGTCAAATCGGGGAAGGATCAGTCATAACAAAGGCATATAGACAACTGTGAAAGTGAAATCATTATACTAGCAGTTTAACCTTTTCCATTGAGAGAATTTTTAATTAGCCTGAATTTGTTCTCTCATCTCTGTCTGAATGCAGGCGATTACCACTTCAAGTTTAATTTGTGAATGTTAGCCTTAGCACATCATAGGGGCATTTAAACCTACGATAAGCTTAAACTAACAAGTACCTTGATTCAGTGAGAAGGAGAGAAAGCACCTTTCTGTCTGTGTTATGTCTTCTCTGTGAAACATTTTTGTGTCCTAGGTGGAATGCATGAAGATGAGATTTGATTTCAGAGAATTGTAGTTTTAAAGTTAATTAAATATGTGCAAAATAAGAGACTGCACAAACCACATTTCTCAGATTTTTTTCCTAAGTTTTTCCATCTATGCCAGATTGATTTGTACGTGTTCCTTGGGCAGAAGTGAAAGGAGTGAGAGAATTGGAAAGTGTCTGGAATACAACAGATTAAGTCTCGCAAACCAGCTTTAGCTTTTTGTTACAGAAGAGCCTTTCATTAAATATGTAGGCAGATTTTGTAGGCTTCTAATAATACAGACCTATGCCACTGCCTATGTAATTGCTGTCTTTGTGTCCTCTCACATGTCAACATGGTATTGGTAAGGGTCACCACTTCTGGCCTGTCCACCACACCCTCTTTTCATGCAAGTCTGTGTTTTAAGTACATTTCTAGCAAAAAGCTAGCCTTTCCGTCAAGACCTGACAACAAAGGAGTAAATGAATGAGGCCATCATGTTGTGTTCTGAAATGCAAATATTTTGCTCTATTTCAGTATTCATCTTCAAACTGGATATTGCAGTAAGATCATTGGGACTGAGACTGTCTCTTTAGTCTACAAAGCCCTTAAGCTTCTTCTGTCTCATAAACATCTACCTAGCAGGGAGGATTTATCCTGAGCTGTAGGACTTTGTTTTAACTATATTGCATCATATATTTTCCAGAAGGATAAAGAAACTTTTTTTTTTAATTATTTTGGTTTTTTAATCTTGCACTCTTCAAGCAAAGTCACTTTTCAAAGCACAGAAGGCTAAAGGATTGTTAAGCTAAAGAAGTTTCATCTGAGTTCCATACAAACTAAATTATTATATTTCCAGATTTCCTCTTGCTTTGCTACAAGTCACAATGAGGAAAAAGTTGGGCTCCTTTGATGTGAAAAAAAGCAATATAACACTTCTCTGAAAGAGCATTTCTCAGTCTCTCATGTGAAAAAGGATTAACACCTCCAACAAAGGTCCTGTAGATCACAGAACTAAGCAGCAATACTGAACAGTATTCCTGAGGAGTGGAAAAACTGTATTTAAGCAAGAGATTGCTTGAACTGGCAAACAGAAGCTTTTTAATAGCTGAAGATCTAAGATAAAGGATTAAACCTTTCTGAAGTATCTGCACTTAAACAACTCTAAAGACAAGGAAACAAGTTTAAATTCATGAAAGATGGCCTTTGTTTTCCTAAATGAACCATGTTCCTTAGTGTCAAAACAAAATCCATTCACGGCATTGTCAACTACATAAACTTCATGACAGTGCCATTTATCTACTGAAGTCTGACCTTGCTTAGTTTTAAAAATGCTTTCTAGTTTCAGAATCTGCCTTCTGCTTGCCTAACTTCATAGCTGAGAACAACTTCTCTATCTCCTTTAAATGGGCAGTTGTACAGTACGTATAGCAGAACATGTAAAGTAAGATGTTAGTTTTAAAAGGCTACTTGTGTCATTTTTCCCCTGTGTTACAAGTCAGACTTAGCACTTTATCTCTAATAAAACATCAGTGGATTTATAGGAATTAAATGGTTCAAGTGGCATTAGAAAGAATTTGCTGTTATCGACTGCAGGAATGTGGGATGATTAGTAATTATTAGGCATCCGGAAAGGTAGGAATTTCTTACCTTATTTTTATCTTCAGAAGCTGAATATGAGAAACGGAGGTGTCAGAATGCCATTAAAACTTCTCCTACCATTGTTTTCTCTATTTTTAACAAACCTTCTGCTTAGCTTGCTGTCTTAAGAAAAAAATCACAGCATTTTTTTATCTCGAGCAGCAAACAGGTAACCTTATGACCTTTTCAGTAAATCCTCAACTGAACCTCTGAAATTAGGGTGATTTAGCATTTTATGGCACAGAATAAAAATCTCTAATTCTGTTTCCAAATAGTGTATCCTGAACACACATTTTATTAAGCTCTTGACTCATTCAGCCATGTGTATTTTGTAAAGTTCCTATGGTTATTGTTTTACAATAGCTGCTTCCAGAAGCATTGTAAGGGTTTCAATTAATCAGCTCTTTGTGTGCTTCAGACTATGCAAATTTATCACATCAGACCATTCAGCAGCTCATGGGAAAGCAGTGTACAAACTGTATTGTCTTCTAGCACCTCCTCTCATTTAGAGTGATGTTTTTAATAAGAAAACTAATCAAGTTTACTTATGCATTATTTATCTGTTAATTTTAATTCTGTTCTTTACCTCTTATGTCAAATGGGATGTAGCAAGTGATATGATAGATCAGTGAATGATTCAATATTGAACAAAGCTTATGTGATGCAGCACTTTTTTTCTTCTGGACTTGTTTTATGCTTAGTTAGCCAACACAGTATGTAATTAAAGAGTTTGGAAGCAGATGTACATTTTTGTTTAGCCTTATGGATGTTTGCAAATCTGCTTGTCACTTGCCCATAATATAGAGTGCTGAGTTAGTTGTGTTACTAGTACAACTAATTACATGATGTAGTTTTCCTTCTCAAGAGTATTTCCAAAGTCTGGCAAATCTGGTAAATCTAAAATAGACGCCTTTCAAGTTAGTTTTAGCTCTTTTACCACCGTATCATCAGAATAAGTAAACAAGCACATTTAGTAATGCGCTTCTTTTTATCTTGCTGATAGAAATTGGTATTACCGCTGCTTCTATTCACTTTGTCTCCTTTGCTCTCCAATGTCCCTCCTGCTGGTAGTAATTAGTTTTCTATATTAGGTTGTTTTGACTTATTTGATGATTTTTTTTTTTTTCATTTGGCATGTGTGTGTATAGAAGGCATCTTACCGTAGCCCTGTGAAAAACTTTCCCATACTGTCGTGTTTTGTCCCTGCCCCCTCTCTGCCGCCCCCCTTCCCCCTCGTTGCTGAATTGCTGTTTTACAAGTCTGGGTATGTTCATGTTTGTCAGCAAACCGTAAAAGCAACCACGTAAGAGATACACCAATTCTGGAAACCTGAATTTCTCCTGATTAGAAAGTCTCGAAGGACTAGAGTACAGGGGTGAGGGGATTGCTGTGCTCTGAGGAGGTACTTGGGTGGTGAGATGCTGTTGGGATAGCGGGCGTGAAGATGGGGGCCATCATGCATAGTCAGAGGGCTGTCATTTATTGGCTGGCATACAATAGCATTGAAAAACACTGCCTATGGCTGTTTGATACTTGCATGTTAAGCCACTGTAGGTGTCGGATTTAAGTTTATCCTAATTTAAAGTGTTATCCTTGCTGTAAACTGCCACACTTATTAATAAATATTTTTTGGAGGGATATTTTAAAAGAATTTGTTAGCCTTTTCACTGATTTTTCCCCCTAAGGTGACGCTATGAAATTGATGTGCGAAAGTTTTTTTTCTAGAATTTAGTTTGTTTTTCAATTGAAAAGAAATAAATGTAGCAAACTGCTGGTGCTTTCTTGCTCAAACATACAATCCTCTTGTTAGCCCACATTAAAAAAAGTAGAATTGTTTCTTGTATTGTCTACTCTTATTGTTAATGTTTGATTCTGGTCATAGATGAAAATTCCAGCGCTATAGGTGAGAGCAGATTCAGGCCCAATACAGTATAGCATCTAGTCTAAATCGTATTGCCAAATTTCAGCATGTAAAATTGTGAGGGGAAGTGAGTGAAACCAAATTATTTTGTATGTCCTGTATGAATGCTGGGGATCAATTTTCATGCGATGTCTAAATGAATAGTAATTAGGAGATATTTATAACCTGTAGTAAGCGCCACAGAGCAAAGTTACCTGTTAGTTTGAGTGCGTCCTATTTATGAATACTGTGTGGGGAGTACTTGGGCAGCTCATTTGCGAAACGCAGTTCATGCTTGCACAGGGCAACATTCAGAACTTGAGACTCTCTTAAATCCTGCCTCTTCTTTTCTCCTTCACTATTTCATTAGCCAGTTGCAAGTGATAATGCCACTTATATGGATTAATTCACTCGATCACTTTTTTGCAGCTGCTTGGCAATGTGGATCTGCTGAGTTTGCCTTTTACTGCCCTGCTGCAAATCCTGGCTCAGTGATATGGGATAAAAAAGAGTAGGAAACTCTGAATTTACAGTGCAGACCTGAAAGCGTTAGTCTCTTAAAGAGCTTCTGAAGACAAATGACTGCAAAAGAAAATCAGGTTTTCATTTTAAAACTAATTGCAATTACTTGCTTTTATAAGTAGCTTTGTCTGAAGAGTGTCTTTCAGCTTTTTTAACAGTTTTTTATGAGAAAGAATGAACCTTCTTAAAATATAAAGGAGGCAGAAACTTCTCTCTGTCCTGTTCTCTAAATACACATGGACATCCTATAGATCTGTTATAAACTCAGCAACTTCTTAAAATACAGAAGCTGAGAATTGAGGTTTTATAGCTTTCTCTTTTTGTTTCTTTTTTCTGCCTCCCCCCCCCCACCACCACCCCACTGTAAAATAGAAACTTTATAAATGGCCAAGTGAGCTTCACATTGCTGGATTCTGTCTAAATATTTTGTTTTTAACTTCTAAGCTCATTATGCTGTCTTTGTGTTAACTTGTATTAAAATCTGTCAGCTATGACTGGTCTCATAACCACAGTCAGCGGACCAGAATAAGTTAATTATTTACTTGTGTCACTAGTGCTCTTCATCTAATGAAATGCACAGCTGTGTTAGATCTGCAGTTGGGTGTGTAGGTCCCATTGTTACACAAGTCAGCGGAGGGTAGAAGCCGCTATGATGGAGAGCCCTCAGTTCTTTCTGCTGTTCTGCCTTTCTGTGTCGATTTCATGGATCTTTTATCATTCACTTTCACACAAAACAAACAACACAGTGGCTGTCTGCTATGGGAACCAGCTTGGCATATAAAAGGTTTTCAGAGCCTAAAGTAATTTTAAGTTAGCTAAGATTTAATTTTTGGCTTACAGGTGCCGTGAAGTCCAGATGCAAGCGAATGCTTTCTTAGAAGTAAATGGGAATAAATCAGAATGTACATGCCATAATACATACATAATAAAGTATTTATGGATACAATTTTAAGATAAAAAAAAAGCTGTGTGCACAAGAGATAGTGAGTTGGCTTGGTTTTGGTTTTCTTCTTTTCCATTTTCAGCTAATGACTGCAGCTTGGAGTGGAGGGGTTAGAAGGATGTTACTGATTTATCATAATAGAACAAAGAAAATTAGTTTCAAGAGGTTCAAAAACTAAATACAACACACACATCCCCTTGCCCCAGACACTCCAATCCCTTTTTCTTCCCTGCTCCCTTCCCCCATACTTACCATTCTCATTCTATTAACTACTGTCCCATACACCTATCCCTGTCTTGCTTGGACAGTGGAAGAGGAGCTCCCTCCTGAGCAGACGCCAATATCCCCCTGTGAACTGGCTGGTTGGGGAGATGCCATTTTAGGGATGTAAGCAGCACCCTCAGTCTTCCAGGAGCCCCCTCCACTCCAGCACTGTTCCCAAAGCATGCTCTGGCAGTTGCAGCAGGCTGATCTCAGATGGCTTGCAGACTTTTTCAGCTCTAAGGACTTCTGGAAGAAATTGTCCAACTGAAACAGTAGCTTTGGTTCAAAGGAATATGGGCTTAAGCAGCTGCATTTTAGCACCTGATTTTGAATGCTGGATCTCTTGGTCATTTATAGCTGCAATATTTTGATCTGCAAAATATAGAAACAGTCATAAGGGGTGGAAAGAGAGCTTGGGGATGTGTGATAGAATATTTTAAAGACGTTTTCATATTACTGTTTTATCTCTACTAGAGTTTCTGAGTTTGGGGTGGGGGGGGGGTGTTGTTTGTTTTACATCCAATACTGATGGAGACTGAAAAAAGCTTCCAAAACTTTTAAAGGTACAGTTTGTGTTCATGGACTGACAAAATACAAGCAGTCTGTGGAGTAGATTGTACTTTGTGATTCATCAAAAGCAGTCTTTGCTTTCCTGAAAAAATAATTGCAGATTTATTTGTTTTAATTTTCCCCTACTTATGTCCTCTTAGTCCCTGTCAAAGTCCTGCCTTGATTTGCTTTTATTCACAGTATTTAGCAAACATACATATGATGAACAAACTTTGAACTAATAATGATTTTGTATGTCCAAAGACAATACTGTAAGAGACCCAATTTCTTCTTTTTTTGCTGCAGGAGATTATAGCATCAGCTTTAAAAACAAGGTCTTCTCGAAGATGTTTCAGTCTGACTGGTCAGAAGTTTGCATCTGAAAACTGTATCTAAAGCTTTCTCCCCTAATTTGCTAACTCACAAATCACTGGGAGCATTATGTAAGGGTATGCTAATTTTGCCAGTCCTGTCACAAGGGCTCTCTTCTAGCCTGCAGGTTGTGAGCACTGGTCATGGTAATGAATCTGGGTAAAAAGTGATCCATGAGAAAGAGAGGAGGAGGAAAACACTAAAGAAAATCTGGTGATGAGCGTCAGCCCTGCTGGTGGTTCACTGCTTGTGAATTGAAATGTTTTCTCTTCTGCAGGGGTGTGTGGACTGATTGTTCCTCAGGAAGACATGCCATTTTGCGATACAGGAATCTGTCCAGATATCATAATGAACCCTCATGGCTTCCCATCGCGTATGACGGTTAGTAGTTATGTTACAATTAAAGAGACAGCGTCCCCCGAGAGGGAAAGTGAAGTAGATCAGCCAGAAGAAACAAAGTTTGAAACATGGTTTCACTGAGCGTATTATTCAGTCAGGCTACATGCTTGCTGTCCTACAAGTGTTCAGCCCTCTGTTTTGCATGTGTTGAAACATCCTACTCTAAAAGGAGTTGGGATGTGGGCTGTTTGTGCATCATTCACATTTTGTTCTGTATCAGACTGATAAGAAAGCAACCGAATACTTCATGTGCACCCTTTCCGTTTGAAAATGTCTTGCTCTTCTTTGTTGCTTATGCCCATTAAGATGGTGGGGGCAGACCGTGAAGCAAAAGTTGGAGAGGAGTTTCAGTAATGCTTCTAGTCCTGTGTAACTTCCTACCTTACACTCACCTCCCTGGAACTGATACGAGTCTTGCACTTGTGCTGCAGAGTCACACTGCCTCACAGTCTGGCCTTTGTATGGGACCTCTGTCGATTACTTTGTACAGCCTCTGATCTTTTTTACTGTATTAGCTTCTTCCTTTCTGTTCCCCCTGCTGTACTGCGGCATGTTGATCTCCTAAAGCAGAAAGCCACATTGGATGTGTGGACACCTGGGAAAGATAGAGGTACCTCACTCTGGACCTTAAATGACTTCCCAGACCCTGCGATGAGTCTGGTTTTGCCCCTTCACACAGGAGTGCTCCTTGTTCTTGTGCTTCTTCCATTCCTCCCATTGCATGCAGTAACCCAGGCTGCCATGTCAGACTCTTTGCCTGGCTAACTTATTCCGTGTCCAATCCAGCAGTGTGCCTGTACTTGTGAGCGGGCTATTAATTCTGCTTTTCTTTGCACAGGTAGGAAAGTTAATTGAACTCCTGGCAGGAAAGGCTGGGGTCCTCGATGGCAGATTTCACTATGGAACAGCTTTTGGAGGCAGTAAAGTTAAGGATGTGTGTGAGGATCTTATTCGCCATGGTTATAACTACCTAGGGAAGGACTACGTAACATCTGGTATCACTGGGTAAGAATCTGCTGTATAGATTTAGATGTTTCAGGGAAGTGGAGAAATGCTTTTGAGACACATCTGAAAAATCTTCTGTCCCAGAGTTCAGGAACTTTCACTTATTAGCAGGCAGCTCTGTGAGATGGAGGGAAAGTGCTGTATAGTCTGCTACTTTCTTCTTTTCTTCCCTTTTTTGTGCCTTTGAAGTATTTTGTAGTTCTGCATTTTAAGAATTATTGGTATTTGTGTGGCTGTAACGTGAATGGTCCTTGTAGTACATATGGAAACTTCCCAATCTACTTGCATGACAAAAAAGGTAAAATCGGGGTTTTCTTTCCGAGAGCTTGTAAGAAATTTCAGGTTTCTGTTGGCAGCAAATCACACATACGTGGAATCAAATAAGCGTTTGCATGTTGACTTTAATAGTACTGTAAAATATGGGTTTGGAGGCAGGTGTTTGTTCTTGGGAATATTTTGTGTGTGCTCTTTTTCTTTTTTCCTTTTCTTTTTTTCTCCTTCTTTCAATTACACAATGATTCAGTCTGGCATAATACTCTAATCTGCAAACTTCCTGCTGTGTTGATCAGACTGGCTTCTGAGACACAGAGTTCAAAGAATATAAGATAGTTTAGGAACAGGAAAAGGCCATATGGCTTCACATGCCTGCTCTTCCAAAATGTATCTTAATCCTACCTTCCTGCTATTTTTATTATCCTCCCAGTCCCCTTCTTCCCAAGGAACAAGTTTAGGCCTTTTTTGTAAGTTAGGGGGCAGGGATTTAATACTTTTTATTTTAATTGCTTTTCTTACCAACTTATTCCATATGTTGTTTCTTTTTTTATTTTCAGAGACATGATTTTGTTTTCCTTACCTACTCCACATTCCATAAACTTTATGTATCCTGGTGTTTGAAAGACTTTCTGTTAACACATCATGGTAACTTTTAACAAATCTGACTAGTCTTGTTTCCTAGGGAGAATAAAATAATCTAACTCTAAAAATGCCCCCATCCCCAAACTTCAGCTTTGTAGTACCCTATTTAGAAACTTTGCTTTAGGATACTGATATTCTTCCAGGCAAATTTCCCATGCTTCATCTATTTGTTATGAAATGTGAAGGCAGATTTCATAACAGTGTGGAAGTTTGCAAATTCCAAATGTCTAGTTAAGTTTTATTCTTTTCTTCATAGGCAGCTTTTGGAATAACACTGCAGCATGTTCAGACTGGTTGCCATGAAATCCCAAATGCATTTTTTCTAGGACTCATGATTCCCAAATTGTTTCAAATTCCTCATATGTGCTAACTATGAGTACTGGTTTTGGTTTGTTTTTTATTCTTTCAGAGAGCCTTTGGAAGCGTATATCTATTTTGGCCCTGTGTATTACCAGAAACTAAAGCACATGGTGTTGGATAAAATGCATGCAAGAGCTCGAGGACCCAGAGCGGTGCTCACCAGGTATTGTTACCTAAGGCTAAGCACAAAATTCTTGCTTACATTCAGAAGTGTGCCCAGTTGACTGGTGGATATAAAACAAAGTTTGTTTACCTTTTGATACATGACACAAAATGATGCTACCTGTTAGTGTGCTGTTACAGACTAAAATCTCTCACAGTAGACTATAGCAGGAAGTTGCTCTGAATGTCCAGGTGTGCTCTGTGTGGTCCAAAACTTAGTTTGCTTCTCAGACTTGTATTGACAGTTGGTAAAAATGCCATCACAGTTCACATTGCGGCCCTTTCCTGTCAGATTGCTCATATATCCATATTTGAGGAGGATTATTTTTCTTTCTATAACATTTGTACTTTTACAAAATCGAGTATGTGTAGAAGAAATTAATTTCTTTTAATATTTCAGTGTCCTTTGGTATCAGGTTGATATTGATGTGGTCCATGTCTCCATCTGTCAAGGCAAAGCAAATGCCCTGGCCCTAGCGTAGTGCAAGCAAGCATGAAAATGATGTACATCACTGGTATACTGCACTTTGCCTTGTAGATGCCTCCATTCACCTGGAAAACCGAATTTAGAGTTGTATGTGCTGGTCCACATTTGTCATTCAATACCGTGCAGGAGAATAGCACTTTTGCGCTAATAAATTGCAATTTACAGAGATGCCAACAGTAAATCTCCATTTTCATTTGACCAGTTAAAGATATGAAGTTGTCTCACACTTTCCATGGAAGTCAATACCAGTGGTTGAACTGGGAGAGGAATCATGAAAAGGTTTTGTAGTTCTTGGCTGAACATTTCCACCAACCACATTAAGAAAAGCAAGGGTAGCATAACCATTATTTTCTACCACACCTGCTTGCCTATATGAACATAGGTGATATTCCCAAATAATGGGCTGTCTGCCCCATTTTCTGTTCTTCAGTATGTTAGTCATGGGATTGGTGCTTCACATGAAAATGAAAGTTCTCTGTCTTAGCTAAACCAGTTGGTTTACCGGTGATCGTAACTTACCCAAATCCCTTGATCTGCCTTTGTATTGTCTCCTCAACTTCTCAGCTGGTTAGAGATACTGAATTTAAATGAAACCTGAATCCCAAGTCAGGGTAGTGTTTACATATAAAGATGAGGTAGTGTGATTTCCCCCACCCCTTACTTTCTTTGAATTCTTTGTTCCAGTTGGTGCATCATAGTATGTAGCTAGGGCTCTGTATCTGACTTTCAGGAAAGCTAGTGGATGTTCAGTTCATGCTGCCTCTTGACTAGTCTTTTAGGAATTTTCTTTTTTCTTCTCAACTAATTAAACTTTTGTTACTTCCATCGCCTCTGCTGAGAGGCTGCTTTGCCAACTTTCATACTCACTATTGTTTTATCATCCATTGCGCTTCCTGGAGAGTAGATTGCCTCTAACATTGTTTTTGCTTTTAAAAGTAATCCTGTAACAGTTTCCAACATCGAGTTTGGCTGTTGTTGTCTTGAAATGCATTTTACTCTATATCAAACGTGCCTTAATTGATAGAGCAAAGCTCTAGTTCCATCTGGAATAAGGCAGAAGACCCGAGTTTCTTGAATGGAACTGATTCTAGATATTGTTTTGATTAAAACAAGACAAAGCAGGGCTCTTTGTCAGCACAGTCAAAAAGCACCAAGATGTTGCCCTCTGAATTGGTATTATTAAATGAAATGCAATACTCTAGTTTATTTTGCCATGAGTAGTTGACAATTAATTTAAAACATAGTTCTACATAAGGTGTTGCCTAGGTACACAGTCCTGCTAAATCTTTTTAATAGATAAACTGCTTTTAGTTTTCCTTACAAGAGGTCAGTATAATTTTGCCCCACGCATAGTTGTTTGGATGGACATTGTCAGAGCTGCCACCTGCATGTTGTTTGAACTTATCAGATATGGCGGTTCCTATTAAAGTGCAAGGGTGTCCTGCAATGATGCTGGTCAGGGCTCCTCTCTGCACTCTGGTTATGTGGGAGCATGGTATGCCCTCCTCCTTCAGGTAGTGTTTTTCTAGGGAATACTCTGCTTCTTGAGATGATTTTCTGTAACAGGCACAACAGTGAGATCTGCTGAGACCTGCAATGCCTGCTCTTATTCATGGGGGTAGACCTATTTCCCCAGACTGCCCAGTGAAACAAGGAACAGGGCCATAAAGCTGAACCTGCTGTTCTCCCAGAAAATGCGGAATTAGTGCCAATAAATTCTTAATGTGCTTAAAAACATTGGAGTTAATTGGTTTATGCTTTTTTCTAAGAGTAGATTTAAATAGTATGAATACCATTTGGCCTTATTTTTTTTTTTATTTAAAGTATCACTGTGTTTTATTTAGCATGTAAGAATTTTAAGAACTTTTTAATATGAAAAATACCTCTTTTTGGTGATATTCCCAGTCTTATTTTTAAGAGTCTGCTTTGTTTTCAAAATGTCATATTTAGAATAAAAAGTGGAAGTAGTTGCCCAGGGCAACAGCTGCAGTGTACATGTGTATAGCAGGAAAGGGGAAAGACTAATGTGTTCTAAATAATGTTTTAGCAGTTTAAGCAACCTTTGGTGTGAGGAGTTTTCGAACTCATGTAAGCCAGAAGGCAAATCCAATAGACTTTGGGAGCATAAGGTACGTTTTTGGTAGTTTAGAAAACTACTTTTTAGAGAGGAAAGACTTTGTTTGTTTTGTTGGGTTTTTTTTTTTTAATGAGGCCATTTTGACAGTGGGAGTGAAACACTCAGAAGCTTATGATTCAAACTGGGAGAGGTGGGGTGTTTTGGGGGCTTTTCCTGGGTTTCTTTAATAGGATTTCAGCTGCCTTCGAAATCTTCATCCTGTATCTCTTGGAAGACCCATGGTATATCAACTCCTAAAGGGCTGGAGTTGGCACCCCATCATTTTTCAAGAGGTTTTGTCCTCCTTTAGTTGGAATGGGACTTTGTTTGGACTCATTTATAGATGAGGCTTGTATTTATAAAGCTATTTTGTAATTTTATACTGTGGAATAACGCCCAGTAAAAATTTGGGAAGTAGGACTATGCATGAACTAATATTACAGAAATCAGCTGGTAAAAGGAACTTGGGCACTCCTAGCACTGCAGCAAATGCCTGTATCTTTGGAGGCCCCAAATGCATTTAAAACCTTTCTCTTGGGACTTCAGAAGAGAACTGCATTCACCACAGGGTTAGTCCTTTAAAACAGCGACTGAACAGTGGTGGTGCTGTCATCTGGGGAGGGGGGTCCTTAGGAGTTTAATCAGGATGTAAACAACCTCTATCCATTCTCCCAACAGTGGGAAAAATAGCAGGTTATATGAATGAAAAGGACAATTTGAATTACAAGCAGATTAGTTTTAAGGTTCCAGTATGGGCGGAGTAAGGGAAACTATCTCCCCCTAAAGACAAATACAACTGGCATCTGTAGAAGTTACTTGGGTCTGGAAATTTTGTTACACTTGTTACAAAGTATTGTTAGATGTTGAAGGCTTTTATAAATCATTTTCTTTGAGTTGCAATAAATAGGCAAAAACTTAGTGTATTTAGGATGCTTAAAATGTTTGGTTGTTTGAAATAATATACATAAAATACACTCCAAAAGTTATGGGCCAGATCCATCACTGGGTATTCAGTGCAGGTATCATAAACAGCACATAAACATGGGGTTTCACTGAGCACGAAGCCTCATGATTGCCAATATCATTTTTTAATTCCTTCTCTTTGCTGTCATGTTTCAGGGAATATACTAAGGTGGAAATATTTCATAAAATGCATGCGATATATTAGTGCAATCAGGAATTAAAGATTGGTTTTGCATCATAGTTCACTCTAATATCTGCAACCTAAGTACTACAGCATTGTGTTAGTGCCTGAGAGTAGAACTGATATTGTATAAACTAACAGTATTACGGACAAGAGGTTAAAAGTTTTGACTGTGTTCAACAAAAAGAAAAAAAGAAGTGGCTTAAACGGTCATAATATTAAGATTTTGTGTCTTGCCTTGCTGCCTCAAGAGCTTTAGTGTGCACTTAAATGCTTTGTTAAAAGTTGCCTCTAGCACCATGAGGAAAGGAAGCCTTTCGTCGAGAAAATGAGAGTTTGATTTGTGTTGAGGAGCTGGAAAACCAGGAATCCCTACAATACAAAAATCAATCTATTAACTGTCAGACATGAAAAAAATAAACTACATAGATATTAATAAAAAAAAGAAAAGATAGGTTTCCAATAATGAGTTACTAATCTACGTACTACTTGTTTGCTGCTTTGATTTGGTATTATGCTTCTGGAGAATCTCCCAGGTGCTCCAAACTCAAAACTGGTTCAATTTTAAGAATTTAGTCTTTGCTGTCGTTCAGCTGAAACGTCAGCTCAATGATTCATTCATTAACTGCTGAATATTGTTTCGTTTAGTTGGCTACAAACTATAATGGATGTTTTGCCAAATAAAGGGTACCAAATTGGTGTCCAGATAGTCTTGGGTATACTGGTCAGTCTCTTTTTATTCTCACTCAGCTGTGTTCTATGAGGTAAAGAGCTGGAGCCTGGCTCTGCAGTTGCCACTCACAGAACTGCAACGTATTGCTAGTGCAGGAGCAAAGATGAACTGCTGTAACTTGGATAACACATTTGTGAGATCAGCAGTTTTGGTTTGTAGAGCACTGTTGTTACAGTGCTCCTGTGCTGTTCCTACAGTTGCAGACAGGCAGTCCTAAAGTTGTAGATGGTATGTTCTGGAATACTTATTCATTTTTTCTCCAACACTTATTTAAAGGCAACCCACTGAAGGTCGATCCCGTGATGGTGGTTTACGTCTTGGAGAGATGGAACGGGATTGTTTGATAGGTTATGGAGCCAGCATGCTATTATTGGAGAGACTAATGATTTCAAGTGATGCCTTTGAAGTGGATGTTTGTGGACAGTGTGGCTTACTGGGGTACTCTGGCTGGTAAGTTTCTAACTGTAATGTTTTCTTTACGTCATGGTGTCACCTCCTCACTTTGTCCATGTGACGTGTTTCATATTTTCATAAAATCCCTTGACCGCAGGTGCATAAAGCAAAGTAGTACAGAGTAAATGTGCCTCTATGTAACAGAATCTTGCCCTTGGCTAAACCTTCTCTGTTTTAAAGTGCTCACAGACACCAGTTAACAGTCCCACACGCCTTAATCAAAAGCAGTGTCAACGTTCAAAACTGGTGTTTGGAAAATTGGTGACAGGCAAGTGTTCTTTGTAATGGTCTGATTGAAAACAAGAAGCTCCTCTTCGAAGCATCAGACAAATACAGCAATGCCATGTTGGAGCATGAGAGACAAGCAGCTCTCTAGTTGGAAATTCAGCCAGCTTCTGCCCAGCTGCCTTGTCCGTAAGAAACTTACCTCTATACTACCTAATGGTCTTGCTGTCTTACTCTGAGTCCTAAGCCAATACTGAGTTCGTCTGCAAACAAAATGGTTTTCCAGGTAGGGGAAGCATAAAACTGGATGTCAAAACTATATGGAGCTCACTGTGTGTTATACTATGAGCTTTGCTCTAACCATCTTTTCTCCACAGTAATTTTGAGATGCTAGATTTAGAGTTGCCCTGTAGTGTGTCGGAAATACACCACTATTATTAGAAGATAGGGAACTTCTTTTTATGTTCTTTAGAGGTGTGAGGGAAATTATTTGCTTTTAGTTTTGTTTTAGCCAGGCAGAAAAACAGACTTGTGAGACCAATAGGAATTTATGAGATACAGCGTTCTTGCAAGCTGTGAAAACAGGTGGCCTGGAATACCAAGACTAAGGGAGGAAAAAATAAATGGTGTGAGTTCAAGTTACAAGTTACTGTAATATTTATGTCAGGGGAAGATGGGGAGTTGGAAGAGGAGAAAAATTCATTTCTAGACACCTCAAAAGAACATTGTTGGAAACTTGCCGCATCTTGGAGATCAATATCAATCTATTGGAAGAGGCAGGAAATTGGACTTTATTCACTTCAGTGCTTCGAGAGTGATTTTTCCATGATATAATGAAGTAGGAAAGTAAGGTGTGTTCTCAGTTTGTAGATGTGTAAAAGTGACAGCTACCGTTTCTGCCCTTTGCTCAGGCCTTATTCTGAAGCACTGAGCTTCTGCCTGGAAAGAAAGCATCACATCTGTCTGCTAACAGTAGTTAGCAGTATTTCTGCTCCTTTTGGAGCAAAAGTTCAGACAGAGCTAGGTAAACACACGTGAAATCCAGGGGAGAGCTAGGGCCTGCTCTGTGCATCCTGTTCTGGTTGGTGATTTTTAGTTCGGTGTTGTCCTACTGGCTTTCGTGCAGTATTTTTGAGAGTATTCGAGTGTGTTTACACTGTCTGTAACAAGTGAGGCCTTTTTCTGATCCAGCGCTCTTAAAACCCCTGCAATGTAAAGAACAGTTGAAGGAAGTTGTGTGAAAGGAAGGGCATGCAGTAAGTCAGCCAGCCAACCACTGCCTTAAAAATGCTCACATGCAGATGTAGCTCCATCATTTTTTTTATAAGACCTTGGCTTTCAGAGCAGTCCTTGAAGATTTTCAGAGACCACAGGACTTGAGGGTGCCTTGGAGAAAATTGGGAGTTTGAACTTAAGAAATCCTATTACATTTTATTTTTAAGGTCCTGTTGATGTTACAAACTCCATATTTTGTAACTCTTTTTAAAAGAACTGTGAAAGAAAATACTCTCAGACAGAGCCAGACATTCGTACAATCTGGTCCTGTGAAAGGCTGTCTGATGTGTGAGAGTAATCAGTACAAGGTAGTTACTGCTAAATGGTATGCTGTGTCTACCAGTAACAGAAGCAAGTGGCCCTATAATGAGCATCTCAGTAGAGACCAGGTCACAAAGAGAAACATCCAAAGGGGCCTTTTCAGTGATTGTGGTATTAACAAGACATTGCTACAAGAAACCTTTTAAAACCGTACTGTTTGGGGACTGGCATTAAAGGCACTTGTCCTAAGGAAGATGAGCCCTGCCTCCTGGACAAAGACTGGGTGCGTTTTTCTGCAAGATAGTAAAAGCAGATCAGTGCTGGGGACTGAGCTGATACTTTTGCAGGGGAAGGGAACTGTTGTGGCAGTGACAGAATTTGTCCCCATAAAAAATACAGTAGAAACTTACTGTGTCGTACCAGTTTTATGCAAATTTTCCAATGTTGCTGTTGTACAGGTACTTGGGGGCAGGACTTCACTGAACGCAATGAGCAGAATTTGGTTCTTTCTTATGCCAAATTGAGAAGTCCTTCTGATCCCTGGAGTCTGAGCATTTTCAAATATACATGAGGAAAAACTTTGTTTCTGGTCCAGATTCAGCCTTGGCAAAGTTGCCTTTTCCTGTCCAGTTTAGTATCAGTTATCGTACCAAACTGGCCTTTCAAGTACTTAAATTTGTGATTTCTGTTTGGCAGAGCTTCGTGCTTACTGCACCTTAACCTTTCTGGGTGATCCCCATCCAAGTACAAACCAGGCCCAGAAGAGTGTAGCTTTCAGCCTGGGTGTAGAGAGCAGTCTCTGCTCCTCAGTCCCTAGTAGCTGTAGTCAGGCGCATAGCGGAAAACTTGTGCCTCATCAGACTTCCAGGGCTTGCAAGGCTGCTTCTGTATAGGGCAATTGCTTGGTATGTTATCATTGGAAAATGGCTTCTGTTAAGGTTGCTTCTACCTGCCATAAAATATGCCTATCCCTATAGGTTTGGGCTGGGGAGTAGTTACAAACCTGCAGTTGAGGTCTGTTCTGTTTTAGAGGCATGCTAGTTAACATTTTACCTACGCAACAGTGTCTACAGGAGAAGCCTATTGCAGGGGAACACCTAGTTCAGTCTATTACCTTTGTCCTGCCTATAGTCATATATAGACAAATCCAAAGCAATTACTGGGATTAAGTGAAGCTTTATTGCTCATCGTGATATGCAGAAATGTAATTAAGGCTTCTGTATCATTGGTTAAAAGCTTTCTTGGTTTGAAGAAAAAGTAAAGAAAAAAGAAAAGTAAACAGTCCAAATATGGAGCATATGGGGGACAAGGCAACCACAATTTTCTTGGAAAATAACCAGCTCTTTGGCATGCTCTTTAAGTATGTCTGTAAAAGAGAAGTAGCAGTCTGAAAAAGTAACTGAAAGACTAATGCCAGCTCTCATAACCAAGAACCTTGTTAACACTAACCAACTTTATTGGACCTGTCTCCAATGACTTCCACGTGCTCTAGATCAAGTTCACTGGTAACAGAAACGAGTGACCAAAGCTTTGGCTTTACTGTAGGTATTGACTCTCAGCCTCATTCTGTACCAGAAGCATGTAGGAATTTTGCTAATTCTTCCTTAATTGGATCTTCAAACTCTTGTGACTTTATGCCAGAAATATAAATCTGAAACACAGATGCAAAAGAAGACCTTTGTCAGATCATGAGAAAGTGCTGAGTTCCTCTGTGTTCCCAAAGGCCTGGCATTCTCAACTCTCTAAAACCAGAAGATGGAAAGATGGAATATACAGGAGATTGGAAACTGATATTTATATGGAAAGATGTTTTGGTTTCCTTTGTGTGTACACAGAGTTTGAAATGAAATAATTGAAGCAGTTGCCACCACCACTGAATTTGAGTCCTGATAATGGAAAGATGGCTGAGTGACCAGCCTATATATTCCTTATATGATCAAGGTTATATCTCTATGACAAAAAAGTTCCTTTCCCCAAATTTTAAGATCATTATTTGACCAAAGCATGCAAAGAATAGGTGCTAAAACAGTTTTACTGGTTTCCTGGCTTGACTAAAGCTTTGGCTGTTGACACAGAAAGATGTAAGATGAAGAATGCCTCTTTTCTGGAATGTGACCCGATTTGAGACATTATAGGGTGAAATTATGTATAAGGAAAAAACCAAAGTGTGAACCTTCTTTCTTCCTGTTGTTTTTTGTGGCATGTATGTGAGACAGAAACTGGACCATTAGCCACATTCTCAGAAATAGCTGGCTTTGTTCACATCCTTTCCCTCATTACTCAATGCTGAATTTGCCTTGGCAGTTATGTGAGTGGTGAAGAAGCAGCTGTCAGTCCTGTTAGCTACTGAGCACTGTGATTCTCCTCCAAGAAAAGCATAAGTTTAACAAGAGACTCCTATTGGCTTCAGTCAGATGGTTTAAGGACTTAGTTACTACTTACTTAAGGGCTAAAATGTGTCTCAAGCACTTGGCTCTTCGTAGGGCTGAGCCCAGTGTTTAAATGCAGGTGGACAAAGAAACCAGTGGATAGCAGTCACTGTTTCACTGTTGTGTTCTGCAGAGCTTCATTTACGTACCAACTCTGACCTTCTTTCTGTTTGTTTCCCTAGGTGCCATTACTGCAAATCATCATGTCATGTGTCTTCTCTGCGCATACCTTATGCCTGTAAACTCTTATTCCAAGAACTGCAGTCAATGAACATCATACCTAGGCTAAAACTAGCTAAGTACAATGAATGAACATGAGGAAAAAAATGGGGGAAAGTACTTTACAGAAACTGAAATCCAGCATGTATAACGGAAGGATTTTTTTTGTAAACAGGAGTAACTCTAAAATCTGAGTGGGTAGAAGGGAGGTGCAAGACAATGTAAGGGATCTTTCTGACAGATCCTGACTAGTTTTAAGGTGACGGGGGAGATTCTGTCAGTAGAATACACTGGGAGCAGTTAGGAAAGCCTTGATTAGTCTGAATGAGCGGGACATGAAAGAATTGTGGAGTAAGGCCATGATCCAGCAAAGTACTTGCATCACTTCAAACAGCCCAATGCTTGGTTTTGAAAAGTGCTTTACTGGACTAGGGCTTGAGCTGAGCTAAACACAAATCTTATTCAGAGAGGTTAAAAATGTTTTCCAGACTAGTGTGATATGAAAGACTAATAAATGTTTTAAATAATACTGCCTGAATACGTGTTGATGGTTGTGTAAGGATGGTAAAGCCTTCTTATAATGTCTAAACCATTTTCCTATTCCTAAAGCAGTTTGTTAAGTACTGTCAGGCTGAGAGAAATGAAACTACTTTCTTAAGAACCTGAAATTGGACATTTGGACTGGGATTTCAGTATGCAGGTGCATTTGTGTGCAAGCTATGGTAGTGTTATAGTCAACCTGCTTTCAGCTAAACGTATGCATTTTCCATGAAGTTCAAGGGAGGTGACTGTATATGCAGCAAGTGCATGATAGAGCTTGTAAGCTTGTATTTGTAGATATCGTTTAAAATCCTACTGAGTAGAGTAGATATAGTAGTATACTAAAAAGCCAAAGCCCTGAAGAGGTGGTCTGCAAACACTGAGGTATACTATCCTAGAGGTACTAAGGTATGCTAACCTAGAACTTCAGAACCTTTTTAAACTATGGGCATAGCTAAAACTTTTTTTAAGAACAAAAGAAACAGAACAAGAGCCATGAAGAGCAGCAAATCCTTCACTGACAGTGAATCAGGTGTGAATGACCTGAAAGGATTTAGGAAGGGCACAGCTGATTTTTTTTCATGAGATCTAAGGCCTAGTACTAAAATAGCAGATGAACTAAAGAGTCACTTAGTACCCTAAACTCACTTGAGCCCTTACTCAGCAAAGCATGTGGTTAATGTTTTAAGCAAAGGAGTAGTCCCACTGAGGTTGAGATGAAGTATGTGCATGTTCAGGTGCTTCAGAGCAAGGCAGCACTCGAAGTCAAGGAGGATGTAGAACACTGCCCATGATCTGGAAGTCCTGAGATGCTCTTTGGCTCCTTGCATGGCTGAATTGTGCATGCTGACCTTGATGCTGTTCCTGCAGTCGTATTGCTGCTGTTCTCTTAGCTACATAAGAAGCACAGATGAGTATCAGCCTGAGAAGGCTTCTTTGCAAGCTTCCACCAAAATGCTTAAACTAGTAGTTTTGTGTCTGGGCATACAAATCAAGTCCGAAGGGATAGTTTCTACTTTTCTAGGGCTTTTTGCAATTGGACTAATGACAACACAGATGTGAACAAAGGACATTTGGTTAGGAAAAACCTTTTGAAACACCTCTATCAGGATCTAAATGGTTCAGGACTATTTACAGAGAGTTACAGGAGTGATGTACTTGCTTCGAACTGGAGGAATAGGTTAAGCAAAAGCTCTCACCAAATGAAGAACCTTTGCTCTGCTCCCTGAGAGCCTCCAACGGAGGCTCGGGTGCACCAGCAGAGGGAGTGAGCCTCAAAGACTACAGCCCACTGGTGGGGGAACGTTTGGCCTGGATCAAGTAAACTACACTGAGGGTAAGGTGTTCTTGCTAGCTAGTCGTCTCTGAAGTGGTCTCCTAGGTTAGAGGGTCAGAGCTGCAGGACACTGAAGACTAAGGTGCATGTACAATTACACCTGCAGAAATTGAAGCAGACTTAGCAGAGATGGAGAAAGGAGCAAAGGAGTGTGCTCATGAGTAACCCTGTTGAGAGAACAGGTCTGTGTGCAGCCCTAAGGGGGAACCTTACAGTTAATTTACCTCAAGCTGACGAAAGTCTGGGGATTAAAGGTTTTGTGAGGGTGAAGGAAATCCCCTGTAATAGATAAAGTTTAGGAAGAAAGGGGCAGCCTTAGCAATGATGGATCCAGAAGAACATACATAGAAAATAGATACTTCTGGCAGAGCAAGTGAGGGTCACCTGCTATCTAGTGATACCTGCATTGGTTCCATTTACACACGCTGCTGTCCAGCCTAAGCCTGTGCATACAGCAGAGGCTTAGCTGAGTGCAGATTTGAGTTGAAACTCAGATTTTTACTTCTTGCCTCTCTTTAAGAGGCTACCCACGTTCCATTGTAATAGACACCTGCACGTAATCTCTTGGCAGTGCAATAAGCATTACAAAACCAGTAGCAGAAAGGGAACAAACAGCCGTGGATTCCTGGAACATGGTTGGTCAAAGTGGCAATTCAAGGAAGAAATCCTGCTGCAGCCAGGAAAATATTATGACACGTGGACTGATGAGGTAAAATACATCCTCAGAACGCCAGAGCTGTCGCACTGCTTTCCTCTGATGAGCCTCATCTTTGCAGCCCTTTGAATTATCTTCCTAGCCAACCTCCCCTCCCCCCTGCTTTATACAGTGAATGCCTTCACAAAGAGGTCTTCTGTCAGCCAAGGGCTGTGCTGCTGCAACTAGACTTGGCCAAATCAACCCTGCCATGACTCTAATTGCTGAAAGAGATACGATATTCTGAACACCGCTTGGCAAAACCTTAAGGCTTTAGCGCAAGGAGCTGTGGCTAAAAAACTGCCATAAAGTTTTCATTCCATCACAACTTCTCTCTTGTGTTCAGTGTCCAGGAGAGGCTCCCTAGAAATGCTGTTCAGCTTTAGTCCCAGCTGAAATTCCAAATCCAATCCACTCTGTGAGATAAACTGCTGCTGTTGGAAGAGATACCTACCTCCATACAGTATGTTTAAGTTGCCATTGACTTTGCAGATGAAGTTCTAAATGTTATGAAAAGGTCAGAGCATTTACAGGGTTAGAATTCAGTCACTGAGTCTATTATTTCACTGCCAAAGACATTAATTAAAAGCCACCCCTTCAAAAGCTATACATGGCCAGCTCTACTGTTCTGTTGCTGGAAACAGAATCAAGCCAGGCATGGGCTATAGGATGCTGTGGGGGACAGCAAAGCATAGATCGCTTAGCCAGTTCTGGAACTGTGGGCAAGGCAGGTCATTTGTTCAGAGTTCAGACAAACACCTTCACTTCTAGTTATTTATATAACCTTTAAGTTTTTTACTTTTTTGAAAAGGTAAATGTTTCCCAACATAGAACCTAGAAAAACAAACTATAAAGAAAAATGAAAACAGACTCGCTAATTTTGGCATTCAAAGCCATGGCATGAAACATACGTGTACGGAGATCTAATAATTTTAAGATGTGGAAAGTAAAAGGCTTCCACTAAGCACAATTGGGTTGGTTTGTAATGTCCATATCTCATTAGGAGTTTCGTTTACAAAGAAGCTTCAACATGCAGCAAGGAGAGCTTTTAATACTGTGGACTCCCTACTTAACTTGTTGCTTTAAACAAGGAGGAAAACCAATTAAAAGTGTAGACCTATGATGAAGATTAAATTCTGATGGTAAATAGAAAAATACCTGTGGTTTATAGCAAAATGGGAGTGCTTCATAATTACACGCCTAAAAAGACAAGACTATTTCATTGGTTTGTGATAACAAATGGCAAACTAATGAATAGTGCTGTGCATCTGAAAATGGATTTGCGAGCCCAGCTCAGAACATACTTGTAAAGCCTGACGGTAAGAATAGCTGGTGTCCCACTGCTGTAAAACCAAAACTGGAGGGGCTGAAAACACATCTGTATTTTCTCTGTATGAGGCTCTTGAGGATGGCTCCAGTGTGAGGGAGCACAAACCCTGAAATGACTTTGAGGGCTTGTAACCCTCCCCACTGACCCACAGAGCAGTGTGTGGAGGGAACACCAGCCCTCCTCAGCACGAGCCTCTCTGGGTGGTGGCACAGAGCTGGCTCAGCACTACCCAGAGGCCCCTCCAGCCGCCTCTGCTCCAGTTGGAGCTCAGGATTGTTTTACAGCCTATTGCGGATGGAGCGGGGCCACGGGGCACTTGATGGATTCCCTCCTCCTCAGACGTGACTTGCCCAGGGCCACAGGAAGACCGTGCCAGAATTGGGATCAGGACTCCGCAGTCCCCAGGTGCCAGACACGTGCTTGCCTTAAAACTGAGCACTTCATCAAACCGTAAAACCCAGCCAGATGGTGACTCTTCGCTATTATCTGGACCAGTGCTGGGGGGCTTAATGTGTGCAAGGCATGGTCAAGATCTGGATTCCAGTTTCTGTGTCTAAGGCTCAGAAGCCCAGATAATGCATCCATATTTTAGACCTAACTGCTGCTAGAAATTTGAGCATATTTGAAATCAAGTTCTGACTTCGGTCCATCCTTCTCATGAAACGCTTCCACCTCAGCCTTGACCCACCATTTTCAGTGGGGGAGTTCTTTCTTTGCAAAGGGGTAGAGAGACATGGGAGTAAGGGCTAGGTACTTTGTCAACTTCATTCTGCCCTGTGTACGTGGTCCTGGCAAGACTCTCTTCTTCCAGGCAGCAAAGATTGCATGGATCGAACAGTGAACCCATTTTGCCTGTCGGCAATAATTTAAGAACTCACTGTATGGACCCAGAAGGTAACTACACCCTCTCGGCCTTTCATACGTATGAACATATGTCCCAGAACACCAGAACCCTCAGCAAAACTCTCCAAACCCAGGTCAGAGCCAATACAGAGATTTTTGAAGCTGCAATATTTAAAGAGCAGTTTGTATGGCTTTATTCCTGTCCCAAAGTCAACAGCACGGATTTCCTTTGGCTGCCCTGTGAATGGAGTTGAGACTTTGTTCCACCTTCCAAAAAAAATCATCCCAAGCTTGCGAGCAGACCATTGCTCTTTGCATCTTGCTGCTGGGGAAGAAAACCAAACCAAACGAAAAACTATTTCTCCTAATCGCAGTTACCCATTTATTTGTGTATTTCCTGAAGCAGGTACTTCTAAGGTGGTGCCAATGGCCACGGATCTTTTCCAATAGCTTCATTGTGTGTGTCTTGGTCCCCTCCTCCCAGGCAGTATATAAACAGCATGTTAGTTCCAAATCAAAAGCAATTCCCTGCTGGTAACTGCAGCAGAGCCTTTTGTCTTTCGTTAGCATGAGTTTTGGGGGGCTACTTGACCTATGCATATGCTTTTGCCATTCCAGACGCTGCGCAGTAGTTATTGTCCACTCAGCAGCAAAACATTGTCAACAGAAAAAAGTAACTCAAAAACTAGGAAAAGAAATCAGTGTGATGAACAGTGAAGTTCTAATTTCTTGCTAAAATTATGTCTAATAATGGAAATGGTTTTCCCTTGAACTCTAGTGAACTGGAAACATAAACTCTGCATTCAAGTCTCACCCTGTGAGTCAAATGCAGGTACTGAAGGTAATTCTCTGTGCTCAGGCAGATCAAAAGAAACTCATAATCAGTCGGTCATCTAAAAGGATATGACAGCCTCACATCCAGTTGTTCAGCAGCTTAGACGCAGTCTGGAACGGATCTTTTCTGTGTCTGTTGTCTATAATAGCTTTTAGGGCTGGCTCTTCTTCCAACACGGAGTACAAATCCTCTGGTAACTAGTACCAGCCACACACAACAAAAGCCAGCTAAATCTGGTGTGAGCTCAGAAATCGATGACTGCTTGCCCTTTTCTCTTATTCAAGTCAGCAAGGGTCTCCCAGGCCAAGCGTTCTGGGCAGCAGAGGTACTTCTAGTCTCCTGTGGACACTGATACCACCCAAAAGAGTCAGTTCTCTTCCTCCCTGCAGACTGAAGCTGACCATTGTGAACAGAATGCTTTCATTGATCCCTTTGGGCAACGCTGGCGCTGCACTTCTCCATGAACCTGAGAACTGGAGCTGAGCTGAATTCCTTTCACAAGCACTAAGAAGATCATCCAAGGCTGACCCATGCTCATCTTCCACAGAACTGCTTCAGATGTGTCTACAGTCGCAGCAAGCCAGCTGCAATTCATGTTGCTTCTCTTTCAACCTAAAAAGAAGTTCCTCCCTGTCCAGTGCATGTGCAATCCATCATTTGCATGCCTCAGCTCTAGTGCTCCTTTTTCTCCCAGATACCTGCATATGTGCCTGCCTGAGCCACTTTCTCTCAGTGCTTGTGTCAATTAAAGCCTTTGAAGGAACTGTGCACGTGTTTACCTAAGCAGCCTTTTGATGTTCCTCTTCCAGTTCCTGCATCTGTCAGCATCGTGCTCCCCAAGCACGTACACAGAGTTGATGCCAAAAGTTATCTGTCAGCTTACTCCATATCCTGTCCTTCACCTATAGCTTTCTCAGGGCTGTTAATAAATGTAAGAGAAAGTTAACATTTCCTGTTCTGATAATAAAGATGAGTAAGCAGAAAGGGAAGCCAATGCAGACACAAGAGCCTTCTCTTTCTCTTCCATGGGATCTGCCCAGTAGGCAGCAGAGGCAGCGGAATGGAGCTGGGAAGGAGGGTAAAGAGAAACATGGGTTCGTTCTGAGAGGAGGAGGCTGCTGGCTCAGCCAAGCACAGAAGTATGGAACCACTCACAGGCTGCAGCCACTGCTAAAATGATGAAGTGTCACTGTGTGTCTGGCTGCTGCCAGCAATCCTGCAGTCTGCACAGGGATGCATCGGGTCCAAAAGCATCCCCTGAGTCACTGAACTCAGATCCCTGGTATTGCGGACAACAGTTTCACACAACCCCTTTCACAAGCCATTCACACTCATTCCTAAAACTAATGCAGGTTCTTGTCTCTAATAGTCTATGGGAAAACTTCTCTGGAGAACTTCAGCCTGAGGTTCTAAATTAATAGGGAACAGTTTGTGCCTTTTTGTTCCTGTGCCAACAGTTTTCTGTTGTTGGAAAAGCTCTTCTTGGTGTTTACCCCTGAAATAGTTATGTTAGAGTCTAGCACTGAGGTTTGGAGTCTAGTACCAGCATGAGGAGCTTTTTATGGCAAGAGTTTGTGTGGTCGCAGCCTGTTGGCACAATTTACTGTGGAGTGGAAGCCAGTCATAGAAATGTGGGTTTGGAAGAGCTCAAATTATCTGGGGGATAAATTGATAGGAGCTGTCATACTTGCACTCTGCCTCTGCTTTGCTAAACCACCAAAAGAAACTCATTCTCTGTCACCTAAAGGCAGCTTTGCATCCAGTAGTTCAGCAGGTTAGATGCCTGGTGTCTTCTGTCTGGAACGTGTCTTCTGTTCCCTTGATGACCCTGCTCTGCTCTACACACAACAAGTTTGTATTCTTTCCTGAATAAAGGTGTTGTTCCTTTCACAATGACAACAGACTCCCTCTCCACTAAAAAGGTATCATCTGATTCAGTGTAGGGTTATACTGATTATTTTATGGCTTGTAGATCTTCTGTGTAAGCACGAACTTGGAGTGAAAGTTCCCAATTGTATACTTTTTACATCCTTGCAGAGACCTGCCCTTTACTCTGTATCAAATCAAATCCTGCAGTCTGCATGTCACTGTGACTTGCACTTGTGACTTGCAGTGCTTCCATCTGTGCGTTGCTGCCCACCTGCAGCACAGGAGAGATGCTCCACACTGCAGCACAGGAGGAGATGCTCTGCTAAAGAATCAAGTACTTTATTAAGCGTCATGTGGGATGTCCAGGAGCAGGAGATGCTTTCGAAAAAGCTATACAAACCCCAAAGAAGTAATGATGACCAAGCTACGGTAGTGCACCAGGGTGATCTGACACCCCACGGGGCAATTAGGTGAACAGGAAGACAATAGCACTGACATATTCCACAAGAATGTGTGGACAGGAACTCACCTGGAAAGGCAGGGAGCAAACAGATTGCAACAAGTACCTGTGGTCCAAGAGAAGTGCTGATGATGATCCATGCACCACCATCCATGGAGAACATACATCCTTGCATCATGTCAAAGAAGAGCCCAGCCTCTAGACACCCCGGCTGTGCTTAACTCTATCCTAGTCACCCCCTGGAAAGAAAGTATCCATACGTTCACCTACACTGTATTGTCGTTTTGCTTATCCCCGGACATCGCCCACACGGAAGCAGCTCCCTGAAGCTTCAGACTGGTGAAGACCCAATTCCCACAGAGTGCCTGCAATGGAGACCCGGTGGCTGCCGCTGCAGGTGCTCAGCGCTCCCAACAGCCGGGCCCTACCTGCCGCGGCTCCCCACTGTGCACGTCCCGTCGCCACGGGTCCTTGGCGAGTGCCAGCCCGCTGGGCTGGGCCTCCCCGCGGGAGCTGCGGGCCGCGCCGTCGAGGGGATGCGCTGCGGTAGCTGCCCGCTCCGTCGGGCCCCCGGTGTGGAGCAGGGCCCGCCCGGCAGCACACGGGTGGTGAAGGGATGGGAGAGCTGGGGCTTCCCCTTGGGGAAAGCCGCGGCGGTCGGGAACAGCACCGCCCTTGCTTTGGGTTGGAGCTGGGTTTTGGTGAGGTGGGGGTAAGGGAAGGGTAGAGCTCCCCGGGCCTCGCTCCTCCGGCAGAGCGGGCACCTCAAGTGCTTTTCCGCCGCGGACTCGGTTTTGCACCGTCTCGCCCGCCTCCTCTCCAGGCACCCTGGACTCCCCACCCCGGACCTCTGCCCGAGGAGCGGGGGAGGGCAGCGGGGTGGGTGTTTCACCGTCCCGCAGGCCCGCGGTGCGGGGTGAGCGCCGTCGGGTCCGCCGCTGCCGGCCCATACGGGGTGCGGGGCGGTGGATGTCCTCTTTAGCAAGCTCTCCGCCTGTTTTGCTGTGTGGGGTTGGTGGTTGTGCTTGGGGTTTTTTTGCTTTTTTTGCCTTTTATTTTTTTCTCCCGAAGGGGAAAGGGAAGGGGGGTTGTCTGGGTGTAGGGAGGCGAGAGGGGGAGAAGAGTGGAAAACGTTGGCTCTGTCCATGGTCAAAGTAATTCAGCTATAATCCCCCTTTCTCTTCCTCTCCTGGAGCTCTATTCATATTCTAATCACAGCTTTTCCTTCCCTAAACCAGCCACTTTTATCAGAGCCCTAGCTTTGCACTTTTACTTCCACTTCCAGCACATACAACCGCATGCAGAATAAGCAACTTTTTTTCCAGCCCCCGTCCTGCCCCATTCTCCCCCCGCAACGTGCTAACCCGAAAAGGCATCTTCGCATCCTCGGGCTAAAGCTGGACGGGAACGCGAGTTTGAAAACGCGCCCGTTTGGTTCTTCGTTTCTCCTGGCCCCCAACCGCCTGCTCTCCCCCAGCCCCACCGCAAGCTCCGCTGGGGCAGCCGCTCTCCGCCGGCGGACAGGCCGTGCCCTGGCTCCCCGGGGCCGCGGAGAGAAGCACCGGAGCCCCTGCGGCGGGTCTGCGGTGCCAGCGCCGCTCGCCGAGGCACTGGCAGCTTCTCCCTGCCCTCACCACTCCCCCCCCTTTCCCTACCCACACACATCGCCCTTTTCCTTCTTTTTCCTCCCCAGTAAACTCAGATGATTTGGGAAGCTGTGCAGCTTCCAACGCCATGTGCCCGCGAAGGATCCCAACCCAGAGCCCACCGGGAGGAGATGGAAGGAGGAGGAGGGGAGCTCGGCCGCGCTGCACGCACACCCGGCAGCCCCAAAGAGCACAACCCCAAACCTCCTCCTGCCCGTTTGAAGATCTAAGCCAATTTTGATGTGGGGCTGTAATGAGGCGAGGACCTCGGGTGGGGGCTGGGGGAGGGAAGGGAGGAGTGGAAAGGCCGCTGGAACTTTAAATAAGAAAAACGTTTCTAATGCTCTAATAGAAGAGGGAAGTCGAAGTGTTGGGATTGCGTAGATCTAAGGCCCCCCTTTTTGGAGGAAAGCTTTTCTTATTCAAAACAGCATCACAATGGGCTTCACATTGAGCCTTGCCACATCCCCATCTGAGTAGCAGCCATTCATCAGGCTGGCTGGCCTATCAATGACATTTCTCCCATCAGGGCTTCTATAAAATGATGCTTTTTCCCATGAAACATCCGCAAACATTTTGACGGGTCTGGCTTTGCCCTGCTGGATTACGGAGTGTCCTCTCTCCCGCGCTACACCCCCCAACCCCCCCCAAACTATCTGCCTCTGCCCTCCCCCCCCCCCTCGCCGCCACCCTGCTCCCTCTCCCCGCACGGTTCGGAGACAGGGGCTCTCCACACCCCGGGACCTTGGGGCTCCCGTCCCGTCCATGGGAAGAGCATGCATTGCGGGTTGCTGGAGGAACCCGATATGGACTCCACAGGTAAGTCCTGCCCGTCCCCGTGTCCTGTGTGTGACCCCCCCCCACCAGGCAGCGGGCTCCTCTTCCTCCTTAGGGAGGACTTTTCAACTTGACCGTGGCGGGGGGGCCGCCGACCTCACCGGCCCCTCAGGGGAACGAGCCCGGGCCGGTGCTGGGCAGCGGGGCCGCCGAGGGAGAGCTCCCCCCGCCGCGGGCCGGAGCCCTGCGGCTGCCCTTGCAGATGCGATGGAGCAAAGGGTGGTTTTCCCCCTTTCTTGTGTTTTTTGGTTTCTCCTCCACAGGCTGCCGGCCCGCAAACTCATTTCCTCGCCGCTTCTAGTTTTAGGCGCTCGCTTAGGTTTGAGCGGAACCTTTCAGAGGGGCGAGAAAACGAGGTTCCTCAGGGACGATTGTCGGTGGGTTGGGGCGAGCCCAGCACCGAGGCCGCCTTGTCCCACCAGCAGCGCCGGGGCCGGGCTGCTTTGGAGGGGAGGGAGTTTGGGGAAGGGCAGAGAGAGTTTCTCCCCCCGCAGCCCCAAAAGAGGACTTGGCCGGTCCGATAACCGGACGGCAGAAAGACGGCTGCAGTCCCACCAGCTGCAGCCCCGGCTGGAGGCGACGGGGATGGGCGCAGCGGCGGGGCCGCGGGCTCCGAGGGCCGCAACCACCCGACGGCAGCCTGGCACGGCCCGGCCCTGCCCGGGGCACACGGCACGGGAGGGCGCCGGCTCTCCCGGGGCAGGGCCCAGGCCTAGGTCTGCCCAGCTCGCTGTCAGCCGGCGGCCTCCCCAAGCACGGCGCCTTCTCTCCGGTTCCCTCCCGCCGGCTGTGCCCGGGTTGCCCTCAGGCTGCGGAGCCCCGTTTGCACCGCGCTCTGTCCCGCACGCAGCGGAGGGCAGGCGGCAGCCGAAACAACCTTCGCGGGTTTCATTTATTTTACTAGCCCTGGAAAACACCCCCTCCTCCAGCCCTGCCTCCCTCCCTGCTTCCCCCCTTCCCCGCCGGTCTGGCAGGGCAGAGCCTGGGTACGGTTCGCAACCTGCCCCGTCTCCTCCATCCCCGTGCCCGGCTCCGGTGCGCTGGAAGAGGAGATCAGGCTCCCCCCGCACCTCCCCGATGGCCGCGGCGGGCCGCGCCCCGGCGCTCCCCCGGGGTCCCGCAGCTCCATCCCTGCTCCTCCGGTGTAGCTGGAGCGGGTGGCGACGGGGAGGCCCCGGCGTTGGACCGCTTCGCTCCCCTCCGCCCCGAACCCACCGAGGGCACCGAGCGCGGCCCGAAGGGCTCTTTGTAAAATTCAAATATCCACTAAAAACAAAAGCAAAGCACAAACAGGGAGGGAAGGGGAGGGGAGGGGAAGGGAAGCTGCCCGGCCCTGCTCGGCCGCGTCCCCGGCGCACCGGGCGGGCTTAGCCCTTCGCCCGCCACCAGCGGCACCAGCCGGGTTTGGACCACTTTTACTGCCGGGACAGCCCCAGGGGGGGGCTGTTCTGGGGAGAAAGCGCTCGGCGGGGAAGGAATCGTTGTATTCACGTCCGGGGGTGTGCGGGAGTTCCCGGGGTGTTAAAGCAAGTTGTCCTTCTGCCTAGCGGCACCGCCGCGACGGAGTTAGGGGCACTGCTGGCAACTTCTCGTTGTCGAGAGTAACGGGTCTTTAGGGAAAGAAGAAAATCAAACCCAACCAAACGAAACGAGCCCGGCGTTTTCTGTTCCTGCCTTCACAATTGTTCATCCTCGGGCTGAGCCTCCGTACTATTCGTTCCTTAAATTCAGCGTGGTTTTAATAAATGGCAGCGTGATTGATTAAGTTAATATTAATCAGAAAACACTTTAGTCTTGCTAAACAGATGGCAAGAAAAGTGGAGCTTTGCAGTTGTCTCATTCAGACACCTTAACCTCCCTTTCAGAGGACTTAATCCAATTAGCTTTTCTCCCGAGTTTCAGTTGTTATGTAAAGATCCGTTTGCATTATGAAGAAATATGGCTTCATTGAAAAAATTCAGTCATGTTTTAATTTATCCTCAACAGGTTTTTGGTGGGGTTTTTTATTTTATTTTTTTTTCTTTTCTTTTTTTTTTTTTTTTTCCCTAAAACAACGGGGTAAATAAAAACAAACCCTCCGCGGCTCTAATTTTAGGGCAGGGGGACGCTTTGGTTCTCTCACCTTCCCCAGCACCGCCGTGCGCTTCCGTCGGGTCCAGCTCATGTCCTCCCACCCCGGGCAGGGACCCTCGGGGGCTGTCATCAGCCTAAACCCGGTTTTGCCGTCTGAGGGCCCGAGGAGCCCCCATTCCTGCCCAGCGGCGTGGAAGGGCTGGCAGGCGGCCGGTGGGGAACCGGCAGCGGCAGAGCGGGGCCCCGACGGCCGGTCCCGGTCCCGACGCGGCAGCCCCCGGCGACCTTCTGGGCTCTTTCCGTGCCCGGCAGGGCCCGGGGAGCGGAGCCCCCAGCCGGGGAGGGGCACCCCCCCTTCTCGGGCGGTTTGCGGCATCTCTTGTCTCCTTGTTCTGATGCCGTCGTTAGCGCGGTAAGGCGCCCGACCGAACCCAGGGCGTAGTTTGCAAAGCCCGTAACCCCCTCACCCCAAACCGGGCCGGGGCCGAGAGGCGCCGGGAGAAGCCCGCAGTCCCCGCCGGGGCTCTCCCGCCCGCCCCGTCGCTGTGGGGCTCAAAGGGGTCGCTCCGGGGGACCGTGTATGCCTTCAGGGCTTGCAGAAGCGCGCCTGCCGCCTCCCCCCGACATCTCCGTGCCCACTGTCTGCACCCCCCCCCCCCCCCAACCTTTCCCGGTAGAGCCCACCGGGGCCCTAGAGAGGGAGGGCAGCGGCGGAGCGGGCACTCGGAACCGGTACCCGGGGACCCCCGAAGGGCGGCTGGTCCCGGGGAGGGAGGCTGGGCGGCGATGGCGAGTATTAATTACTAAGGGGTTTCCACAGCCGCAGCCCCCCCTAGTGACCCTGGCACAGCGGGTGCGAGGCGCTGCCGGCGGGGGGGGCAGGACCAGGGCAGCGATGGGGCGTCCCGCACCGGGTGTCCCCCCACAGCCCCGCCGGAGTCTCCCCAAGCAGGACTCCCCCACGGGGCTCTCCGGTGCAGCCAGACAGGGAGCTGCCTGCAGGACGGATACCCCCGGGGCTGCCTCACTCCCTTTCCCTGCCTCAGCACTCCCGGAAGCAGGAGCCAAGGGAACGGAGATGCTTTCTTGGAGTGCAACTTTTCTGCGTGACTCCATAAACATCCCTGTCCCTTTCACTGTCGGAGCCAGGCAAAAACTCCGCTGGCTTCAAAGCGCGAGATGGATGAGATCCCTGGGACGTGGAGCTGAGGCTTAGGAGCTGATCCAAACCCCATTAAAATCAGCAGAGAGCCTTTCAGTACTGCCAAGGACGTTGGGATTAGGCCCTTAAAGCAGTTGGTGTGAATCAGGAAAAAAGGGGTTCCAGTGCCCAAGCTGGACACTTCGGGGCAATGGCCAGATTTTGGTCTATATTTTTACCAATACACGGGCATTAGGGCAGTGGTGGGTGAGCTTTTCTATGAGCTTGCCATATAAAAAGGATCTAGCATATAAGCACTGATTGAAGACAATTAATGGCTTTCATATCCATGAAATTGCCAACATTGATAACAAATACTTGAATACTAGTTAGGAAAGCTGTTGTGACATTACAGAACAGAAGCAGAATGCCGAAGCCTGTGATCCTAGAACTCAACTTTTTCAGTCTAAATGAGTGGCTGATTCTGCGGCTGGAAACTCTTTGCTTTGCTTATTGCAACACAGTTCACTCATAGATAAAAACGAACTTGCTGTTGGCTTTTTGTCCTTGCTTTCCTGGAGAGCTTTTCGTAGCCCAGCAAAAATGTGATTTATTTTTGTTCCAGCAAATCAAAAATATCTTTACTGCTCCAGGATTCGTGTTTATAAAGGATTTGTGTTTATAAAGGCTCTTACTTGCTGAGCAGCTTAGGTGATCCAACAATCCTTCACATCCTGAATTCAATGTGATCTGGACATGCAAAAGAAACGCCACTGGTCCTTCATACAATTCAGTCCGACTGCTTGTCTTACGTTATTTCATATCTCATGAGATTTCACACATGAAAGAAATGGAACAAAAAATCCCAAACCAAAACCCCCAACAAGATAGTCTCTTTCCTGCTGGCCGCGGAGTTCCTGCGGACAGTGTTTGAGCAGGAGGGCCCGATCCTTGGCATCTCCCTCTGCCGCCAGCAGCAGCAGAACTGGGAGCTAAACGCGAGCCCCGGTACTGGATCAGCTCTTCGTTCCTGAGGGGATTTTAATAACCTTGTAAAACCCACAGGGATTTCCAGAGGTTTGTAAATTGCTCAGAATTACCCCAAACTCAGCAGTTTATCTTCTCGGTTTGACCCAGGGGAAAGAATGATTTTATGATTTATTTGTCTGCTAATCAATTAATTCTAAAGTACTTACGGAGGGGGAATTGCGGTACTTTTCATTGCTCTGCAATCTGTTATTTACTTGCAGTAAAGGTCTTTGAAAGGATGGAAGTAAAACCTAAAGCAAGCTTTGGCAGAAGAATAGCCAGACAACCGTAGGAATCTATTTCATTTGTTTAAGTGACTGTTTAGGGTTTACACTCCCCAAGATTTTATTTGGGTAAAGCCCTCATTAAAGAAGGGATTCTGGATTCAGAGGAAACTTTTGCCGGTGGGACTGTAAAGAAACCTGTTGCTCCAGCTGGTCTATCGGTCGCAGCTTTACTGCAGTACAGTTCTAGTGACAAAAAGATCTCGAAGTTCCAAAACCATTTGGTGTTAAGATGCTTGCAGTGTTCTTGGAGCTGTCCCACACAGAGTCACCGGTACAGTACCCTGCTTCCATCAGGGTTGCTGGCTTGCTTGCTGCTAGAAAACAAGGCTGGTTTTCAGCCCCTGGTGCAGTGAGTGTGCAGGCAAGGAAGAAGGGGAGCATAGCCAAAAAATCTGCAGCATCTCCAGATGTAAACACCTTTACATTTCTCTAGCTTAGTTTGCAAGTGGTTTGCAAGTTAGGACAGCCTAAGGAGGTGCAGCCCTTGTGATACTATTTCTCTATGTAGGATTTCACCACGGCAACATGATGAAATCGTGTGATCACTGAAATCTGCGTGGTGAAGAAACAGCGGTACCTCTTCAGATGGAGACATTTAAAGAGGTGGCCTTAAATACAGCTGGGGCTTGGTGGTTCATAACAATGCCTTTAGAGCAGCAGCAGGCTGTCATGTAACTAATACAAATATAGGGTCAGTCCTTTGGGAATACTTGATGTGACATCCAAGTCCAAATAATTAGCTCACAATTCCAGCAGCACTGAGGTTTGTGAGTTTTCTGAGTTCACTCACTCGTCTGTTTCCCCACATCTGGGCTGGGTTTTCTATTTGTCTCATTGTGTCTGAAAATGAATACCCCGTGCGATCCATCCCTGCTGGAGCTCAGTGCCCCAGCAGCCAAGGGGATTTGATTGCTAACATTCTAGTTAGAAAGATGGATAGCATAAAAAGGATATTTGATGGCTGAGCGATCCTATAGATAACAAGCGTAGGAAAGAAGGGTACGTGGTGATGATTAAGCTAGCATAGGCCTCTGTAGGTTTGTTTAATATGTTTGTACTAAAAACATGCTTACCCATCCTTGGAATTGTTAATATATGATGGAGAGTTTCTGTATTTAATGCTGTGACACCATTTGCTGTCAGGGACGGGTCCTGATCCTGTGATGGCTCCACAAGGGAAACACCTGTTGAACTCCATGTGTGTTCCTTGGAGAAGGCAGGTGCCCAGGGTTAGCCCATAATGATCCCTCCCAACGGCTGGGGAAGTGTAATAACTTAATTGCAGCTATTTTACATGCAGAACTAGCAGTCATGGCCTCTCTTCATTTACATTTATTTTCTCTCAGGAGGTTTGCAGCAAGAGCAGTTTATTAGATATCAAATACTAGCCGGGGCTAGGAACAGTACTCATAGTTAGTGGTGGAGCCCTCCTGGCTTGCTGTAAGAGCTGTGGTTTTTTCTCTGTATATAAAGAAGAGTTGGGTTAAATACTTCTGGCCATTCTTCCCTTCCTGATAACTTTGAAATCAGGAGAACTGGAGAGGGTTAAATAGAGCCTTGGCTCTCGCTGCCCC
Organism: Lathamus discolor; assembly: GCF_037157495.1. NCBI lineage: Eukaryota > Metazoa > Chordata > Aves > Psittaciformes > Psittacidae > Lathamus > Lathamus discolor. The sequence continues at coordinate 72,437,526 of NC_088884.1, read as the reverse complement.
CAGCAAGAAGAAAAAGCTCATTTGCAGCCTAAATTGCCTCAAGACTGAAACACGGGGCTCAGCGCTGTCTCATTTCCTTCACTTCAGCTACAGTTAAGCACTTTGTTTTCTTTTATTGGTAAGTGAACTTAATTTCTCTGAGATGGAATTTGTTACAGGAACCAAGGAGCCGATTCACAGCTATGAATGATGGCTTCACAATTAATTAGCAGCTTATCCTGAGCATTTTTGCGTGGGATCCAAATATTATAGTAATGGGAAGCAATACATTTTAGATAGATGGAACATTCCCTGAATGAGTGATTCCCTGAAACTTACAGCCATGGGAACCAGAGGCATTAATTGCAGAGCAGTAGGCTGGGGATGCATGTTGGGATTTCACTGCATTTTTAGGTTTGCTGTGGTCTGATGCTACCGTCGTTGCTCTGACAAACTTCCTTCTGGAGCTGTGGATGAATCCCATGGCATAGACTCAAGCACTTAGAAACCCAAAACCCTCTTCTCTAGGGGTTTTAATTTGCTTGCTGAGATTGTAGTTATTAAAAAGGAGGTTTGCCTGGAAGTAAGGACGGCAAGTTCTGAGGGCTGGAAACTGTTGTCTTCTTAAGGCTCCTGTCACTGGAACTACTTGTGGTTGCTCACCTTCCCTTTTTCTCTTTTATAAACCTTCCCTCCTGAAAATAACAGACTCTCTGGATTTCTTCAGTGCAGCCATTTCCCCTGTTTTTGCTGCTTGGGGCAAGAATTACAGACCCATTAAGTTGGGGAGAACCCATTATGTGAAAAGGTTTCTGGCATGCAAATGCAAGTTTTCAGAGAAGCCCCCTGAGTCAACGCACAGGCATGAGTTTCTGGTCTTGTACAGAACTGTAAGTTCAGATCTAGTTTGTGCTAAGCTTGTAAGGCAATAACATATCAGAAATGCAGTTGCAGGGGGAATTTGGAAGTAGTGAAAAAAACAGAAGTAGGGATAAATACAGATGCTACTAAGTGCAATAATAGAAGAGTCAACATACTTCCCCCCCTTCCCCTAGAATCCTATTGACTACTTAGCTATTTCTGAAGTGCTAAAACTACCTCGGCTGTAGCTGAGGGAGGGCAGTATGGACGGGGAGCCAAATTGCTAAGTGGAATCGCAGGAGTGGTCATCCAGTGCTGAGAGAAACCACCTGTGTTCCTGAGCTGGGTCCCCCACGGTGTCAGCAATGCGCACCTAACTCCAAAGGCCCTACAGAATATCCTTTCTACAACTCATGATGCTTCCCAGCATCTTGTAACAAAGGTACAAGCTGCTGCAAAAGACCAAGAGCGCCTGTGTATGCGAGGACAAGCAGAAAAGGCTGTATGCCTTTTCTTGAAGAAACAGGCCATTTGTTGATTAAAATTCAGGGAAGGTCATAGAATGTAGACCAAATCCTGTCCTTTAAGGGGAGGGTGGTGGGGGGAGAATTCCTCATCCACCTGACTTGTGGGGTTCCCACCTCTTGTGACGTTCAGTTTAACCATGAGCATGTGGCAGGATGTCCTAATTAAGCAAAAGAGTGTTCAATGCTGTTGGCTTCTGCAGCAGAGCTTGTAGGTGCCCTACTTCTGGCTATTGCCATCTCTGATGCTCAGAGGAACGTAAAATCCTTCTTGTCCCTGTACTGCCTACAAAACCTGAGCAACATGAGGAAACAACTATTCCTAGCTCAAGGTGTCAGTGACCTGATAGACAGTGGAAAAAATCGTGGTGCAAGCAAATGTGGGAGTGGAGTCCTGTCCCACAAGTGCTATATGTCAGGGTACTGCAGCATCCTGCCATTCTGTGACGGGAGATGCCTGCTCCTGTGATGGGTGTTCCCTGGATGTGTGGGCTCACGTGGTGGGTGGAGGAAATGGACTTCACTGCAGAACCTCACCCACCCCTCAGCACAGCCATTGAGCTCCAGGTCTCCATATGTCAGGCCTGGCTGAGCAGTGGGTCAGAGATTTGCTGGCTAACACGCTTGGCACGTTGGGCAGCAGGAGAGGACCCATGCCCAGTGCTGCGTGTGAGACAGAGATCCCGGCAGGGACAGATGCTGCACAAGAGCCAGACCAGGAATCCTCATCCTGAACACAACAGGTCCGCAACACATGCCTTGTGTCCATAAACCACTTTCTTCTGGGCCTCCCAGGGTCAGGGTAGAACGAGCTATATTTTGGTTATCCAGGAAAATTTGGCCTTATGAAAGGCTGTGTGCAAATGGCACATTCGCTAAATGGCACGTTGTGTTTGCTTGCTAGCCTGTGGCCCAGCTTTTCCTCCTGGGTGCTTGCTGTGTGACACCAAACACACTAACTCATAGGGGAACTGCTTACAAGACCTGGATATCCACGGCAGAACAGGGCAGCTGCTGGGTGAGATTTACTCGGTGCCTCAGGCAGGGTGCCCTGTTCCTCTGTAAAGTCCACCTTCCTCCCGTCTTCCCAAGTGGTGGCAATAACACATCCCACTAGTCGCATTCACTCGCTAAGCCCAGGTTTCCCAACTTTGGAGCTCACATTCCTGTCCTAAACTCACTCACAAGGACAATACTGGTGAGGGGGCCCCTCTAATGCAAACATTTTTCTTTAAATGAGTCGTGGTAGGGGCAGCAAATGGCCTCCATTGTAATGAGGTGGGGAGAACTGGGGAGGACTGCATTTACAGAGCAGTTTAATCACATGGATGGGGCAGTGTGTTCACCTCTCCTCCTTGCTGGGTCATTTCCACTTTGAGCTCTGCAAACAGACTGTCTATTGAGCAGTTAGTATCCAGCGCTGAATATTCAATACTAGACTCTTGTTTTGGTGAGTCTTAGGCAAAAAAAAGGAGGAGGAAAGAAGACTTCTCTCTTTTTCTCATGTTCCCTCCCTGAGTTTGCTTTGCATACTGCTCAGAGGAGACTGGAGGCTTCCCAGAAAAGCCAGGCGCCTGGTGTCATAGCACTTTGAAGGGGAGGGAAGACACAGCGTGGAAGGGACTAAATTAATACAAGGTTTCCGAATCTGTAAGTCTAGGCACATCGGGACTGAGTGAAGACTTTCCGACAAGCACACTGAGGCTGTAAAACAAATAGCATGAAATGCATGCTCTGTATACACTGAGCAGTTCTGAGAGGTACCAGTCTTTGTGGGAGTATGTTATGGTGGTTTATTAGTGTCCTCTCTGCTATCTGTGCTATGCAGATATTCTCTGGTTGCGTTCTGAGAGCTGAAAGGAGCAACACCCCTTGTTTCTGTCTGGTATGCCATAATGGTTGTGAATAATGTAATGGCCACATCCCTTGGTGGTAGAGAGGAACAGATAGATTTGGAATAGATACTCATAAAGTGAGGAAAAGTGGCCACCATTTGAGTAAACGTAGTGACTTTTTCCTTAGATTCACACTCCTACAATGGAGTGATTTTCTTGCTGCGATGACTGTGTCCTGACACCTGAGTTTTCTTTGCACGTGTGTATCTGCCTGTCATCTCTTGTTTTTTTCAGTCTGCCTGACTGGATGTTGTTTCTAATGAGAAATATTTACCACGGTCCCATTCCTTCAGGAGCTGACCTCTTTCCTCCTGATTTAAAAAAAAAACCCTCCTCTCTGCAGTTACTTTCTTTTCTCCTACCCTTTATTTCTGACCATGCCCTTTTCTTTGTCATTCATTCTTTTGTTCTCTTTCCTTTTCCTTTTCACCTCCTTTCCAACAACCAGCCTTCTCCCTCTTCTCTTGCCTCCCTGAGCCCAACAATCGGTGTTTGGTGTATCTCTCACTCCTCTCTCTCATCTTTTCATTTTGACATCTGTGTGGGCCTCTTTTACTCAGGTACTAGTGTTTTGGTGCCAAACTGGCCTGTCTGATGGATTCATTGGCTCCTGAGGCCGAGAGAAGCCCTCCATGTGTAGCTGATCCAAATCCTGTTTCCTGTTGAGTCACAGCCTTCCTGTTCAGCTAAATGACTCCAGCCTTGTGCACTTGTGAAGTGGAGCTGAACTAGGGATGTGAGGGCTCCATATCTTCTCATGCACACTGGTTAGCTGAGGGACAGTAGCAGCAGCAGGGAAAGTTTAACTCAAAAGCTAGTGAGCAGAGACTGCTGTAGGGTACAATTATAAGAGATGTTGCAATAGGTACCCAGAAATGAAGGCCTTATGAGCTCTCTTGCATGTCTCATATTAATTCTTTATCATAAGAAACTAATGGAATCTGGGACAAAAAGACATCAAGAGACTATGATCTTTATGCTGGGAGAGGATACAACTGGCAGTAATCAATAAAGGGACATGTTTGCATTTCCTTGGAAGGAAACATTGCAGCTAAACTGGAGACAATGATAGCATTTACACTGGTTCATGCAGCAGACTCTGAAGGCCTGAGGATCTGTAGCGCATCGCGTTGTGGAAGCATGAGGGTACACTTTGCTATATGCAGAGCTGGTGCTTGGAAATCCCATGGTGTGTGTGATTATATTGCTGGTGAACACATTGGCTGCATGTGGCATAGCCATGTAAGCTAAGTACACTGGGAGAGCTGAACTGGTTGAATACTGGTGTCACTGGCTTAAATGATCCTAGGTGGAAGTGAGGAAATGTCACTGCAGAACCAGGGGAGGCTCTCTTTGCTGTTAAATGGGGAATGGCCCCGCTGAAGCAAAACCCAAGTGGTTCTTTACTGGTCTGGTGAAACTTACTTTTCAAAATAAAATGATAGATAGCACTTGTGTGACTGTGGGAGGGAAAAGGCTACACCCAGTTAACATGCACACCGAGCTGGAAATGTGATAGCAATATCATACGTGATCCCAAAGAAGGGAACAGATTGGACATCGTGAGTTGTCTCTGATCCAGGTTAGAGGCTGCCCTAAATGCCAGAATCAATATGCAGGAGGAATCTTGTGTTCTAGGGTACCTGAGGGTGCTTGATCTACATTTGGGATGCAGCTTCTTAATAAGGGATATTATTGACAGGGTACTGTCAATAGTTTTCAACAAAACTATCACATTTAGATCAACTTCCGCATATGAAGGGTAACAAGAATGCAATATCACGTAAATTCCAGTTTTCCTACCCAAGTATTTTAGAGGAGTTAAAAGATGATGAACTATGGTGCTTTTTGTTATATCAGTTTAAACACAGCATGACTATTTTTAATACACCTTTTCAAATAGGTTATCAGATAATCAGTAATAGGTGCGAAGACCTGGTTAAGCACAACAGAAGAGCTCTTACAGGTTCAAGAGAGTAATTCTCTGCATTCTTATATCAGGGTGAGTCTTGCAACGCCTCACCAGAATCATGAGTCAAAGAAAAAGAACAAAAACATTCCTGCCAGCATCTAGTAAGTGCCCTGGACCAGTGTCCATTAACTCTGAAATAGCTCCAAGAGAACTGTATGCCAAGAAACAAGAACAAAAGAAAGGACAACGACAAGAGTGCCTGACATTTTCCCCTGTTGGAAATGAAATAAAAGGTTAGATTAACAAACAAAGCACAAAGGTACCTGGCAGCCTGTCAGGGTAGCAGCTCTATCACCTGCACCAAGGCCATGTGTCACTGTCATCCCTGAGGAGCAGGTCTCTTGAAAGGACAGAAGATGGCTATGCAGGACCAAGGAGGACACTGGCATGATTTCCTGTGGAGCTTGAAGATGTTTCTGACAGCTCGCACACACTGACTGAAGGATACATGCCTTGCCAGCCAATGCACTGAACAAGGCCATGGAGAGCAAATGAGGCTCTGTTTGGAGGTCTTCCTTGATGGTCAAAGAGGAGCCGTTTCATGAACTACAAGTGTCTATGCGATGGAGTGATGAGAGGGAACAGCAGCTGGATGATGCCCTGATACGGCCTCGCAAACCTTTCATTTGACAAGGGAGAGGAGGGAGATAACATAACCTATGAAAGCCTAAGTCTTAGAAAGCCCTCACGTGTGTGGTTCGCTGTCCCTAATAGTGTGTTCTCCTTGATTTTAGTTGATATGGATAAGTTTAACACCCTCCATGGGAGCCAGTGACTGCTGAGCCCTGTCATGTTACAGGCACACCGCTGTTCATGACACTGTGCAGAGGCCAAGCTAGAAGATCTTGTTCAGGTCTTGGTTTTACTGTAGACTGAGGTTCTGGAGGCAAGGTGATTTTTTGTTCGCTTTCTTTCAGGCAGTGTGTTTCTTTAAAAGCTTTGAATGTGTTGCTGTAACCAGCCCTTGAAGCACTCCAGCAGCATTACACTTCCGAGGTGGGAGATGCATCTGTAACCAGGAATGCTGCAGTGCAGGGTGCAAGAGTCAGAGCATGAATCCTGCTTCTAGTCAGAGCAGATGTTAAGTGCAGCAGGTACTAGAATAGGCTTTTGATAGTTTGAGGGTCACATTTCAGGTTTGTCTCCTTATTGTTACCCCTGACAGAAAGGGACAGTCTCTTTTGCCCTTAAGGGACTGTTTTAAACAAACAATTTATCTTCTAAGTTGCTATGGCCAATTGCTCCAAGACATTTAAGGGTTATAAAGTATAGTTTTCACTTGCACCAGAGAAAATATTAGAGAAACTGGATAATTATTTTTGCTTTACTTCCATTCATATGGCAGTTAGAAATCAGGTTTGCAGCACACTAGGAAGACAGACTGGTCAGACGTTATGAGTTTAGCAGCTGTACCAGCTGTAAGTTCTCTGTCCATGACAGTTGTGCAACACAGCATGAGTAGAGGGGGTTTTGGGTGGTAGCATGTCTCAGACTATGTTCAGCAAGATCAGCTTTGCAGAGAAAAGCCTTGACCGCTCATGTAGACCTCGGCATTTCTTTTGAGACAGGCAACAGAACAAGTTGTCAGGACACTGACGGTTATCCTAGAAAAGATGTAGAAAATCATCCCATCAACTCTGCTGAAAAAGATATATATGATATCTGGTCAGTACCATGGGCTAGCAAACTGGTAACAGGAGGTTCCATGACCTTCAATCAGCCTCCTGAGCTTTTGAGGTACTGCTTTCACCTGTTAAATCTGCTGTTTGCAATCACTTTCTTGTGGCCTAACAGATCAGATGAGCAGCTAGGCAGTATTGCTGGCCAGCTCGGTACTGAGAAACTTGGCAAAGAGATGCTGCAGTGAGAGATGGGTAACTCTTCCCTCAGAGAACAATGAACAAATAACTCGGAGGGGGCTAAGACTCCGTATGCATGACAAGAATCCCTCTTCTGTCACAGGAACTAAAATTAAGTCTGTCATCACTTCTGAGTTGATTTTTCCAACAAGTCCTTTTGTAAATCCACTAAAATTTGGTGGTCCCTTTGTGTTTGTATTATCTACATTTTATATACTTTAGCTCACAGTTATCACTTGTTTTCTACATCTGCCTTGAGAAACTGGGAAAAAAAATTACAGGAGCATCCATGAATAAAAATGAGGAGCTCGACTGTTGGAGCTGCACCATCCAAGTTTGTACGTGGCTTGGGTAGTGGTTTGAGTCCTGGCACATCTTTTACTCATTCCAGTGATAACTCTGTTTCAATGATGAGCAAACTTCTGTGGAGGAAATGCTGGTCCGTGTGCAGTCACTAAATAATTGTCATGCTTGTTGATAAACTGCTTTGGCATTTGGAGTATGTGAGCCAATCTAGAGCTAAAAACATGAGAAGGATTTTCCTGCAACTGATAGGGCTGTGATACAACCACATCCAGATCAGAGGACATGGCATAACCAGAGAAAACCAGCGCTACTTGTACTACTGTTGGGTAAAGAGGCAATGCAAAATACAGCTCAGATTAGGTGACCACAGTGTTCTATTCTTCCTGTAAAATCTCTTAATCTCATAGAATGGTTTGGGTTGAAATGCACCTTAAAGATGGTTGCAGTGGATGCAACTAGATGTAGTTCCAACCCCCTGCCATGGGCAGGGACACCTTCCACTAGACCAGGTTGCTCAAACCTCCATCCAGCCTGGCCTTGTGGCTGCCCCATCCCTGGCAGTGTTCAGCTTCTCTGGGCAACCCCTGCCAGTGCCTCACCACTCTCATAGTGAAGACTTTCTTTCCCAACATCTAATCTAAATCTCCTTTCTGTCAGGTCAAAGCCATTCCCCCTTGTCCTGTCACTACATACCCTTGTAAAAAGTCCCTCTCCAGATCTCTTGTAGACTTCCTTTAGGTGCTGGAAGTCTGCTCTAAGGTATACCTGGAGTTTTCTCCAGGCTGAGCAACCCCAGCTCTCTCAGCCTGTCTTTGTAGGAGAGGTGCTCAAGACCTCTGAGCACCTACATGGCCCTCCTCTGGACTCACTCAAGCAGATCCATGTCCTTCACACCTGTTGAGGTGTCTTTCTTATGTCTTCCTCCAGGACACACACATGCCCACAGAGCTGCAGCTCTGGGAATGCTCACCTCCCAGCTGTGTGGCACTGCCACTCTAGCTGCTTTTGCCATCCTGCTTGTGTGCCGAGCAGGACACAGTGGCTCTCAAAGGCCAGAAGAGGCTGTGATTACAGGTTTTGCTAATATTGAAGCAATTCTTAACCCTCCTGGCAGAAAGCAGCTGCAGAAGCCACCACCGGCTGTGATAGGCTCGCCTCCTCTTCCCCTCCACAGAGCGGAGCCCAGGTGGCTCTAACATGGCTCTTGCTACGGCCATGCACGTGTAAGAGCAATGAATGCTTTATTTTCTGGACTGCAACCATGCTAAGCCAACAACCATTATACAAACAGGAGGGAGTAATTATCTCATTAAATGCACTGGCAGTACGCAGGCACCTCTACTGTATTCTCCCACCTCAGCTGAGGCTCTGTAGGGAGAAGCCTTTCAGAGGTGTCTTCCAGGAGCAAACCCTTCCTTCTGATGGGTGCAATGTGTCAAAATAATTGGTCAAAGATTTATGTTTATGTTTTTTTAGTTCATAATTCCCTTTTCAGGTAGTTCAGCACAGTTCCTTTCCCTGAGCAGCTCTCGTGTGTTTGACTCTATTTCAGGGAGTCCCAGGCCTGCCTTCCCAACTTGGTGTTTGAAGCATTGTACAAATAAACATATGGTGGTTAGTGTGAAGAGAAGGAGCTCGGTGGGGGTCAAGGAGACCCGGGAAGGCCTCAGCTCTGGCAACTTTTCTTTATTAAAAAGGCTCAGTTTAATCTCCTGTTGCTAGAAGTGTGGTGGGCACATATACGGAAGAAAAATACTCTCATGCTAGAGGTTCAGTGCATGTGTCAGTCTCAGCAAGAGTAGGATCAAAAAGGGAAGAGGAAACTTAAACAGGGGAAGTTTAGATTGGATATAAGGAGGAAATCCTTTCCTGTTAGGGTGGTGAGGCACTGGAATGGGTTGCCCAGGGAGGTTGTGAGTGCTCCATCCCTGGCGGTGCTCAAGGCCAGGTTGGATGAAGCCTTGTGTGGGATGGTTTAGTGAGAGGTGTCCCTGCCCATGGCAGGGGGGGTGGAATTAGATGATCTTGAGGTCCTTTCCAACCCTAACTATTCTATTCTAGTCTATTCCATTCTATTCTAAAATGAGGGCAGGAACTATTTCTGTAGTTGTTTTCAATCTGTCTTTCAGCAGTTCATTTGGAACAATTTATATTTTTTGTTTGTGTCATAGTAACTTGTTTGGTCAGAAAATCGACACTGGAAAAATTATTGTAACTTGTATAACTATCTCTTTTCCCTCATGTTGGAATCCTGAAGAAGATACAAACGTGTTTGTAGTCAGTGTATACAAAATGATACAGTGAAAATTGTAATGCTGAGGGATATTGTTGTGTGCTTCACTATAATTCATTTTTGATCTTTGCAAAATTAAATATGTGATGTAGTATTTAAAGGGGCATCTTCCAAGTACCACTAGCTTTCTTTCCTAATAAGGTTGTGATGGTTTCCTCACTGTGTCACAGTAACTAGATGTAAAATACAGAGTAACCACATTTTACTGCTAGATATTGATTAATCTATTTATTTTGCCTGGATGTCTTTTGGCTAGTGCTAGAACAACTCAAGGTACAGTATGCTGGGGCTCAGGGTGGGAAGGAGTCCTAGAGAGAAGAGAGAGGAAATGCTTGAGAGATTGAAAACTCATTGATTAAAAATGCATCTTTTGTGAGACAGGGTATGTTTTCTTTTGCTCTCAGAAGCACTTCCCACTAGAAATATAGTTTTTCTAAATGTTGTGTGATTGATTCATCATTGTTATCAGGTCTGATGTGCACTTCTGTTTAGCCACCACCTAAACTCTCCGTTACTCCATGGCTGTTCCTGATGTGAAATCCTGTTTCTGGGAAGTTTGTGAAATCCAAGTGCAATAATTGAGGCTTAATCACACAGACCCTTCTATACCGAGTGTCTCAAATCTTGTCTAGAGCAGTGCTGTATAGTGTGATTGGCATCAGCCTTGGGAGTAACTGAGGAGAACTCAGCCTGGAGACACCAGGGGTTAGCCATGGGTCTCTTCCTCCGGCTCTGCAGCCAGACATCCTGGAACAGGCCCCGGAGCAGATGAGGTGTACACCCTTTTGTCATGAGGATGAGGGCATTCAACGTGCATTGTTACATTCAAAGTGTTTGTTACACTGGGACAGGACTAATGGCATTAACTCCAGAAGAACTTCTAAAAGAATTAGTTTTGATTTTCATATTGTTTGCTTCTTTCTCTATTTTGTTGTTCTTTTTTGCTGTATTTTAGGCAGGTGCTATCGCATCTGGGATCTGTAGGCTGCTGAATTCTATTTTAAATTTCAGCAAAGCTGTGGTTATATTTGCTTTTAATACTTGAAAGCATTCTTAATATTGGGAGTTAAGAGCTTTGTAAAAACTTTTTTGTTATACAAACAGTTAAAAATGACTACTTATTAAAAGAAGGTGTTTATTAGAATACTTGCATCACTTGGTTTATGAGGTAATACAGCCTCTAAATAGCTAGTTGGTTTTGTCTCATTTTGTTATCTGCCAAATCATTTGACAAATTTGCCATAAGCTCCCTGACATTTTTGCTCAAAAGAGTTAGTTTTCTTCATTCTTTGCTGCCAGACAGGTCGTGTATCTTTTCAGGCTTGAAGAATTTCTATCAGCTATTTAAATGCAAGGCCACAAAGACAAAGCCAGACTTGGGCTGCAGTGAGCTGAACCAGGGTGATTCAGGACCAAAGGAGTTGCAGTACATAATTAAACAGTAACGGTGCCTTACTCCAGAGACTTTATATCTTGCAGGGTAAACTGGTTGCTTTACCGATGAAAAAGGGCTATATGTGCAGCTACCAGAGACAGTATGTGAACAAGGATGGTGAAAATTGTCACTGAGTGATACTTAAAAAGTTTTTTCCCTACTACTTAGGCAGGGAACATGACTAAAGATGGCTGCTGCCAGTTCCCTGCTGCCGAGGGAAGAGGATGCATCCCAGCTTCCCAGCTCTCAGTGCCGGGAGGAAAAGAAAGGGCAGAGCTGGGCATCGGTCTCGCCTTGGCGCTAATGGCAGCCGCCTTTGCTTTTACTCCCTGCGGCTGGGCTCGGAGCCAAGGGAATTATATACAGCCATGGCTGTGCACTGAAAGGAGGAGGAGGAGGTTGGGTAATCTTTCTTAAGGCTTCTTGCACCTCTGATGTTGCCCTCAGCAGCAAGTTTCTCTTCACCTTGTAGTGATGATCCAAGCTCCTGTCCCTCAGCTCACAGTGTTGAAATGGGAAAGGAGAAAGAGTATTAGCCTAGTTTTAGGGCAGTAAAAGAAATCTGGCATGAAGCAGCCGTACCGTTGTGTTGGCCTTTGGACAAGGTGATACACCCCCCACCCAATGCAGCTGAGCAGCATGAGAAGAGAAAGCCTTAAAGTTAGAGCCGCTGCAGGCTTGGGGGTTGGTGATGGAGCAGGAACTGATTAAACAGCACAGTCCTCGCTGGCAAGATTTAAGTTGTGGTTTTAGCAACGTGGAAGTGATATTTCTACAAGGCTGTGCTGAATTTGATGGGAGAAGAAACATCCTGAGAACACCTATTGACAACAAGAGTTATTTTTGCTGATTTTCAGAGAAGTACCTCAAAGGAGCAGGCTGTAGGGAAGAGGCAGCATGGTTGGAGGCTTCTTATGCACAGAGCAGTTTTATGGTGAATGAGGAAGATGCACATAGGGACGTGCTTGTATCGGTGAAGGCAGGACTGCAAGCATTTTCCTGCTGAGAATATGTGGCAAGCGGGCAGAAGGAAAGGAATAGCCTTGAGCTGCCTCACACCTCTCTTGTGCTGCCTGAAAACAAGAAGCACACAAAGCAATGGTACCTGGAGTCTCATGGCAGGGCCTGGAAATCAACCCCGAAGGGCTCTCAGGAGACCCTTTCTGAAGTCCTACACAGATGCCATTGCCCTTTTGTTTGTGTGGCAGTGGCGGGTGTGTGTACAGAGGAATATACACAAGTTTGTGTGGGTTAAGAAGCATTTTTTCCTGCAGGATGTTTTGCACCATGACTATTCATATATTAATTTATTGGTATCTAGTGCTGAAGTGAAGTCATACCAACTTTTGCCTTAAACAAGATGGGCAGCTTTCCTGAGACACTGGGTTTCTGCTTTCCCTTCAAGCCTGCAGCTGTGATAGTCTTTGGCTGGGCAGACTGCTGCCTGTGCTGTGCAGGTAGCCTGATGGTTTTGAGGGGTGGCTTATGGAAAGGAATTTGAAACCATTTCCGTGTCTTTGAAGGTTTTTCTGGCTCTGGCAATTTACTGACAGTGAGGCCTGTTTCCCCTTATTTCTTGTGCATCTCTTCACTCAGTGGGATGGTTTCCTGTTGTAACTTGTGAGGTTACCTTGCAGCCTTCTCACCTAGCCATTCATTACCTTGCTTTGACCACAGGGAGATCTGTGAGTGTAAGTTCATTTCTGCCCAAGTGCATGTCCTTGAAAAATAATCTTATGAGAGAAGTCAGTCTGTTGTAGCAATATCCAGGGACTCCAGGCAAACTCAAGGCCTCGCATTTCAATCTTTGTCCAAGGAAACGTATAGGAAGGTGCAACTTTTGCCCTGAAGACCTGTAACAGTAAATTCTACTGGGCCTGCTGCAGCCTCTAAAGTCATCAGGGGATGTATGTTACAGCTTACAGAAAGAACATCAGAATCAGATCAGTGTAACACTGTACCTCATGTTGCTGATTCAATACATTGGAAAAAAGAAAGGACAGGAGTAGTTGAGCACATGCTGTAGAGTGACGAGGTTCGAGCAGCTCACTAGCTGCTGACTTGCCACATTGGACTTGTAGCAGCATGGAAAAGATCTCAGTGGGGCCTGGGATGACACTAGTGTGAATGGGGCAGTAGGACTGGACTTCAGAGAGCACAGTTTAAGCCCTGCTGTAACAAAAATTCATGATAATGATTGTTTTTACACACGTTAAGAGTTCTTTCAAAAGTAGAAATACTCCAGTACATAGGCCTTTGACAGACAAAGAAATTAATGTAATTTATGTATTTCAGTTCCCCACGTGAGATTATTTTTTTTAATGTATCGTGTGATGGGAAGGGGAGAGAATATCCCGAGGAGCGCTGCTACATGCATGGAAATCTTTCAGCCTCTGTCCTTTCAAAACCAAACAAACAAAAAATGAAACTAAAAAGCAACAGCTAAGTTTGAAAGCAAGAAAGGATTTTCTTGCCAAATTACCTCAGATGGAGCATGTTTGAACAGAAATGCTACAGCACACCATCTGTTGAAAACCGATGCTTTGTTTAGTTTTATGCAAAGACAAACACAAAAAAAGAGCATCTTTGTTCTTTTACAGAGAGTTGGATTGAACGATGTCTCAATGAAAGTGAAAACAAACGTTATTCCAGTCACACCTCTCTGGGGAATGTTTCTAACGACGAAAGTAAGTAACTTGTCATTCATTTCAACTGAGTGTGAACGTGTCCAAATGCTAATTCCGTGCTGTATAAGTTGCTGCGTCTTGGAGATATTTTTAATACTAAGCAGTTTGGAGAGTCAACTCACTTGACACATCCAATCATTTCAGTAATTTATTTTTTTTTTCCTGGAATATTTGCTCTTTTGCATCATTGAAAATGAAATAACATTATCTGTTGGTTAAAGCAACCAGAATAATCTGTGTGTCACTGAGTAAAAGTTAGATGACCTCTAAAATGTGCTGTTAGTACTAGCTTATGAGTAAAACCATCTGTTTTGCTTTTCACAAGTGAGCACCCCGTGGTTGAAATACAGGAAAAATTGTGGGCTTTTCAATACTACTATACAAAGTCATATGTATAAACCCCTTCTTTTAAGAATTAAGTATTAATTGGATTAAAAGAATTAACATTAAATCATGCTACGACTTCCTTTTTAGTCACCGAGAAGAAACATCTATAAATCTAGTTGACTTTAAAATAGTTACTTTTATCCCTTCTAGTTATAGCAATTTTAGATCTTGGTTTCTAAGAACAGATGATTAAAAAAGACCCCCAAATACCTTAAAATAACCTAATTGCTTCTTTTTTAAATTTTAGGACAATTTTTAGTTTATGATTTTGTTTTCCCTGCTCGTGGAATTTCTATTCTACTTAATTTGCCCAAAGCAAAATACTCTTCATGTTAGTCTCCCTCTCTGCAGTTAGTATGTTAGTTCAAGTTACAAGATATTAATGCAGACTGAATTCTTTAATTCAGAAAGACTCACATTTTTTATGATATTCAAGCACCTAAGCTTAGAAAATGTATTTTTAGTAACTTCTTCATTGCTGAGTGCCCCTTTTTCATTTTAAGAGAACTACCTCATTTTGATGTCACAACAAAATTCACATGCCTTGCAGCACAGTGTTGTAGTGGATCACAGAATTTGCTATACTGGGACCCTATTCTTATTTGTCCTAGAATCTCTCCTGAGGTAATCTCTCTTCAGAAGGAGAACGGAGGTGTTAGAAATGTGGGTTTTATTCATGACTCCCAGGCTAAGAACAGTGAACAAGAATCCTTACAGACAGACAGTAAAACTTGGACAGGTTTGAGTTTTTGCTTTTTAAAAATTGAGGAATAAAAATTAGTTTCTCTTTAAAACTAAAATTGTAGTGAATTGTAGTGGAAAAACAAACAAAAATAATATTTGCCCATTAATTTGCATTTTACAAGAACCTGTGAGACTTAGGAAACATGTTTCACTCTGATGCCACTGAGAAAGGGATGGAAAGGGTCTGTGATGAGGGTGACTTCAGACTCTTAATAGGGTCAGAATTCAGGATTCAACCTTATGGTCTTTAGTGAGCTTTTCCTTAGACTTACATTTCAAGGCACTGTTGTCAAGGTAATTATTTAGTACCACTAAAGAAAACTTACAATGTCATAATTATGTTGTCTTCTATGTTCTGTTCTTGATCTGTTAACCTAAATAGGTTGTAGCAAATCTAGCTACAACTAAGGGTAGTTATATATGCTTTCAGTTTACATGTGAGCATGAGAACAATTCCACATACCTAGGGACAGTAGGAAGGGGCCCTTGCATTATCAAGAGCAGGTGTTTCAGACAATGGCTGGGGGTTTTTGGCTGGGTTTTTTTTTTGACAAGGATGTTTTTTCATTCCCTTTGCTGGTACTGGAATTAAGGGGCAAGTGATGATAATGGAAGCGGCACATTTAGACCTGATTAAACAAATATATAAATGAATTTATCCCACAATTTGTGTGCAGAAGGCATTGTCACAGTATATAATGGAAACCCAAATGAGAGTTGATTTCATCTAGCTTCCTTCTTAATAGCCAATTCTTCCAGATGCTTCCTTTGTACTGCTACCAGCATTTCTGCAGTACAGATAAGAGAATTAATCCACCTGAAAAGTCATCCTTGTTTTGAGTGGTGAGGTAGGGGATGGAGAATGGAAAGAAGAAAGAGTATGAAAGAAAAATAACCCATTTGCCCAGCAGTAAAAAGACCAATAATCAGTGAAATCCAGAATAAACTAGAAGTTTCACCTTAGAAATCATTGTACTATGTACTCCTTTCCAGTAGGAGGCAAAATGTTTGGAGAAAATGTATGTAACCCTATTTGAATTCTCCAGAATTGTGGTCACATTGCTATTGTCAATGGAACTCCAGTTTTCTTCTGCAGCCAAAAGAAGGCATCATCCATCTTTCTCTTGACTACTTTTTTTACCTCAAAATATATAAAGAAGCTGTCGGGTGGACTCTACTAGAGAAAATGAGGGTTTGGTGTTGGGTTTCTTTTTTCTGGCCTTGCATCCAGTGAAAACTATGAGGATTCACACTGTGAACTGATCGTATTTGTACTCAGTATCATGCTTTTAGAGTTCATGGGGGTTTAGGACAAGAGTAATAGTTTTGCTGCTCTCCTTTCCTACAGCTGAAGTATGCTACAGAGCCATACTCCAGGCCACAGGGATCCTTTGCAGTCTTCTGTTCCCATCCAGGCCTCTTGAACATACATTACATTGTGAAAAGGAGCAATGACTCATAACCATGGATTCCCATGGTCCTGCTGCTTCTTGGAGAGCTTCTTATTCTCTTGGAATCTTTTATGACTTTTCCCAAAACACAGCTTTTACACTATTAAAATTCTACATAAATTTGATTTCACTTTCCAGTTTTATTAATGTTTTTCCTTCCATGGCTTCCACACTCTACATGTTAGTCAAAAGATCCTCAGGAAAAAGGAATGATGCAACCTTATATCGAATAACTGAAAACCCCCCCACAGTATTTTCTGCGTACCGTGCATTCTGTCAGCTTCTCCAGCCTGAAATAGGGGTCTGGAAGAATACAATTCAATGATTATGAAAGTTTCGACTTCAGTTCCATGGGGAAGGAGTCATGACATTACATGATGAAGTGGGAAGGTTGCTTGTCCAAATTTTCTTATATGTTTAGAAACGTGAATGTGTAGACAGTCAAAATGAGATAAAAGGTTTAGACTACCTTTTGTACTTCAAAAGCACTGTTCAAAACCCATGTTCAAGCTGGCTGAAAGGGACTTATCCAAGAGTTTTGCGGGTTTTTTTTTTTTTTTTGGAACTAAACCTCTTACTCTTCCAGTGAAAAAAATCTTTTAAAAAAGAGCTGCTCAGTTAGAGCTATGCTCCCATGTTCCTGACAGGGATTTTAAAAATCCCATAATTTTAAAAGCATAGAATACATGCTAACGAGCCTGAATTCTATTTATGGCTATCTGTAATAAGAGACAGGGTAGCTTCTAACTATTACTTCATTTTAGCTAATGGCAAATCACTTTTTGAGAAGAGTCAGAACCTGGACTGCAGGGGTTACAGAGGAAGAAGCTATTCCTCTAAAGGGTGTGGAGCTACCTGAACCAAGGGAAGGATTTTATCCATATAAACGTGTTAGCTCCCTAGTGGTTTTGAGACACAAGCAGGCAGCACTGGAAACTACAAAAGGGTGTGCTAACGCAGGGTCTTCACTTTGGGTTGTTCCACTCACTGTGTTTAAGGCAGCATGCTTATAGATGTACTGAGTATCACTCCTATTGTCTCCACATCTTGATTCAAGATGTAAGAAATCCCTTGACCTGTACCTAAAATGAGACAGCAGAAGTTAGAAGACACTACTGAGAGTTCAGGGAAAGCCACAAACACATGCAGAAGGTACAAACTTTACTGTGGTGGCTTTGAAACAGAATTCTGAAAGGAGAACGATGGAGCTGTTAACAAAGAAATTTCCACGGAATGTGGGAAGAAAAAGGTTCTCTGATACCTCTGGAAGCCAAGTAAATACTACTTTTTGTAGTAATTGATGATCCCAGTTTTTAATATCTTTGAAGGCCTCTTCTGCGCTGAGTACTTGCAACTGTCTAAGCTATTACCTGCTTTCAGTTCGGGATGAGTACCTGATCAAGTTTCTCATCTAATCAGGTACCTTGAATATACCTTTGCTTGGAATGCTGGTAGTCCTTCTACTGACAGTCAACACATTAGGCCTGCTCTTAGCAAATGGTTTCTCCCTGAGGGGCTATGCAGCTGCCATATGTATGAACACTTGCAGCTGTGCATCAGGAGCAGGATTTTTCCTCGTGATACCAAGTCCTTTTGGATTTATCACAGATGAATTGTCAGATCTGTTCTTTGACAATGCCTCAAAGCAAGGCTTCTTCTCAGTGTCTTTATTTACTTTTTTTTTTTTTACAAAATAGGTTGGATTTCAAAAGAATTTTAAAAGGTGTGGGTTCATTTTAATCCACAGTATTGTTCTGATGGGGACTGATAAAATGACAGGTTAAAAAGTAAGGGAAAGCAGCATTACTTAGCTCTTTCATGATGTACAAACACATCTGGGATCAGACCTGAGTCAAGAGTTGTACAAAACATACCCTGCACAATAGGGAAGTCATTAAGGGCCCTGTTACCAACTAAAATATAAGGAACATGGATACTTATTATTGTTTGTTAGTCAACAATCTGATGAGATTATACTGTTAAACTGTACAGGGCAGAACCAAGTGCTTGTATATGCAATATTGAAAGTTCTAAGTCCCCCCTGTTCCTATACCATGTGCAATTCTTTCCATCTATTTAATTAAAAAGTAAAGTTTTCTCTCAGCCAACATGTGGTGAAAATGAGAAACATTTGAGCTGACAGCTGGGCCATTAGCAGAAAACCACATTCTATTTTCTTGTACAGACACTTGATTTTGGGGGAGACAAGCACGAACTGAAAGATACACTTTTGTTGAAAGTCCCAGGGTTCAATGGGTAATATTTTGATAGAAAATGGCATTAAAAGAATTTTTAATAAGTTCAAAGTCCATTGATCTTCTCAGTTTTAAGAGACAGTGGAAGATGCTGAAGAGTCTTGAAGGATCCCCAGGAAGCAAACATACCTGAGGAAGGGCACTTAAACTGAGTTTATGATATCATTGTTTGTGTTGTTAAAACAAACCTTTGGGTGTGAGGAGCTGAGTATGGCTGGCTTGCAGTGTGCCTGAGGGCAGGTTAGGGAAAGCACCTGCTCACAGGTGCTCACTCTTCAATGTGAGTGAAAAACAATTAGGAAGGGGATGGAAGGGATGTAGAGACTCTAACGTTGAGGCTAATGCAATTTAGATATTGGCTAGATGTCTTATAGTGTGTAACGTATCTAGAGGAATATTGAGTCTAGTTAGCACAGGTGAAAGACATCTAATAACAGACATTTTAATACTAGTGCCCTTAAATCAAGAAAGAACATATAGTTTTATTTCAGGGAAGGGAGAGTAGTACCTCTTGGTTTTGCAGGCAGAGGTTTCAGATGTCTTCACCTTAGACGACGGGTTATCTACATCAGTGGCTCCCAGCCTCTGCAGTTTGCATCCTCCCAGCAATTTCCAGCGAGGTAGAAACCAACTGTACACTGAACTTAAACCAGTGGATGGAAGGCTTTGACACTGACATAAAAAGTTCTGATTAAGAAAAGGGATGACTTTCACCTGAGAAGCAATAACCTTAATTAGAACAAGACAGTGGCACACAGGAGGATTGGACAGCCCCTTAGGCTGATACCTAAGGCAGCAGTGTCGGTGGTTCTACCCGACTGTGGTCCCTCCTCCCTGCAACAGCAAAAGCCTGAATCCCCCCAGTCAGTAGAAAGGCGCTGCAGTGTCCTGTGTTATGGGTCCCTGTTGGCGAGGCCACAGGATGACGGATATCACTTTCATTACTAAAGCAGGGGAAATGCCCTCCCTCCTGCACCCTCACTCCAGGACCGGACAGTGCTCCTGCCTGTTGCCCCTCCATGGTGACTATGATGCCTTCCATGCCAGGGCTCACTTGTCTTCCCAGCAGGTGCTCTTGCCCCTCTGAACCAGGCTCCCTCATCCCCTGCTGCCTGTAAAACTCAATCCAGAAAGCTGTTCCCACTACAAAGCAGGGCTAACATGGCTGTGCCCTCCTTCCCAAGCCCCCCTTTGGGGAAGGCTGGAGCCAGGCAGGCTCTTCTCAGGGCATCTGTGCTATCAGTTAAGGGCAAGAAGGAGAAAACGGTGAGAGAGGAGACAGCCCCGACTATTTTATCCACCCAGTGGCTTAAATCTGTGCAGCACAGCTCTGCCTCCCGCTAGGGAGAAGGCATTTGTCCTGCCACCAGCGAGGCCGGGGGCTGCTGTGGAGCATCAGCAGCCTGCGGCAGCCACGGCCGCTCGGCATTCAAGGGCTGTGTGCCGAAGGTTTGTTGCACGCCGACCGCTTGTTTAGGAGAAACAAACGAAAACCACAATTTAAAAGTGATTTGAAATGTGTATGTTGGTCCTATGCGCTGAATAAAAGCGGGCCCCTGAAAGGCAGGGAAGGAGTGTGCGGTCCAATAATTAGAGGCCCATTGTCATGCAGATGCAGAAGAGGGGCTGCGAGCAGTGTCTGCGGGTAACTGTAAATCTGGATTTTTCTTGACGTTCAGGGGACCTGCCTCGCGGGCTAAAGGATGTTCAGTTAACACAACTTGCCTTATATGTAATGAAAGAAATATAGCAGTGTGAGGACTGAAGCTGGTGTTTTCCGAAGTGGGGTTTTCTTTGTGTGTGTCGGTTCTTGGGACTGCACAAAGGGCCTCCCGACGGGGTCTGATGTGCAGAGGAGATAGCCTGGCCCGCTTAAGATTCGCTGTCCTAAAGGCTCGCTTAAATAACTTTTAAAACTCAATTGTATGGTGAAATGAGACTTGCAGCGTGGTTTGCCTCATCGC
The DNA here is from genome assembly GCF_037157495.1 of Lathamus discolor. Taxonomy (NCBI): domain Eukaryota; kingdom Metazoa; phylum Chordata; class Aves; order Psittaciformes; family Psittacidae; genus Lathamus; species Lathamus discolor. The sequence continues at coordinate 72,416,914 of NC_088884.1, read as the reverse complement.
TTAGGTATCAAAGCCCTCTAAACTTAATGCTTTAATCGGGGACGAAGTTAAAATATCAACCCATGCTTGATACAACAGTGTTTTCCAAAGAATACTGCTCTGGAGATGCTGTTTGTGCTTCACTCCAGCTTTCACTTAGGATTGCTTTATATGTTTCACAAGTCACAATTTCATAAGAAATATTCTATAAATACTTTAAAATTATTTCAAAAGACTTAATGTGAACTAGGAAGAATCCAGTATTTTAGGAGTTGTAATTATCTTTCTTTATTCATCTTTCATTCAAGATTTCGGAAAATCAGCAAATCAGAGAGTTACCTTGGAAACAGTTAATGAAGAATACTATTAGAGAAATTAGCTGAAAAGGAGTAAAGTATATTATAGGATGCTTTTAATTTCAGTTTGTCTCATTTAGAATGAATCTTTGTGAATTTATAAACATCTAGCACGTATCGTATGTTATGATCCCAACAGTAGATGAACTCCATTAGATTAATGCTTTATCTAATACATTAAATACATTAAATGCTTTAATTAATACATTAAATGCTTTATCTAATACAAAACTTGGGTAAGGTGACTGTTGCCTTCAAGCAGGTAAAAGTGTTCTTACATTCTGGCATGCTGCTTGAGGTCTAAAAGTTGCTTTTTTTTCTTCATGTGAATTTATCCTTTCCAATGTCGTTCCAATGCTCTTAATATCAGTGATATTTGCAAGGCTTTTTGCCTTAAGCAGTATCTACAGCTTGCTAGCCTAGGGAATATCGTTATTTACATTTCCACAATTCATCCAATATTTTGAGAAAGCTTTGGCACTTGAGAATGTTTTTTATATATTGCAGGATTCCTTACCAGTTCATAAATGCCCGAGCAATTCCCACTGAAATTACATGGCATTTTTTGTTTCTTAACAGATGAGGAAAAAGAAAATAATAGAGCATCAAAACCACATTCAACTCCAGCGACACTGCAATGGTAAGATGCCTTTAAAAACACCCAAGAAAACCTGTTAGCGTTTTTTTCTTCTGATTTTTCCAGCTGAAAAGAATAGAGGTCTTGGACATCTTAGTCAATTCTAAAGATACTTTCACTGTGAGTATTTAATGCTCTCATTAGTATCCTGTACAGCATTTCTCAACCAATAACTTACACTTGCTAGATTTGTTTCAGCGTAGGAAACCTCTGACGTAGTTTAGAAGTTCTATTTGGCATATTTATTTGCCAGCTTGCCAGCTGGTGATTTCTGGTTTGTCATCGTTGTTAGATTCCCTACAAAGAGAAAACTAGAACTGAGCTTTTTTTCAAGACTCCATTTGTTTCATATGATAATGAAGCCCACCTTTACTGAGAGTTTTACTGAAATGAGATCTCTGTGATGCAGAAGACAACAAAAGAAGAGACAGAATTTGAGGTTTGATTTGTTTGTCAAAGTCCCCTTGCAAATTTAGTGAGGGGGAAAAAAAGAAAAGAGAAAGAGAAGATGGGGAGAGGAAAGTTTGTCAGTTACTGTGCTATGAAAAATGAACAAGTGCTGTTCCCTGTGATTTAGAGCAGTATTTTAGGCTGCATGTTCTGTAATGTTATATTTCTGACATCCCTTTCTATAGGTTATCACTTAGACTTTTGTTGACTTTTCCCTTAATTTAGGTTTATAATTCTGGTTTAGCTTTCTTTATATTGCAAGTGATCAAGCATCTTTCAGGAGGTCCCTTGTATCTGGCAGAACAGAGCTCTGTTACAGAGAAGACTCAGAGCATGCGCATCTGAAAACCCATACTCACTAGCTTGCTTTAAGTCTTTTAAAGAAAGGCCTTCACCTGTAAGTACTTCTCATAGCTTTATGGGTGAAAAGATAAGATTATTGGCAAAGAATCTGGGTGTTTTTAACAAAATGTTGGCAAAGTTATTTTTTCTGCTTCTGTCAGTCTCCTGAGAGATCTCACTGGCCAAACAGCAAAGAATCATTTATTCAGTGAATATTACCATTTTTCTCTGCCTGTGAAATCCTGTGATTTTGTGAAATGCACACAAAAAGATCTGGATTATTTCATCTTTCTGCCTTTTAAAGTTGATCAGTGAAATTTCAGATTTAAAAAAATCCCAAGACCTGTGCATTGATTTAGTAGGTTGCTCCAAGTATTCAGTGCTCTGCCTTGAAGAAACTTGCAGGTACTTCCAGTGCAGGTAATGACATTGACAAATATAAATCAAGGCAGTTAATTCTGAACTACTGCTTTCTTGTACCTATTTGTATCACAAAAGTGCTGTTTTTCAGCAGTTTAAGAAAATGGAATAGTCTCTACAGACAGAGAAAATTATTAAAATAATAGTGAAATGTCATAGAGCTATTTTATTATTTTCCATTATTCACACACATAACTTCAATACAGTTCAAGCAAGATAACAAAGAACTATCTAGCTAAAATAAAATAGCAGGCAGGGCTTACCAGTCCCAAATTCAGAACGGTGTTTATTTTGCTGTAGAGTCAGTTAAGAGCAAATAATGTAGTAGCCAAGAAGTCAGAGTTAATTAGAGCATGCCAGCGATAGAGTTCCCAACAGAAAACATGCAAATACTGTAAACAGTCTTTTGCCAAATGTTTTCAAGTTTCCTCAGTCATAAAGGTTAGTAAATCCCTAAACTCCTGGGATATTGAGCCCTGCTGGAATGCAGCGTGCACGCTAATGCTCATTCAGCAGTGTTTGCGATAGAATCCTAGAATTTTGATTCTGAGAAGGCTGCTTACATCATCTTCCCTTCCACCTTGCTAGTATACTGGCTTACTACCTGTGTGTTGTGTTTGTTAAACATTTAGCCAGGTCAGACATTCTCCCCTTTGAGTCTTTTGGAGCATCTGTAATTTCCTCCATTCCATTTTCCACCTAAAATTACATGGAGGAACAGAAAGCAAAGAAGTTTTCAAGTTTGATTCTTTAGCTGCTCTCAAACTAAATTATATGATTGGCTCATTTATTAATAGACCTATAGGTTTCCCAGTTTAGTCGCTATAGCATGGAACAGTTTTTGGGTGGTTTCCATATGGTTTTCAGCTTATGACTGCAGCTTTGAATTGGTGTTTCCTGTAGAAACTGTGTTTGATACATTAAATGAAATTACAGGTTCAAAAGGTATGGTAAATTGCTAAAGTAGTAAGCTTTCTTTGGGTCAAGATACTGAATTTCTATCTGTAAAGCTGGATGCAGTAGCATCAGGTTATGTGTACTACAGAAACAGCTAGCAACCCACGGTTGTGTTCAGCATGTCTAAATGCTGCACTGAGCACTTCCTGTAGGTTTAGCTTTACATGCTTAACAGTTTTGCCTGATGCTACTATCATTTACAGCTAATGATGGCAATGGACTGTTAGAGAGCAGAAACAGAGGAAGTATCAGTAGCAAACAAAAAGAGGAGAAAGAAAGTAGTAGGGTAAGTGAAGCAAGACGTAAAGGAAATACATAAAGAGTTCATATTGCCATCAATTTTAGTTATTCCTTGCCTGACATCCTGCTGAAACGAACCAACAACATCAGTCCCACGGAGATGCTTATGCCTTTCCAAAGGCAAAGTGTGTTGAACACTATAAATTTCCTCATTTGTAAGGAAGAAGTAGCTGAAGATGCCAAAAAGTATCTCTGGATGACATTCAGCCTGGCTAAATATCCTTTTCCTGGAAACAGGAATGGTGGTTTTGTTTTGTTTGTGACAGAAAATGAAGTGAAAGGCCTGGTAAATGTCACATTACTGCCAAATACATCATAATTGGGGAAACTATGTGAGCACAAATTTAACCATTATGGCAATACCAATATCTAGTATCGTGTTCTTATCCCATGTTCTTGTGTTCATTAGCATCTATAAAGCTACACCTTGCTAAACACTTGGTTCTAAAACATTCATGATCATTCCATTAGTGGACTGCTTGATCAGATTGTAAGTGTGAAACTTCATTTAACCTCATTTGGGGTGTGTGTGTGTTTACTTCTGCAAACACAGAATTATTCAAAGCACGGACAACCTAATTCCACGCAGTTTAGCTGCTTACAGAGTAGGTGCTCCGCATAACAACAGTGTTGTGAAGCTAAAGTCAGCAAAACTATTCTGTTTTCTTCAGTATTCATAAAAAGAAGTGAAAAAGAGGAAGGTAAAGCATTGCTAGAGAATGGATTCTTGGCAGATTATAACAGTTTCTGAGAAATTGCTAATGCTTCAAAACTAATCTGTTCTAGAACCCTTTGTGATTAGCAATGGTTAATATCAGAGTTGTTCTGTTGCCTTCATAACTAAAACCTGGTCTGACTCTGCTATAGAATAATGTAATTTAATCCAGAAGTATGTAAACGTATAAAGAGGAAAACCGTAATAAGGACAGATAAAATTTTCATTCCTGTAGAAGGATTAGGGGGTTTATTGCTATACTGTAGTGATACAAAAGGTCTCATTGAAGACTACGGGATTTCACACGGCTTTATTACAACATTTAAAATGTTATATGTATATATTATTATATTATATTCTGGTAATGATTTGTTAGGTAGAAGATTGAGTTCATTATCTTTCTACAATACTGTAGAATGAAGCTGAATTCGAAATATGATAAAGTTGTTAAATAAAAGACAGGAAAATAAAAGAAGTGGAGCAAGATGGGTTTTTGATCATTAAAAAAAAAGTTCAGGTATAATGGATCATTGTTCAGTGTCAGACTAATGACTCTCTGTGAAAGAGAGGAGAAAAAGAGAAAAATTCATCAGATATGAACAGAAATAATTAACTGCTTTTCTTTCTGTCCTGTCTTGGTCACGGAAGCTGACATTCCAATTAGCAGCTATAGTATACAAACGAACTCTCCTGGTTTTGAAAGGAGGTTTTGTTGAAGCGCTATGAATTTGAGGAAAGATGCCATGACGATATTTCTGTAGAAACCGAGGAAGAATAGATGTTGCCCATACAAACTGATCCATTCATCCAGCCGGATATCTTATTAAAATAGTTTGCAGTCACAAATGATCATGATAACTGAAATGGAAGGTAGGTAGGTCCTGAAAAAAGCAATGGAGGAGACAAATTAGATATTTGGAAGGTGTTCTATAGCTATCAAATGACAGGCAGTTATTTACTGTAAAATTGGAGGTCTTTGAGGATATGTAATAATTTTCTAATACATTTAAGGAGGAAGTTGCACCTATCTTCTCCTAGCCAGCAAGGCAAACAAACACATATATAACTATATATGCATACAAGTGACGCCACGGATGACAAGATTGACGGGTTTAAGTTTATTGGTTTAAAGTTAAGCATGTACGTTAATACCTCTTGAACTCCGTTAGATCAGCGATCATTAAAATGTTATTTCAAAGGAATGTTTCTTCTAGTCTGTTTATACTGGTCTTGGTATAAATCTTACTGAGATCATTTCAGGTTTTAAAGATTAAGCATATGCCTATTCATATGTTTGATGCATAATTTAAAATCTTACGTTGTTTTGTGTGTGTGTAAATGAATAATAATAGTTTCTACAAGACAGAGGAGGATGTTATTTCATTGTTTTATTCAGCTTTGTATTCAGATCATGGGGTCTTTTTTTTTTTTTTACATTATCCATAAGCTATAGCAAGAAAACATCATACAAATATGATTTAGTGCATATCATATCTTGAGTATTTGCAAATAACTTGCTTTAGCCACATCTGCTTCCTCAAGGTAAGGAACTTTGCAGCTGGACTGCAGTGAAAAGAGTGTCATGAACCAAAGGTGACCTGTCCTGTAAAGAATGAGAGCATGCTTCCCCCCAGTGAATGTTATTTTGTAGTTGTACATTTGTTTATTATAGAATGCTTTTAGGGTATAACAGAACATGAGTACATTTTTTCTGAAAACTGTCATTTTGGAGCATCATCAAAACCTAATATCCCTTTGTGCTAATCTCAACTTGCCTGAGAACTCACAGTCTGTGTTTTTGATAGTGAGTATGAACCAAATCAAGCAAGCGTTATGGAAGTGAATTGGAAGGAGCACTTGGGAACAAAGCAGGGAAAAGTTAGTACAGAAGTAGAAGCCAGAATGCTTGGTCTCAAAGATACAGCTTTGCATACTGTTTATCATACAGGACATCCAACATACTTGCAGTTCTCTCTGATATTTGCTTTTCAAGGCTGGAAGAGAACTATGAGATTGCAGAAGGTGTTTGCATTCCTCGAAGTGCTCTCTACATGCATTACTTGGACTTCTGTGAGAAAAATGACACGCAACCTGTTAATGCTGCCAGCTTTGGGAAGGTGAGTCTAAACAGCAGTATGAAGCCTTGAGCTCCCACCTGATTCAGATGAGTTCAAATTACTGAAACAAATTAAATCATCATTTACCGTTAGAGATAGAGGTATATAAATGGAATTTTCTGTATTCAAGTTATTGGGAAAAAGCTACGATTTTAAGTATTTTTATGGTTGGGACAATGTCTAATCATGACTAAGCTCCAGAACACACTATTTTTTTTGATGACTTCATTCCCCAGGCCAGCTGATGTTGGAATTGAATACAATATTGGCAGCTTGGAAGTTGAATACAAGCCGGTGTAAACACATTTGCATTGTGACCTGCAGTGCGTTAACAAATACATAGTTTTTAAAAAGAGAAGAGTAAAATATCAATAACTGAACTCTGGAGCCTGTCTATGCTATTCTTGTAAGCACGAGACGGAAATCCCAGAAGTAACGATACCAGCTCACACTGGCAAATACACACAGTGGAGCACAATGCCTCCAGATGTGAAAGTCTAAAAAGAATTTAACGATGTCTGTATGGCACTGCAAGTACAAGCTGCCAAATTACCTTTGCACTGTGATTCCTCATGCTTCCACTTTCCAGTACAGCTCTAGTAAGAGCCAGTGCAGTCAATTCCAGACTCACAACAGAGATGCATTCTTAGCACAGATACAGCTGTGCATTGTTCAGATGTGAGCAGTAAAGCTCTTATGTTTATACACCACTCGCAGACATTAATGACTGGATAGGATGTTCCATAAGTAAGTATGAGTGAAATCGTCTGTTGTACATATTACTGCTATCACGTGGTACATATAGTGGCAATACGTAATTTAGGAACAGTGAATACAAGAAATAGATTTTGTTCAGGCTAACACATTTGGATCATGGGCAGAATTTGCATGATGCTACTTTTGCTGCTGCTGCTAAAAACTTCTGTAAATTGCAAGGTGTAAATATTCTGAAATTATTTAATCAGAACACAAATCTGTCAGGGACTTCACCGATTCTCAGTACATGGCAGTCTGGTTACAGTGTACATTACTCCATCCTCCTTTTACCCTGACCCTTGTAAATATACCTGTTCATTTGTAGGAGCAGCTTGACCTAGCAGTCAGGTACAGTGTCTGCCATCCAAAACTCATAGCATTCCAATGCGGTTTTTGTGTGCTGTGGTCCAAGTATTTTCCACTTGCTTGCAATGAAGCTCTGAAGCAGTGATGCATGAATTTTTTCCCCTATTTGTTTATGGAGAAGAAACCATACAGAGTCATCCTAGTAGTCTCTCAAGCTAGTGCTTTGTGTGGCCATTACTTCTGGATCTGGGAACTGAGGCTTCTGCTGAGGTGTATCCAGGAATCTGAGACAATGCTGGCACAGATATTGAAGTGAAACAGGCTTCTGCATCCGTGGAACCCAGAGCAGATCTTTTCAACCTGTTATTGCAAAGAAAGTGTACTGCACAGCCCTGAAGATCTGTAAGGCAGACCCTCATTCAATCAACAGTTTGCAGTCAGGTTCTCCTTAGAAGCAGGCTCACGGATGAAGTTTTAGCTTGGAGTTGTTATCATCTCACTTAAATACCATATTGGCAACATGTGTTGCATGAACGCCTTGGAGGCAGTGCAGTGAAATAGGTGCTGTTTGAGGGGTTCTGCACTTAGCTGCTGAAACAGAGACCGCAGACATGTTTGTCCTCTTTGGGAATCATCAGGAGCCCTGCAGCTGTCATCTCCTTCAGAGAAAGGAGCTAGTTGTTCTGTGAAACTGTAGACAGTTCGCCTTTCAGTAGACCACATTGAATTTATGATTCATCTTTGAACTTTAGCTCTGTGGGCAATGTTAGACATTTAAGCTTTTTCTTTACCAGACTGGTAGTTTTTAGAAAGAGACATGGAGTTCAGCACATTAAACCAATCTGTAATAAGTAATATCCTAACGTATTGTTACTTACTCAGTTACATCTCAGTTATCAGAACAGTGGTGCTTTCCCTTCTAAGAATAGCACTGAAGACATATGAAACTTGCCTGAAAGTGATCTCTCCAGATTAAGGCTTTGTAGACAATGCTTCAGCCTATGTTTACTACTTGAGCCTGAAGCAAGTCAAATGTATCCACAACAGAGCATGGCACGGAGAACAGACAAGTTGTTTGCGAACAGCGGAACTAATGGATTTTGTTTCCTGCCATCTCTGATGTTCTCTAAATCCATAGCCTTACCTAAATCTTGTATAATATCTCCATGTTTCCCTGCAGTATGTTCAATAATTTCCAGGTCCTAGTCACTACATCAAGGTCTTGATTCTTTCAGTTTTCTGACACATCTGCTGAACTGTCTTTCTGTGTTACTTTTGGATTCCTTCACATCTCTCTCTCTATTTGCCTATTTTTTCCTCTTCCCCCTGCATGCCAACAGTTGGGCAAGAAGCAGCACAAGTGGTTGCTGGTTCAGAGTAATTAAAGTGTTGCCTAGTTGTCTCATGCTCATGGCTGTACCGTCAGGCAGTGCCAAATGGCTCAGCTAAAGCCTGAGCTTTCTTCCTTGTCTTCTCAGTTTTAACTAAGCTCTCCCTACTATCCAGCCAGTGTTTTCTATTGAACTCTAGGACATGGACTGGATCCCAGGCGTTCGGTAATATTAGATTAGTGAAACAAAAAAATGGTCTGGGAGGTGGAGAGATTAACAGAGACAGTAATATCTCATAGACTGCTTCCTGAGGAAACCAGGCTAACAGCAACATAAGGAAGAAGAGGAAAGAACACAATCACTGGGTAAATAAACACCTTTTTAAAAGCAGCTGCTTAAAGTACAGACAAACCAAAGAAGACTAATGTGGTTATTAATGTCATATATTCTTATATGACACAGGCAGCTGTAGCTTTAACGTGATAGCTAAGATTTAAGTGCTTTACTCACCCGATTATGTGAAAATTACAGGTAGTCTTGTTGACACTAGCATTTGCCAATCTGCTATGCTACCTAGTCTGTCATTACTGAACTTTTTTCCTGCCTGCAAAAGACAAGACCAAGCACTCTTTTACCTATATACTTTAACTAAGCAGTGACTTGGAAGGGCCCTGTGTTTGCTGGATACAGCTCAGCATCAGCAAGTGAAGACTCCAGTGTTAAACTTCGGCTCTTACTGAGGCAGCAAAGCATATTGTATTCAATGGGATCATACTTTCATCCAAAAGTGAAGCAGAATAGGTAAAAGCATTCCTCACAACCAGTGAGAAGACAGGGAAGTACAGTGAGGAGGGGTAGGTATGTCACTGAGTCGTTAACAATAAAATGTTGTATATAAGAAAAAGCTTTCTCACAGTGAACACGTTTAGCCTGTGAGTTAGTCTTCAGGCAGAACAAATGAAAGCCCTCTTGCTGAGGTCACTTATAAGAGTTGGCAACCCTGTGCCCCTCAGCCCTCTGCTGCAAATGCCCTGGGCTTTGCTCTGGGACCCTGCGGTCTTGGAGAGCAGTTTAGGGCATTTCCAACTGGAACTTCTGCCGCTGCCTGCCGCAAGGAAGGCTGAGCAGGTGTATGGTTTTTTTTCTCTGGGCAACATGCTAACATAAAATGCCAGTTATAATTCATACATTGAGCTAGGAATTATGGTGGATGAAGGCTCCAAGTCGTTATTCTCACTATGTCTAGTTGCAAAAGCCAAATCATTCTGAATTGGATCCTTCACTGAATCAAAGAAAAAGCAGGAATGTTCTGGGCATTTCCAAGCCCCTCAGTAATTATTGTGTATGGATGGATACCATAAGGCTTATTAGTTCTCTCCTTGCTCTAGCATGTAACCCAGCTGTTCAGGTGGGTTGGCAGGTCTTTGAGCTTCCTTTTCACTTGTATTTCCAACACTGATTTTTGTTCATGTTTGTTTTGTAACCCGGTATGAACCTTATTTTCTTAAGCCCCTTGGAGATGTAATCTTCCTCCTCTACACAGGTTTCCCCTGTACTCCACCTCCTCAGTTCACTGCTTTAAGTTTACTGTGTAGTTCTAAGTCACTTCCCAGACCCTGCCACATCTCTCATACAACACACTTAGTTTCTCATGGTGCAACCTCTTCTGTATCCCCATAAAGTGATCTTCCCAGAACTCTCATATGCCCCCTGGAGGTTAAATACTTTCCTCTTTAGTTTTGTCTTTTTCAATTGTGGCGCTTTCATGCCATGCCTTTTGACAAACAATAATAAATTGATATTTGAAAAGGAAAACGAAGGAGGCTGACACTTTGCGGGCTGCTTCTCCCCCAGCCTGAGGTCCATGTACACCCTTCTGGCAGCACAAGGAGGTCTAACAGGGATGTATGCTCAAATTTTAGAGCCTCTTTGCTGCTCCCTGACTGGCTTTGCTGTAAGTAAAAATTAGACTCTGATAAATTTATTTCACTAAATACAGATGGGTAAAGCCCACAACAGATTTCTGATATTGGCTAGGAAAGAGATCTTTTACATTTTTGACCAATATTTCCACCCTGTTTCCAAAAAAATGGGCTGAGACACAGTTATACCAGCAGAAAGTGTTTTCTTTCCAGCAGTTTTCTTTGCTCCAGGGAGGTACAAGCTGTACCAGCCAGAGTCCTCTTTTATCACTACGCACTGTCTCTATGCTCACAAGTTTTGCAAGCAGGACTGCTCCTCCAAGCATGATTAGCATAAATAGGATTTACAGCTTCATGCTATCATACTTCATATATTTAATATTTAAAAGGAAAAACAAGTAGCCTTATTGAAATCTTTTTGATAATGATATTGCAATGTCATTGCATTCTGGTTTGTCTTTGTATTGGAAGGCACACCTCTGGAAATTGCCCGCTCTGCATAAGGAGATACTTCTCTTGAAGGTGTGGGGATTTTTCCTTTGCTTTCCATTTGCTTCTAAGTAGCCTCAATAATGGTGGTACAGCAAAACCAAATTTACTCTTAGTGCTCTCTTCTGACAGACTAAAGCAGCACTTGTTTTATATGAACAATTACTACACATGGGATCTTCTTGTTGGAATTTTTTTTTCTAGTCACCATAGAAAAGAACTGGGAGAAAAATTCAATCTAAAGCGGAGGATGTGGTTCCTGTTATTGCCTGAAAGGACTGTATCAGTCTGTCAGCGCTATCCAAGCAGTCCCTGTTTCTTCTTCATCCCTTTTTAACAGCTGAGGTTCCTGATAGAAGGACAGTTAACACCAATACGACTTTTCTTCCAGACCCAGGATCTTCTAAGCTCCTCTGTGGAGGCCATAACACCAACGCCACAGAAGCAAGCAGTCATGCCGGTGTGAGGAGTGGGGGTTCCACGGTGTAGTTGGAAAGGTCCTTTCACCCTTGGCTTTGCTTCACTGTTCTCTTATATTATTGCTGACTGTTGCCCTTTTCTCCTTGAGCTTGGGGAGTAAGAAAACCAGCTGGAACACCTCGGTTTCTTTGGAGTGACTTTTCCCTTCCCAAAGATTTGCTCTCTAGCAAAGAGATTTTTGCTGGCATCTGGCTTCTAGTTAGGTCTTCAGTATGAAGTAGAGCGGCCTCTGGGCTGCTTTACCACATGCCTTGTCAACACATCCCAGAGGCTGTTCCTACAGCACAGGGTCTGCCAGAGTGCAGGGATCCTGGCGCTCAGCCTTTTCCCACAGATATGCTGGGTGATGGCAGTAAGCATGCTGGCACTGGTACAAAGCAGGGGGAGTTGTGCAGCGTTTTAGATCTGCTTGGCTTCAGCAAGTCAGCACTGAAAGTGGCTGCAGCTCAGCTAAGCATCTGAGTCAGAGCATTTGATGCCTGCATCTTTTGTTGGGATGCAGTAATCTGTTTGATCATGCCTTAGGCTGAGTTCCATCTGGCCAGACGAGATGCTAAAGGAGGATATTGTTGTATGTAGATGAATCTGAGGAGAGGTCTCACAAGCTTCACTAAAGGGTCCAGTTCAGTTGGAGCTTCTCGCAGAGTCTAAACTCCACAGCAGGCAGAATTGGGCACAGGCACTAGGGAGAGTGCCAAAGGCTTTTCTCAGATGAATCAGTGCTAGAAACAAGTTCTTACCCTATGGCCAGACCATGTCCTGTTCCACAAAATTATGAAAGCAAGTGAAGAGACATGGGAAGGTTATTGAATCTAAACAGAAAACAGAACTGGAGTCAAGAATACTGGATCTGCACACTATAGTCTTCCCTCCTGGCCCATGCAACTAAATGAGCAAGGATTAGAGAGGGTAGAGACGCAGTCATACCTCTTCTTTTCTCTGCACAGTTTGGTGGATTTAAGGGACAGAAATGTTATTTTCATAGAATCATAGAATGCTTAGAGTTGGAAGGCACCTTAAAGATCATCTAGTTCCAACCCTCCTGCCATGGGCAGGGACACCATTTTGCAATGGACTAATTTGATTATGCTCTTTCTTATTAGTGGATGCTTCTTGGGCATAGCTTTCTTGACCTTTTTCTCAAGGTAATGTGGTGTAAGCCCCAAGCTGTCTTTGAGCAGAAAGGTACTTGTTAACACAGACGTTAATAGTAACAGACTGTCTCCGGGCATGATTTTCTATGGGGAAACCTCAAAACGATTCAGCTGGAGTAGTACCAGGCCAAAGATGAATGAGCCTAAAACCCCTAATCATTTAAGCACACTTATCGTAAGTTGTGGATATCAGCATTGTTTATGTTTCACAGCTGTGAATAAGGAAAGCATACTGTGTGGGAGTATAGTTATATTTGCCATTACTAGTTTCTTTCCAGCTGCCATGGGAAAGAAGTTTAAGGCTAAAAAACCACAACAGAACTCGGTAAATAAGCACAGACATTCTGTGCCTGACTTTGTAGTACAAATGCATGACCTCTAGATAAGGGTCTTGAAATCTGAGTTAAGATGAATAGAGCCAGGCCCTCATATGAATAATGGTTATCAGAGGAAAGACAATTTATTCCCCTATATTTAGAACCTATCTAGAACCTCCCCGAACTCCAGAGTGTAGAGCCTGAAACCTGTTTCTCATTCTGGCAGAGTTGTGGCTGCCTCATCCCTGGCAGTGTTCAAGGACAGGTTGCATAGGGCTTGGAGCAACCTGGTCTAGTGGAAGGTGTCCCTGCCTATGGCAGGGGGTTGGAACTGGATGAGCTTTAAGGTTCCTTCCAACTCAACCCATTCTATGAATGATCCTATGAAGACAGATGCATCAGATGCTTTATAGCATGTTTTTGGGTTGGGTTTTTTTTTCCTAATCTGTTTTGGTATCTCATGTCATAGGAGAATTTAGATGCAACAAATTTCACAGTTTGATACTAAACGCAATGAGGAGTGACAGGATGAAGGCAAAATAGACAATAGATTCTTCATTTTAAAGTTGCAGCTGGCCCTGGTTGTGCTGGAGACGTGAGGAGAGATGCAGTAGTAGAAATTACAGCTGGCAGTAATCAGGATAAAGGAATGCACCTTTGCAGCTATTTGTGGGTAACAGAACAACTCCTGCAGTTAGCCACATCTAAGGTTAATAGATTGTGCAGATTACAATACAGACCTTTATAGAGCAAGTGCATTTTTCTAGGTTTTGCTCATGAAGGTTTATGTGTTTAGCGTGGATGCTCAAGTAACTTGTTTATTTTTTGTTGCATTATTTTAAGAACGACCAATAATACAAGCAACCAGATATTTAATTCAAGTTTATTCCGACACCTCTACTAGATTTAAAAACCAAAAAGGGATAAAAATCCTGTTTGCTCCAAGATCTGTGCAATATATGTTGAATGTTGTACTCCCAATGGTGTAATTTCAATATGAGAGAATATGAGAAGACTTTTCTTTCCTGTATTCATTTTGGCTGCCCCATATATTCAGAAAGGAAAGGCCTGTCAGAAAGAAAAAGGTCCCCTATGCTCCACTTGCATAGGCATTCCTAGTAACAGGTATAAGCAATGTCTGCAAAAGTGTTGCGGGTCTTCTAGACCCCTGAAAAAGTATAAACTATATATATGTTTTACAATGCAATGACTTCTATTTGGCTCTTATGTATACAGTAGGTAATCACCAAAAAATTCTATGGAGTTGCAGAAAGGCAGTTCTTAATATTTTTTTTAATCAAAAAAGGGATGAGATCTTCTATAGGCAGAAGGCAAGATCAGATCTTGAGCAGGGCTCAGAAGAAAGAGAGGGAAAACACGGCTAAAGTTTAGTAACTGAGAAAGAAATTAAAGGGGCATTAATTTCTGAGGCTAATATAGAAGGGACACAAGTTATTTGCACATGAAACTCCCAATCTACATCTGTCTCAAAGCCAAAAAGCCAAGTAGCATAAAATAATGCCTAACAGTCAAAACTGCCACATAACTTGGGTGGAATTTTACTTGGGAAAACAGTAAAACCTGTACCCTTTTACTTAGCATATCTCATAGGGCAGCTGGATTTGTGGTTACTTTGGAGAAGTATGAGATGAAATTCCAGTCCCCTTGAAGGACAATGGTAAGAAGCCTGTCCACTCCAAAATTCCCTTGGTACCACCCATGAGATCTTTTTACCACTGCTTCTGTTGAGAAGCCAGCACAGCTGTGAGAACAGGGACTGGGTTCCATTCAGAAAGCAGCTCAAACTGCATGGTCTGGTCCTGATCCATTTGATTGTGCAACTCCATTGCAGTGATGAATGGAAAATGATCCAACTTGGTTTTTAGACCCAAACCTGAAATTTCATGTCTGACAGTAGCTCCCTTCCTTCCCCACCCAGCTGTAAAATAAACTCATTTCGTCTGCAGGTTGTTAAAAGTTAATAAATTGGAACACGATGATGATGTATTTTATAGGGTGACTTTTCAGGCTGAAGGCACGACCCTACAGAGCAGCATTTTGGGCCCTCTGCTTTTGCGATTGACTTCAGCACACAGTGAACTCCACTTTGTCCTGCCTGATCCGGCTTCATCTCTTCTTTTGCGGAAACCTCACTCCCTTTGGCAATATCCTTGCACAGGGATTTGCATAAAAGTAGCTGAATATAAACTTTTATATGAACAGCTAGTTCGTTTAGTACTTGACTTGTTTTATTGCAAACACAAGTACCCATGCTCATGTGTACGAGCACCCATGCACGAGTATGCCATGTTATACACACTTTACATGTGCAGCATTAGGTCAAAAGTCCTGACTTTTTTATTCCAAAGGTTTGCTAGATTATTGTCTTTTTCTTTAAATTATTGATATAGAATATTTGAAGTGCTGAATACTTTTCAGCTGCATTTTGGAAGCTGTTTTTCATTGTTTAAAATGTGCTGGGTTTAAAAAAGAAACAAACAAAGAAAAGAAAAAGGGATCATCTGATCAACTGCTCCATTATTCTTCTCTTTTTCCTGATCACCTCTGCCCTGGTATGCAGAAATTGGCTGATTTATTTAAATCCCAGGAACTCCCATGGCATGTGGTTCATAAAATAGCATTTACAGTGTGCATTGCGACACTTCATCACTACTAGAAAGACTTGAAAGTAATACGGGTTTATGTTGTTACAAAAGAAAAAATAAGGTAAAAGTATCTCTAATATTAAGATTTACTTTCGATTCTACTGCTGTAAAATCCAATTTTGGAGAGGAATGGCATTTTCTGAATGACAACTACCACCAAAAAAGGAGGAAATATTTATTTTTTAAATCCCCTAACCCAAAACTCTCATCCTCAGAAAGAAGTTCTTCAACACTGCCTTTTTTCCCACAGCCTTGTGGAGCCCCCAACCCTGTCTGCAGAAAATGAAAGGGAGAGGGGTGGGATTAATGTGTAATTAAAGGGAATTTGGAAGGCTGAGATGTTGCGGAATGTTAGATCAGTAGCTGGAACAGCATGTGGTGTTCTTTAGGCAGGCTTCATTGAATCCATACAAAAAAAGAAAGAAGGGCTGCTTGCCTGTCTGCTCATTTATCAAACAGCTAGGCTGAACTTTCACAGCTCCACAAAAGTGTTTTACTGTTTGCTGAAGTTTTGCTCCAGAAATTAAAGCTGAACAACCTAGCGGCTCTGAGTCTATGCTGCGTTTCTGACATCAGCCACACTGTGCAAAGCTCTTGGAAACCACCGCAGGTCAATTTTTACACGATACAAAGAGAGGCTGATTGTACATTTGCTAAAAAAATAAATTGAAATTTAAATAAAAAATACTGAAGTAATGGTCAAATATATGACATTGTAATGTCTTTATTTATATCGCACTTTTTGATCCGAATACGTGTTCCAGAGCTTTCAGTCATCAATCAGGATTAAATATTTACCACAGTGGCAAAATGGCTAATGGAGAAAAAAAAATCCATATTATTTAATCAATTTTAATTGACGTTTTCTTCTAGTTGAACAGTTACATTTCTTCTTGCATGCCTGTTTTCCTTTAATATTAATTGACATTTGCCCCAAAGAGTAAACATGTAGCGATTTATTTGATGAAAACACAGTTAAAATGGATTATAAATTTAAAGAGGAAGAAATTCCTTTTGGAGGTGAATCTTCAGGGCTTACTGAAATCTTTCTTGCATGACTGTTCTGCCAGAAGAGCTTTCCTCCTACGGCAGATCACACTGAGAATCGGGTTCAATCCTATGAGGTGCTGAGCCCCGCAGAGCTTTCTCATCAGTACTAGTCTGCTTGTCAGAGGCTCTGATTAGTGAAGGCGCAATCTGCATTCATTAATCCGTTTCCTTAAATGCGTCTGGCACTAAAGAAGTTTTGTTTTACAGTAGCAATGTTCTTTTAATCTTTGCTGACAGGCTAGAGTCCAGATTCTCGATGATACCCTGCTGTTTCTGAGATGCACTTGTTTTCCACAGAGGATAAATTGATTACAAGTTCTCTTTGCAAGCACAACAGTGAGTCTTCCCTGGTAGAAGTGTTGCCCCTGTCAAATACCAAAGTCTATTCAGTGAATCATCTTTCAGGAAAAGGAGTGTTTAATGGCAGGATTGTGAAGGTCTTTAGAGAACTGTAGCCTCCAACACTCTCAAAAGGAGATTTTCCTCTATTTGCAGCAAACCCGAGTTTGCTGATCCTGCAAACTGACATAAATAAATAGTAAGCAAATTCTAAGCATAATGCTTCTTAGTTTAGAGGCAAAACAAACCTTAGATTTTTTAGGAAATTTATTCCAGTAATTCTTGATTATTTTTTTTTTTTTAGGTAATGCAATTGTAGTTAATGGAATTATGCTGAATTCTAAAGTCTACCCCCTCTTTCAGTTATGGAAAAAAATAACACCTTTATTTCTGATTTCTCCTGCCATGTATTTTGCTGACGCTGCAGTATAGTTTTTCTGCTGTTCTGCCTTAGCAGTCTATATTAGCTACTAGTAAGTGTGCTTTTCATTTTTCCTAATACTATTTCTATTTACTTGCAGATAATAAGGCAACAGTTTCCACAGCTAACAACAAGAAGACTTGGAACCAGAGGCCAATCAAAGTAAGCAGTGTATGGTGTTATTATCATCTCACACAGGGCCCCATCTGGCTCTGGCTTTACTGAATAGAGCAGTATCAGATGAGGGAATAATTTGTCCACTTGGGGACTTAAACACCAACTTTGATGGAGGTTCCATTGTAGTCTTTACATTGTCTTATTGATTCAGTGGTGATCCTGCAAAGGTAGTCCAGTGGAGGCCTTTTACTGATTTCATCAGTGTTATTTTCCATATTGTTGCTACAAAGTCTTTCATCTCAACTCACTTTACACAATGTAAAGGACAATCACACTCAGGGGCAATGGAGCTACCGCTGGAGGCTCGGAAATCACAGCTGGTTAACATCATGCTTCGGTTTAGAGGACAGGTGGCAGAACGTTATCTGGAATTTAGGTAGTAACATACGTTGGCCTAAGGCGAAATTGTTTGCAAACCTGGATTTAACCACCATTTTTCCTGTGTAAATGAAATCCAATGTATCTCGTAAGTGATCAAGGAATTAATTTATTGCCTTACCCAAAAGATGGTACAGTTCATCCTAATACCAGAATGAAAAATTGATTCAGAAAGAAGAATGCACTTCCTGGGGTATTTGACTTTTACCAGTTGTTGACAATATGTGATTCTAACAATTTATAAAGAGGATACAGTGGTGTTTCTATACGTTCTTTTCTGCTTGTGGACTCCATTAAATTTTTCCAGTGGAGCTGGATCTTTGGAGCTTTGGAGCTTTTTATGGCAAACATAAGCCTCCTAAAAAAATAAGATAGAAGTCTGCTTTTATTGGTTAGCTTTCAAAGAATCCTACAGGGCTGTCTAAGGGTAGCCCCTATAGATCTAAAGTGGAAAACTATGTAGGGGAAATGAAAACCTGGGGCAGCGTGTTTGCAAAATTTTGCCTGCAAAGTTTCTCTTTCAAAACAAAACCTATAAACACAGTACTGCTAAATGCTGAGAAACAAATATGCAATGAGGATCGAACATACATGCTAAAGATAGAATGACCCACTCTTCAAAGGACAAAAAAAGAAATTAAGATGCTAAAAGAAATGCCATTAAAATTAACTAACAAGTGGTCCATGCCAAGCAGTATCTCTTTGATGGGACTAAATGTCCTCTCCCCCACCTTGAGCTTCTCTTAGATTATGTAAATCAGCTTTCTTTGTCTAGACCAGCCATATTTAAGCAGCTAACTGAAGACTTAAAATCTCTTCCCAAATGCAAATTCAGAGCTACCATAACATGACTCATAATAAAGGTACCAGAAATCTCTCAGGTGCAAGTTCTGGGCTAGACCAACAGCATATGAGGAAAGCATAGCAGGTCCAGACTCAGAGAATGAGGGTTTAGCACTGAATATAAGTTCTGTGGAGGTTCATAAAGATGGAGAGAAAGTATGCACAAGTTGCTTTATGGAAGCATTTGTATGAGAGTAACCATTGTCAGCCATCAAATCATTTTGACATTGGCTACAACTTTGGTACTTGTCCTCCCCTGTAATTAAAGAAATGAGCACTGCTGTATTTCCATACTGGAGCTCCTCCTATAGGTCCAGCTTGTCTCGAATCTCCCAGAGGGGCAAGATGCTCTTGATTTGCTGACTGAAGGTGTCTTATATCTTCAAGAATTATGTCTCTTTACTCTCGATGAGGTTAAAAAATCAATGAGACTTAATATTTCTTGCATATTTCTCTCCTAAACTTTATATCTATCAGAGGGGCTTTCAGGTCACATACTCCTCCCATGCCACCTTTGCAATGGTTCTGCTCCCTATGTAGCAAATAAGAAGGGGTTTCTGTAAAGCACGGTGGTTGTGCTCTACAAGATGCTTGGCCCCTGAGAGTTCCTGGTTACTCCTGTGAGGGAAATCATAGTGACTCAAATCTTGAAGCCTCGTAAGTTATGAAATTAAGTTCTTCCGCTCCAAAAGAGGATGTCTGCATCTTCATCAGTGGTCAACACCCCAAGGATTATAAATAATGTACAGAGGAGGCATTCTCATTGGGTCCAATGAAAAGGATATATTATACAAGAAGTATAAACACACACACAGTACGTGCACGCTGTACTTCTTTACAACAAATACACTTCTTGCTAGATGCAGCACAGCTGTAACAGAGCTCTGGTTTTGTTTTCAGGAATATCTAACCGCATTGCAACTAAGTGTTACATAGAGAAATTACTTTAAGCATTAACGCGTCCGTCCCTTTATCACCAGCTGTGGTGAGCCAGTATGATTTTCATTCCAGTTCCCTGCTACTGCCAAAGGAAATTTGGCCATAGAAGTGGATAAGATTATCTGACTTCACACTGTTCTGCCTTCAGTCTTTTTATAGCACTGCTGCTTTGTAACATTACAAAGTTCAGAGCTACAATGGTGCTGTACTCTTGGTCGTCAGTTCTGAGGCTTTCTTTTTTTGCAGCTGGGTTTATTGCTGCAAGCATGCAGCTGTTCTCTATCGCACTGAGCTTAAAAACAGTTCCACCGCAGGTGAGCCGTGAGAAGGCAGCTAAACATGAAAGCCAATTTCTTTCTGTAGTTTAGTATGAAACTCTTCAACTATGTACACAAGAGGTTAGTTAAACTGATGGAAACTACATGTTGTGAAGGGAGTTTTCTTTCCTTCTTTAAAGGAATGCTGCAGATACTGGATCCATGAGAGTAAAAAGCATTCTACTATTCACCACAAAAACGATTGTGTTGTCTGCATATAATTCTTCTACAGATCAAACTTTCAGGCCCTGTTTATTGAACTAAGTTAGGGGTTTTTTTCTGATATAAATACAGAGAAGTGCTTGGAAAATAATCTTTGTAAACTGCACCATTGAGTTTTTGCCATTTGAGATGGTAGAATTACTGAAGGAGAAGGGTATCTGGAAAACCTTTGGAGTTAATTTGGCTATTGCTGTCTATATGATTTTCAAGCTTCCTGGAAAACTTGGATTATTTAACACTGTATTCAAGACAGCTTTTATTTTCAATGGATAATAAAGATCATCCTCAATGGGCATGGCAAGAGAGCCACATCCTAGAAGTTTGCTTCAACTCCCCAGGCCTCCTCTCAGTCCATCTGTTCTGGCAGATAAGATTAGGGCTTCCAGCTCTTTGCCACCACTTTCTGCTGGAGATTATCACATGCAGTGATCTGTGGGTGCATGACACTGAGAGAAAAAGAGTCACCTGAGTTAGTTTAAACTACTGTCACTTAGATGCTACTCTCTCACTGATTTAATTGGTGACATTTGTAAAATCAGTTGATTTTGCCTAAATCAAACTCAAGTCTATTCAAGTGAACAGATCTGCTAGGAGTGCTCTGAAATCACTAACTGTCTGGGGAGTACAACAAACATCTGGAGATGGCAACTTCTCCTGCCACCATAGTGGGATCCAGAAGACACTGTCTCACCATGCTACAATAGGCTTTTGATAGACCGCAAAGAGAAAACTGGAAGTTCATTGAAAATTCCCTCTAGGAAAGCTGGGTAAATCAAAAGTACGTGAGCAATACAATTTTGTGATGCATTTTGTAACCATTAAAAATTGTTGCTTTGAGGTAAGAGTTAGACTGGATAATCAGTGCTTCTATTAACACCTATAATAAAGTTGTAGAACAAATCGTGCTATAAGGATATCAATCCATTCTTGTAGCACAGCCACACTTTGTAATCCCCACTGTGGTCTGCACAGAGTTACAGGGCTGTGTAGTATCCCTTGCTGATCTAAACCCAGTGTTGATGCTAAGTTATGAAGCAAATAACTTGAACTGTACATTTCCTACCGTTCATTGCTTTTCAACATAAGCTTTTTTTCCCCCTTTCTCTTTTCATTAAAGTGTTTTCAATTTTTGAAACATTTCTGATTAGCTCATTTGCAATAATGACTCAAGCTTTTCAGGGATCAAACCAGCCCTCAGCAGTCTGAGAATCAGGGAGCTGAAATAACAACAGAAGGGTCAGTCCAGAGGGTCTGTACCTCTGCTTACTGCTAAACCAAAGGAGCAGCTGCACGGCAGAGCTCTGCCAACAAGTAGCTTTAGGATGCTTTTTTTTTTAATAATAAGAAAAAAGAAAAAGCAAGTCCATTATTTTCCTGCCCTGCAACAGAGTCAGCTTTATTAACTCTGAAGAGAGCTACTTTTACCAGAAGGAAAGATAATTGGAGGCCCAATATATTACTTCAATGTTCTGCTACTCAATCAATGCTTATTAATAATGTATAAACTATTAAACAATTTGTTTTGCTGTAGAAATCATTGGCATTATCAGTTTCTCTTACCCCATTTTCTATTATTTACTTTTCAAACAATCTGCTTCATAAAATATGCTTCTCTATGTATCAGGTACCACTATTACGGAATTGCAGTGAAAGAAAACTCACAGTATTATGATGTGATGTATTCTAAAAAAGGAGCAGCCTGGGTCAACGAAACAGGAAAAAAAGAAGTAACCAAACAGACAGTGGCGTATTCACCACGATCCAAACTGGGAACATTACTGCCAGAGTTTCCAAATGTCAAAGATCTAAATCTGCCAGCCAGTCTGCCAGAGGAGAAGGTAACAGTTTGGAAATCTTTTCTCAGCTTGTCTTGTGTTTTTTTTCCCTGCTCTGGATGAAAGATTTATCTAAAACATAAAGACTTTAAATCAGAGTAAGTTTAATAATGCTTTGACTGTATTTATGGGGGACTTAATTACTTCATATAATAGGAAGAAATGTCTTCCCTTAAAACAGGCAGCTGACGCTATAGCTATACAATATGTCTAAAGCTCATGCACACTTATTATTAAAGTTACATTGCATATAGCAGGTGAGGTTTGAGGGAAACTGTTTTTAAATCTATTATAGCTCTTTAATATGTGAACACATTTGACAAACTGAAAATCAGTTCTGATGCTTCCATGAGCAGAGAGGGACCGAGTGCATTTCTTATCCCTGTAGATTAGAAATTAAGAGAATCCTATCTGCATATATGAAAAAAGTGCTCTGGCTGCTCTTGGCTGAGCTTGCTAGTTTTCTGATGCTATTCACATGTGTAGTATCAATGTAAAGTGGACAAAAGAATAGGGTTTTATAGTTCTTTATGTCCTAATTAGGGCCACATTCTCGTCTTTGATCTCACTGAGGCTTTTTGCTCCTCTTATATTTGAAGAATCCCCATTGACATAGAAAAATCCATGAATTCAAAGGGAGAATTTACTTTTAAGAAGAAAACTCATCTTAAAGCTAATCTAACTAATCTAACTAGACTTTAACTGATTTCATTTTTTTTTTGCAATTGTGTATAGGTAAGATAAGAAAAAAACTTGTTTTTTTGTTCTCTATATTCTGATATTTTTAAAAGCAGATTTCTTAAAGTAGAATGATCTTTTGTGTGTCTCCCTCTCATTCTTTTTCAGGTTTCTACCTTTATTATGATGTATAGAACTCATTGTCAAAGAATACTAGACACTGTAATAAGAGCAAACTTTGATGAGGTATGGTTGGAAACTACAGTTGTAGTTTAATGATATGTAAGGTATTCATGGATCTGAGAGCTTATTTTGAATGTGATATTACAAACTTATGGTTTTGTGGTGAAAGATCCTTTTCATGAGTAATGAACAATGGCTATACTCGAGTACGTAAAGCGACCGATAATGTTAAATCTCGTAACACTGTGCAAGTTAGAGGAATGAAAGCAATGGGAATGTTTTTGTCTCTTCATTCTCCAGCCGGATTAAGGTAGCAATATCCCCTTATAAGATGCTGGACAATCCAGTTCTTACAACTAAAGAAGTATGTCCATGACCACTTTTCTAAGCTTTGAGTTGGGGCTGAGCTCTCTTTGAAGTAATCCTTCTGAGTGTTCAACACAAACCTAGGGCAGGTGCTCTGCTGGTCTGTTAACAATGGTGCATGGTGGTGGGGTGCCTACAAAATCCCAGATATCCCAGAAAACTGTACTGAAGTCTTTGATGGCTCAGCTCTACGTAAGTGCAGCTAGGAAGACACACACAGCAGTTCATACCATCCATTAGCTCATCCATCCATTCAAACCATCCAGCAGCTCAGCAGTTGATACCATCCATTAGAAATGGAAAAGGCTTGTACCTGCTACATATTTAACTGACTTTGAGGGTTTTCTGGCAGCGCATGCAGTTAGAGCTGAAAAATAAAATATCACTGGAGTGCAAGCAGGTTTAGATTACCTGTGGAGAAGGCCTCTAGTTCAGGAAAAGAAATCTGGAGAGGTGCTGAGGGCCCAATTCAAATACGACATCCAGGTCCTGGAAAAAACAAAAACAAAACAAAGGAAATGGATCTTTTGATTCTGCCTCCTGAACAATGGCAAGAAATCCCCTGCTTTTCTTCCTTTCAATGTTTAATTCTCATACTCTTTTGCTTTAAAGCTGAGGGTATTTTAAGTCATTGTACCCAGTCTAGATGTTTCCATGTAAGAAATACGTGAAGCATGTTTAGGAAATGTTGCTGGATGAGTGTCAGAATACTTTTTAAGAGCAGGATGTTATATTTTATTATGGAATGAGTCAGGATCAATGTTGGGGAAAGAGATGAGCAGCAACAATATATGAATGGCAAATATTCTTTACTGCACCTGGTTCGATCACTCATTTCAGCACAGATTGCATGCAGAAGGTTATCATATATGAATGCCAGTGTTCTGACTCCTCTAGAACTGACCATATCATTCACTGACTAATACCTTTATTTCCTAAATGAACATATTTTGCTGTGTCTAAAATCTCCTCCCCATTTTCTTTTTTGTCTCTCTCCATTCTTTCTCCTCTTTCCTTCATAATGGAGGAAACAAAAAATCCAAAAGTGTAGTGTTTCTTTCCGAAACAAAGACAGGAAATGGTGTATTTACCTCTGTAAGCCATGTGCTATCCTTCTCTCCCTTCTTACACCAAGGCCTAGATTGCATTCCTTTGTATACAGGGACAGAGAGCAAAGAAAGAGAAAAAGGCTTGACATGTGGAAGCCAAAGAGTTACACTCACCAGCCACTGATGGAAGGTAAAAATACGGTGGTTCTCATGGGTCTCTCTACTGTAGTAGCACAAAGACACCCTGGCACCAACTCAGAGTGTCTCCTCACCCTTTGGTTGATTACCCCATTGTGTGCTGCGTTACAGTATAAGGCTGTCTAGTTAAGGAATATGCCTTGCCTGTGTTATACACCATCAGTCAACACCTGGGGTTGAAACAAATGCTACGTAAGCAGGATTGTTTAAAGAAAATGGTATTTGTGGCCTTTGATTATTTTAATTTAAACATCCCTGCTTCTTCTCATGATTGCAGGTTCAAAGTTTTCTTCTGCACTTTTGGCAAGGGATGCCTCCTCATATGCTGCCTGTATTGGGTTCTTCAACTGTAGTGAATATAGTGGGAGTTTGTGATTCAATTCTGTACAAAGCAATTTCTGGAGTTTTGATGCCAACTGTACTACAAGCATTACCTGACAGGTCAGTATAGCTAGCAGCACTGACCACGTTTTAGCTCAGCTGTTTTTGCTGCATGTCTTTTCCTCTAGAATGGCACCAGTTCTCAGAAAGCTGCTTGCGGCCACCAGTTTCGAGTTTAATTCACAATGTCAGTTCAAAGGAGTTGAAGACCTGATGTGATCCTGAAGAAAAGTTCAGATTTTAACAAGATTTGTATTATGAAAAACTTGTTAATTTTTGTCTGATAAAGGATACCACCTTCTTCGTGGTTTGTACCATCAAGTCAATAGTTGTATCCCAGCTTCCAGGGAACATCAGAAGTCTGCAGGCTGCAGAGTGCCACGCTGTCTTCTGAACACTCAGACATTGTTCTGCTACTCTGGGATAACAACATAGCAGTATTCTGAATTACAGTGACAAGAGGAGCTGGCCTGGCTGCTCCTTTTGTTAATACTTACATGAATATTTAGGCACTGCAACCTAAGCATTTGTCTCTGTATACGCTCTTGGAACCCTATTGTTATTCTGCTTGCCAGGAGTATAAAACATGAACATCATGCTTGTGAAGTTTTGGACAAGCTGGTTTAACTTAAATACTACCCTACGAAGAAGAGATGCACGTTTATTTTAGAATCACTTCAATAATATCAGCAAGCATTTGCCTCTTTCGTTTCAAAGCTAAATCCACTTTTTCAATCCATGTGGCAGATCTCAGATGTTCTCTTCCTACCTGGAGCTCATGTGAGTCCAAGAATTCTTGTTCATATCGGTAAAGCAGGACGGAGATCAACAGTTCATAGCAAAAAGTGTAATCACTGAGTGCAGTCAACCTGTTTTATCCTTTGGTTTTCCTAATACGAGCATAAGGAAACTGATATTTTTCTAAGTACATGTGAACACCATTAGTATTATTTGACTGATGTGTTCATGAGGTTGTGTAATTTATTAGCAATATTGCTCCAGGAGTTCCTTAATGGTGCTGTGTATTTGGCCCTCAAGTTTTTAAAGGTGTCCCTAATCATGGCGAATGTTTTCAAGATGTTGTTCTGCTCCTGTATGTGCACTGCGTGACGGCTAAAGTACAGGCAAAGTGCTTTTTCCACAAGAAACCTGTTATAAGCATGTGCTTTCCTTGATAAGACATGTACATTTTTACAAGCTTTGCACCTCATGCCCCCCCCCCCCCAAATCTATTTCACTGGAAGGATTAAACAGAACAGCAGTCCTTTTCTCAAGCTGCTTAGTTCTTTCATAGCAAATAAGGAGAGACTTGAGTGTGAATATAGACTTTTGTAATGCATATAAAGGGCCAGATTGTGGCTATTAAGCCATAGCCTGCACTGGAGGGGGTGAAGAAGGGTCTCATTGCAATGGAAGCTCCTGAAGTAAATCTTGCTGACTCAGCCAGAATCCTCCGACGGTCTTCCTGGGAACAAATATTGGCTGTCCAGAAAAGCCACTTTTTAGTGGGTGCCGCAGTTGTCATCCATCCCCTGTCCTCTTAAAGTGTCTGCATAGAGCAGAGCAGTCCTGTGGCCACGTTTATTTTACCACCTCTGCTCTCTGTGCAGCGCCTTAGGTGTACAAACAGAAAAAGCTGCATGGCTGAAAGGCAAAGTTCCTTGCCTTTTTCCCCTCTTACTTGTGTATCTCTAGTATTGCTAGAGGCAGTGCAGCTCAGCCTGGTAGAACCAAGTGTTAAGGTCCCCTGCGCAACACCCTGCAACCGTTCTTGGACACTGTAGTTTTACACCGAGTAATTCCAAGAAGGGCAGAATGAGCAGCCTACAAAGTTTAGCAGGAAATGATGGAGCCGTCAGGGCAGGGTAGTAAGGAAGAAGAAAGAAAGCTCACTTGCCTGGGAGAGTTCCTGTCCTGTGCAGTTAAGCAGGCAGGTCCTGTTCCACCCCCACTTTCCCTGTCTGTGTGGGCTTGGCCTGGAAATTCCTCCCCACCATCATCACCCACTCACTCTCCAGCCTGCAGCATAGCTGGTTGTTGCTTCACTTGTGTGCATCCGTATAAATGTGGGCACAGACGAGCTGAAACCTAAGGCTTGATCTCTTGTCTTCTTTAAACAGTTGTGACTTTATGTCTTTATGTTTTTATAGACTGGGAATGATTTTATTTCAAGGGAAGAATATTGTTTATAAGCATCAAAGCAGTGCAGTACAGAGAATTTCATTCTTTGTGAAGTTTTGAACATGTTTTCCTTTTCCTGCAAATGTTTTCAGAAGTTTTTCTTCATGCCTACAAACCAAAATACATCAGTAACTGCACAATAGTGAGCTGTGAATAACTGACTCATAGTGTTCACATGTTCACAGATTTTATAGCATAAAGCACAGAGTAAACCTGCTCTGATGTAGTGATTTTTCAGTTTGACACAGGTGATCCGGAAGTTTGCAAAGCAACTGGATGAGTGGCTGAAAGTAGCTCTCCATGATTTACCAGAAAACCTACGAAATATCAAATTTGAATGTACGTATTACGCAGTCTTTCTCGTATTAACCTGGGATGTATACAGTGCTCATTGATTACAAATTAATTGGGAGTGAGACTAGTGTTCTTTTTAGGAATTAAACCCTGTCAGCGTTATAAATCTTGCATTCACTTACAGTCTCCACTTGTTCATGAGAACCAATTTCATTTAGTGAAATGAGCCACTGCTCAAAAAGAGATGATGTGCTTTTTCTTTCTTGTGGATTCTGATAAGAAATTAATTTTGTTGATAGTAAGTAAGCATTAGTAACGATATTAGGCACAGAAAATTATTAAACAAACCTTTAGGCTAGCACAATTTGAATACAGCTTGAGGCCCTTACTCAAAAAAGTGCCAGAGTTAAAAATGAAGGAGATCAAATTACCCTGTCACCACAGGAAAGGGCACTAGTCCTTTTCAGACGTGCTTTGTAGATGCCTGCAGTGCACATCACCTATTGATAAAGCCTGCTTTATTTCACGGCTCTCAATTCTTTGCCTTTCATGAGCACTAAATTCCACACCACAAAGTTAAAGGGGGGAAAAAAAAAAAAAAACTAATTTAGGAGAAGGATTAACTATTTTGATCAGCGTGGAAAATTAGGTGTATATTTTACTGAGAACAGTCAGATTGCAAGTTGGAACAACTAATTTTAGGGGTTTTTGCACTGTTTACTAATTTATTTTAAAAGCTACACAAAGAACTGAGAATATGCTTTATCACAGCTTGGTCAGCTCAAAAATATTGAGAATCTGAAACAGCAAAATCTTTTCCAATCTGATAGGGAGAGAGAAAGAGATGGGCTACGCACTTTCTAGTCATTCTCAACCTCTACGCCTTAACTGCCTCTGTGTAGAGTACAGAGGGAAAACCTACTCTGTGGCTATGTCTAAGGCTTGTTTGGATAGATCTGCAAGTCTTTGGTGATTTTAGTATAAGGGAAAACTTGAGTGCATCCTACCTTTTACATGAGCCTTTGTTGCTTCTGCAACTGATCCCTCCTCATCAGAATTTGTGATAGTGTAGACAGTCAATGGAGGTACTGACAGGAGTAACTGCAAGCCTTGGTCATGTTTGCATTTCCCGAGTCACAGATTTCAGACAAAAGATGTATAACACAACATTTTAAGTTCATTTTCCAAGCTTAGAAAATCATCTTAATCCTTATCACTTGGAAAGAGCTAAATTAAGAGCATCAACTGGCAAGCACCTTGTGGGCATCTTACTCCATAGCATATTAGTATGTCATGTAATCTCTTTTACAAACTCTGATCAAATTCTACTTGAAACTGTATCAGATTTTAGCTGCTCCTAGTCTAGTCAAAAGACCCTTCCAAAACTTGTTTGCATTAACGCTTGGAAACCTTTTCTAATTTCCACACATAATGTATCTATCGTTATTTTATGCCCACTTGTTCTTGCACCACCATTTTTCTTTCTATTAAATAGCTCTCTCTGGCCTTCAGTTCCTTTGTGTATCAAGAGAAAATTTGCTATGCTGAACAAGCAAAGCTCTTCCATTGTCCTCTACATTTCTCTTGTCACCTCATTATTCACAGCATCTATAAATCATTGCTGTAATATGCCTCTGTAAAACTGATTGAGCATCCAGATTTAAGGCTTTAGGTCAAGGTTTAAACACGATTAAATCTGTGCTGTTTGAATGAACTTTACGTGGTTGTAATTGTATGCAAGAAACTGGATATATTTTTCTGGTCCTTATTTTAATTTAGTAATTTCAGAAGTAATTTTCTTTATTTAGCACAGCATGTAAATATGTATCTTCTTTTTCCTGCAGTGTCCAGAAGATTCTCACAAATACTCCGTCGTCAGACATCGCTAAATCATCTCTGCCAAGTAAATATTTCCATTACTTAAGTTTGCTGAATGCCATTTTTACTGACTTTTGAAATAATTTTATGAATTGGTAGGGTGGACTTTACTCAAAGAGAAAGAGATCATGTTTAGCAGTCTGTCTCCAATATTTATTGTGACCACCTTTACAAAGCCAAGAAGTAATCAGCAAAAAACACTTTTCTAGACAACCGGCAACCCCTGATTATTAAATTCAGCAGGGTACTTTAATGAAAAAAAAAAATCACTATTTGATTTGAATAGATGGTCCATTTCCAGGCAAGAAATGAAAAACATTCAATTGATTTCAGAGCAGGTAGTATTATTAGTAGGTCAATTGCAAAGTACGAAAAATTTCTATATGCCTGACAAGAAATTCCAAGGCTAATTGTATATTATAAATCATGCAAATTAGTAAAAACCCAAACAGTTGAACTGCTGAGGTTTTAAACAGAAATAGTCTTGCAATCATAGCAAGTGAATATAAAACCTACTCTGCAGTGTTTGTTTTTCATCAATAAGTTTAGATCACAATTGCCTATCAAAAAATCATGAGGCCAAATTCTGTGTAGTATAAAAAGGGGGAGAACATATTCAGTTAATGTATGTTTTACCCGTGTATTGGAGCAGGCAGTTGGATTTCTTTGTCACACTGAAAGCTCCACTTTTGCAAGGTGTATCCAACACCCCTGTGGGTGGTGAAGTCCACAGGAAGAAGCTCTGAGGGAAAAACACTCCTGCAAGGACGTCTTTGTAGATGTCTTCCTCCATTATTTTAGTGGTGAAGGCAGTGATACCAGTGTTACCTTTCCCCAGACATGGTGGACCGTCACTGAGCTTTGAAGGTCCATAGGGATTCAGAGGAAATCAAGACACAGAGACCACAACTGTCTTCATCACACCTGGGATGAAACAGTTTACTTACATGAAGGACTATTCAAATGCATCACTTCCTTGGGGAGGCTGATAACCTTGGTGTGGGTTATCATCTCTGCTTAACTTCCAGTGATCTGGTGTGTTATATGACCATGACTTTGTGTTTCAGTCCATCCTCCCCACTGTCAACAGCAGACCCGCATCTCAACCAACCAAGAAGCCGATATGTTGCAGGGACAAATGAGCTTTAACCTTTGCATGTGACTGAGGGAAGAATGAGAGCCTTCATAGTTTGGGAGAAGGGAGGGTGCAAACCTGAGTGGGGTTGGTTTGTTTTCATGCTGCTTTTTCTTGTTGCCGTTTGGTTTCGAACTGAAGCTGGTAAAGAAAACCAGCAGAGCTATTAGAAACTGAGAAGACTAGCAACAGCACCACCAGATTAGGGTTGTTCATCAGGGTTTGTGGTGGATGCAATCAAAATACTTGCACCTGATTTTAGTTGGCAAAATTACTTGGGAGTTAGTTCGCTGTGGTTAGAGGGCCTTGTAATATCCATAAGACATCAAGCTGGCGGGTGGGGGTCCATGAGGAGAATCAACTTAGTGAGCCTAGCTAAGGAAGCGTAAAAGGGGATAAAGTCTATTTTTAATCTAATAAACCATGAACTAATGAATTGATTGGATTCGATTACAGGCATCAAGAACAGTGATCCACAGCGCAGACATCACATTTCAAATGCTGGAGGACTGGAGGAATGTGGATCTGAATAGCATTACCAAACAAACCCTCTATACTATGGAGGACTCACGGGAGGAGCACAGAAAACTCATCATACAACGTAAGAGCAGAACCCTCAAATAAAGCCAGGTGAACTTGGTTTCCTCAGGGAAACAAAGATCAATGAAAGTAACACTGTTTCTGCAGCCATTGGTTTGCTTTGACTCTCAAGATAAATAGAGAGACATTTATCAAAGTGTAAGGGAAAACCCTGTCAAGGTCTTCTATTTCGAGGCATATATCTGGGCACTCTTCCATTAATGAGTTTTTTTCCTAGTATTCAGAACACACAATGGTATAAAACTTGCACCCAGATTCAGGAAGACTTTTTTCCATAAACCTGAGCAAACTAAAGCTATGAGTTAAAGCATTAAATTTGATGACGTTCGATCTCTACTGCTGTAGAACTGCAGGAGAGTTGCCTTTTTAATGGCTTTGCCACTGTGTATTTGTAAATTTTACTTATGAGAAGGTCCATGTGTATTTTCATAAGGAAGTTCATTTGATGGGGTAAGTGCTTTCACCCTGAACTTATATGAGTAAGCAGAAGTCCCATATCAAGTAAGCTCACTGGCTGATTTAGTCTACCTAGTAAAGTGAAGCACATGAAATGAAAAGTGACTTTGGAGATGCTGGCAAATTGGTTTTAGAGTCAAAGGTCTTTTGCAAATATAAAATTTAAATTGCACTGCCCAGCAATTGTGTGGGGTTGTAAGCTTAGGTGTAACCCTAAGAACATTGAATTTGTCCCTCTGAGGTACCAGAGTTGATCAGCTTTGTCTTTAGCATCGTTCATAACCTCACTTCCCTGTGAACCCACCTGTTGTATTGCTACCTCTCACCTGAGGAGGACTAGTCATCTTTTATCCAGAGCCAGCCTTAATGGGGAGCAACCTGGGCAACTACTTGTGGGAGCCCTGAGAGGATAGGTTTGCCAGTAGAGCAACACTTTCAGTGAGTGGCTGGGAAGAGGAAGGGTGACACCTTCACATGTACACTGTACCTTGCAAGGTTGACTTTAGCACTTATCCCACTATGCTAACACTAGAAGTCTTCTCAGTTTAGGGACTGGTGGTGTATTCTCTGTTACTTCTGTTTTCCAGCAAGAGGTGCTTTACTCTTTCCTCTCATTCTTAATCCTTGATTCATTTCCTGATGTGGCTTTCTCAGCCTTTGAGGAGATGGAAACTTGATGCGGTAACAGGTAGCATATAGTGAGACTGGAGTCCAGAAGCTGTGTGCATCCTGTTATATTTTCAATATCTACCCAACATCCTCCCACTGGTGAAGAAAGTGCTTAAAGTTATCCATAGTAACAGCAACAGTTTCCACTCTTGTTCAGAAAATACTTAATTTTTAGGAAAGTTTTTTGTATATGTGCTAACTATTTAAATACAAACTTAAGTGTAATAAAATGGGACTTTCCTGAATGCTAATGGATTTGGACATGTTTTGGCATATTTTAGGCCTGTATAAGCAATTACTTAGAAATGGTAACCAAATATGAATGTTCATCATGAGATGGGATTCCACTGAGGAGTGCAGATATACAGAGCAGTTATTCTAGAACTTAGATGTTTTTTTCCCCATCTCTTTCATGTTTATTAGTAGAATAAACAAAGATCTTATTCTGTATCAAAGATCATATTCTGTATGACTCCTATGACATGGAGTTAAGGCCTGGTTTCACATTCTTGGTATTAATAATAATGAAAGTACAATTTCCAGCTACTGTAACTGGAAAAACATGTTTATAAGCCTACAAGCAAGCTTTGAGAGAAACAGAGTAAAATCACTGGGTATAGGAGAACCTCTTTCCTGCTCTACTATGGTAGCTGTCTCTGACACGATTTCATCTTTCCTTCCTTTCTCAGATCCTGTTGAGGCATTTTTAACAGTCACTAAAGGCTAAATAATTACTTTTCTCAAACAGATCATTGCACACAGTTGCATTGCTCCAGCAGCAAAGCAGGAAACTGAATTGCTTTTCCACTCTTGTTTCCCTCTTTGCACAGCATACGAATTACTTAATTTGCTGTATCAGGCAAGGGTTTTTTTCAGGTAAATATTCAGGTATGGAGACAACATTTAGGTTTCTCTGTGATCCTGTTCTGAATAAAGGGACGTTGCCCATTCAATAAAACAATGAAACAAGATAAAGATGGCCCAAACATCACTATTTTCCTTCTTCGGCAGCTAATGTTTCTGACATCCAGCCTTTTCGCAAGCTTGAGTTAACAAAGTTGTAGTCAGGTGTGAAGCAAATGCATTCCTGCTCATCTCGCTGATCCAACTTTGAGACCAGGGAGCTTGTCCTTTGCATTATTGTCAGCTTCTATGGCTCTTTTCTCCAGCTGTTATCCCCAAGCCTTGTCTTCTCCACCTTCCTATGGTGGGAAATTCCTTCCTCCTGTTATTTATAACCAAACATAAATGGAAACTCATAGCACATTGAGATCATCCTGTAACACAGCAGGTAGAAACGTATCCTTCTTCTTGACTTACTGGGCCTTTTAATTTGGCAGAATTGAAGAATAATTTCTTAAGGTGCCAAAGCACATGAATCTTCTTCTTCCAGCTATTGATTCTATGAGAATCAGCTAGAGACTTGCAGTTTTGAGAGCTTCAGTTGAATGACTTGGTTGTTTTAACCTTCTGTATTAAAATATGAATATGTATACTTAGGAGAGGTTTAAAAGTACACAGGTTGCTTTTGAAAACTCTTCTTGATGAATTAAGTATAGCATTTGTGCATTGGTAGCAATTTGTTTTGAAGAAGTAGAAGTTTATGGAAATTCTGTGCGTGTACGTGTCTGGCATTGCAAATAAATGATTTTTAGCAGTTAAGTCACATTTTTGCAACTAAAGCATTACACAGATGAGAGCCCTATCAACAATACTCATCCACTTGATGTTTAGAAGATTCTTTATGCATTTCTAAATCAATTTCATGCATGACCTTTTTTCACCACCAGGGTCAAGGCCTAGCTTCGCACTCACACCATAAATGTTTCACTTCCGGGCACACTGGACAGCTGAAGCTTAAATCAAAAGCTTAACTTTAAACAGTGGGTTTTGATTTGCTCACATTAAAATGCCACATCCAATGACTCCATCACTTTCAATAGAAATAAGACAGGAGATCAAGCAAACTTACTGGGTCAGCACCAAGAAAGATGTATTTGCTGTAATTGAGCAATGTATTATGAAAACCGCAGCAAACTTGTGATGTTATCAGCAGCTCTTTTGTGATTTGTTTTTCTTTTGTTCAAAATGGAATCCAAGTACTTAGGTGGGCTATTTTTTGTCTGCCAGTGTATCAGGAGTTTGATCACCTTCTGGAGGAGCAGTCCCCCATTGAGTCGTACATCGAGTGGCTGGATTCCATGGTGGACAGATGTGTCGTAAAGGTTGGTAAGCAGGAGTAAGGACCACAGTCATTTACGTGCATTTTGAGCTCTATCCAGGTCACAGTTTTTTAGCAAAAACAGAAGTAAAAAAAAAAAAAAAAGAGCAGGCATTGGTAATAAGCAGGAGTAAAGCAACAGTGGGTAACATCTCACCAGTTTTCATGGAGAACTGCTCACAGTCATGATTCTGCTTTATTCTGTTTTGTCTATTCTATCCCCAAAAGAAGATATAACTGTATAACCAGCTATTTTAACTTCTGTCACTAACTATACTTTGTACTAGGATGTTTTATGAGAATTTCAACTCTTCACACCAGTTGTTAGAGCTAAGAAGTAACAACCAACTAAACCAAAAAACCTCACTGCCTCTCTCTGTGCAAAAGATCCATACAGAAAACAGATACTTCCCCACATTACTTGAAATACTTTGATTGTTTGGGGGAACTTTCCTTCTAGTCAGTGGAATGCAATTTGAAATTCCGACCATAACTGTTAATTTTCATGAAGAACTTGACAGGGATTTTGTTAGCTGATTGGATGAACCTAGTTCTTTATCTCACATATAGTAGAGTAAACTATTTTTTTTTACAGTTGATGCCTAACGTGTGCTTTCTGGAAAGTGTTTTTCATAGTAAAATGAATATGCGAATTCACGAAAATAAAACCGTGGAGGAATAAAAAATTGTATTCAATAGTAAACTTTAGTTGCAATGTTAATATAAATTTTCATTGTGGATCAAACATTCTTGTTTCTAAACTGCTTCCTTGACCAACAAGTAAGAATGAACATATAAGTAATTAAGATGAAGGTCAGAGCAATGTTTTGGCAGTTCCTTCATCTTTTATAAGGGAGATTTAGCCTTGGTGTTGAATAATACTTATGATTTCTGAAGGTAGTATATGGTTACAAGATGTTTTTCTGTCTAAGGTTGTTTTGGTTTTAATTTTTACTGTGTATTTTAATACAAAGATAATGGTAAGTAGTTTTCCTGTATAAAAAAAAGATGGATATGTGCATCATTTATCTGCATTAGGTGGTAGAAATAAAAGTTTCTCCTTGACAGATATATCTGTTTCCTTGCAGGTAGCTGCCAAAAGACAAGGCTCTTTGAAGAAAGTAGCTCAGCAGTTCCTCCTGATGTGGTCCTGTTTCGGCACTCGCGTGATTCGGGACATGACTTTGCACAGTGCACCCAGCTTTGGTACTTTGATTGTGTTGTAGTAATTGCATGCCACAGTCAGAAAATCTGCATCCTGGCTTGTAATGTATAGTTTAAGTGAAAGCATAACCAGTTTTCACATGTCCAGGGCTCTATTAAAAAAAAGAACCGGGGCTATTGACATTTGGAAATAATGCTCAGAGAGGCGTCTGTCTTCAGGATCTAGCCAGGAGAGCTGAAAACATTCCTTTTGTTTGTTGATAGCTAGTAGCTGGAGTTATCAGCTACAGGTCAGCTGGAGGAGTTGATTACCAGAGCATTCCCTAATGCATTTCAGTTCAAAGTGAACCCAAACCCAAACCACTTTGACCACGTGTTATGCCTGAAGAGATGACTTTGCCCTGAAGTAGATGAAAAGCTCTTCAGTGAGCCACTTTGCCAGCTCTGCTTTTAAAGGACACAGCATTTTAAACTAGTATGTGCAAAACAAGTGTGTTTCTACACCCTGGACAGATTCTTTTCCATTCTATTAGAATATAGCCAGGGTGAAAAAACCAGACTTTTACTTTTTAAATTAAAAAGCATGTTACTTTTCTACACAGTTTCAAAAGGGGCTTTGTCTTGAATATTGGGATACAAACAGTTCAGATTAAACTCATTTAAAGCAGTAATGATTGGAAAGGGATTGCTGTGTCATGAGTGTGAACATTTGCGGTCACTTGGGACCAGATTTTGCATGAGGGATGGTTTCTATAAATGTACATTTGTCCCAATATATTAGTAAAAGATTAATAATGAATGAATTTAGAAAGACACTGCATTGAACAACTGCAAGGTTTTCTCCCCATTAAGCTTTGATATCCTTTCTGATTTTAGAACCATCTAATAGCCTAAATTCAGATACCAGCAGAGACAGGCAGAGTATGATCTGTATTTATGTTTTAATCTGAAATTACTTTTGTTGGCTTCCCACTGTAAGAAGTTTTCCAAGCAGGTATTAGTGAGTCACCCTTAGACATCAGGATAGTGAGTGTTCCCAAGACAGTCACAATTTCCATCTGCTAACTTGTGCTTTCAGCGCTATTATCCTGGTCACTTCTAATTTTCACCTCCTCTGGGGCTCATTTTCTCCTTGAGTCGCTGCAGCTTTTCTTTTGTTGAGGGCATAAAAGTAGGTGGTAAGGCTTAACAGTATACTTTCCCCCAGTGTCCAAAAACAACTTTGCATGAGTATTGAGTAAATGCTGAATGTTGTTTTATAGCACTTTGGGCTGCTACACTTCTCTCTGCAGACATAATCAGAACCTGTAAAACACAGTGCTACTCAACAAATGAAAACACATCTTGCATTAGTGCAGTGTTGAGGTTACACCATTACAAGTCACGAAATGCTGACATTAAACTGCCCCTAAGGATACATTATAGCTACTGAATTGCACATTACAACATTATTTTTATTCCTGTTCAGGATATGTTTGTAACCTAATCAAGCATTCTCTGTTTCAGAGCACCAGTCACCAAAACATCTTTAATCAAACAGGGATTCCCCAAATAGCTATTAGACCACCAGTTGTCTGGATGGTCTGCACAGTGATCCTCAGCTGTGATTTCTTACTTATTAACGGAAGCATTTATGAACTCGCCACATAGATAGTAAATGAGAAGGTTGAGAATTATTTGTTGGCTTGAGTTTGGAACCCACTACCATATAATACATCAGATCTTCCAAAATAACTTACCTATTGCCTCTGTTATAAATTTGACTCATGAATTTCTCAGTTTTGAGAACTTTAACTGCCTGGCTAAGTATGTAGGATTTATGTGGGGTGTTTTTCCTTTTTGGTTCACTGGGTATATCTGTGTGTACAACTGCATGAACCTCCTCCTTACATGGACCCATAAGTTTGAGCACGAATTTGATATTTTTATATGTAACCACAGGGAAATTACATACTGGTCATAGCTGATATATTATTCATGGGTATGTGGTGTTATAATTAGAACGGGATCAATAATTGGTTTTCAATTTGGTAGGAAAAGCAAGAGTTTAAGAAAAATCATGTTCAGTGTGAAGCTGAGTTTGGGATTTTCATAAAATTCAGAAATCTTTATTTTTAAAAAAGTAAAATCAAAGAGAATTCTTGTGCATCTGCCACCTTTTGGTGCATAGATGAGAGCTGCCAGCATCAGCAGTCTTGAAGGAGTGTTGATCACTGTCAGAACACGATCTCTAACCAAAAGGCTAAAGGATTTGTCCTTTGGGAGGGTTTTCTCATCTTTTCTGTTGAAACTATTTCCCTTTGTACAAACCACGAGCGGCAGAGGTCTGCAGCCTGCTAGGTGGGCTTTCCCTGTGAGGTGATGTGACAGCCCTTACTTATACAGGTTGCAGTTTTCCCTGCTCAGCTGTAATGCCAGCACAGGTAGGGAGATCTGAGCCTTCAGGTTTTCAAAGGGGAGAGTGATACCAAAACTGTATCCTCATCCTCAGGCAAAAGCCTGGGCTATCCCTACCTTCTTTCCCCAAAAAGTTATTTAGCCACAGACACACATTTATAATTTGTATTAATGATGCTACTCATTCACTGCAAGGACATTTGGCATATTGTTCAGGAATTAGAGTTGTGCAAGTTCTAAAAGGATAACCCCTGAACATCAACAGGTCAGAGCTAGATGGCAGAAACTCTTCTGTGCTTAATATAACACAGTTCCTTCTAGCTTTTCAGCTAGAAGTGAGCATTTAAGTGAACTCTATGGAGAGAAAGACTGTTTCACTATTCTGAATATTTACATCTTTGTTGTTAACTTAGATAAGAAGTTTTGCATTTTTACTGCATTGGAGACTGTTTCAGTGGACTCAGTTTTAATGATTTTTTTTTCCACTTCAGGCAATATAGAGACTCAGATGCTCGCAGTGTAGTTTTGGGTTGGTGGGGTTTTTTTAAGTAAAATAATGTGTTAAATGATGGATTCTTTATTATATACAGGACAGTATGTTTTTACCTTTGAAATATATGATACAGAAATCTGATTTGAGGAAGATCAAATACCTGGCACTGGGTGACTGGCATAGGGATTTGACCATGCAGAGCTTTTAAGCATGGTGGTATAGGCAGGTTGAAACAATCCCTGGCAGAAAAAGTTCTTCTCTCTCCTGCTTGCCCTCCCTTTTTCTCTCAGCCTTCCTGCCTTCCTCCCTCCTTCCTGTCTGCATATCAAAGGCACAGTTGGTGGCAGTGTTTGGGTAGTGCTTCCAGTGTATAAAATACCTAATTAGTAATAGAAGCCCTATCATTTTCTCCAGATCTGGAAACCTCACTGTTGTTTTGCTACTTACATGTAATTGCTGTATCTGTTAATAGCTGCTGATACTTACTGTACATTATCTGGGTAATTATTACCATGATTTCTCTTAACTCATGAAAATTAGAGTCAAATGCTGTTTATTACTGTAGCTACAGCATCTTGAATGACTTCTTACCTTTTCCTTAAGAAGTGTATGGTTTGCCTGTCACAGCTGGATCCATTTCGGTACTGAAAGATAGACTTGAAAGGACCAGTTTCATGTGAAAAACTGTAGCTTGCAAACACAGAGTAAACTCCTGAGCATCATGCTGAACAGGTATTCACTGTGTAGCTGAAATGCTTCCCCTGATATTGGTTTCACTCTATAGCTTACATTTCATTCCACTCACTTAAAAATGTAAAAATATTGTATTCAGTCAGTACCAACAACTTGTTTGTGCAGCGTCTTTCACACAAATTCTGGGCTCAAAAACTCTATGCAGTGTTTAAAAGTCCACAGAGGGAGAAATAATAGGAGAGGAAGAGAGAAATTCAAAAGAGTGACAGGGGCACTGGAGTGTTTTTAAATGCTGCATTTAGTATTGCCAACCCTGAGTCTTCAAAATAAAGTATTAGACCCGCCCCCCCCAAGCAAAAAAACATTTTTTAAACCAGAAAATCTTGGTTTCTTGTCATTTGCCTGTTAGCATCGCAGTGCTCAGGCTTCGCACTCCCAAATATTTTTATGAAACTACAAGGAACTTTCCTTAATTTATTTTTTTTTAATTAAAGCTGAGAAAGGAGTTTGATCAGAAACACAGATACCCCGGCTTTTATACCACCACTTCAAGTTTGCTAGCATTTAGGCCTGTTTTTCTTACCTTGCAAATACAGTAAAAATACACAGTACAGATACCTTGTACAAATACAAGTATGTACAGTACAAATGTACATACAGTACAAATGTACAGTACAAATACCTTGCAACAGTAACTGCACTAAAGTCAATAGAAACTTCCCACTGAAAAACTGTAGTCAGAAGAAGAGTGAGCAATTTACGGAGATTCTTGATAATAGAAGTTTCCACTGGGGAAATCCTGTCAGTAACAAGGTGATCAGCCAGGTTCTATTGTATTATATATGTCTATTATACTGCGAAATTGAATCAGATTTTATTTAACAGGACATTGAGTCCAAAAGATCCCAAAACCCAAATTCTGTGCAGCAGTTGACTGAAGATCTCCACTATTTACCCTTGAAAGGCAGGGGAAACTTTTACCGTTTTGATTTGCATAGACATGTGAAACGAATGAAAAATTGAATGCTTCAGGTTCACCAACAGCTAAAGATTTCTTCCCCATAGCAAAGGTGTTGCAATTATGTATGTCCTTTCTCTGTGCTGCCTTGCCCAAGAACACAAAGGCACATGTTAACTTCCCGGTGCGTCTGCTCAGCCCGTATCAGTGACGACAGAAGCCATGCAGGCATGGATTGAGAGAATGAAACACAAAGACCATCCGGGTCACAAAGAAAAAGAATGTGCTCACAGTCGCTTTGAAAGCTGAACTGCCAGCTAGAATTGTATAAGGATATAGGCTCTCTCAAACCACTTCTTCTGCCCTTCAACATTATGTTTGAGTACAGAAGTTGGAGTAGGGGTAGTTATACTTCCTTGTGATAAAAACTTAGTACCCCAAGATAAATGTAACTTTCCTGTGAAGGAACCAATCATCATGAAATTTGATTGAATTTGAAACTTGTTGTACCTTTTTCCCATGGAAGTATTTTTCGTCATACGGTACTAATGGAGTTTTAAAAGGAATACATCTGGATTTTCTGGGGGTCTGGCTGTAGTTTATCTCTGTTTCCCTCTCAGCTGATGATCTTTCTCTGATTTAAACTAACTGCTAGACTGCCTATTACTTTAACCTGACCGCATTTGCTCTTGCCAGAATTATTTAGTGACTTACACGAACATGTTTGAGATATTCCATGGAAGTCTAAATAAACATAGGAGCTTTAAAAAAAAGAATAAATTCTATGATCAAATCCTGTCTGGAGCTATTACAGGTACTCTGTGTCATGGAGTCTATTGTATAAACTGACCAAATTCCATCTCGATACTAGTCAGTCTTCCTCTGCAGATGAATGTTATTCCTTTCAGGAGGACATTACACAATGTCTTGGCTCTGATGCCTTGCTCCTCTATTTTCCCCCTGAAATGCATCTATGGTCTCTTCTTACATATCTATTTTTGTGGCTATGTGTGCTTTAGGGCAAACATTTCTTCACTATCCCTGACATGTATCCTTCTTTATAAATTATACAAAACAACTCTCTTCCTTTCTGCAAAATGAAGCCAGCCATGCATTTTTAGTAATTTAAAATCTATTATCTATTCCCCACATCCTCCTGGTAATCTTCTCCATACCAGTTTAAGCTTGTACTCATTTCTATTGAACAAGGGAAACTGAAGTTACATGCAACATCCTAAGTGAGGTTTTACCAGTACCTTGTGCAATAGTATTAATACTTCTGTTTCTACAGTGGAATTATATAAATCAGAAGATGATATAAATCTCTAAGGGCAGAAATTCTTACAGTGAACTATTATACTTCATTTCCCTTACTCTAATCTACAGCATCACCCAGTCCTTCTTCTAACAACATTAGCAAGTTCTCCATCTGTACTTAAATCTTACTTGAGGATTTGTAGCAGATAGCTATCCTTTTACTATTAATTTTCAAAGTTTTTTTTTTTTTTACTCCATCCCCCACATTTTCTTTTGTCCTGACTTTACCCTTAAGTCCTTTTGTCCTTAAGTTTTTCACATTCCTGTCATGGCAGTTAAAAAGTAATACCAAGGGCATCTTCAGAAGTAAGCACAGAAACAGGCCAAATTTTATGCTGGTGATATGATTTAAACAGAGGATTAGGAAAAGATGGTGTTGTAAAAGAAGTCTTTGTCACAAATCTTCCACTTTAAAACATCCAGAATTGCTGCTAATGCCTCTATGTTTCACAGTTAATGGATGTCTTAGTCCATGCAATGCAGTGGAGACATGCTATCAGGAAATCTGGAAGGATGTTTCTACCTTCTTATTGATTGGTTTCTAATTTCTTTGTCCAGTGACACAGATACTTCAGAAAATTCATGCCAGGATGTGCTGCTAAGGCAGCCAATTTAGGATTCTGCTTCTGTCAGAATCTTATATCTGCTCCGTTAGATAAAAGGAAACGATTCCACTGTAGTGTAATTGTCTAAAATTTTAGTGCTGATGTAGGAGAAGAAAACTCCACAAAGTCCCACTTCTCAGCTAGACAGCCTCCTTGCACCCTGAACAGCAATAACTGGTCATATAAGCCTGTAGAAATCCAGGAGTGAAGAGAGTTTGATGGACCCTAGGTTTACTTTTATCCTCTTTTACCTTGAGTAAGAGAGATATTTCAGTAGCAGTAGTATATGGAGACAGTCCTCCTCTACTGTTTGTGTTGAATACTGTAATCATTGGTTTAATGAGTGTATTGAGACAGTCAATGGCTTTTTTGTTTTTTTCACTTTATTACCAGGGTCTTTTCACCTTATTCACTTGATGTTCGATGACTACGTATTGTACCTGCTAGAATCACTCCATTGTCAGGAGAGAGCTAATGAGTTAATGAGGGCAATGAAAGGAGAAGGAAGCACAGGTGAGTTTGTTCTTCTATTCATCTTTTGCTGAATTCCACTGGATTCACTATTTTCTGTTAGGACATTTCTTTAACCTCATTTATCCCGGTGAGGCTTAGCTAGGAGCAACAATTTTGCAGTTCTAGCGTGATTCGGAGTAAGTAATTAGTGAGGGTGGCATGCCTGGTTAATATATTCTGAAAGAGGACTGCTTGCTTTGTGATGTAATTCCGGATGTTTGAAACCTGTCATGGTTTAAGCCCAGCCAGTAGCTCAGAACTACGCAGCCACTCTCTCACTCCCCTGCATCTTCCTCCCCACCCCACTCCCAAAGGGATGGGGAGGAGATTCGAAAGAATGTAACTCCCACGGGTTGAGATAAGAGCAGTCCAGTAACTAAGGTATAACACAAACCACTGCTGCTACCACCAATAATAATAATGATAAGGGAGATAACAAGGGAAGTGAATACAACCGCTCACCACCCACCAACTGATACTCAGCCCGTCTGAGCAGTGATCTAGCCCTCCCGGGTAACTGCCCTCAGTTCTACATCCTGGGCGTGACGTGCTGTGGTATGGAATACCTCTTTGGTCAGTTTGGGTCAGGTGTCCTGTCTCTGCTTCCTCCTGGCTTCCCCTCCTCCCTGGCAGAGCATGAGATTCAGAAAGTCCTTGGTCAGACTGAACATTACTGAGCAACAACTAAAAACATTGGTGTTATCAGCGCTGTTCCCAGGCTGAAAGTCAAAACCACAGCACTGCACCAGCTACTAAGGAGAAAAATGACTGCTACTGCTGAACCCAGGACAAAACCCCTTTCCTAAACACATACTTGGTGTTTCAGTAAGAGATTTTTGTACTGAACCTTTTACCTTAGTTAATCTGTTTAAGCCACCATTGTTTTTCAGCAGACCCAGTCTTGATTCTTGGTTTTTTCTCACTCTCTTGTCCTGGTTTAGCACTAAATAAATTCACTGATACCAGTGAATTTGTACCAGTCTAAGTAAGAGGGAGAGATAGAAGAAGTGAGCAAAGTCAAAATCCAAAGCTATTGTTTCTAGTAGACCTATGTTTTGAGTGCCTGTACAGAAGCAGATTCTGAGTCCTTCTCCACTCTACACTGTCTTGCCAGAAAGAAGCGAGCAGAGACTGCCTTTAGTCATTCTGCTCAGGCCAACCACTTTATAATTAGGGGTCCTCAGTGGTCTTCCTTCCTTGCATCTCCCGTTACTTTTGGCAAGTTAAACCCATCTGTCACCTTTGGAAAGTTCCATTCTCCATTTTAGCTGTGGCTTAATTTGTCATCCTGTAGATTTATGAGAAGAAGAACATTTTGGTGATTAAGGTAATATCTCTTATGTGTTGAAAGACCAGGATTTAATTCATTGCCTTGCTGTAGCCTCTTGCTTTTTGACAAACAAGTTGCTGTTGTGGTTTAAACCGAGCCACACAACTTGTTCACTCACTCCCCACCACTTTTCTCCCTCTTTCTTTCCTTCCCTGCCCCTCCCTGCTCCCGGAGGGATGGGGAGGAGAATCGAAAGAATGTAACTCCCATGGGTTGAGATAAGAGCAGTCCAGTAACTAAAGTATAACACAAACCACTGCTGCTACCACCAATGATAATAATGATAAGAGAAAATAACAAGGGAAGAGAATACAATGCCACCGCCGAATGAGTTCAACCTCCCCTGAAGAGAGCGCGTGCCCTTCCGGGTAACTCCCAGTTACGTCCCTGGGCATGACGTACTGTGGTATGGAATACCTCTTTGGCTAGCTTGGGTCAGGTGTCCTGTCTCTGCTTCCTCCCAGGTTCCCCTCCTCCCTGGCAGAGCATGAGACTCACAAAGTCCCTAGTCAGGGTAAACATTAATTAGCAACAATTAAAAACAATCGGAGTTATCAGCTCTCTTCCCAGGCTGGAAGTCAAAACACAGAGCTTGCACCAGCTACTAAGAAGGAGAAAAAGTGACTGCTACTGCTAAACCCAGGACTGTTGCTTATCCTCGTACATTTTCCACACACCTTTAGCAGCTAGAACTATCCAGAGGGCCATCATCTTTAGTCAGTGAGGAAAGAAGGTCATGACCAAAAGCCAGTGGAATCCCCTGAAGATTTATGTTTCTTTC
This sequence comes from Lathamus discolor, assembly GCF_037157495.1. Lineage (NCBI taxonomy): Eukaryota > Metazoa > Chordata > Aves > Psittaciformes > Psittacidae > Lathamus > Lathamus discolor. Next base: position 72,372,159 of record NC_088884.1, on the reverse strand, counting down.
CAATGTCTCTCGAAGGAGTACGAGTGCCTGACTCAGACTGGACTCTTAATTTTAGGTATCTAATAGTATGTCGGGAATATAAGTCTTAAGCTGTCTATGAACAATTTTCCTCTCTATACAATAGGAAAAGCAGCACTTTCCTTTAAGAGGTCTTATAAAGGTACACGGTAAGGCTGTAATGCTAAATGTTATAGAAGAATTTCTTTCAAAGATTTGTGATTCCTGTGATGCACTTCTTGAAATACAGCCTACAGAACTTAACCGCTTGTGTTAATTTTTCTTGTAGTTTCTCAGTGTTCCTTGAATCTACCTTTAACTGTGTTTTATGATTTTTCTCTCATTCTGCAGCAGAAATACGAGATGAAATTATTCTGAGTGAACCAGCTCCTCCAACTCCCTCCCCAGTGCCATTCTCCCCAGCTAAATCAGCCACCGCAGTGGAAGTGCCCTCTGCCCCCTCACTCGTCAGCAATCAGTCCCCAGAGTACAGTGGCATAGCAGCTACAACAGGTAGGTAGGTTTATGGCAGCTGGATCTGCTTGAACATGGTTTTTGCACTTGGTTACCTGAAATTGAGCCTGAGAACATGATGTGCTTACTTTCAAGAGATGAGAAGCCTTCTCAAAAAGAAATCTGTTTAAAGTATCAGTTATGACTTCACTGTATGCAAATATGATGTGCAGTCTAACAGGAAAAAGATCTGATGTTTGGACGTTTTACATACTTCAAGGAAACATGGCAGACATTTTAAGGTTCAGTGAGGTTTTCAAAATCCTAAACCACCTATGGTTCAGGAATTCCCAGTGGCTAAAATGGGAATTGGATATCTTTCCATGTATTTGAGGCTTAAATATGTCTAAATAGATGTGCAAGTTTCCCTTGGGAATGTTTTACACATCATTGGTAACTTCATCTTTCATGCAGTAGGAACTGCATGTCTGAAGTCTGTTTTCAGTTGCATACTTTATATGGCAACTTATGAAGTGGCGTATTCTGGTGCAGAGACTGGTTCAGAGACTGTTTAACTCACAGGTTAAAAAGTCTGCGCTTAAAGGTATTCTACTTGTGGGCAGGATTGACAGAAAACAGTAAGCAAAAAAACCCTAGTAACCGGCTTCTTGTTTGGTCTGTATAAACGGGCAACTGTACTCTAATGTGAAACTTACTAATTACCTTTTGGATATGGGCAGGACATTCTGTCTGTATGATCAAAAGACAGCGTTTTCTTAACTTGTGGAAAAGAGAGCGGAAATGTGAATGACTTTTAGACAGTGAAATTCGAAAAGAGTGTATCATCAGAATGTGGAAACTATCACTTTTGTTGCATACTAGAAAAGCTATAAAACCTTCTTGAAAGAATGTCAGAAAGTGATGATTTACCACACTGGGGAATCTGGCAATGGCTAAATCTTTCTGACAAATGTTCTTCCTGTTTTAAAGGTGCCACAGGGGAGCACAATGTATAGTTGTGGTGGGAAGAGATTTAAGAACATTCATCCCTTCATCAAAACTTAAGATTTTATCACTCTTAGAGAAAATACAATATTTAGGAGGGAAATAGGATGCTATTATCCACAGGTCAGTTAGACAAGAGGCACATGGTTTCTAGATATTGCAGGTGAGCACACTGCTTTAGATCAGGCAACGATGGAGGTGGCGTATATGTTTGAGTCTTGTTGACACACTGATTCTGTGGGCAACTTGATCCAACAGGATTGTTGTGATGTTATAACCAGAACTCTCTATGATGCAGAACTGTACTCAGAAGTAAAAGACGCAGTAGGGAACTGTACTCTTCAGTGGCATTGACAGGAATGGAGAATTGAAGGACTTGTGCTTAAGCTGCAGAGACTGTAACTCTCTGTGACTATCATAACTATTAACCAAAAGCTTATTCCATACAGTAGCCTTTGTCAGCTATCTGACCTTCCACCTTCAGCTTACTTGACGTGCAGATCTGGGCAGACCTGGGAACTGCATGGATCTTACGTAACCCTCCTGAGTCCCACCAGTAATGCAAGGGAATGGACTCACACAATCATTACAAATTAAATTTGATAATGAGTCTTTTTGTTTTCATGTTATTATTTTATTATAGTCTATTTTATTCTCTCCCTCTATTTTTTTTATGTCTTGGTAAGGCCCAAGTCTGCTAGTGTGAAGTTTCAAGCCAGAAACAGGATCATTTGGGAACAATGGTTGAAGGACCTACTCCCACAGTACAGGCAGTAGAGCTTGACGTAGTTGTTCCCATAACAGAAGCTATTAGGCAAGAAATCTATTTCTGATTCTTTTGGCTCTCTGTTTTTTCCAGCTTTTAATTTTTAGGTTGCTTTAAAAACTTTTGTTTCACTGAATTGGATTTTATTCTTACAGTCTGGTATAGTCTCACTTTTGTGAATGTGAAAATGATTTTTGCCTTGCAATAGCCAAATTTGTCAATGCAAGTAGAGGTCAAGATTAAATATAAGTATATGGCTATTTTGTGGTCTTAATTTGGGCAATCAGTTGTACCTCCGTTTTCCGTATTCATCATGTAGATGAACTGATCAGCTTTTTAGTTTGCTAATTATTAACAACTGTGTTTCAGCTATAGAAAATCACTATCCTTTAAAATGGGAGTGCTGAAGATGTATCACATCAAACCATTCCACATACAGATTTGTGGCATTAATATATAGAATATTTTGGAAGACAAACCTTTGTTGTGGAGAGATACATTTAAAGTACACTCTTGGTTTTCTTATGTGTCTTTTACGAGGTAAATGTAAAAGGCTGCAAACGTTTTGCAGATTGTGAGAACTAGTTCCATTGGTTACCACTAGCTCTCAATTCCCTAATTTAAGGCATCATTAACTCTTTCTTGCTTGTGGCATTAGCAATAAAAGTTAACTATTAAACTTGCATTTTAACCTTTTTGCCTTCAGTCAGTGGTCAGTATAAAACCATCAAATTAAACTGTTTCAATTACATGATACTGAGCAAAAGAAAAATAAATCCTATCCATTCTATGGATAGATAAGTCCTATCTATTCTGTAGTAGAACATCTGGCATGGCTCAGCTAACATTGTATTTAAAACTTTTTGTTAAGTTACGAGACATTTAAAAGGATAATTAGTCTCCATCCTTTCTAAATCACAAAGGCCAGATTAATGATTGTCCAAACTGCAACAATATTGTAATAAAAGTAATAGCTATATGGCTGACTATGCTATTCTTTCTTAAAGCCCCTCTTAAAGCTGTGATTACTCATTTGCCAATGCAATGGCTTTTAGACAACCTAAAATGAACTCTGAATTTTAAGTAGCTCCTAATATGTTAGTAAACTTTAGTTTCAAGAAATGTCTGCGTGATATAAGTCTTCAGGTCAGCAATGGTCATTTAAGGTCACTGTTCTTCCCAGTCTAGGCTAGGTATTAAAGTTCTGGGAATCTGGCACAGGAGGTACTTGCACAGAGCTATCACCTCTCATATTTGCGTGTGTAAGTAAAACAAATTTCTATTTTCTTCCTAAAGCTTCAGCTCCTGGACTTACATGAATATATAAGAACATCAGCTCTTGTTCAACAATTAATTTAATTCTCATAGTTGCAGAGTGTAAAAGTCAAAGGTTCCAATTTCAAAAGGCAATTTTCCCCTTCAAAATGGAAGGGTTTGTGGTTTTATTCTAAAGCTGATAGTTAAAGTAATCTCTTCATTGTGTGAGGGCAGATTGGGTGTCTGACTACAGATTTCTGATTGCTTGAGGTTGACAGTACCACTTACTAGCAGAGATAATGCACAGTGCTATGAGCGTCTTGCTCGTACCTGGGTGGTCTTTTGCACCAGCATAAAGCAAGGATAAAAAGCAGCATCATGAAGAAACTTTCATTTCTTTCTGCAGTAGTGTACATGATGGCACCAATAACAACAGGAACACTGTTGGACTGATAGCGGTTCCATTTACATTTGGCTCTCCTACAGGTTAGATGGCCTCTTGGTTAGTATCCTCAAAATCAATTTTTCCCTTAAAAAGTAAAAGAAGAAGGAGTGATAAAAAATTAACTTCCCTATTTTAATCAAATCCTGAATGTTCAGAACACAAAGCAGAGCAAAATGTTGCTCAATCACTATTGTTTTTGCTTATTTCAGAAAGCACTTCAGTTGGGTTGAGCCATATCTAAAAAAGACTTCATCTCCTGGAGTTCAGCTCCGCAGCCAGCTGAGGAAATTAATCATGTAGAAATGGGGCATAGGCGGGTATTAAAAAGCTGACTATGAAATACTTCCAACTTACCCGATTCCTCCTTTTCCATCAGCCACAATGTTGGCAGTATCCTGGTTGACCTGAGATATGCATACACAGAGTCTGCAAATCTGTTGTCACCTTCTGTTCTTCCTCTCTGTCTTTGTGACTTGGTCACTGAAAGTAATGGGATTCCTTCTACAGAGGCAGAGAGAGTGAGGCAGCTGTAGATTCCCAAGAACATCCTTAAAAACCCACATTTGAACATCCTAAACATTTATTTTAAAATTGAAATGCCAGTTAGACTTGAATGCCAGGAGTGGCCAAGTCCTCTCATCCAATGAGTCTGACTTCCCAAAGGGAGCACATGAAACAACTTGCTGTTCTGGACTGACTCATTTTCCTCACACTGAGATAAAATCCCTACTATTTTTCAGACAAAGAAGAGGAGGCTGTCACAATAGCTAGGGACAGACAAATCAACTGTATTTGGTAAAATGCAAAGGATCTTCTGGCCCTGCTATTACCACTTCTTTATAGAGCTAGGAAGGTGATGATCAATGGCAGGTTTTTTCCTTGGAAAAAATGAAATCAAGTCAAAGTAAAACTTTTGTTTTATGGTGAATTTGAAAAGTGAAAATAACCTCAAAACCCAACAGGAATGTTACCTAAAAATATGCATTTGGGGTTTTTTACCACATTTGTTGCTCTTCTTTTCTTCATTTTCCTTTTGGTTTTGCCTTTTGAATTTTGGGCCTGTTCTGAAAGAAAGTTTCAAATTTTCTTTTGGAAAATAATACAGGGAAAACAAGTTGACCTTTTGAAATACAAATATTTCACAGACTAGTTGTTGATACTTATATTTTCAACAGTTTTTCTCCTGCTTTCAAATGAAGCTATTTGGTGAGCATATAAGTAGTTCTGCCCCCTTCCACATAAACTCTCTTTTCTAGTGAAGATAATTTTCCTTAAAGATTTTCTTCAACTCAAGGAACCATGACATCCTCAGGAACCCTGATGCACTAGCTTCTCTTTGGTCTCAGGAATCTCAACGGTCCTCTGCAATGGGAGTAGATGAAAGACTAAAAATCCAAGAATCAGTGACAGAAAATGCAGGCATGTGAAAACAGACCTAGCCCAAATATCTTCGACAATAACACATCCAAGGATGTCTGTAGTGTAAAGCACCAAATCACACTGTGCTGGAGTATTTGATGCAGGACTTGGCTTGTGAGGTGTAGAATACCTTTGTTCAGTCCCAGAACTCAGCATTTCCCATTTAAAAAAAAATAATTTGTCTGATTTTCCCCGAATAAAATCACACACGCCTGAAGAAAATTATATGCATCTGAGATAGGCTTTTCATTCCCTCGAACCATGGACTGGACACAGACCTGGTAATACAATCACTTCCCCTACTGAGTTAGGCCCTTTCATACTACAGGAAGTCCTAGAATCCACACTGAAAAAAAACGAGTCACCTCCTGCAATTCCTTTTAGCTAGCGAAAAAGAGTCAAGAGTGCCCAGAGACCCCCAAACTAGTGTTCACATTGGGTTAAATTCAGTGTTCTGGTCCTCATTTGCAGGGTAATCTCAGCCAGTATGGTCATGACCTCCAGCAAGAGCTATGTTATACTGGAACAATGGATCTGTCAGCCTCCTGAGTGAAAGGGGTGTGTGCAAAGGACAAAGGTTTCTCAGCAGCTGGCTCATGAATCTGGAGTTCCTGCCTGGAAGGGATCAGGATGATTAAAAAACTCAGCACCTTCCAAGCAAAATGGAAAACCCACTTCTTTGCTTTGCTCTTCCCACAAATGCTCTACATGAAAAAATAAATTAAGTGCAGTCCCTGCCGCCTCGAAAGAAGAAAGAAACATTATTTCTTGTGGGAAGAAAACGTCTAGGCTATTTCTGTCCCTATATATTTGTTGTAATTTGGAAATCTACCACTGTGTTGCCACTACAAAAGCTGGTACCTAGTTGGGTGGAATAAGTACAAACTGCAAAAGGAGTCAAGAAATTTATTTGCACAATACCCATGTTTTCTAATCCTTCATTGTTCCGATCATACTTCCTGCCTCAGTCCAGCCTGATCAGCTTCAGAGCTAAACGGGCCAGCAGCGCAGCCCATGTGAGAGAGACCTCAGGGTTTGCTGCATCATGCCTCAGAAATTCTAGCACTGGTGTTCCTCCATTTCTAAATCCTATCCCAATTCTTGCTGAAAAATGATTTCAAGACCACACTGAAAGTTCACAGGCTGAGGCATTCCAGATACATCTCTTACCTCTGGACCTTTGCACGCTCCAGCTGATCTATTTGTGTTCTTTTTTATTCCTCAGATATGGCTGTTTAATTCAATGTATTTGATGCTGTTTCTGTTATCATTGCCTGTTTGGTTGCTTTCCTATAACTGTCTCAAAGCATAACATCTCTATAGATGAAAGCCCATGTTCCTTTAATGCTTGTTTGCCTGCAGGGGCTATGCAATCCTACACGTGGTCACTCACCTACACTGTGACAACAGCTGCCGGGTCGCCTGCTGAAAATTCCCAACAGTTGCCCTGCATGAGAAGTCCACACGTACCATCATCATCTGTCACGCACCGGATACCTGTTTATCCTCACAGAGAAGAACACGGGTAAGTCCTTTCCCAGTGGCTTATTTTTTGGAAGGTTTTTTGCTTGTTTGTGGATTTTTGTTTGTTTTTTTGATAAAATCATGATTAGGGATTTTTTTTTGAAATACAATGAACTCGGTCTCCTGATGAAGGAAGTCTGTTGCTAGCATCATGATTCTTTGGCTGTTGTTACTGTTGCATGCTTATATTATATATCAGTTTTATAAGCTCATTTAATTCTATTTTAAAACACAGTAGGCCTGGAGAATACTTTATGAAAGAGAGGGCTTCAGTAGATTTCTTCTCTAATTCCTGTTTTCCTGTGCCAAAAGGCTAGATGTCCCCAAAGAATGACCCTAATATACCATGTCTCAGGTGAGGTAATCTTTCTCCTCTACTCAGCGCTGCTGGGACCGCATCTGGATCCAGTTCTGTGCTCCCAAGTACAAGTCAGACACAGCCACGCTGGAGTAATTCCAGAAAAGGGCCAGTTAGATGACTACAGGACTGGAGCATCTGTCATACAAGGGAGGCTGAGAGAGCTTGGATTGCTTAGCAGTAGGAGACAATGAACCATTCCCCTGCTTGTAGGTGAACTTCACACCAAATGCAGACTCCTGGCCACACACCATACCTGAAAGTTTCCTAACAGAAGTTCTACTGGACTTCCTACCAGTCTTGCACATTAAAGATGATCCTCTGTGAATTATAAAGGCTCCAAACTGTCTTGAAATAGAAAGAGAATGAGTAAAAGATCAGAGCATATTATATCACAATATTCCATAATGCTAAGACACTTAACTGAAACCTCATTACTCAATAGCTATAGATGTGGTTCAGAAGACACTGTAAGACATGGTACTTGGCAGAAAACGTTTTTGTTGGATTTTTCTGGTATACTTTCTTCTTAGAGAGATGTAGGGTTTCTCAGCCAAGCATTTTCAAATCTAGGCAGAATACTAGCCTTGAAGGAGCACAGTCATCTTCTCAGGTTGTCAGTGCTCTCTCTTCTGAATTTGAAGAGAGAAAGAGGAAGCTTTCTTGACCAAAAGTACACAATAGAGATTAGGATAGAAACTTTAATCACTCTATGCTCAAGAGTATTAAAGTGCTATATTTTAGCAAGTGATGAGTGAAAGGAGGAGACAAAATTAACAGCAACCAGACTAGGACATAGCATTCTTAATGACTACAGAAAGCATGAAGTGCAAATACTGCCTTACAGGACTTAAGTTTCATTCGGGAGTCCAAGAATACCCAGACTACAAGAGGATTAGGTAGGCCAGCACCTTCTTGAAGCAAAGAAGGCTGCTCTGTCCATGTCAGGTTTATGCAGACTGCCAAAAACATCTGTTGCACGTCTTATTTACCAGTCTTTTGTGTTGAAGGAATTAAAACACAAGGTGTCTGCCTACCACAAACAGTGTGCAACAGCTCCATAGCATAGCCATTCCTCTCCTCCGCTCTGCACAGAGAGGCTATTAAAGTAATTTTATTTGGGCACCAGCTTGTCTGAGGTAGATTATGGGAACCACTCAAATTTACAGCTAAGCTTAAGTAAGCAGAAGAGCGAGAACTCAGTGTTGAACAGTGAAGATGAACACAGGGCCTTATACCCTGAAAGTATTTTTAGAAGGGGTGCTCTGCCTTCATTTACAATCTACTGCCTTGTACGGTATAAGACAGGACATGGTAGCTCTAGAACACCATAAGATCAAAAGAATAACAGAAATTTAAACTGTACCCAATATAAAAATTATATTGAACTTTCCAGAAAAGAAGTCTGTACAAATAACTGTCTTCTCCTTCACACAAAGAATCAGTTACCTTGTTTATTTATAATGGTTTGTGTTTTATTGTATTTCATCCTGTTTTATTGCGCAGGTTGAGAGAAGGGGCATGAAGATGCTCAGGGGGCTGGAACACCTTCCCTGGGAGGACAGGTTGAGAGAGTTGGGGTAGTTCAGCCTGGAGAAGTGAAGGCTCTGGGGACACCTTAGAGCAGCTTCCAACTCCTAAAGGGGGCCTACAAGAAGGCTGGAGAGGGACTTCTTATTATGAAGTGTAGTGATAGGAGTAGGGGTAATGGTTTTAAACTGAAGGAGGGTAGGTTTAGATCAGTTATTAATTATTAGGAAGAAATTCTTTACTGTGAGGGGTGAGACACTGGCACAGAGAAGTGCCCAGAGAACTGTCCAGAGAAGTTGTGGCTGGCTCATCCCTGGCAGCACTCAAGGCCAGGTTGGGTAGGGCTTTGACCAGGTGTCCTTGCCCATAGGATGGGGACTGGAACTGGATGATCTTTAAGATCCTTTCCAATCTAAACTATTCTATGTTTTCAAATAGCATTCTTTTAAGAACTTTCAAACTTTTGTATTCTTCAAGCAGCTGTGCTAAAGCTGTATGTTGAGTGCTTTAGATGCAAACTAATACAGCTCTCTCCCTCCCAAAAAAGGGACCTCTGACCCCAGCGCAAGGATATAGCTGAACTCCACAGTATAGCCCTTTAAGTAAATCTCACCACAGTTCTTCAGCCTGGATAGCAATTTACTAGAAACATTGCAATAAAATAATAATAATGGGAAAGACACTTTCTTCTTAGAAAGGGCACAAATGAGCCTGCAATTTAAAACAAGTCACAGAAACATGCCGAGTCTCTCTGTTGTTGTGTTGAATACATAATTTCACTAAGTGGCATCTGATTCCCATTTGAGCTGGGAAATACCTTTTTTTAAAGGTTATTTAAAATACCATTCTCCTACTCAAAAAGAGTGCAACTGCATGTTTCATAAAAGTTCTAGAATTATTAGTGGGCATACAATAATTATGCATACTAAACAGCATTTTTTAATGGATTTTAGATACACAGGAAGTTACAACTATGGTAGCTATAGCAACCAGCATCCCCATCCAATGCAGAGTCAGTATCCATCCTTACCACATGATACTGCTATTTCTGGACCACTTCACTACTCAGCTTACCACAGAAGCTCTTCACAGGTAAGTTGGATTTATTACTTGATGATGCTTACTATAACATTTCAAGTTGTGCTTGTAAATTCACCAGTATATTAGCTGTCTGAATCAAAAAGCTCTCATCAACCTAATCATTTATGGTCCCCAATTTTTTCTTTTCTAGTATTACCCAGATATCTTTTCATTTTGGTGCAGATTCTTTTATCAGAAGTAGCTTTAGATTGTGAATTTAAAGTACTAACCGTAAAATTCAGGATTCTGGATCATAGGAAGTATTTCTGGGGCAAGGAGTAGCTAAAACAGAAATTAAAATAATTAGTTGTATGTTTCTTAGCTGTTGGGAACAGGAAGAGATTCCTAACAAGAAATAAAAGTGGGTTTATCTAGTTGAAAGACGATGCAGAGGCCACTGTGAATTCTTCTGGGGCCTCTGCTTTTGAGAATACATGTGTTTAGGAATTGTGAGTTCTGCATGTAGGTTGAATAGCTTCAGGACACCACTGCAAAGAGGTTCTGCTTAGCCTATGTTCTTTAGCCTCCTACTATAACGCTGCAAAATTATGTCAGTAACTATTTCAAGACTAATTTTTCCATAAAACTGAGCCAGTAGGAGCTAGCACAGGTTAATTGTGAAGTTGATATTTGGCAGCAGTTCAAAAACAGCGTCACTGTAGGAGAGCTTTTAGTACATCGTGTAGTTGGTGCTTCCCCAGTGTAGGAAGCTGCTGTCTGCTAGAAGATTTGCAAAGTCTGGCACAGGCAGGAGGTGATGGCATTGGGGTATTCCACCCACATGGCACCTCTTAGGCTTCATCTACTGGAAATTTATACAAGTATATTAGGGACCACTATGCTTAACTATCGTCACTGGACTGGAACAGTTTCATACCAGATGCAAAGATGTGAATTTGATAGTGCTCTGGACTGGAATATACAAACCCTGCACCTCATTCTTTGGCGTCAGTCTGCCTGGTGAACTCAGAGGAGTGATTTCTCTTCTTTATGTTTACTTTTTCCTAGCTGTAAGATTAGAATAATGGTCTTGATCTCCTTAAAGCTTCTTGAGATCTGCTGGGAAGATTGTCCTATAGAAAAACCATATGCTCGTTTCAACTACAACAACGGCTCCCTAGCTTATGGAAATAAGTAATCTACAACTTTTCACCCATTGGTGTAGCACCTGGCCCATCACACTACATGAGGTGTCAGGATTTGTTTGAGGGTTGTTGCAGCTGCTGTATCTTCAGTAGGAAGAGCGAGCGAACATTTAAGTATGGTGTTCTGGCTCACCAATTTTCTCTACTATCTCTTTTCCTTTACTGCAGAAAACCCATGTAAGTGCTAGTTCTGAAATGATCTGTAAGGCCATGAATCTGTGTGTAAACAGGGAATTAGGCTCTTCCTATTTGGAAATGTTACCACCCACACAAAGAGTTTCTTTCTACCCTCTGACAACTGTCTGTCACACTGACATAGCACAAGTTAAGCAAGAAATACACAAAGCAAAGCACATTTTTAGTTTACTCATGTCCTGGTTAATGTGTTATAGGGAAACAGCAACATGCATTAAACTAATGCAAATATTTTTCATACTGTAGTAGGCTGCCTCTACAAGTGCAAATGTCAGATCATTTCTTCCTTTCTTGCTAGCCCTTGAACTGTCCTGAACATACCTGAAGAAGAGCTACCTTTTAATGCTCACACCTGAGAGTAAAATGATTTCAACTTGTATTTAGCATGTTCTTTCTCATGTTGCTTGTAAACTGAGATGGACTCTCACAGCAAGACACAGCTAACAAAACCCTATCAAATGTGCTTATTCTGTATTGAAAGGAGCTACAGATTGAAACCTTACTTTCAAAAATAATCTATAAATCTTGAACAGTTTAATATGGAATTTGATGACATTCTTTTCAAAGCTAAGTGAATATCTATAAAATGCCTGCCCTGATGATTACTTCTTTCTTAGCTACTTTTAACAAAAAAGGTTCATAAAATGCCCTTAATAAGATGTTAGGGAACTACTCTTTTCCTAGTGGACTTTCTGAGGGGAACAAGGGGCAAGGAATTGCAGTAGGACTCATGATGTTGCAAAATCAACATGCAGGAAGCCAAATGTGCAATGAATATATAAACAGCTGCCACTACACTAAAACTGGAGGAGATGCAATGTGTATGGCTGTGGTAATATATCACTTGAGAAGAGGAGACATTGACCGTAATTCTTCAAAAGAACTTTTGTTATAATCTACATTCAGTCCCAATATAGAACTCTGGCTCAACTTCAGCTAATATTCTTCATGCTCTTTAGGATAGTGTCTGTGGATTAACTCCTAAGGAAAAAATCTGTGTGTGGGTAGTTCGTCCTCTACAAACACAGATTCAGAGACATGGGTCTAAACTGAAAGAGGCGAGGTAATTGAGCTGAGCTTTAGGTTGCAGCTATAAATTGTTATCTTGGTCTTGAAGAACACTATGTCCAACCTCTTTCTGCGGAAGAGAGTTACATACTCCAGGTTTTATGAGGTCAGATATTTTGGGGCTATTTTCCATCCCAGAAAAATATTCCTATTGAAAAGCAGAGTTGTAATTCATTTTTTGGTGGTTTGCTTAGTAGAACTTAAAGATGGATCGGTTCACAGATACAATTTACAGACCATCAACAAACAAAATGGAATTGGAGCAAAGGGGATGGAGGAAGTAACTTTAGTTTGGTGAAAGCGAGGAACTGAACAGCTGGGGAAAAAGGCAGGGAAGGGAAGAAGTGACCCTTTAAATTTTATTTGCCAACATACAGCATGCTGACCTCTTGTCCTGGGTTCAGCAGTAGCAGTAGTTCTTCTCCTTCTTAGTGGCTGTTGCAACACTGTGTTTTTGATTTTTGGCCTGGGAACAGTGTTGATAACGCTGACGTTTTTAGTTGCTGCTCAAATGTTTGGTCTGACCAAGGACTTTCTGAGCCTTATGCTCTGCCAGGGAGGAGGGGAGGCCGGGAGGAAGCAGAGACAGGACACCTGACCCAAACTGACCAAAGAGGTATTCCATACCACAGCACGTCATGCCCAGGATGTAACGGGGAGTTACACGGAAGGGCTGGTTCACTGCAGGGTTGGAGGAGGTATCGGTCGGTGCTCGGTTGGGGGGAGTTGGGCGAGTTATTGGTCAGCTGGTGCTGAGGTGTTGTATTCTTTCCTATTGTTGTTTCCTTTATCATTATCATCATTGGTGGTAGCAGCAGTGATTTGTGTTATACCTTAGTTACTAAACTGTTCTTATCTCAACCCGTGGAAGTTACATTCATTTCGATTCTCCTCTCCGTCCCTCTGGGAGTAGGGGGAGGGCAAGAAGGGGGGGAGTGAGAGAGCGACTGTGTGATTTATGGATGACTTTTGCTTAAACCACGACACCTCTACCTGAAAATACAATGATGGTTGCATTGTATTAATTTTGGGATGTCTACTGTGGTTTCGTCCCTGTAATCCTTACAGTGGGGATGTGCTGGGGAAAAAATCCCAGAGCTGTAGATCTTGTACCAAGTACAGCTCTTGAAACATACAGGTGGGGGTCCCAAGCCAAGCCTATCTCACCTGACCTGTGACATCTGTGTTGGTGAGAGGCTTCTGGATAATTTGAATTCCCTAGTGTTAGAGGAAATAAGACAGCAGTAGTTGCCAAGGCTGATACTGCTGAAGTGTCACAGCTGTGTGCTCATTCACATCCTGTCCTGTGACAGACTGGTGAGAGCCCTTGAGGTTTTTGCTCTCTCTCATCTCTGAGGTAGTCTTGGAGCTTACCTTGGCCCACAGAGGACTGTGGTGTCTTGTGACTCTGGGACAAATAGAAATTTTGATAAGTAGCACATAGTTTCATAAAGATTTTTGGCTTTCAGATGGACAGGAAGGGGCAAAAATGGAGGAGACGGCTTGTCAAAAACTTCATAGGGGAGTAATTGTTCTCCTGAAGTAGTATCTGCAGCTACTAACCCAGCATAAGCCTAAACCTGGCTCCTTCTGGCAGTACAGCCTGAATAATTCCCTCTGATGGCTAAGAGCCTTTTTGTTGACAGGGACAGTCTGTTCAAACCTTGGTCTTAATCCGATTTTTTTTTTCCCTTTCATCAGCATCTGTGAATAGTTCTCAGAACAGTTGCTTCCTTGTAACTCCAGGCCTGATTGCTCATCTCTTGACTTGGCTTACTGGCCACGAGCCTGTCACAAAGAAAAATGATCTACAGATTGATTTCTTACTACCTAATTCCCCAAGCTTTAGCGCAGAAGTGCATACAATCCTATGATGCTGTTCTATCATCATATAGAAGGGGACTGTGTAATATATGTACGTAAACACATCTATACTCACACTACGTTTTGTCAGTTCTCTGCCTCTGAAGTAACAAATGCCAGGGTAGAAAATAGACATCAGCTCTGTCTAAAAACCTGTGAGTGTTCTTATCAACCTATGCTGAGCTTAGCAGAGAGGTACCTCCTTCAAAAGTAACCCCTTCATAATGCCGCCACTTAATCCACGTCCACAATGGACACTTGACTGGCTTTTGATCACAGTTTTTGCCTGCAAGCTCACACTGGCTGGACAGGTCTTGACACTTTTCCAGGCTATCCATAAATATTTCAATTCATATCAATCCACCTCTTCCTTAACGTAACTCATGCTGCAGTAATTTTTCTCTGTAAATCACAAGGACAACACTTTTAGTAGGAAGAGTAGAGAAATCTGCAGCAGTATATATATATATTCTATATATATTTATATTTTAATATATCTGGTAACATATAAAGATGCATATCATATGAATGTGCATCCATATACATCCAGTACAAAAAAGTCAAGCATACAACATATATGTGTAAGTACTCTAACGCATGGCTGTAGTGAATCATATTGCAGATCCATTTATTCAGGTTCTCTCTCCAGTAACGGCCAGAAATGAATGTGTCTTAGAGTAAGCAGACGGTTGTTCTTTCACCAGCATAGCCCTACTGTCTTTGGCAAGAGCTGACCTAGGGACATGCTGAGTAGGAAGCTGCAGCTGGACTGTTGGCTTTTGTAGCAAACTGCCCTCCATTACCCTGCTTTTGAGCTTTTAAGTTCATTTAGCTTTTTTTTTTTTTTCCTGTACTGATAGATTTAGGGATGGGTTACATGAGACATATGTTCTCTTGTTAAGTCTGTTATCTCACAATTGCATTGGGTGCCCTATGTTTTTTGGGTGATGAGGAACAAGTAATATTCATTTCTTATTTACCTACTCTGGCCATTCAAGACATTATAGATCTGAATCATTCCTCTCACCTCCTTCCTGTCATCTCTTTTCCAGACTTAGAAGTCACCATCTGTTTAGTTTCTCTTGTAATGGATGCTCTATACACAGGAGTTATCTAAGGACAGCATGTGCACTGTAGGGCAGGTGTAGTCTGGGGAACATGCAAGCGTCCTATTCTTTCAATTGGGCTGAGTAGGGAACCTGCTGGAGCTGCAGCTCCCTTCCAGCCTTCCTGTGCAAACCTGATCTCAGATTAGTCAGGAGGGACTCAGTGAAGAAGCTTCCAGATCAGCCATTTAGATGTGGGACACACTCCTAGACCCCCTCCTGCCCACAGCCTTTTCGTTCTTTGTATTTCCAAAATGGAGCAATCACGTTCAAATGGTGTATCTCAGGTGGAGGCACTTAACAGAGACCCATAGAAGTGGCATAGTAGTGTTTCCCTTTTTGTTCCTTGAGATGAAGTTCTCATCTTAAAGACAAGCATTTGCTTTTTTAATCTATTTTCTACTTTTAAGCTATCTCCTGCTGTGCTCAGGAGCATACCCAGGGTCAGTTGCTCCTGAACTGGGGCTCTGTTTTCAAGAGGCACTAGTCAATTTCTGATACTGGGTGGAGAACATTTGTTATCAGCAAGTGTTTGCAATGCTGTTTTGTTGTTGTCAGATTTAGTTTATGAAGAGCATATTTTACTTCCATGGTCTGGACAGAACAAATCAGTCTGGAAAATGCTGCAGTAGTAGAATCTGCTGTTATGCAGTAGGCTGGGTTTGCACCTCTCAGGGTCAGAGGGCAGAGTACTGGGGCCATAGCTTTAAACAGCATTTGTACTCTGACTCTCTTGAACTGTTTAGAGGACTGCAGTGGTCTCACATAACTTCTGAGAGTTGCAGCATCACTTGATTTCTCTGTGCTATGCTTCATACCACAATTCTACCCAATTAAGTCTTCACTTCCCTTCATATGCTCCTCTAGCAGGATTTATATGGGGACAGTACTGGAAGAAGTAGTAACTGGTTTTTGGTACACTGGAGGAGCCAAAGACATCCTCTTCCAGACAGAGCCAGTGCTTTGTGCCCACTCTTGTTGTTCTGGTCCATGTAGTTCACAAAAAGGAAAAAGGGAAAAGCTCTTGTCCCCCAGCACATACACAGTATAAGCTTGTGACTGTACCAATGCAGTAAGAATAATATAACCTTCCCAATAACCACCCTGTCATCAAACAGATAGTAATGACAGAAAGAACAAAAATACTGGCCACCCATGCAACAAGAATCATTGTTCCTAACTCTATGGCTTCATAACGGACTTGAGATTGTTAGAATGTAATTGGAAGTAATTATGTATTGAATGCAACAGGAAACAGATGTCTTCTTTCTAAATAATTACAAATTGCTTTTTCATAAGGCTCCAAATGCCACTCCCTGAAGTACCAAAACCACGTAGATTGACTGGAAAGTTTCGCCCAAACTATCTGACAGATGAATATTCAATAAGCTCCAGTTTGGGGACAAAAAGGTCAAATTAGGGGTTATAAAGATTCAGTCAATCAATAGTTTTGATTATGTAATTTTTTGAGATTCTAAGCATATTTTAATGAAGTTAATTTATAGCTGATTCTTCACAATTGCTGTAATTTCTGATTATGAGTTATTTGCAATCCTAAAGTAGTGCCTATCGTACAACATTAACTTAAAGCACTCTGCAGAAGTGTGAGTAAATGCAATGTAAAGTCAGAGCCACATCCACAAGGAAAATATTTTGCTGTTTGGACAGAGACACCTTTCACCTCCATGCATAATCAGTGAGTGAGCTGAGGATAAGAATAAAGAGATTATTCTCCATCCTCACACTGCAGGAACTCAGTCTCTTCACTTCACGGGAGGACATCCTTTATGTATTCTCTAAAATAATACTAAAATAAATTGAATTAATTTTACATTTTTGGGCAAGGCCTTAACAGTAATCTGCTCAAAGACTCCCAGACTTAAAGGGCTTCTTGTCTAGGTCTAACAGCAGCAGTAGCAGCAAGTGTGAGTTAGCCCAGAAAATGGCAATTTCCTGTCAAGAGCCCTCCAACAAATGTCGCTTTTATATCTGGCAAAGATCACTAGGCCCCAGTGTTTTGAGTTCAGCATGCTTAAGCACTCTTCATCAAACCGGATGTAGAGTGTGAAAGGTGATTCAGGCAGCATGGGCAGGCATCCGCCCAGATGGCTATGCTTCGGACACTCCAACAAGGCTGAATAGATGCTTCATTGGGTGAGTTAATAGTCAGGCAGGGGCCAATGAGTACTTTAAAAATATTGTCTTTCAATAGTCTCTTCACTGTAGGGAAAAAGAAGTCACTGACTCATTTGCGATTAGCTGACCTACCATTACAAAACTTTCCATCTTGCATTCAGTCATAACAGAATTTATTGTAAAATACTAGATATTTAGAGTCCATGTTATTTTCAAGCAATTATTCTTTTTACATTCATGACACATTCATAAACACAGCTGCATCGAGTGTGCTTGATGAAAAGCAGCACACTGTATCCTGTCCCCTCATGCACAGCCATTAGCCCTGCCTTCTTAGTAAGCCTTAGCATGGCCTCTTGACTGCAGATAGGAGGAGGATTATCTTCCTTTTTCAAGGCATCCTGAAGTTTATTCTGTGAGCCAAGGTTTCATTCCCCTAACAGCACAGGTTTTGTGGTTCCAAACTACCAAAAAGATGTTATGTGGCTTCCCCACATAATGCCATTTACATCCAGGAGACCCACCATAAGATTCCCACAGTTCATTTTGTTCTTCTTGCTCATAGATGAAAGTTTTGGAGTCTGCAAATTATCAAGTAGCAAATTATCTCAGCTGAAGCTGGAGTTTTCTCTTGGCATTTGTAGGGGGTATGAAACCAAGTAATCCCCTTGATGTAAGTCACAACCTCGGTTTCACAACCTCAAAGGAAAATTGCACTGAGTCAGGATGGCAATGGATTCTCTTACTGTTAGCGACTGAGTACGTCAATTATCACATAGGAAAGGAGACAAGTGATAATCATTGGTGTATTATGGCAAAAGTCTAGATTAATCTTGTTCTTTAATACAAGAATCCACAGTGACTTCAGGTACAGATCAACGGGTAATAAAGACAAAGACCATGATAACTGGTATCAGGCAAAACAGTACTGAAGACGAAGAAGAATGTTTCTAGATTGGCTCACACCTTGCAGCTCCACAGATGGCATACAGAAAACAGAAAATTAAAAATGTATTGTTTGTGTGGTGTGGCTTTTTCCCAATGACGCATCCTGGTCCTGACTCTTACCACCTCAAAGCATTTTGTACATTTGAGATCAGCCAGGAAATACAAGTTATGGATTTGACAACTGTGGAAAGGGACTTTTATTTAACTTGAGCCAACCTAACTAATGGATTACGTCATGTGGCAGGAGGAAGAGCCATCTTCTGAGGACTGCTTATCTTCTGTCTTAAATATTTACCTTGAGGTTTGATAAATTCTTCTGGTGGCTGTAGACAGAGTGAAGATGAGTCACTTTTATTAGACGCCTGACATTTTAACAACTAAACTTAGGTGAGATGAATTCAACTCCAAAGCTATAATGAATCACAAGACAACTTGTTTCCTCTGTATTCATTATGGTGAGAGTTTTGTTCGTGGCGATGCTCAGGCAAAGGCAGTCAGCAGGCTTTGGCATGAAAATGACTTTCAATTATTGCCAGTGCAGACCAGGAAAGGAGCATCCTAACTTTATTAGCTATTCTCCCAAACATTAAAAAAATGAAATTTGGTCAACTTTTTCTGGAACCTCTTATATTTACTTAGAATATTTGAAGGCTGGTTGTCTTTTGATAGAGTGCCTTGTCCTTAATAAATGAATTAAATGAGAGGACCATGATCTTAAATCAAATCACCTAATCTAAAACCTCCGAGCTTGAGTTTCATTGCTGCTGGGCACTGGCAACTCTTATCTTCAGCAAAAGCTTCCGGAAAATCAACAATTCTGAAAACTTGAGTCCTCCGCAAAGGAATATAAGGCCTTCTGTGATCAATGCCTAAGGTCTGCTGAGTTTTCCTACTGAAAAGCCTTTCTCTGGGGTGAATACCTAAATGGGGGCTACAAGAATTCTGGAAAGGGCTTTTTACAAGGGTATATGGAGGGTAATGATAAGGGGTAACAGCTTTAAACTGAAGGAGGGGAGATTTAGGTTAGATCTTAGGAAGGAGTTTTTCCCTATGAGGGCAGTGAGGCACTGGCACAGGTTGCCCAGAGAAGCTGTGGCTGTCCCATCCCTGGCAGTGTTCAAGGCCAGGTTGGACGGGGCTTGGAGCAACCTGGTCTATTGGAAAGTGTCCCTGCCCATGGCAGGGGATTGGAGCTAGATGATACTTAAGGTCCCTTCCAACAGAAACCATTCTATGATTCTGTGAAGATGGAAATTTAGATGATCTTGTATAGATTCATTGCCAGTGTTACCATTACAGCTTATTCTGATAGCTGTATTAGCAATACCAGTTTAAGTGTTGACATTCCAGTATGGTGCTGCTATTTACCAGCCTGTTTCAGCAGCTGATTGCACAGGTAATTCCAGTCTCTATAGCAATGAGAAGTACATGCTAAATATCGCATCATAGAGCTTTGATTTCCTTCCTGTCATCTTCCAACTGGCCTGTCTCCCCTAGGACACAATGGAATGTGTGCGGATGCTAAATCACTAACTATAGTAGGTTGGTCAAAAATAGTCTTCTCTTTCTCCTCTCTAATTAGGAGTGTTCAGAACGCAACTTTTGAGCTGCCTGAGGCTTTTTGAACCGTCTGAATATGTTTGCCAAGGCAGGGCTGCCTTCCTGGCTGTGGTTTGAAGGGAGTCAGCAGAAACTCCTCATGGAGACACTGCTATAATTGCCTTGGGCTTATGCAACAGCTGCTTATGCAACTGATTAACCACAGCCCCATCCGGCAGTGTGGTAATGTAACAAGACCCTTTGGGAATCACTGTCATCTCCCTCCTAGGAACAACTACAGCAGCTCTTTTCTCCGTGATCCTCCAAAAGATGGGGAAGGGATTTCACAGTCCTCAACCATATAAAGTTTTGGCACGCAGCTTGCAAGGCTTGTAAGCATCAGAAGAGGTGATAGTCCTAACTTTGATGAAACACTTGTCAAACAACCCAAAAAGATGAAATTTTCAATTATGACCCTTTTAGTAGAAAAGGTATAAAGGTGTAAAATGTAGAACCTCTAAAAACACATGGCCGGTCAAGGGGAACAGGAATCCTAATGGTCTCTGTGATGCAGATGGATAATAGGATTGCAAAACAAGGAGAGCACACTGATGATCTGCTCCTGTAAGGCAATAAGAGACATATATGTTAAGCAAGCACTCATAAGCAAAACTTCCTGTTGCTAGGCAGCCTGTGGCTATAGAAAGCAAAAGCTGTTCTCTGTTTTCCTGCCTATTCTTCCTATCCTCAGCACATCTTCTCCTAAGTGGGAGGCATTTGTTGAGCTTCTTTGATTCCTAGTTTCCAACTGTCACTGTGAACAGCTGGGGAATAGAGAGATTTTTCTTCTGCCCGCCTCTTTTCATAAGTTCTACAATTGGCTGCCTGCTCTGAGGCCAGACTATAGTATTTTTCTGCAGAAACTGGCAGGACGGCTTGTGAACGTTTAAAAGGAAAGGCACCTTTCCAGTAATAAAGACCTTTTACTCTCCTCCCTCAAAACTGAGTTGAGTGAACAGGAGTCGGGATATTTCATACTCTGTTTTTTACTGAAGAGCAAGTTTTCAACTAAAAGCAGTGAGAAAAAGATAAGATGAATTTAACTTATTTTTCTGCTCCCAGATATACCTGCCAGTGCACAGCCCTTTGATAAATGAAGCCAATATTTAAGTGCAGTGATCACCCTCACACTGGTCTGACTGCAGGCATTAGTTATCTGATATTCCATCTTCAGTATGCTACCTACTTGTTGGAGGTCCATTAGTTCATAGGACTTCGGTTTTGTTAAACACAGCTTTGTGACACCACCAACCCTTATTTTAACATTAAGTATGTGGTAGATAATGCTTTCATTTGTTTTTCTTTGCTTTTATTGTAGTACCCTTTCAATAGCCCAACATCAAGAATGGAGCCCTGTCTGATGAGCAGTACTCCAAGGCTACATCCCACACCAGTGACTCCTCGTTGGCCGGAGGTCCCAGCCGCAAACTCCTGCTACACGAGCCCATCCATGCACTCCACAAGATATGGAAATTCTAGTGACATGTACACCCCCTTGACTACACGCAGGAATTCTGAATATGAGCACATGCAACACTTTCCTGGCTTTGCCTACATCAATGGGGAAGCCACCACAGGTTGGGCTAAATGAAAATGACTGGTATTATCAGCTAAGCCTATATACTTAAAAGAGTTATAAAAACTTCATGTTATTGGGAGTTTTCACGGACATTCTTCAAGGGAGGTGAAGATGGAAAAGATCCTGGGCAGATAGCCGTAGTTCATATTGTGGGCAGATTGCAGACCAGTATGACTGAATGTTCCTGTAGCTGAAAAAGAGTTTTGTTCTATTCTAGACCACTTCTGGGGCCAATCTGTGCCTTTTTTAATTCTGGCATGTGGGCCAACCCTGTGTGATGTCAGTTTGAGTGAGCCATTTTTGCCCCCCCTCTCTTATCGACAAATGTTAATGAGTGTTACAAAAAAAGTACCAGAACAGGACCTATTTATAATTCTAATTGAAGACAGGAAATTCACCCTCAGCAAAGCTCTGTCATCTGTTCTTCTTTTAAGCTCTTAATGCATTCCTTAAAAACCATTCTGCCATGTCATCACTTCTTCATATCAATTCCTTTATCTGGCTCCTTAAAAGAGATGTGGTATTGTAGGTTTCAGTTTACACCTAACTTTGTATATTGATGCACCTTTCTGTGGATCCACTAAGTTTGATCTTTACACAGGAGAAGACAAGACATGTAGCATTGAATTATACACTGCCTTAAGTTGACTATTGTTCTTATTATATATGTATTTGAGTTAAGTTTGCACAATCTGGAAAAATCTAACTTCTCTGGTCAGAAATGACAAGGTAAAGAAGGGACTTGGGGACTGGGAAGATTTGGGATTCAGAGCCACATATGTTAAATATGACGATATGAAGCAATTATGTAAAGAAAATGACAATGCAAACATGATTATAAACTTAATTACCTATTGACAGGTATGAAACTATTCTCTCAGTTCCTTCACGTGGTATTAATTCTATATACTTCTACAAAATCAAAATTCAAAGCTGTGCCTTTGAACTTATTCTGTACTGTGTATGTGTGGAAAAATGTATTGTATTTTGGGGAGAATTTTTCTTAGACATTTTCTGTCAGATTTCTAGCTATTTGTGAGGTTTTGTTAGATTTTATTAACATAGCTTTTCCTTCTGTATTATAAAATGCACCAAGCAATTATGGTGGACCTATTACCCTATGGGTAAGAAATAAATAAATGGAAATATGACATCAGACATTTCAGTAATTGTTCTGTAAATAAAATCTTTGATAGCACCCAGTGTGATGATAACCATGTTTATGCCTAAAATGGACATAAGTGTTATTTGTACAGTTGTGCAAGATATATGAGGGATTTTCACACTCAAATAAAGTTCCTGAAATTAAACAGATGACATTTAAATTTACTTAAACACAGAAACTTCTGCAAGCTGCAAACATTCAGAAAATCCTAAATGTGACTGTTTTTATTCAACAAAGAGCTTGAGAACATACATAACTGACAGCAAATGAGTAGCCTAACACCTGCGCTTGTGGCTACAAACTGCTCAAGGCTGGGACGGGACAGATGACTCCAGATGGCTTGGCATAAACTCTGCTGATGTTGCTCACCCAAGCCATTGTATTCACTGGGGCAGGTAAGATGCATTCTCTTCTTTACAGTATCCTGTAACAAATGTGTTGCCACCAGAATACTGGAAATGGAAAAGTTATTTTTCCTTAGGTAAGTAAATAAAGCAGCAAAATTAGGTAAGTAAATAAAGCAGCTAGTGAGTAAAATGGAGAGAGTTTGGGGTCTGAAGTAGCTAAAGGAGTGCACTGGAAATCTGCAAAGGCTGAGAGAGGAAGGATGTTCCAGGAAGGTTTGGGAAGTGTTCAGGCTCTTAAATATGCAGTTGAAGACCCAGAGGGATTTTCAGAAAGACATCAGGAGCCCATCTCCACCCCTAGGCACCTGATAAAAATCTTGTTTCCTCAGTTAGTGTCACAGACCTTTTGAAACTTTTCTCCATTAGCTAGCGTTATTAACCAAGATACCTTCACTTTTCACTTTTGTTAAGGGCAGGGAGATCAGGCTTAAGCTAACTCATCTATTTTATACTTATTCATGTTATCTTCAGGCAAAGTTGTCTACACGTGAGGAAAGTAAATTATCTGAGGAAGTTTTTTTTTTAGCAGTCAGTCTTTTGCAGATGGAGTTTGGATGCGTTTGAGACCAATGTCCTGCACTGCATTTTGTTATCAAAGATGTTTAAATCAAAGCATTGATTCTGGCCTATTAATTAATAGCAATATAATTAATATTAATAGAAATATCTGCCTCATCAAGACTGAGGAATTTGTACGAGAAAGGCACTAGAATAGAAAAATCCACTTTCTTTTCCCCAGTGAATTCCAGTTTTCTGTACTGCATTGCATCTGATGCGAGCCCACTGTGACCCTGTTCACTCATTCATTATTGCTGGAACATCGATCAGTCTCCCATTACCCAATGGACTGTTGACCACGCCTTGCCATGGTCAACAGGACCAGAGGCATTGGCAAGATGTTTGTGTGAAGAATGGACCATTAACTCAAAGCTGGGTCTCTGGAAGGATCGAGATGGAGATGAACCCCAGCACCACTTGATGGAAGCCAGAAGCACTTCCCACAATTTTTATGATAACTTGCTAAACTAAAGGAAGTCTAATCCCCACTGACTGAAAGAAAGGAGAAGATGAGACTATTTTAGCATAAAACTATGCCATATCCTTCAATATGTACAGGGACAACTCAGTAACTCTGATTTCAAAAGCTCGGGGAGAAAGTTCAGGAAGGAAGAGGGATACTGGACACAGTGTCAGCACCAGAAAGAGTAAGGACTTTCTGAGCTAAGAAATGCAACACCGTGCACAAAAACCTGGGAGAGGCAGTTTTGACCAACAGCAGCATCACAACACTGTTCATAAAAGAGCCACAGAACATCATCAGTCAGATAGGGCTTTGAAAGGCTTTTGCAACAGAACCTGCACAGTCTGTCTTTTCCTTTCTTTTTTTCTTCAATTTTTAATTTTTAATTCATTTATTAACTTGTATTGATGCCACAGGAGTCTGAACATGCACTTCCAACTACCTTTGAACTGCTTCTTGATGAAGGCTCTGAAATATAAACTGCATGTTCCTCGATAGCAGTATCTAGATGACCAAACATAACTCTACAGAGGTCACCATCCCCATCTGCATCAGACGTGCTGCAAGGGAAAGCAGGCCCCCTCCTTGACCACAGGTTGGAATTCACCATATTAATACATACTGCTGCACCTTTCAGGTCACAGGGGTTTAAACCAAGCGGTGAAGTGCAGCAGCTCAGAAAAGGATGATAATCTCTGGGAAGAATGGCTGGTTAGGGGCAAGAAAATCTTAAATCATTCTAGTACAAACTGACAAACCTCCTGAGTCAGAGTCTGCAGCCTTCACTTGACCATGGTTACTGAAACTGCTGTTTCTTGACTAGCCACCTATTTATGGGCATATAAAGTAAATACAGAGTTTAAATAAAAGACTACACAAATCTTCCTGAAGACTTTATACCACATACCAAAGCACTCAGTATCATTTTCACTTTATTTCCTTTTTTGTTTCTTTTCTGTTTTCCTTTTTTCTTTTTTCTTTTTCTTCATTTTTCTTTTTTCCCTTTCTCTTTCCTTTCCTTGTCTTCCCCCCTTTTTTCTTTCTTCTTTCTTTTAATTTTCCCCATTTTTCCTTTTCCTTTTTTCCTTTTATTTTTCCTTTTCCTTTTTCTTTTTCCTTTTATTTTTTTTTTCTCCTTTCATTTTCCCTTTTTCTTTTCTTTTTTTTCTTGCTAACTTTCTATCTTCTCACAACAAATACACATTTTATTAAAAGTGTGATCTTTTTCATGGGCTAAAGCATAACAAAAGGTAGAGGTATGTAATATAGTCCACATAATGTAATATTGCCTATTACAACTAACATCTGTATAATATTTTTAAACAGCTGTACACACACACATACATTTATGTCTGCATATAAAAATCCATTACAATGCTTCAAGATTTTTCATTACCAGGTAGAAAAAAGACTCAGCGGGGGAAGAGCAGTGAGAACTCCATTCACTGGCATGAATCCTGTTTTTGTCAGGCTACCTCTTGCTGCTAAGGTCACTACCCTCTGACAAAAATGGCCTCTGACCTCCCCAGCCCCACAATTCTGTTGTGACTGACCCTGAAACCCATGAAATTCAGGGGCAGACATTGCTTTGGAAGGTTTAGATAAAGCTGACTAACATGGGAAGGGCTCATGGTATGCACCCATCTGAAAAGGTCTGGCAGTCCTTTGGTAGAGGATGCAATTTATTCTGTTCCCCTCTTTCATTCAAATCCTAATCCTTCATATGCTACATAAAGTGGAAACTAGAACTCACCGATGATGAATAACAAGGTGCCTTAAAAGGGCAGTATGAGTTTCCTAGTGTCTATTTTTTAGGGTGTTTTTAATTAAAAAAAAATAACAAAATTGCTATGTACAAGTAAAATGGATGTTTTGCTGTGCTGTGAAGGAAATCTAAGCAATCGCATGCACTATTATTGAGTTATAAATCCAACAAGCAAAGGATTATTTTTACTGAGTTCCTCTCCATAGCTGCATTAGTACACACATGGACCTGACTCAGAAGAAATGGCGGTGCACGTCGGGCTGGATTTTGTTACTCCTTGCAGTCCAATGACCATGCTGTTCTGGTTCTGTATCTCAGTTCCACCCACTGTGGCAAGAAATGCTGATCAGAAAGTTCACATCCTGGTTTGGGTCTGCATCTTCAACACATACCGACACAATTTTATCTCCTTCATTGCTCTTTGGAGCCACTGTCCATCTGCAGATGAAACCTCCTTGCCCTGATGGTGTTTTCCACCATGGAGCTGATGGTTTGTGAGATGAAAGGTTTCTCTTCATGACCAGAATCGCTACTGAACAAATAAATACCTCAAGGAGGGACTGACCTCAGCTGTCTCTGAAGTTTTATTACCCCGGGGTTTTCAGTCAATACATTGTTTCTGCTATCTGGACAGTGAATTTTGATTATCGGGCACCTTGAGTATGGAAATACTAAGTTTCTCCTCAGTGTAGTTTAAACCTATGGCCCTGAAAAGCTCTTCAGAGACACAGTACAACTTTCCCTGAATACGCAGGCAGTTTTGGCAAAGCAGAGAGAGGGGTTTTGTCCGCAAATGGAAATGGGGAATGTTCAGGTACCACCACCCCCCAGGTGGGTTAGACTGGAGAAAGGTGGGTTTGTTTTGCTGCCAGGCATTACGGTGAAGCCCCACGTCAGGCAATGGACACAGACTTCACTCAGGCCACCCCTTAGTGCCATTCTGTGCAGGGCTGGTGCGTAAGGGCAGAGCGGGAGGCAGCTCTGCAACCATGTCACGCTGGAGTATCTGCCCCGAGGCAGGTGTGGTTGAAGGCACCATAAAACGCAGCACATTTTGCCGACAAACTGGAGGGAAAGCGGCCAGCCCTTGTTTTGGCAGGCAGCTCTCCTTGTGACAGGTATGGTAAGTGCAGGGTGAGTCGCAGGGAACACACAAGTGGACAAGCCTAGCGAGGGGGGCCTATGTCGGGGTCAGCTTTGTGCCACTGAGACACCAGAGAGCACCCTGCCAGCCGGCGGGGGCCGCTGGGGACTCGAACCCACGCTGCCGGGGCTGCCCAGCAGGACCACAGCACCCATCGTGCCCTGCGGCACCGGACCCTGCCGGGCACCGCAGTGCTTCTTCGCTTGGCATGCTGGGAGGCGTAGTCCTCTTCGTGCCGGCGGGAAGACAGCCAATAGAAGGGCTCCCGGGGGAGCCTCCAGCCAATAGCGCTCGAGCGCTGCCTGCCAGTCCGGGCCATTTCCAAGGTGAGCGTAGTGCCGTGACACGTCACGTCGCGTCACGTGAGGGGTGCGCGGGGCAGGAGGTCAGGGCGCGGCGGGGCGGTGGCAGCTGCCGGCGGAGCCGAGCCGAGCGGGGCGGGCATGGAGCTGGGCGCAGTGCTGGAGGCCGTGGAGGGGCGCGGCAGCGCTGAGGCTGTGGAACGGGTCCTGGCGCGGTACAACGAGGAGGTAACGGGCCGTTCCCCCTGCCCTCGCGGTACGAGCCGGCCCCTCAGCTCCCCTCGCAGCCCCGCGGGGCACAGGGTCGTCCCCGCCGTTGCCCCCCCGCGCTCGGCTCTCCGGCGGGGCCGCTGCGTCCACCGCGTCTGCTGCCGCTTCCCCGGCGTGTCCGCCAGTGCTGTCCCGCCTTCTGTGCAGGGGTGCCGAGCGGAGCCCGCGCCTGGCTGGAAGCAGGCTCCCAGGGGAGCGCGCAGCCAGCGGTATCGCGGGTAGATAACGCTCAGTGCCTGGTTCGGCCCCCCGCGCCCTCTGTCTTGCTTGTGCCTTACGTGCCTGACGTGGAGCGTAGCAGGTTATCGGTTATCAGGCTCTAAAAAGAGCTGTTACACAGTTTGTTTCCGACATCTTTTAACCTGCGTGTACCCCAGGGAAGAGGCTGGGAGAGTAACACTGGAGCCTTTCGGACCATTGTGTACCTGCTCGGCTGCCCGCAGTGCTGCCCTTTGCAGGCAGTCGTCTGTTGCCAGGTCTGGGTGATGTACTGGGGAGAGGCCTTCCCTTTGCACTGCTTCAGCAGTGACGGGGTCAACGTGCAGGGGAACAGCTCTGCAGTGGGACGGGGGTATGTCCGAAGTGGACTGCAAAACCTCACTTGGTTTATTACATTTCTGGGCAAGCAGAGGAAAGAAGGGAGCTGAAAGCAGGATTATGACAGGTTGAGCTTTTAGTGCTGACAAGTATTAGAGTACCTAGTACTGCCATCGCAGTGTGGTATGTGTGCACTGAGACAAGAAGTGAAAGGAAGGTGATGTTGGGAAGTAGAAATTGGAGTGAAGCTAGATGTTAGATGGATTCCCACGTTCTCTCTCCCTCCCCCCTCCTTCTTCCACCTTTGATAGGGACATCTTGACACCTGGATTTTAATAGAGCAGAATAGTCTGTCTCTAAAGATCACATCTCGACCCAGCAGGTGTCTGTCTTCTGTGTAGACACTTCTGTGACTGGTACACAAGCATCTAAAACTTGTACTGACTCAGAGTTTGGCTATAGATGTAAATGCTGTTGTGTTGAACCAACTATCTGCTGAAATCTAGGAATCTGTTACAGGACTAAACATTTAGGTGTTTAGTTAAAGATTCCTGGCTCTGTCATTAGTGGGAAACCAAATGAATGTGGATTGGTGTACAGTTACCATTCAGCCTCGAAGAGATGGCTTGAAGTTTGCTGTCTTACATGCAGTATATAGTTTTAAGTCTATGTTTTAAGTCTAGCATTGGCAGTAACTGGTATCTTGCAGTTTCTGTTCTGTATATATCAGATGTCTATATCAAAGACATTTAAAGTCTTTGAATGAAGCCTGGGGGTTGCATGTGTAGCTAAATACTTCTGAAGTCTCAACATGACATTTTTCTTGCTGTGTTTCTTGTCAAGAAGTTTGCCTTAATGTTTCCTACATTTCTCTGAGGAACATGTTACTAACTTCATTATCTTGCTTGTGGGCCAGCAGAGACAGGCAGAGTACTCCAGGTTCCAGATCTTTACCTATGCCTCTTCTGAGCTTTAGGTTTCCTTATTTTTTTCCCAAATAACAAATTAAATATACCTCAATTGAAGAGAAAAGATGGATTAAGTGTATTTCAAAGGTGCAGGTTGCTGTAGAATAGCCAATGAGAGAAGTTAGTAGGTCTCTTCTTGGTCTCTGTGCTGCCTTGTTTGCAATGATTATTCCAAACTTCTGGTTCTCCAGTGTTCAGACTGGAGGAACTGTCACTACACTTCTGCTGTAAATTTCCAAGAATGTTCATGTGCAAGTGCAGATATTGCCTGCTTTTGGTTAATTTCTCATATTTTAATGTTCACCTGCTTTTGGCTGGCATTTTGCTTAACTTGTGTGGTTCAGTAGTGTTATTGGGAGCCCTGTAAGAGAAAGGAAAAAGGAATTATTTTCCTACTGTCATCAGGGATCTAACTGATATTGGTAACACTTGATTGTAGAGTAGATGACCAAGGCCTTTCTGTAATTGTTGGCTTGTGTCATGAAGGGTAAGAGGCCACTAATGTGCTATGGAAGGTCACTTACATGATGTAGCAAGTTGTATACTATAAATAATGTATTATAAATAATTGAAATTGAGAAGCTGTTCATCATGATTAATCACTTGGAAGGTTTTAAGACGTTGTTAAAATAACTGTCTGGTATTATTGCTGTTGTCTTTGGCACAATAAAGTTTATGTCCCATGAGTAGTATTTCACTAACAACATGCTTCAGGAAACTGAGCTAGAACTACTCTCAACTACTATTTGAAGTGTTTAACAGGAAATGAGTACTCATTGTTAGACCATACCTATCTTGTGTTTGACTGTACCAGAGAAGCAGGTATCTTGGTAATGTGGTTTGGAAATAGCCACAATATGGAAACTGGTAGATTTTGTGGTGAGGCTTATTTGATTTGCTCTGCTTGTTTTCTGGGCAAGACTATCCTATGGTGATTCTGGTATGGGACATTTTAAAGTACAGTCAAAAGCTTGTGAGCCAGAACTGCCTGGGGAAGAATCTGAGTAATAAAGTGTTTGAAAAATACAAGGCTATAGCTAACGTTTTTTTACACTGTGCAGTGTCATGCGTGAGGTTGTTAACGCACCTCAGAAACAGCCCAAAGACAAAGGGTTGCTCTGTACTGATAGTGATTGTGAGATTGTTACTTGGAGCCACTTACTGAAGCTCATGCTGTTGGGTTGAAAGGGAAAGGGACATGAGTTGGCATGATTGTGGCCTCATTATCTGAGATTGGTTTTTACCAGGCTCCTAAAGTGTTACAGTATTTTTGCAGGTATTACATACTTAGCAGCTGATGTTCATGTAACAAATGCAAACTCTTCTCTTTTTTTACAGAATCGGACCATTTTCAGATTTGATCCAGCAGATGAAGACAAAAGAAAGGTAAATACAATAGGCTGTCAAGCTGCATCCCTGCTCTGGTTAGAAGTATAAAAAAGTGAAAGCAGTCTCTTAACTTAGCTGCCACTGTGAAATGGTGCAAGTAGTGATCATAAAGTTCTGGTTTAATATTTTCTTTCTTCAAAGAGACATGGCAACTACCCATTCACCTTTGTTTTCTGAAAGAGAAAAGCAGATGCCTCCAACGGAAACCCCTGTCTTGACTAAAAGTAGTAACAGAAAAACCCATAAATGTATAGGGTACAGATTTGGGATGGGCTGGAGGAATAAAGCCAGTCTTTTGTATCTAGTGAGATAAAAATTTTGCAATGCATTTTTCTATTTTCTCTCTTCTTGCCAGGTAGCAATATCACAGCTGTATTTCTTGTCTATGTTAGCTACTTAAAGAATACTAGAGATTAAGAGACAAGTACAGAAGAAATCTATGGAGCTATAAGGGAAACAGTGCAACAGAAGTCTGTTAATCCAAAGGTAGCTGTAGTCAGTGGAATGTGTGCTCTGTGTGTCAGGTTCCAAAGATGGGAAATGTTCGTGTGTTGTACCATGGAGCTGTACAGGTGTGTTAGTGCTTAACAAGTCCCTGGAGATCCATCCACAGCCTCATATTTAAAGCTTGGACATGTTTTTTTTTCTTCCCTGTTGTTATTTTTATGGTGTAATTTGTAATGACAAGACCCTTCCTTTCTTTTTTCTTATTAGTTTTTGGGCTGAGTTGCATACTTATTCAGAAATGTTCGTTAGTGAATGAGGCTCCATGTTTCCACTATTTCTGAAATAAACTGAGCTTGAAACTAGAATTGCAAAGTTCCTGCAAGGATAGCTTGTCTCAGATTGGACACACATTGATTCATTCCATGATTTTGTGCAAAATCTAAATATTTCCACATATTAAATTGGGGATTCTATGGTAAAAATCGGTGGGATAAGTCTCTGTCTTTTGCATTTATACAAACACATCGGTTATGTGTATTCTAATTTTAAGTTACAGTTCTTCACTACACTATTACTGAAAGATATTTTAGCTTGGATTTATCTATGGCTTTACTCAAAGTTGATGTTGAGTAATGTGGTGATGGACTGTGTGTGTCCTTTTTGATCTGTGTTAGAATTCGGGTAGGATCTTTATTTGTTTTTCTTACTATGTTTGTCCTCTTCCTTTTTGTCCCTCCACATCCCTTCCACCTTTTTTACCTTGAGAATGAGGAAGTGTCTAGTCTGAAAATGGAATGCTAAGTAGAGAACATAGGAAAGGAGAATAGATAGGAAGACAAAATTGGCAAAAGCTAAATAAAGACAATGAGTGGTGGGGTATGTGTGTAGGATTTTCTCTGTGGTTGTATTTGTTTGCTGGGTTGTTTTTTTTTTTTTAACAGCTACTCAGCTGCACGTGTTCGATATCCTTAGTATCTGTGCAACATTGAGCCACTCTCCTTTCATCCTTCAGTTAAGGAAAAAAGACCCAAAAATGCTTTAAATTGAAAGGTAAAGTAGTAGTACAGGCTCTTACTAGGAGCAAGCTAGTGAAGTTGCCACCAAAAGTAATGAGGGTTATTCAAAGCCTGTATGATGTAGTTTCATGCTAGTTCAGAAACAAGTTGCATTTTTTTGTTTAGTGATACCAAAATGCAGTTGAGTTGCTGAGGTTTGCAGTTCTGCTGCTATTAGCTTGGCATGACTACCGTGAAAGAATGTTTAGACAAAGGGTCACAGTCCATAATGAAGTCATGTAGAAGACTTGAAGTTCAGGTATAGGGGCATGTAAAGAAGGACTTCAGGATTTTTGTCTTTGGCTTCTGGTGCTATTGGAAACTTGCCATATAACCTGATGAATGCAATACATGCTTCTTACCCATCTCTTGCTGAATACTGGGTTTGTTCATACCTAGGAGTAAGTTTGCTTTTAGTTACTTCAGCAAGACTTGAAAACTTTTTGTAAATCATTCATGTGTATGCAAGAGTGCAAGTAAAAGAACAATAGTAATGCAAGTTTTTTCTTCTGCCTTACCACATTGCTTCAGTCGTGACCTTGGAATTGCAGCAGGGTTGTGTAATGTAGGAGTAACTATGCTTTATGCTTTTCTAGGTTAAATACTGTTTAGGGAGAGGACAAGTTGCATACAACAGTGACACATATAAAATGGGAAAGACAGAAAGGTCAAAACTGTGGCTTGATTACAGAAACTGGATACATTGGACAGCAAAAATTGTTCTCCTGTACTATGGCTATAATCGTGGTGCTTTAGACTGTAACTAAATTGGCAGTGAGTTTGTAATGCTGAACTCCAGGAGGAAAGTAGGTTTTGTCCTCTAGAAGGCAGGAAAAGAGGTAATGCTATCAAGCTTGTCTGTCTGGACACAGCCACAAGATTAAAACCCACAAGATCTGAATGTGAGTTACTACTTGTCCTGGTGGTTCTGTTTAATGATGTATATGTCTGCATTGGCCCGCATGATTCCTGCTATGGGTGTAGATTAGTTGGCAATCTGTGTTGTGCTGTATGATCTACTCAGATGGCAGCCAGATCAACTTGGCGCCATTCTTTAACTTCGTATATACTAATGAAAACTATTAATTTCTGAAAGTCTGTTTTCAGTTTGTGTGTGTAAACAGTATAAAAATTACCAGCCAGAGGTAATGTGTTCTGGAGCTGAGGCTGAAATGAAGGCATTGTAGTTGTTTCAGAAAGGCTTAAACAGCTCTTGGAAATCTAGAATGCTTACTTGTCCCAACCAGCCCAGAAGTTCTTGACAGTGTTTTGCTGGAAAAGGTTGAGTCTTCAGAACTGCTGCGCCTCGCAGCAGTGTGGTATGGTTGACACAAACAGTTGGTTCTTTGGGTCTGTGCTTGAATCAGCTCCAGAAAATTAGTATCTGGTATTATGACTGGGCGGCCACCTTGGAGAAGAGGTGTCAGGCGTAGTGTCTCCCTCTGGAACTGGCACAGCAGACACTTCTGCTCAAGACTTACGTGTCCTAATACAAAAAGGAAAGGGTTTTTTTAGAACCACTTTTTCATCATTTAATAGTTTTGTTCTCTATTATTTATACCTTGACAAGTCCAAATCCTGCCTCTGAGGTAGCAACACATTTGTGCTGTTTAAAGACTTAAAAGGGTGAGAAAATCACAGCACTGTTTGTGTCTTGGAAACATCTGTCAGTACTGATTCCCTAGCTAACCATGGCCTTCCACAACTGGAAGGAGCTACAGCACCATTTGCCTAGGTGATATAACAGAAAAAGTAAATCTGTCCAAGATAGCAAGCAAGACTGACTTTCAAAATTGGATGAAGATGCTGAGTTTAAAGGAGGAAGGGGAAAAAAAAAGGAAGCAGCAGCCAAATATAAGAATATTACTCATAAGCCATATTCTTACCAGGGTCTTCATGATTGATGTATTTCCTCTTTAACTCTTGTGTTTTCTCTGCTTCACCTTTTGTAGGGCTTTTAACTCCTTATTAATGCTCTACTGGTTCTGGCTCACTTGTTGGGTTTGTCCTGTAATCTAAATCTTTAAAAGCTGAAATCAGTTTTCGTGAACATAATGGATCTAAAATGCAAGGCTTTCTTTAGTGGGAAGACAATCAGCAAAACAGTCTTTTCCCCTCATGCTGCTGTTTGAAAGCTGGTGATATAGATGGTGGTAAATCATATCAAATATTTTGTGGGCCTTTCTCTTCTAATTAAATTCATGATGTGAGGATATTCCTTAAGGCTGTGGACTGTACCATATTTGAACTTTGGAAGGATGTGAGCACTAAAATATGCTGATGGAGCAAGATGCCGTTATGTTCTAAATCTCAGCAGAGCCTCATTATTAGATAGTGCTGTTGACACTGTGACACTTCTGGGAGGTCTGAAGGTTCCTGCAGCCACAAAGGCACAGAGCTTTTCTCCTCCCAGTAACTTTATTTGAGCTTTTAAAGTCTGTTAGTGAGTGACCTATAAAAATACTAAGCTCAAGTGCTCCTGTGGACACACTGTGTGGTATCTTAGTATTAATTGCTGTTATTGTTCTGACTTTACTGGAACCCCCTAAGGGAGTACCAGTTGTTAAGAGAAGGAAAGTTACTAAGTATCCTTCATTAATACTAAGCATTTGTTTTAATTCCCTTGGGTCCTGCCTGCTCCCATCCTGCATTTTTCAATTTTTGTATCTCATAAGGTTTCTGCCAAGCCATCTCTCCTTATAACACCCTTCTTTCACCTCTGAGTTACAGAGGTTCTCCCTCTCCCAGTTCAGTGGAGAGGGCAAGGAGGGCTGCTGAGAGTGCAGCTATGCAGAATTTCACCTTTCTGTGACCTGAACCAAGGGTTTATTCCACCAGTTCTGACAACACAGATTCCGGTGTGTTCTCCTTGCGTTCCCTACGAAATGCCATCTCACCTGCGACTTGGATTTCTGGTATGTCAGAGCTGGCTGACTCCTGCCAAACATGTCAGCCTCCTGCTGTCAGTATGGGCTCAGCAGTGAAGTTTTCATGTGAAGAAGGCTAAATCCTCAAGGAATACAAGTGTACACCTCCCATTTCCACCCTTATGTGTCCACAAAGGCTAGGCAAAATTTGGGCATGGCCTTTTCAGAGGAGGTTATCTAATTGTCAGCACAGTTCATTGTAAATGTTATGTGGCTGTTGTCTTCCAGAGAAAATGAAAGCTTGAACTAACTTTTGAAATATTCTTGGGCTTACTTTCTTACTTGGAATCTAATAAAACAATTATTTTATTCTTTTGATGCTGCTCCTGTTAGCAGAAATGTTCTTATTTAGTACTTCCAAATTGTGCCTCTTTGCTCCTCTGATCTCTTATCTCTAGCTTGCAGAAAACCAGAGAAACTATGTTTTTGGCAACACTGGTTTGCATAGTCTACTGAAAATACAAGAAATTAGGAAAGCGCTTAATTTTGCCTTATCTTTTAAGAGAAACTTCAGAAACATTGAGAGCTACAGAAACTTTAGAGTTGTAAAAATTCATGTACAGTTTATTGTGCTTACTACTAACATTCCTTTCATCTACCTGAAAATTTAGTAGAATCTGCTATGAATCTTCATGTTTATAGTGAAGTAGAAGGTAAGTTCGAGGAATAGATAACAAAACAGAGTTGGTAAACAGCAGCAGACCTAGTTGACCTGTTGGGGAAATACAGTTCCTTGTGAACTTTCTGTTTGGCACTACACTTGGTTTCATTAACCATTCTCACCACTGAACAGCAAACGAACTAGGCTGAGTTAAATTAAGAACATACTTCAGCTGAAGCCCTAGAGACAACTTAAATAAAACTGAAATTTGAAAGTCATGAAAAGCATGGGTCAGAAGACTAAGTGAGCTAGAGAGACTTAAGCCAGTGCAGGTGAAGGAAAGCATTATTTAGCACCACTTACGATGTTCCTGTTCTCCTAAATAAATGTTCCCTGGCATATAATACTTAAAGAAGCCAAAGACATGGTGGCTTCTGGTTTATCCATGCTAAGAGTGAGCAAGCACTTTACTGTTAGTTCTGTGACTTTTCTTTGCCAGCAATTAAAGAAGAGTGGGCAAGATTAATTTGATTCTTGTGGACAGTTCTTTAAAAAGCTTGATTTTTTGCTTAAGTTAAGCCTAATAAGTGCAGTAAGAATTTGGTAAGTCTGGCATACTCATATTGCTCTCCATGTGCTAATACACTGTTCTGTCAACATGTATGAATATATGCCTTGAAATGTATGAACAACTCTTAAGACTGTTGATCCTCAGAAACAAGTAAAGGTGATACAAAACCAAGCACACTTCCAGTGTTCTTCTGTTGCAGCATTTCTGTTCTGGATGGGCTTTTCTTGCAATTTTGTTACTAATATGCTCTGTTACTTGAGGAAAGTGGAGAAATAGGAGCAACATCTATTTCCGAGTCAATATAACAACAAGTTGGGTTTTTTTCCCCTTTGCTTTAAATTAAACTCAGTTGCTAAGAAGTGTACCTCTCCTGGTACTTACAGCATCTATGGCATAAGTAAGAAATAAAGGTGCAGAGAAAAAGAGATAAAGTATGCACTCTGTTTCTGTAATGTTTAGCAGAACTTCTGTTGCTCACCTTTGAATTGCAGCTTCTCTAGCACCGAACAATCTGTGTTTAAATTAAATGCTACGTTTAATAAAGCAGTGGTGTTTGCTTGGGTTTGAAAACTTGCAGTGTGGAGACTATTCTCTTGTTCGTGCTCTAATCTGAAAGCCTGTATAAGAGAATGATTTGCCAAAGGGAAAGAAGCAAATAAAGGGAAATTGTCTCCTTTTCTCACCGAGACACTTATTATTCTGGTGTTGAGAAGCTACAGTAAATTCAGCTGACATAATGTAGCCAAAGTTTACTGATCTTTGAATTGAAAAGAAGTTAATATAGGTCAAGTATGCTTTCTAAACATCTTCGAGCACAAAGAGGGGAGGTAGAAAAGGACCTTGTGTGCAGGCACCCCAGGGCCAAAGAGCCAGATCATGAAGTACCCTTTTTTTCACAAGCACCTAGAATCTCTAGCTGAGGTTGAGCCTGGAAAATATAAGCACCTGTTAATAAGCACTTGAAGTGCTTTCATTTCCTCCCTGCTTCCACCTTCCAATCTAATTAGCCTGTATGCAAAGATGGCAAAAGAAAATGGAAGTAAAGAGGTGATACCTTTTTGCCCAAAGCCACACAATAGGTCTGTGGCTGAGCAAGGAAGAAAATGCAGGTCTCTTGTATCTCAGGTTGTTGCATTTTTTTTCTATAGGACTGTGTTGGTGCTTAGCATCAAGAGCTGATGCCATCAGGATAAAGGACCAAAATGGATTGATATTTTACTTGTCAAGACAAGATGACAAAATGGGTGTTTTGGGGCTTCCTTTTTTTAACATGAAATAAAATTTGAAAATGTGTTATCATTACACTGCAGCATAGACAGAAGAAACAGCGTAGCAAAAGAAACTGGCTTAATCTTACTGAAAGCAAGGAAGCTGAGAATAATTGTTGAGTTTGAGAGAAGTGACTGTATTTTACGATTTTAAAAAGGCTAGAAACTGCCTTGATTCTATAGGAAAAAGTACATGGAAAGCACTTCTTGCTGTAGCAGAACTGATGAAAGTCAAACTCCCTTCTGAATGTTGAAAGGAGAGAACTCAAAAAAAGAAATGTTAAGTTCATACAGTAATTTAGGGAGTAGCAATAAGGCCCCGAAACTAGGACAATCATCAGATGGTATTTTGTGCTTTCATTTCCAACCAAATAAACAACATCTGTGCCCCTTAGTTTATGCCATGCTAATGGTCTATGGGGTGATAGAAAAAGTACCACCTAAAGAAAATGAAAAGCATAATAATGCTTTTGTGGTCACATCGTTTCCTGTTTCTCTTCTCTCTGGGGATCACTTTCCTCACACCATCAAGGAGAAAGAAGAAAATGTGCTGTATAGCGTTTATTCTAAGTTGTCTCCAAGGTGATTTCCTAATAGGATGAATTTTGTGTCCTTACTTCAAAACTTCCCATGGATAACTCTTCAGCTGTAGTTAGATGCTGTATTTTTTCCTAAGCTCCTATTGGCACTTGAGATCAGCCAGCAATGGTTCACTGTCATGGATTTTGGCAGTACTGCAAGTGGTATTATCATAACTGAATGCTGGTTCCTTTAAAATCCCTCTTTATGGCTCACCAGGGTCTAAGTCCAGAGAACTTTGCCAGCAGTTCCTAACTGATTTTCACTTATGAGAGTCTTAGATCTTAAAAAAAGTGGTTTTTGTTGTAATGGCTAGGAAGTTTAGTAATCTGTTCTTAAGTTTGTGATGGCTTAGTTGTTAATCTAGTGTGCTAGTCTAGTAGAGTAATAATTGATGCTTTTAAGAATAAAGTCTAGCTTTTGTTTATATTGGGAAATCTTTTACACAGCCAAGGCTTCAGAAACATTATTCTGTTTAGTTAGTCTCTGTCTTTTGTACAGCTATTCAGAGTTAAGAATCCTCTGTTGCTGCATTCACTAAGATTTGAAGCTATGAGATGATGGTTTTTATAATCTTGAATTAAATTGCAAAGGCAGTCTTCAAATGTGTAGAAGGAAGGTTAGGCTTTCACCTTCCATGGCAATTCAGTGGGGGTTTGGTGCTTTTGGGGATCTTCCCTGCAGTGCTTTTGAGATTGCAGTTACACTTCCATAGCAGCAGGTGGGTACAACTTACGGGGTTGGGGGAGAAATCAGTCTGACTTTGGGAGGATTGGTCTCTTTGTAGTCAAATGAGTGTTCAGGTTTTATCTGACGGAGATTAAAGGCCAGAGCACCAGATGGAAGATGTGTATAGGCTCTGCTGCTAACAAAACCGAGTGGAAACTCCCTTTAATTTCAGTGGGGTTTGATAAGGTCAGATAATTTATGAGGTGATCCATGGTATTTGAAGTCCTAGAAGAAACCTTCAGCACTGTTAATGAAAATTCAAATACACTTCTTTGCTGCATTTATTTATTGATAAGGCAGGCTGGCTGGCCCAGTTTGTCTCTGAAGTGTTCGTTCATAATCTTGGTTTGGGGAAGGCTGGTAACTTGGCTTCTTGTGGTGTTAGTATGGTACTGCTACACAGTTCTTATGAGAGAGTCCAGCTGGTAAACCAGCAGCTGGACTTGGGTAAGTTATTGCAGACCACCTTGTGGTAGCTGATGTTAACAAGGAAGGCTGTAACTGCTAAGTCCAATAGAAATGTGCTTAAAATGTGCTTAACAGAATCAACTGGCCTTTTCCTGGAGTTCTGTGAAGTGTCTGTTCAGTTCTGTGTTATTCCTCAAAACCAGACAGACCTCACAACTGTTGCTTCAGCTTGCAAAAGCCGAGTTAATTGTATGGAAAACTCTTTAAACAATAGAAACAAAATTCTCATACGGCGTTAAGCTGTGACCAGCTAAGTGGATCTAGACTGGTGATTTTTTTGTTTCCTAGCATATCTTAAAAAATGCTTCAAAGGCGTCACCTTCAGAAATATTTAGTGCAGGTCTGACATGCTGTGCTCAAGTCGAAGGGTTATACAGGTCTGTAGGAGCAGCATTAGGTTACTGTTGAAGAACACTGGAAACTCTGTACTTGAGTATCTTTTTCCAGGTACTTGTCCATGAAATTCCCACAGTCAGTATCTATATACCTGTACAGGTGGTCAGATGTGGATTTTATACTGCTGCAGGGCCTGTAATATTCTGACTATGACTTCTCATGTTGCCTGTGTGATAATAAGAGGTGGAGCTCACTCCTTGTTTTCAAACTCTTACTGGATTAATCTAGTCAGGGCTGTGGAGATGCAGTTACAGTCTTGATCGTCTGGGTGGTGCTTTTGGGTGGGCTTCACCGCAGGACGAGCGTACTGGAAATCATATTGTGAGTTCCTACTGTCTGACTTTGTTTACAGATTGTCTTTTAACATTGTTGAAGACTTGGGTTGTTTTCTCCCTTATTCTTCTGAAGTGTCTGTTCTAGATTTGCTTTAGACTTAAGCTTTTTTTTTTATTTCTTTGGCTTTAATCACAAGTGATCACAGTAACAAAACTTGCTTGGGTGATCCAAATGGAACTTTTGTTTGGAACTTTGGGCTAGGGTGATAAGCAGTTTTGCTCCTGGCCTTATTTTTGTGGTAGTGGTGAAAAGTGCATTTCCAGAGACCCTTCCGAAAGAACTTTTCT
Source organism: Lathamus discolor (assembly GCF_037157495.1). Lineage (NCBI taxonomy): Eukaryota > Metazoa > Chordata > Aves > Psittaciformes > Psittacidae > Lathamus > Lathamus discolor. The sequence continues at coordinate 72,332,054 of NC_088884.1, read as the reverse complement.
TTTTTGCTCTACTAGTATTCCTGTGGTTTGGGGTTTTTTTATCACTTTCTTGTTGATATAAACTGTTTGAGACTGCAATATGTGTTTCAGGTCCTAAGCGGTTGTTCTGCACTAAGGCTGTTCAATTCAGTTGCCGATCTGGCTTCTTTGGTAGTTTATTTGTGTTGATGGTCAAGACACAAAGCTTGGGGGTGAAAAAGGAGGAGGAACTGTGTCCTAAAAGGAAGAGCTGTAAAGTACAATGCAGTTTGGATTGCCATTTATCTGGGAACTTCTTTGTAACTATCCTTTTGGCTTTGGTACCCATGAGTAGTAGTGTTGTCCTGAGCTTAATGCATAAAAAGCATATGAAGTCTTCTCTCATCAAGCAATCTCTTCTGTCCTATCTTTTCTCCCTTTTGATCATCTGATTTTCTGTTTCTGTCTTATAAAAGGCAATTCTTCTGTAATTCAGTGTTACTGTTCTGACCCACGGATTGTTTGAGTGTTGTATTTTCCCATACTGCATTCATATGATTAATGTTTACCCCTGCAGTCATGTTGCTGTAGAGTATCAGTGAAGTATTTCGACTTTAAGAACAAAAAGCAGCAGTTTTGTTGATTTATTTAAACTGCTACAGCCTGAGTCTTCCAATAAAACTGCATTATGTTTCTATGTCAGAGGTAACATTTCTAAGGATCTTACTTAAGATGGGAGAAGTCCATAGATTAGGTTGACGTGGCAACAAATTATAGCTGTTACTAAACATGGAGTACTAATACTTGTATGTTGAGCAGCAGTTAGTTTGGTTTGGTTTCTTTTTTCCCCAGCCTTCCCCTGACTGACACAACTTCAGCATCATTTTACAGGTACTGTAGGTGTGACTGTTCTACTTTGATGTATTTTTAATGCCACTTGTTTCTCTCTAGCCTTATTACTCTGGTACTCAGGTTTTTAGTCCCAATCCTGAGAAAACTTTGTAACTGGCAATGGTGGATAGCATCTGCCCTTTGGCTTAATGCTTTTGCCAATCTGTTGATGTATTTAGATGGTATCTGTGAGGAAAGCTTTTGATGATCTTTGGAGGTCTTGCAATGGTTTATTTTTTGAAGAGCTAATATTGGATACCTAGTTTCTCAAGTCAGCTGAAAACTAAAAGGCTATATGGAAGCTTAGCAAAAGTAGTTTCGTATTGCCACAGATATCTTGATGCTAAAACTGTTCCTTTTTTTGTTTGTCTGTGTTTGCATAGAAACTGTGTGAGGGAATTCTGAACATCCTTGAAAAAGACACAAAAACTTCATGTCAAGTTGCCTGCTTGGAGGCCCTCCGGATTCTCTCCAGGGACAAAAAGGTTTTAGTGCCTGTCACCACGAAGAGGAACATGCAGATCCTCATGAGGCTAGCAAAGCTGGACACTTCAGAAGATCCTTTGGAGAGAGTCTCTGAATTTCCTGTTATAGTAGAAGCTTTAAAATGCCTCTGCAACATAATTTTTAATAGTGCTGTTGCACAGAAGCTCAGTTTGGAACTGAATCTTGCAGCTATGCTCTGCAGTCTTCTGGAAAAATGTAAGGACCAACAGTTCGTTGATGACATTAAATGCTTTGATTTGCGTCTCCTCTTCCTCTTGTCACTTCTGCACACAGATATCAGATCACAGTTGCGTCAGGAACTACAAGGGGTGCAAGTTTTGACTCAGGCTTTGGAAAGTTCCCTGAGTGTAAGATGGACAGAAGAATATAAAGCAGCAGAAGATCGTGACAGGCCTCCTCTGTCTTCGCAAGAGACAGATTGTGCCATTGAGGCACTAAAAGCTCTTTTTAATGTAACACTTGACAGTTGGAATGTCCACAGCGAGGTAAGGCTTAGCTGAAGTGTTCTTTAAAATGGTTTTGTTTAGCCTGCTGTTTACTAATAATCAGCTGGCTAGGAAAAACTGTTTAATGTAAGTGTGTCAATAACTGCATCTCTGGAGATTGTGGACTGTAGCAATGGGGTAATAATTAAAGCTGGGAAGTCTGTCTAGTTTTCTTCTGGGTATTTTTGGACATGATGATAAGCACATCAAGTCTAATTTTTAACAGATAACTGAAGAAAGAGGAAAGAGTGCCACTGTTTTTAATACCTTTATCTCCCATCCTCCCAAAACCAGCTTTGGACTGAAACTTGATCTTTTAGGATGAGGTCAAGTATGAGAACCAAATGCACTTTCATTGTTACATCTTATGAATAGGATTTATCTTGGGGTTTTTCATTGTAGCATCAGATAGCTTTTTTGTTCTTGAATGAATGTTCTTGAAAATGCTTCCTATATGTTGCATCCCTAAATTTCTGAACAGAAATAGTAACTTTTTTTTATTGAATAACCCAATAACATTGTCTGTGCTACAGTTGTAGAATTATATAGGGAATATTTCTTTTTAGTTCCCATCATATTGTCTCTAAAACAGTGCTGTTAACTTTTCACTGGTCATTGTAAATATGCAGCATATAAAGCTAAGCAGAAGTTTACAGTAGTTAAAATTGACACAATTGTTCTCTTTACTGCATTGGACTGAACAGCAAATATGACATTAATTGTAACAGTAAGGGATGTAAAACTTGGGAAAAGTCTAAAGCTTATTCTTTGCTTCAATGCCTCAAGGATACCCTGAATAAGAAATCCTGAAATTTAAGATAGGGAGAGGGTCAAAGAAGCTAAAACTGTGAATTTAAGTGAAACATGAAGAAAATGATGGACTTTTTTCTTGTTTATATTCCTGACTTAGGCTTTCATTTAAAATATCTTTATCAGAGAAAGCTCTTTGTAAAGGCAAGGGGTTGTTTTGGAGGGAGAAAGGAGGGGAGAAAAGTTACCCAAAGTCAAGTGTGTAACACAGCTATATGAATGTTTACTTGTCCAGAGTTTGGAAAGTATTGTCTTTGTGATTAAGTTACTCTGTGAGGAGGAATAATGTCAGGTGTTAAGTTGGAAAATGAAGCTGTGTTACATGTGCACTTCATAAGAAGTAAGCTCTTGAAATCCAGATCTTGAAGTTCGTGTGATCTTACAAAACACTGGGAATCCTGAGACCTGAAAAGCCTAGTTTACTGCAGGAAGGCAGGTGGGAGGTGGCAGAAAGTTGTGGTATTACCTGATGAAGTTTCATGTGGCCATTATCTGAGTGAAGAGCCCATGCATGCAGCTGTCAGGAAATTTTCCTTTCTTTTGTTTTTAATGAGAGTTTAAAACATTCTGAGGTGGGAGAAGCTGATTTTGTGGTTTGAGACAAAGTTTATCTAACATGTCTACTAAAAGTTCCTACAAGCAAGGAACCTTTAGATTAAATTATGCTTTAGTAATGGCTAGCCAGATACTTTAGGTGTCATTCTGCTTAGTGAGTATCCCTGTGGAAATACTAATGATCTATAAGAAGAGTAAACAGGATGTCAATAAAGTGAGCTGAAGATGCAGAATCTGAGAGCATTACAAACAGTAGATGGGATGGAAAATAAAAGGAGGGCAGAGATGTTTGGTATGTGGCTAAAAAACTAAATTGAGGTCCATCCTAAGAAGGAGAGAACCAGCTGAACCATCAATATTTAATGACTGGAGATGGTTTCAAAGTAGCAGAGCCAGATAAGAGCTGCAGGTGGTACAGCTGACAAATTTGGGTGCTGGTGTTACAAGAGATGCATTGGGATGTTTTGCGCTAAGTCAAACGCACCAGAACATAGGGTGGATGCCAAGAAGAACTAACGAAAAAGGACGAGGACAATGATAGACACAGTTAAATGATTGTGGTTACTGGTGTACTTTTGTGTGCTGATGTCTGGTTGGCGATTGGAAGGGGAAATCACTTGGATAGAGCAAAAGTAGGGCAAATAAGGGTGCTGAGAGTAGAGAAGGTGCTAATGAAATGGAGAAAAGGTATCAAGGGAACAGAAGCAAGTGAATTAGGAGAAGAAACACACTGGGTGGGGGAATGAAACTTGGCAGCAAAAGATCTAAATGAGGAGGAGGCAAATGAAATGAAATGAAGAACATAAGTAATCTAAATGGTGAAGAAGCGTCCATGTGTAAATACAGGAAGAAAGATAGTATTGGTATATTAGGAATAGTGGTATTGAATTGAGCAGATGCTTAAACGGGGTTTTCTGGTAGTGAAAGCTCGTTTAACTGGAAAAAAGTCCCCAGCAACTTTCACTAGGCCTAGTTAAAAGGCCAGCATATGACAGCTATGTTTGCATTAAGCATTCAGAGAACTGTAAGGTACAGTCCTTTTATTGATAGGGATGGATGTTACGATCTAATAGGTATTTTCCATCTTTAATTTTTATTATTCTAGTGACCTGAAAGTCCCACTTGCAATCTTCAAAATGAAAAAATATCTTCATAATTTATATTTATATAGAATGAATCTCATCAATTTCGTTACATGGCTGCCATCCTTCGACACTGCTTATTAACCATGGGCCCTACTGAAGACAAAACTGAAGAGTTGCACAGGTGGGTAGAATTGCAGGACCAGTCTGCTTTGAAAGGTTTTGTTTGGGTTTTTTTGATACGCAAAAAAAGTGCTTTGTCTAAAATCTAAAGTGGAAAGCAGAGAAACAATGAACTTAATTTTGAGTAAAATACTAATAATCTTTTTTGATGTAAACTGTTTGCCTGAAATATCGTTTAAGCATGTCCCCTATTCGAGAGAGAAAGTGGCTGGTAAGATTGTTAGTTTTGATCAATAACAGTGAAGCTGACCTTGTCGAAATCTTTTTGTGTGCGTATGTAACTGAGAATGAAAATACATATGGAAGTTGTAGGGGTAGTGAAAATGGAAGTGGAATGCAACTCCTGTTATTTTGCACAGAAGCTGATGGAAAAAATGTGTTTGGAGAATTTCTGCATGGAACTTTTGCAGTTCTGATAGATTGGGATGGAAATAACAAGTTGGGATTTTATTTCCAATCGGTTTAGGCTTCTTTATTAAAAGTACAAAAATCAGTTCCCTGCTAATAATATTTTTTTCCAAAGATGAGTGACTCATCTTGCAGTTTTAGGTGCATTAGCTTTTTCTTCCTTGGTCCTGCACCCAACTGTTTGTTATGTGTTTACAGCCAATAATTCAATCAAATTCTTAGTATTTTTAGTGAGGTGGTGGTTCTTTGTTCAGTGTTACTCTTTTTTTCTGTGACGCCCTATTTTTATCCACCTAGGTCAGGGCCTGACACTCTGGTAGCTTCAAACACTATTCCATGTTATCTCTCTGCAATGAAAGTTGGTGTTGCCATTTTCTGCAGAGATGTCTGTATATCTAAGCATTGGATCTTTTGAAGATCATCTTCTGAACTGGCAGTCTCCAGGAGGAGGGATATAGCTTTTCACACCCAGCAATCTTGAAAGTGTTAAATGAACTTGATTAAAGTCTTGGAAAGCTCTCAAGAGATCAACAGTCTTAGTAGGTGAACACTAAAATCCTACATCAGACCCCTTCGCAGTTGGTGCAGACTAGTTTGGAATAATTCAGGATACCGCTGCAGTAGTTGCCATGACTAAAGTTAGTGCTGTGTCCTAAAAGGCAGTCTGTTTTCTCTTTGCTGCTCCTTATGGTGGGTGTTTTGTGCTCTCATCCTTCTTTAAGGGAGGGACTGGTAGGTTCCCCACTACTGGGAAAATTGCAGAGACTTGGATAAATTCAACAACTACAAGAAGACAAAGATTAGCCTTTAAACATTTAAGTTTGTACATAGACAGCAAGACTGCCTGATATACTGGTGAATTATTATACAGCTGATGCTCATCCTGTGAAAACATCATCTGTTGTCTTGTCCAGGAATCTGACTAGTCTAATCACCCTGTAAAAATCAATTATCTTGTGCTGTTGCAAAAGGGTGTATATTATGCAGGTCTTCTTGGTTTTAGCTTTTGCAAACACTTGCAGACAAAATACAAAAAGAGCTTTACATACAAAATTAGGCAGCTTTAGAGAATAAGTAGTACAAGTGTGATTTCTGTCCTCTTTTCAGTCAGAAGGGATGTTTTGTGTAGAGATGCTGCCCATGTGGACTTTACTGAGATGCCAAGTCAAGGCAAGGATTCTCCATAATTCTGACAAGGGGAAGCAGAAAAGAAATGAGAATGGTTATCGTTGCCTGTGTCACTTCAATTGTTTCCCCTTCTCCATCAGACTCAGTGTGGCACTGCATCACTCTTTGCATCTGTTATGCTGGGAAAACAGCTTTCTCCCTCTGTTAGCTGTTAACTACCCTCTAGCTAGTTTGTTTAGCTCAAGCTAATGGAAGAAAGAATGCAAGTGTAGTATTGCTGCATGTAGTATTCGATCTTGGTTTATGTCAAACTCAACGGTTTTTAACATGCTAGAAGAGCACTGGGCAGATTTTGACTTTTGTGATACGGATATTTCAGCCCATTTGCAGAGCCTGAATTTTGGCCATGAATGCTGCAAGATGCAATAAAAGCTGAATAATTTAACATGTTTTTCTGCCAAGACTATTCATCACAAGGCTGCTCTGGAATAGAAAAGGTATAGTCAGAAGTAAGGCCCTTGCAAATCCTCAGAGGGATCAGGAGCCTGGATCAGAGGGCCCCACTTCAGTCCCCTGATGTACTTGGTCAAGCAAAACTTTAATTCCTGATAGGAACTTCAATAATGGATGAGTAAACTTGTGTTAGCAGTCTATAGCTAACATAGCATAGCTACAAAAATGAGTCTGCGTCATCATTTGGGCAGTTTAGGATGCTGGACTCTGACCATGCAATCTGTGTTGTTAGAGATGAGGTGCGAGTTAGAGAGCAGAGTGCGACTTCTTGCTTTGAGTTCCACCTGGAGCCTATCAGTAGGGCAATTATGAAAATAATGTTAAAAAGAAAGTAAAATATAAGCAGTGTTGAATGCAGAATGAACTTTATGAAGCACCAGGGAGCATAAGTCTGTTTCTTAGAACTGCTGATCACTTGCACTTCTCCAAGTTTGTAAATCTGCGGAATGTAAGATGCTTAAATGAAGGGGTCAGGCAGCCTGTTAAAGCACATTGTATGAATTGCTAATGCTCTGAATTGAATGCTTATGTTCTGAATGTGTAAGTTGAGGATTTATTTTATGTGAGCGTCAGGTGTTGGATATACACCCTGAGCTGTGATGCGCTGATTGTCAGTGTGGCTCCATTTCTGATAAATAAGAAGTTACCTACAAAAATATCTCAACTAATTTAGTACCTGTTATTGTTGTCATTATCGTGGCTCTGTCTTGTCATTACTTAATGTTCGAATATGAGCAGCTTAAAGCACCACATATTGAGAGTAAGTGCCATTTTTGCCCACTAACAAGGTTTTAATCAAGGCATTCAGCAGCTCTAAATAGGCCTTTGCTTCTGAATTTGCATATCAGGAGGGGGCTGGGAGCATGAGTGGGTGGATGTCATGTCCCAGTGATTAATGATCTCTAGGAAGCCGAAAAGGGGAGAGTAATATACGCAGTATTTCTACCCCCTGGAGTAGGAATGCAAACACTATTGTGCAGATCTGTGCATAGTCACTGACTTCCTGGTAGCTGGAGAATTTCATACACTCCTCTACCACAAATAAAACTGTCAGTGGAGTGACAAAGATCAGAAAGCCAGGCTTCATTTATTGAAAAGAATAGCTCAGACACAGTGATCCAGAAAATTAATTTTGTAGGTGTTCGGGAACTTGGTTGTTTAATAAGAAACTGGTAAAAAGAGAACTTTTGATGAAAGGCCTGAAGCCACCAAATATTTGTTGAATTTCAGTCTGTTTTGTTTCTAGCTATTCCTGAATTATTGGAGAGGAATAACTTCCATGGTATAAAAGACGTATCTTAAACAGGAATTAGAAGCAAAACAAAGAGAAACAAGCTTTCCAAAAAGTAGAAGTTGTCTGAATTTCAATTGCTAATGGAGCAAAAGGGAGATGGCACAATGTGGCACAGCCACTGAGTCTGCGCAGACCAAAACCAGCACGCTTGTTAGAAATCCTGCTACATTTGATTGCCACAGTTTGCTTTCCCTTTCACTAGTTCTTTGTTAGGATTATATTAATAGCATAGAAACTTAGGGCAGCTTCTAAGTAGGTATTATTAAAAGTGAAAAGTTTTCTCTATTCTTGGAATGCTTTGCCAATCCCTGAAACTTCAGTACTTGTTTCGTTGACAGCTTTGAGGTCTGCACATGTAAGGTTAAATAGTTCTGTAGTATTTGTAAGTATATCCATTTTTAAGTTTAGTTGGGCATCAGCAAGTAAATAGTGACAGAGTTCCAGTTTTTGCAGCGTTTGTGTAATTCAGCCTCATATTCAGGAAAAGTACAAACACAACTCTGTATAATGAGAACAGATAGATAGCAAACGCGGGGGATGTGTATGCACCATACAAGAGACCCCTTGCAAAGTAAGTTCCTTCTTACTCCACTAAAGATGAAGGAGAGACCATGTGGTCTAATTTAAATCACTTAATGGATATTTGGGAAGTGCACTTCTTTGTGCTTTGTAGAATGCAGAGACTGTCAGTTACTGAAAGTAGTGCTCAGGAAATAAACCTGGATCTTTTTTCAATGTGATAAAAGCCTTCTGTATTTCCAGTGCACTGCAAGCCAAGTAAAAGTGAAAATATTCTGGGGGACCTGAAAGATTGCCACCATGATCCACCCTTACAGGAGGAGGAAATGTTTTCTGTGGTGTACTTGGTCTCACTAATGATCATAACACAGATGCATTGTCAAATGTTTTTAAGTTTCAAGGAGGAAAATGCTCTGACCGCTGCAAATCAATGTGAGAGTTCCCCCTGCTGTCCTGCAAGATCAGCTGCTGTAATGCACTGCTGGATGGGGTGCCTTATCTGTGGGATATAGGATACTATGGGGTTTGGAAGTAATAATGCACTGCTACAGTATAGCTTTTGGAGCTTTTGTCTTTCTTTTTGCTTGTTAGTTCTAAGGTAATGCATTCTGCCTTAAAACCCAGGGCGTAAAAAATAACGCATTGTTTGAGTTGCAGGGCCTCCTTTTGGTTGCAGTTGTACAGTTTATGGTGAGTTGTACTCTGGTTTTAATTCTTTCTTCCAAATGAATAAAAATTATTTTATTAAATCTGTTTCAGCAATGCAATCAACCTCTTAAGCAATGTTCCCGTTTCTTGCTTGGATGTTCTTATTAAACCATCATCCCAAGAGGAAACAGATATAAAATACAATGGTATGAATATGGGAGCAATCCAGATTTTACTGGATTTCATGGAGAAGAGAATAGACAAGGTATGGGCTGCAAAGATTCTACACAATGGGGGTCTCTTTCATTAAAACAAAAAAGGGCACACATGTAAAGCTTATTGCAAACCTTCAGACAGTACAAATATGGATGTCCTGCTTCTAGACTGTGCAACATCTCAAAATTGAGAGCAAATTCCTATGAGTATCTGAAGCATATTTGTGTATTACGATGAACTTCTGGCTCTTTGGTGATAACTGTGTGAAGGTCATGTTTTGGCTGTCATATAGGAGTTTATTGAAGGGTTCATCGGATTTGAAAAGGAAGACTTGCTCTTAAAAATGTTTTATCTGTATTTGGTTTTGTTTTAGGGAAGCAGTTATAGAGAAGGTCTGACTCCAGTTCTCAGTTTATTAACTGAATGCTGCCGAACTCATAGGAATATCAGGAAGTTTATCAAAGCTCAGGTAAGCAAAATATTCATCAAAATTTGAAAAAGAAGCTAGTGATAAACTTTCTGAGGTTTGTATATCAGTGCAAGACTGACACTTGAGTACAAATGGTTTCCTATTAAGTACCCCCAAAGTTCTCTGCAGTGGTTTCTTCTGTTAGGTCTCTAAGAGCTGTCAGCTATAGAAATAGTTTTTTAGTCATGCAAATCAATAGATATTATGGCCTAAGTTCCATGATGCATTTTGTAGAGCTGTTAAATAACAACATTAGGGGTATTCTAAAACTGTGATCACCTGACACAGGGGCAAAAAACTCAGTGAGGTCTGTCCCCTTACATCCAGCATATGTATAAAACCAAAATCAGTGCATTTAATAAAACTTTGCAAAGCTGCGTGGTAGCCAGTGAGGCTACAGGTGTTTTGATTGGTTCAGCTTGAGCTTTAGTTTGATCTCAGCAGGCATGAGTCATTGGAATTGAAGCTTGTGTACCAGTGTGTGTCCGCTGTTCTGTCAGGTTAAAACTGTCCCTGAGCAGTAGCACACTTCATCACTTCATCTTTTATAAGAGCTGTTTAGTACAGTACAGACCGTGGGTAGGCTTTTTATAGGAAAAAAAAATGTCTGTGCCATGGTTAAAAGATCTAAAGGATCTCTGTTGCTTGGTGGCTGGGTATGGTGTTTTCTGTTTGTTTTGCTGTTTCTCCTGAAGTCAAAGAAAGAGAAGTTAAAAGATGAGCAGGGGAAAGGCAGCTGAAAGCAGCTGAGAAATGTTCTTTTTCCTAAGCAGAGGTGATTTTTGGTTGCATTGTAGATCAAAGCTGTGCCTGAATTCAGAAATGGAGTTTATAATGAAAAAAAACATGTATTTTCTGATTCTTTCATCTGTACCAGAAAAGTGGTTTTGAGGAATTTGAGAAACTTGTTCTGGCTGTTTATTGTTTTTGTTTGCAGAAGTTCTTTTCTAGGATGCTCTTCTGATCTGTTAAATAAAATAAATAAGTAAATTGCAGAGCCAAATGTTCAGAAATTAGGAAATGAAGTTGTCTGCATGTTTTTACGACATCTTGGCATCAAGATGGCAGGATATAACTGCATGCTGTTTCCTACCACAGACTGCTGCCTCATATAGTGCACAGAATGGATGGATACTGCTAACTGCATGACTGGATGTTTGATATTTTGAATTACCCTCATTGTTAAGTGTTGGCCTTAGGCTTTATTTATTGTGCACTATTCAAATTCTGATCTGAAGACAGAATGATTAATTTCCTCATGGACTGTCCTATGACACTCATCACTGCATTAGTATTAAAGTACTCTGAAAACATTAATTCATTCTTACAGCACTCTGTGAAATAGCAGTCATGGTACTATCCCCATTGGGGAAAGTAAGCAGGGACAAACTGAAATGCTTTTGCTAATTGTTTGAATACTTAGTTTGAAAAAGATGGGGTCTGTTTTTTTCAAAGTATTCAATAGTGTAGCATTCATTTGTTTAAGTATGGGTTCCCAGGGAGGCTGATTTCAGTAGTAATTGTGCAGTAATTTTGCACAGAACATGACATTTTACGTTGGACACCCAGAAAAGAAAGGACCTGCAATTTCTTATGACAATTAGTGACATCTTTGGTTTCATTCCTTAGTAAAGTACCGGAGTAAAACTATAAGAGTCTTCAGATCATTAAATCTTTCACGTTATAGCCCAGGTTGGTTTGCAAATCATATCATATCCTTTGAATGTGAAAAACTTAATACAGGTTTTGAGTCTGAAGGTATATTCACAAGGAGGCAGAAGCTAGGTTGCAAAACAAGCATCTCCTGCCTTTCTTCAGCGTTGAAGTTAATGATATTGATGACATTTGATGAGAAAATAGTGTGTTTGGGGAAATGTTAAAAATGTTTTCTCCAAAATCATTCTGAAATTTAGCTTGAGCTTTTCAGAGTGTTTTCTGGGAGAAAAACACATTTCCTCTATAAATGTTGAGCTGATTTTTGAAATTCACGCTAGTAGAACTTGCACTGTGACTTCTTTTCCTGCTTTTTCATAGTAAGTATATTAATTGTTCTGTATAAATTACCCATCATGTTAACATTGTAAGTTTCCTTAAGCTGGTATTTTTAATGCTAATGCCAGATATCTGAGCAAAACAAAGAAACAAAGAACATTAGGTCACTGATGCCTGTTGGCCAACTATTTGGGAGCAATCATTGTGCTCTTAAACTCCTAATAGTTGTCTTTCTTTAAAAGTCTGTGTTTGGGACTGAATATTCTTCTGCCCAGGATGGCAGGAAGCCTGATTATGTTAAGAAGCAAGAGTCATTACTGGTGCATTAAGCATAGTTGGGTTGATTTTATTCCTTCTTTTGAAGGAGCAGAGCTTACAGTATTTTCTTGTTCTGTTGACTGTTTCTGCAAGGATTGCCTAGGTATTGCCATGCATTCTATGCTGGTTTTCCTTGTTTTTTGTACTGCTAGGTGTTACCTCCATTAAGAGATGTATCAAATCGTCCAGAAGTTGGCACAACAGTGAGGAACAAGCTTGTGCGTCTTATGACACATGTTGACCTTGGAGTAAAGCAGATTGCAGCAGAATTTCTTTTTGTTCTTTGTAAAGAGAGAGGTAAAACTGTACTTTTTCTTCTCCCTTTTATATAAGGTCTTCCTGTAATTAGTGTATTTGCCTCTTGCTATAACTCTTGATTCTTGTAACATTACACTGGTTTGGTTTGTAGCTGATTATAGCTGAATGATTTTCTGTTTCACCCTTTGCAGTTGACAGCTTGTTAAAATATACAGGCTATGGTAATGCGGCAGGATTGCTGGCAGCAAGGGGCCTGTTAGCAGGAGGAAGAGGAGATCACTGGTACTCAGATGACGAAGATACAGATACAGAAGAATACAAATCTGCAAAGCCAAAGTATAGTATTGTTTTCAATTCTGCATATCCCGTTGCAGTTTAGATGTTTTAACATACTTATATTGTTTCAACTTTTCCAGAGAGGCCAGTTTTGGAATTACATGTTCTTGTATTAACTACTGCCTTCTGTTGACTTCATGGTCTAATAGTGAGAAACTCTGATAGCGACCATCATATAGTCATGTATCGCCATGGGCAGGGCTGGGGGGAGTTACCATGAGAATGATTTAACTTCAGTCTGACAACCTATTTAGCATTCAAGTATGAAAAGAGATTTTTGAGCAAATTGTAGGAAAAAAAAACCGTAGTAACCAACTTAGCAAGGGTGGCTTTTGCCCCAGATCTTCCAGGAACTCACATGAAGTTGCCAGACTGCTATTGTTTGTGGGGTGTATCTCTGTAACAGGAAATAAAGGTGTCAAGAGTGGCTCAGGGTTTTAAGCAGGACTTTGTGACAAAGGAACAAAATAGTAGGTCTAGTTTCAGTCACTTGGATTGCCTGGTAGTAACATTCTCTGAAGGATCAAGTAGGTCCATAGAAGTCATGCATCAGGAATCCAGTATATGTGTTTGAAGGATTCAGTGATCAGGTAAAAGCTCTGTCTGTTGATTTTTATTAATTGTATTTGATTTGGTGTTAGAGGTTTCAATTTGTCATGTTACATCTGTGCTTTTAATTAGGTTCTGAGATTGTCGATAGTGGGCATCTGAAGGATGTTCTTTTTCCGCTTTACTCAGTTTTCACTGAATTGCACAGACATGGTTAGGTGTATGACGGGGTTGTAGCTTACTGGAAGATTCTTATTAAGGAACATGAACAATAGACAGGATTAAATGTATAAGAAGTTTCAGGAATTATATTGCTTCTGTGCTAAGAAAGGAACTCTAAAACATGAGGTTTCTCTTTATTTCTGAACTTCAGGGTTATTTTCTCCCCCACTCTTTTGTCTCTGGTCTTTCAAAAGCCTAACGTCCAGTTACGTGCATCTGTTTAGTATATAATATCTATTTATTTAAAAGCTGACAATTAAATGAAACATTCAAGACAATTGTCACTTGATGTATGCATCTGATTTGCTGTACTGCTCTTAAATGTTTGTGGTTTAACTGCCTGAAAAGAGAATTTGCCCTTAAAGTATCCTTTAAAACTATTTCTCTGTTGTTTGCTACCATTTCTTTGTAGCCATTCACTTGTTTTAACAGTGGAAATAAAACTGGCATTGTAAATTCTCAAAGTAAAGTAACCTTAATTTGGTTTGAGCAAAAACCAGCATGGGAGGGCAGTAGTCAACTAATTCAACAGATCTTCATGGATAAGAAAACATAAATGGAACCTGTCTGTATTTTTAAAGTTAAGCCTGTACAGAGTTAGCTTCAAAGAGGTATCTGTCGCTGTTCCTCGTCTATGTCATTATTACTAATGACGTTGTCATTTTTTACCATCATTATTCCCCTGCTTTCAAACTGCTTGTGTATGTGTTATAAACATAACAAGTACTAGTGGACTGCATATTTCTGAGTAACTAACAAGAAATTAATACTGTGAATCAACAAGAAGATAATATCATGATTAATGAGAAAAGGCTACAAAAAAGGTATAAATATGAAGGCTGGCTCTTTAGTAAAAGCTTTGATGTGCAGTTCAGATAGTTATAGTCTTGGTTGTTTCTGTTGGTGTGTTCATCTTTCCACCTCTAAAGAAGATAGAAAATTGACGTATTTAGAAATGTAAACTGTCTTGGTTTTCCACCTCCAGCATTAACCTTATCACTGGTCATCTAGAAGAACCAATGCCCAATCCAATGGATGAAATGACAGAAGAACAGAAAGAATATGAAGCCATGAAGCTTGTCAACATGTTTGACAAACTTTCCAGGTATTGCATTATAGCTGCTTTTGAGGGCGGCAGCTTGTATCCTTGCTCTTTTCTGAGGTCTAGTCCTTCAAACTGGTGCTATAATCAACTTCTTTGCAGGATTAGGACCCCTTTAACTGCAGAGAAAAATCTTTAGCACTTCAAAGAAAAGAGTAATGTGTAACAGGACTTCAGAGGAAACCTGTTTTGGAGAGGATTGGACAGAATCAGGAAGATCTGGTGGTGAGGGGATCTGCCTCCTAAATGGATAGGCTGGTAAATGAAAAGAGTTTCTCCTTTTAAAGTGTGGGACACAGTCCAAGCCCAAGGCAAGTGTACTCATTTTCCTCAAGTCAATGAGGAGCATTTTGTGGTAACTACTTATGTCTGCTGCTTATAGGAAGAACAAATACGGTGTGAAAATACTTCTCATCAGAAGCAATAATTTATATAATAGACCAATTAAAAGGGAATTTAGAGTTAAGAATTATTGTGGATTTATTAGAGTCGAGTCAGTGTGGGCTGGATTACAAATGAGCTTTTATAATTTCTTTTAAATAACTGGGATAAGGCCATAAAAGAAGGTGGTACTTAATGTGGCATAAAGGTGTACGTTATTGATACAGGAAGTAGATTTTTACCTTACAGCTTTCTGAATACAAAAAGGGAACAGTCCTGTGCTGTTAACTGTAGCTTTTCTTTTTCCTCTTTGACTCAGTATGCCTAGAACTTCTTGTTTTTTCTTCCCTCATGCATGTAGCCATATTGGAACAATTACTTGTAGTTTGGTTTCTGTGGAAGCAAAGTTTTACATTCTTAAGGAACACTTAATGTAATACTGATTTACCAGTGAATTGAGCTGTAGGAATTTAGGTAAATATATTAGAGGATCGTTCTTCAAATATGGGAAAACTCAGCAGCTAGAAATGTGTTTGTGAGAGTCTGTAGATAATCAAACAAGATCTGTCAAGTGAAATTAGCAAGCCAAGTATTTTTGCATCTCTATTAAAGATTAGGAATACAGCAAAAGATGGGAGAATCTGAATTTTGTAATAGCTGACAAAGACTGAATTATAAGCAGGAGTGAAAGCAGGGAAGGATCTTGGAACAACTGACCTGAGACTGTCAGTGAAGTAATTCGGTACTTTTTCCACATTATTTGCATGGAAAACAAGTGTAGTATGTTACAGTCTTTTAAATAAAGAGAAGAAAATGGAGTGCACATGCAGTCTTCATTGAACTGCTGTGTAAAATGGGATGATTGCTATGTAAGCTAGAGAATTAAGACGCTGAGAATTAGGGGTACCACAATAAAATGACTAAATGGTCTAAAACTTTCTTAAAAGGAAGATTGAGACCAGAGATAAACTAAGACTGAAGACAAGTCTGTTGCTATCACTATAGCAGTTACACAAAAGTCCAAATGGCCTTACTGTAGCATAAGAGCCTTTTCAGTTTGGAGGATTGGAGGCACCTGCTGTGTTGCCTGCTTCAAACTGACAATAACTAAGCAGCTGGTGCCCTGTGTCACTACTTACCCTCTGGGCCAGTAGCTTTACTTTCACCTTGGGCTTTCTGTGTCAGTTACATCCACCTGCAGTTTTGTCTATAGTATTTAGGCTGGAAACTCTTCAGGACTGGGACTCTCTTTGTTGCAGGGGTTTTTGTTTGTTTGGTTTTTAGTATAGTGATTACTGTGGGACAGTGCTGTTGATGTGACCCCTTTTTAGGTGCTGTGATAACATGAATAAAATCACTTGACTGTTCTCCCACCCTTTTTGTTTACTGAAAATTGGGGGGTGAGGGGAAATGCTGGCAGGAAGGAAAAAGAAAAGAAGACTTTGTCTTGGGAGGCTGTGGGATGTTTTTAATGAATGTAATTGAGTTCAATTGTAGGGTTTGCAGATGTTAAATGAAATGGGAAGCTGCCAGTCCTGTATGCAAGAAGAAAGAGTTGTAACATGCTGATAGTAGTGGGAGTTCCTCCATGCTTTTTGAATTGAACACTTCTGCCTCCAGCTTGAGCCCTTTAGTGCTCGGAGTTTTCAGATACTTAAATCTACCAGTGGAATGCACTTCTTCCCTTGGTTTGCAACCTACAAATTTAAACTGGAGCTTAATTCTGGGGTTTGAATCTTGCTTTGAGGCAGACTGTTGGTGGCAGGTTTCCTGCTTCTGCTGGCCTTTGTTGTCATCAGACAAGGGGACATATACCATGAACTGAGCAGTTTCAGTTGGTGCAGTGCTTTGCTTATAAAAGGGGAGGAAGTTGGACAGGGAACAAACAGCTCCTTCTTTTAATCTTGAATGAGTTTATGTATCTGTGCAACTTGAACAAGAGCTTAGGGTGAACTTGGATGATGTACAGCAAAAACTGGTTTGCTTAATACACTTGTATTGTCCCGGTAATGGAAGCTAAGCTTTGAAGAGCTAGCATGCTTTTTTTACTGGAGAAAGGTATGAAACAAAAGGAAGCTGAAGGTCTGAAGAACTTGGTTTCCTTCCTGACTGATGAGGATTATCAGGCCAGTCTGTCACTGGGGTGTTCTAGATTTGGCTTTGACTGGCTCTGTATTGGTTTTGAAATGTTATCTGATGACGGATTGAAGTCAGAAAGCAAATTTGCAAAGCACTACTACTTCATTGCAAAGTCATAGCCTGCATTAATGGCTTCTGTTTACACTGTGCTCTTTGTTTAGGTTTATTGAAACTCTAAGTAGTAAAGTGGTATTTTTTCCCTTGTTCCGTAAGATGCCAGTGGATTTTTATTTTCAGCACTGGCACTGAAGAATTGAAACTGGTTTGAGATGATGTAAAACTAATGCATGCATGCATTTGGGCATTTCAGGTCTTAGTTCCGAATTGTTTCTGTTCTGTTAGATTGTTGGTATTAGGCCTGTTCATGGGGTCATTGACCATTAAATTAAAATTAATCACCCAGTTTTGTTTTATCAAAATGTGTGGAAGTAAGATGAATATTGTTTGTGAACCCAATGTATTAGCATAGACTTGGGTTCTATGAAAGCTTTTATAGAAATTTAATATTTTGCTCAAATTCGGCTAGATGAGATTACTTTTTAAAATCATTATATATAAATTATAAGTGTAAATGAAGATGAAAAATCTTGATACTGCAGCTCTTGGAGATGTAGATGTTACTTAGGTAGTTTGCTCAGTGCCTGAACTTGGCCCTGAAGTAGCTATATGGGCTTTGTCTGGAGTAAGGGCCGATACAATCTTGTTGATTCATTGAGAATTGTTTGGTGACTGTAAGTCGGTGTCCTGTGCATGTGATGCACATCTTTCAGCTTTGAAAAACTCCTCAAATCTGCAAAAAGATTTAACTGAACCTTTCATTTTTGCAAAATATCAAGTTAGCCGCCTTAAATCAGGGTGGTACGGTATTCTGTCTGCTGATATAATGGATTATTTGAGACATTCCGTGTTAATTAAAATGTCTGGAAAAAATGCTAGCAGTTTTTTCTGTTATAAATGGTAGGTAGAATTGTATATTAATTGACTAATTTAAAATGTCAGGATGCTTTTTCCAAGCCAACCTTGTATTAATAGCAAGAATCCTTTTGCTGATGAAATGGTCTCCAATTATCACAGCTTGGGTTTTGTTGTACATTGAACAGAAGTCAACAAAACGAGTATGTAAGAGAACCTGTCTAAATAAGCAACCATACTCATTAAAAACACAAAATTAATCATAGGATCAGTGAAGAAGGCAATGTTACATAGGGGTTTTTTTTCCTCCCCTTTCTAGCCATAGAACAAAATAATGTTACATGAAAGGATCGGAACTATTATGTAGTACTCAATTATAAGGAGGTGAATAGGTCCCTAACATGCCATTTTATCAAAGGAGCAGACTGGTGTTTACATGATGGCTGTTTGATTACTGACGCTGTCATTAATTCTGTGTGTCAATACTGCCCTATAGCACATAAAGCAGACAAGAAAGAGTTACCCTTCAAAACAAGGGAATGATTTTTGAGTTGTTAAGCTAAATGGCAAGCAGGAAGCTAGAACTTGTATAGCTACATTTGAAGGGACTCTTGGGAGATCTGGAAGTGGAAGAAGAGAATGCATTTTACCAACTGTTTAATTATGGTGTGTTTCTAAGTACACTTGAATAGAATGCTTTGTTTGCATTAGAAAAATGAATGTTGCAAGAAGGTGTATTTGACTATATGAGAGGCCACATAAGGATGTTCAAATATTTCAGATATGCATAAATACGCACACTGTGTACTCATATACATCTTCATGGATACAGAAGTGTTCCCACTGCCACCTACTGGGCTGAAGCAATCTATTTTCTGCCCTCTATAGATGTACTGGAAACATCCAGTTTCTGGATAGCGAACTGTCTTCTGAGGCTATACCTGCCAGTTTCTGGTGCTTTCCTTGCCCCCTTGTATCTCACCTTAAGTAGAACCTTAACTATATACTACTTAAGGTACTGTTGCTCACCTTAGCACATCCTCAGCTAACCCAAGTTGTCAAAGTTCAGTTGAGGTATCTCAGTGCTGAATGGGCAACATTGCTAAGGTAGGCAGAGCTGAGACCATTTATACCAGGTAAGGATCAGCTAATTTCAGTATGGTACTGAAGTGATGCCCTTTGCAATCCAATCCAAAATTCTGTTATTTAGCAGATAGTTGTTCCAAACTTCTGAAGCTAGCTCTGTAGTCAGTCCAGATCTTTTCAGCTGTTTGTTTCCCTCTCTGTTTTTCCTCTTTGAAAACCAGGAGTAAGCTTGTGTGGAGTCAGAGCTTGCAGTCATGTCTTCACTAGTGAAAGAATGCCAAGTTTTCCACAGTTTTAGGACTAGAGCATAGTTAGGAAAAACTTAGGCTGATACCTGCTGCTTCTCCTACTTCGTCTTTTGGTGGCCTAGAATATCTGTGTCTTCATACACTTCAGTTTCACTGGATAGCATTTGTCTGAGGAAGGATGTATGGACTTCATCCTTCTCATAGAGAGAGAACTTGTAACAACTATCTTTCATCCTGCCAAGGACTTGAAAAGCAGGAAGCTCCTGCAGGAACAGAGAGGTAATTGATAAATATCTGTGTTATTCTATGAAATCTGAGCTCAGCCTAGCTCATAGTTGAAGACCAGAAAGAAGGAAATGCACTGGGAATGAACCTCAAATGCACTACAGAATGATTCATAATGGTGCATTTTGAAATGAGTACAGTGAACTGAGAAACAGGCTTTTGAGCATCACCAAAGAAGATACAAATGCATGTCAGTGACTCAGACTTCTGCATTACATTGTCATGCAAAACATGTCATGCAAAAGACCCCCACAAAAACCACAGACCAGTACTTGTGCATATGGATGTCTTATCTATTATATCTGGTGTTCAGTGTCTCTCCAGATGACTCACCAGGAGAGCAAAACTTTGTGTCAGGTTCTGTAGTGCATGTAGCAGGATGTAAAAGGGAAATAGCTGAGAAAGAGCCATGTCTTTGAAATTGACAAATGGTGAGATAGGACTTATTGATAATATTTACAAACATATTGCAAGGATCCCTCCATGAGGAGAGGGAGGCCCCCACATAAGGGGACTTGGGACCATGTTTTTCTGTCTCTTTCCTTTTTCTTGAACTGTTTCTTTATCCTTTAGTAGCTATTATAATTAATTACCAGTAATAAACTGTAAATGACTAGTTAATGATGTGATTCTATGACTTTGGGCTACAGTGTTAAATGCTGCAACCTAAGAATATATGTTACGGTTTTTAAAACAAAAATCTAGGATCCTCTGAATTTAGAAGGCAAGCAAAGGTGATGTTGTTCTTTGTAGCTATGTATTTACTTTTAGGACTTAAAAAATACGAGTAAGGACTTACCAGGGTATTCTCAAATACAAGTGTAATAGATCACTATTGAGGCTTGAACTTGAGTAAGTGACACTGAAGAATTGTTGCAAGATTACAGATTTCAAAGGGCAATTGGTTTGTATTAAGGTGTTTGAAAGCCAGAAAGGCCTTAGATGTGTAGGAAGGTTTTCCTGTGAAAAAAGTTTTTGCTATTAGATGCAACTCCAAAGCCTAGGCTCTTCAGTATGGTCATTACAAACCTTCCCTGGCCCCCAGCTTCCCACCCAGGCCTCCTTAGCCAAATCACAGCCGTTTCTCCAGGTCCAGTTTCTCATGTATTGAAATGCCACAGGCAGTGGGATTTGTGAGCTTATCACTGTAGTATCTGATTGCCACATCTGTGCAAATAGCCAGCATTTATCTTGCTAGTCTCTGCTCTTCCTGAGCAAAAAAGACTCTTGGAGACTTAATTGAACTGCTGCTTGACTGTACCATATCCAGCGTATGCATGCAATTCATAGAATCAGAGAATAGTTAGGGTTGGAAAGCACCTGAAGATCATCTAGTTCCAACACCCCTGCTGTGGGCAAGAATGCCCCACACTAGACCTTGTCACCCAAGACTCTGTTGTGGTCTGTCTTGCTGTTCCAGTGGTTGTGTTAAGGTTAGCTTTCCAGCTGTGTACAAACAATTTCTGTCCCCTTTTTCAGGCAAGGTAGTAGTGCAGACCAGGCAGAGAGCTGGTGAAATGCCTTTGCTTCATAGAATCATAGAATAGTTAGGGTTGTAAAGGACCGTAAGATCATCTAATTCCAATCCCCCTGCCATGGGCAGGGACACCTCACACTAAACCATATCATGTAAAGCTCTGTCCATCCTGGCCTTGAACACGGCCAGGGATGGAGCACTCACAACCTCCTTGGGCAACCCATTCCAGTGCCTCACCACCCTAACAGGAAAGAATTTCCTCCTTATATCCAATCTAAACTTCCCCTGTTTAAGTTTGAACCCATTACCCCTTGTCCTGTCATTACAGTCCCTGACGAAGAGTCCCTCCCCAGCATCCCTATAGGCCCCCTTCAGATACTGGAAGGCTGCTATGAGGTCTCCACGCAGCCTTCTCTTCTCCAGGCTGAACAGCCCCAACTTTCTCAGCCTGTCTTCATACGGGAGGTGCTCCAGTCCCCTGATCATCCTCGTGGCCCTCCTCTGGACTTGTTCCAGCAGTTCCATGTCCTTTTTATGTTGAGGACACCAGAACTGCACACAATACTCCAGGTGAGGTCTCACGAGAGCAGTGTAGAGGGGCAGGATCACCTCCTTTGACCTGCTGGTCACGCTCCTTTTGATGCAGCCCAGGATATGGTTGGCTTTCTGGGCTGCGAGCGCACACTGAAGCCGGCTCATGTTCATTTTCTCATCGACCAGCACCCCCAAGTCCTTCTCTGCAGGGCTGCTCTGAATCTCTTCTTTGCCCAGTCTGTAGCTGTGTCTGGGATTGCTCCGACCCAGGTGTAGGACCTTGCACTTGGCATGGTTGAACTTCATGAGGTTGGCATCAGCCCACCTCACAAGCGTGTCAAGGTCCCTCTGGATGGCATCCCTTCCCTCCAGCATATCAACCGGACCACACAGCTTGGTGTCATCGGCAAACTTGCTGAGGGCGCACTCAATCCCACTGCCCATGTTAGCGATGAAGATGTTAAACAAGACCAGTCCCAACACCGATCCCTGAGGGACACCACTCATTACCGGTCTCCAGCCAGACATTGTGCCATTGACCACAACTCTTTGTGTGAGGCCATCCAGCCAGTTCTTTATCCACCGAGTGGTCCATCCATCAAATTGATGTCTCTCCAATTTAGAGACAAGGATGTTGTGTGGGACAGTGCTGAACGCTTTGCACAAGTCCAGGTAGATGACATCAACTGCTTTACCCTTGTCCATCAGTTCTGTAGCCCCATCATAGAAGGCCACCAAATTGGTCAGGCAGGATTTCCCCTTAGTGAAGCCATGCTGGCTGTCACCAAGCACCTTGTTGTTTTTCATGTGCCTTAGCATGCTGTCCAGGAGAATGTGCTCCAAGATTTTGCCAGGCACAGAGGTGAGACTGACTGGTCTGTAATTCCCCGGGTCTTCCATTTTCCCCTTCTTGAAAATGGGGGTTATATTTCCCTTTTTCCAGTCGTTGGGAACTTCACCTGACTGCCATGATTTTTCAAATATGCTGGCCAGTGGCTTAGCAACTTCATTCGCCAGCTCTTTCAGGACTTGCGGATGGATTTCATCAGGTCTCACTGACTTGTGTATGTTCAGGTTCTTAAGATGGTCTCGAACCAGATCCTCTCCTACAGTGGGCCTAGGTTCTTCATTCTCTTCCCCACTGAGCCATGGAGTTGTATGGTCTGTGGCTTGGGAGGATGGTACATGTGTGTTAAACTGGTAGTTTTAGTGGGCTGCTTTTCAAGCAAGGGGTACATTGACATCAAACCTCTGCTCCTTTATTTAAGGTGACTCCTGAATATTTAGAGGTATTCTTTTTTTTTTTTTGGCTGGAAATCAAAATGTTATCTTTGCCCTTACAGTGTTTGCCATAATCCACATATAAATGAGGTGATAAAAAGTAAGGATTAAATAAATCTTTGCTAATACTTTTTGATTGGCTTAATCAATAATTAATCATCTCTTAGATGAGGCTGTAGCTTGTGGAGTAGATATAATTGGATTAGCTGCTGAGAGGCCTTTGGAGCTTTGAAGAGATTAAAATGGCTGTCAATCCTGTAATTAAACTGCCACAAACAAAAGCAATAGTATTAGAATCAGTCAGCTTTTTTTTTTAAATGAATCAACAAGTACTTACCCTTAATAGTGGTGTAGGCAGAGTCCGTTCTTGTAACTGGTTTATTTCCTTCAACAGGGTGAATATGTATCAAATCATTGGTTTAATTGCCTGGGCACATACAGGCCAGAGTGGCAGGTGAGATTTTAGGAAGAAATGGCTGTCAGGGAACACTCAGAAGAAAAGCTGGTTTGTGTATCTAAAACAGGGAACCTGCTCTGTGTCTTGAGCCTATTAGGCGCTGACTTTTCATGGTGTCTTTAATTGGCTAAGTAGGTTTGGCCTACATGAATGAAGTCTTTATCTATCCTGCTCTTCCCCTCCCACCTATTTTGGAAGGTTTTTTGTTCCTCTTTCTTCAAAACAGAGGGCTTTAGCAGAAATAACTTCCTTTTAAAGGCTCATTATGCACTAAAGCATATACTGTATGTGACTGTATTATACACGTGTGAATTGATATGTGTGCATATGCTAATATATATTCTTCTTTTAAATCTCTTACAGAGATGAGCTTATAAAACCAATGGGAGTGCGGCCGGATGGTACAATGGCTCCTTTGGAAGAAGCAGTCAGCCAGTACCATACCAACAAGCAAGACAGTTCAGATTCAGACTAAAGCATCACCTGCTTTGCTCTCAATTCTCCTCTAATCCACACATTTCCTTAGAGCCACAACATCTTTTATCTAGGCATTTTATCCTCACATTAGCCAGCATTACTTTAACTCTTTTATTATTGGGATATTTAAATATGGCATAATGTCTGAATTTTTATTATGTATGTTTAAAGAACATACCAGTGTATTAGTTTATGGACTTTATTAATTTAAAGCTAAACGTATTTCAAAGGGATAAAAAGCGAAAGCCTACAATGTAAAATAAAACACAAACACTTCAGTTTTCCAGAATCCTGTTTTCTGAACTCTGTAGGTTTTCTCATTCTTGATATTTTATTTTTTTGTATTGTCTTGCCAGTCTTCCCCTTTATATAACTGCATTGAAAGAAGCGTGTTTGTTGAATGGCATTAGGAGCAGAGGGTGTTTAAACTTGGAAGTCTGACTGACCCTGTGAAGCTGCTTTAACTGTTTTTTTTAAATGCCACTGGATTTCTTAGTGCTACACACTTCTGTGGTTAAGCTGCTGCTTAGGATTTTACCAATGTGTCAGTCACTGACTGCTGCTAAAATTACCTTTAAATTGGGAACAAGATGATGTATGGCGTTTGTTCTACCTCCTCTGCCCTGTTAAGACCACACAAATATACCCCGGCCCCCATCTTCAGTTAAGTCTTCAGTTAAAAACATCCCTACTCAAAGCAGCATTCAAGTATGTACACTTAAATGTTGCCATGAATGAGAGTGGACTAAAGTGAAGTGCATGTGCGAGTGTTTTACTGAATTGGGGCCTACTTTTGGAAATTAACGGGAATGCCTCACTTGAAGGGAAGTCAAACTAATCAACAAATATTTCCTTTTAGGGAGAACTTAGGAAGCGATGGGATGGAGAATGGGAAGGTGGGAAGGAGAAGAAAGTGTCTTCTTCTTTTGACTCTGTACTCTTTTAAAACAAAGATTAAAGTTTTAGACGTGCTGCACCACTGTTGTTGCCTCTTTGCCTGCTTGGTTTCTTGCTCTGTGTATTAATGAATGAAGTGTTCTTATAGCATGAATTACATGAAGAATGATCCATGTCTAGTTTGTAATTCCTGGCTTTCTTGGTTTGGGGGTTTTTTATTAGAAGCAAACACATGCCATTCCTTCTGAACCTCTCAGAGGTTGGTGGTTTGTCTTTGCTTCCTATAACTTGACACTGGTTCGCTGAACTAAAGGAGTTGGTGTTTAAAGACCTTTTGAAGGGAGGACGTGGTGTGAAATCATGCTGTTGTTTCCCATGTGAGGAGCTTCTTCCACAGATCTCCTTAGCCTCCTGAAAAGACTTAAAAAGAAATAATATAGAACTGTCCTCTCAAAAGACAGGTTTGTTTTCTCAAAGGATACTGTCCAGCTATAGTAATGACAGGGGTTTTTTTGGGTGAGGGAGGTGGACAAAAAAAAACAAACAAAGAAATCCCAGGGGAACTTAGGGACATTGCAAACGTTTCTGTATGCTGGGTCTCAGAAACGTAACACTGGGTTTAGCATCATCCACTGAGGACTTGGAGCCCAGTCAAGGCAAGCATTAAGTGCACTGTGGGTGCAAAGACTTTATGAATCCTCCGTGAGGAGCAAAACTTCACTAGCTCTGTCAATGAGGTATTGAGTGTTGTCTTGGCATCAGCTGAGGCCGTTTCTTGGAGCTGGAAAAGCAGTTCTATATAGGTTGCTATAAAGAGATGTGTACAGAGCATGTAAAAGAGCTAAATCTCCATTTGTTGCTTCACAAGTTGTAGAATATGCTTCTACAGTTAGTGGCTAAAGAGATGAATAGAACAATCATGGCTCCAGGGATTTCATTACAGATGGTATAGCATGAGGTTTTGTGGTCTGGCTCCTGGCAATTGCAACAAGGCAACAATAGTTGCAATAAACAGTTCTCTTTCGTTTATCTTGGAAATTACATGCTTGTAGTAGGTTTTACAGACATGGGATGCTGCTTCAATTAGAAAGACCAAGCATAGGCGTTTCTGCCTGAATGCCCTAGCTCAAGAGCGATTTTCGTAATTGGGTTGCCTGTAGTGCAGGTTGATCTATTAAATTAATAACTTCCACTAGTGCAGCATCCCTTGCTCCAAAATGAGTTTGTGGAAGGGGTGCTGCAAGATTTTTGCTTTGTCTTTGAAACATAACATAGGTCCATCAATAGCTGGAGATCTGGGAAAATCCTGGGACGAAGTTCCTCCAACACAGCAGAGCCTCTGCTTCCTTGTGTGATGTTTGCTCTTCAAAGTAACCACGTGTGTGTTAAGATGGATGGGAGTCTGGAGAAAAGTAAAATCAGTATTTGGTGGGTTAACAAAAAAAAAAAAAAAAAGGTGTTCCTTAAATTCTTTTCTGAGAAATTACGATTTGCTCCTGTGCTTATTCTCAAAGATGAACCTCCAAAAGTGGAGGCAACTGAACCCTATTTAAACCAGCAAATGGGCCAGTGAGCCCAGTCAGATTTGGCAATGCTTTCTCTTTCCTCCCCAGCAGAATACAGAGGTGCCACATCTGCATTTGAAATTCCTGTTTGAGGGGACCATAAGAATCTGCTCAACTTGCAACATCTGGATGCCGGGCAGTCTCAAGCCCGGAGAGCGATGAAAGGTTTGCTGCCTCTGCTCTGTATGGGCTATTCTGTATTATGTGAAATACTTATATTTGATTATATAACTTTGTTTCCATTTTTCCTCCAAAACACTCAAGTACAGTTGACTTAGAAAATGCTGTAATCAGAAAAAGGAAATCTGAGTAAAATGCCAAGAGGTTCACTAGTGGGTTCCTTGGATGCGTACCTTTCATTCCCTAAAAGCCTTTCATAGTCAGTCCCACATATATGAACTTGTGTTTCAGTCTTTGTTTTGGCATCAACAGTCTGAAGTACCACAGCTGTCATTATAGCTTATCAATGATTTGGAAGCTTTGCTTTTTTTTTGTTTCCCATTAGAGTTAGGAAACAAAAGATGATGGGGAATTGCTGAAATTTGTCAGGATGCTTTGTTCTTTTGCAAGATGATGCAGATGCATTTGTTTAAATGCTCATGAGAATGTCCTGGCAGGTATTCCCAAATGCTAATTGAAACTTCATGTGCCCCAGAAGTGATTTTCAGGAAAAGGGGACGTTTACAGTCTGTCAAAAATGTTGTCATGAGAGAATCAGCAGAACTTTAAAGAAATCTGCCAAAGAGAAAAATGACATTAGCTTCAATATTCTGAATAAACAACATTGCTGTATGTGAGTGTGGCCAAGAGCTTTCACCCTTTATCTAGAGTTTTTTCCAAGTACCTGGAAGTCTGCATTAGCTTAAAACAACCCCAACCAATTCAAAGTAAAAAAGAGAAAGAAACTAGGTTATAATATATTTCTCTTATAGCTCTTCAAGCAATAGTCGTCTTCTACCCGAGTGAAAAACTGGTTGTCAAAGGTGGCTTTAAGGAAGGGAATATTACAACGAAGCTGCCGTATTAGTTGGTTGCCAAGTACCCTAGGTCCGAAAGAGGAAAGTAAACCCCAAAGTATACAAGATCCCAAATCTCCTGAAGGAGCATTCCGCAACATTGTACTTCACCTTATTACCACAAAACAGCTAATAAAATCCCGTGCTTTATTAAGGCTGGCTGTAAAAAGACTGTTCCACTGTTCAAACAGTTGAGAGCCAGACTTTGCTGGTCTTTGATGAGTAGCAAGTTAAACAGCTGCCCAGGTCAGATTCTTTTCTGCTCAAGCATGCAAAAGTGATGATTTAGTGGCAGTGCAAAGATGCAGCTCACTTTCAGACAGCAAAATCAAAAAGTATGATTTAATCCTGAAAATTAAAATCTTTAACATCTTAGTTACTTAGATGGTTCTGGCTCTTATGAAAAGTGATAGGCAACATTTCCTGGTTTCTTCATGCAAAAGCTTGTGCTCATCCTGAAGCTGGTTCTCTCCAAAATGCATGTTCTCAGTCTGGTGATGCAATATTTAGACCAGGAATTTTGGGGGTAAGTGATGTCCGTTTAGCTTTGCCATGTGTCCCTCAGCTGGCTATGCCTGGGAATGCGGAAGGGTCTCTGGGTGCTGGCTGAAGAGCAGGCAGAAGAGCCTGGAAAGGTATGCTGTACCTCCTTCCTGGCCTCTGCGGCTACTCAGCTGCCTGGGGGTGACCTAAGGGCAGCAGAGGCCCTGCCTAATGGAGGTGGGACCCTGCTACCCTGCCTGTCTCCCTAATGCCTGTGGGTAACAGGGGCAGGCTCAAGGCTACAGGGTGGCCAGGCAGACAGGAGAGACATGTGGCTGCGTGGCGTGGAAAATGGTGGTAATTGCCTGCTTGTACTAAAGCTGAGTGTTTTTCAGGGCTCCTCCTCTCAGCACCACCAACACTGTCTGCAGGTGAGTCCGGTTAATCCTCTGCTTTTACCTGTTACTTGGCTCCGTGGAAGGCTGTGTCTTCGTTAGGGTATTGCCTTTGGTTGCAAGGATCAGTAATGCTTTGGGTTCCTTTTTTGGAGGTGTGCCATACTTTCATAACTTGCTTTCCTTCTTGAGAGTGAACACCTTTTCCTCTGTGTAAGTGAGGATGAGGAAGAGGGGGTCCCACAAGAAGCAACCAAACTCATTTGTTTGGAAGTAGAAGCAGCTACCTCTCCTGTCTATGCAGCAGGAGCCACTTTCAATTCCACCATAAGACACCTCTGAGGACAAGGCTGTCCCATCTCAGTGTCCTCTGGCGAGGCTTGAGAGCAGTAGATGCAGTCTGACAGACAGGGGGAAAGAAAATCCCCCCAAACCTGCCCACTGCCACAACTCGTCCAACAGCATCATCTGACAGCGTGTGGCTCAGGTCAGCAACCTCTCCTGGCTGGGAGCTGCAAGGTCCAATAGGATCAAATAAGCTCCTTGAGCATCCCGACTTTCTCTTAGAGCAGCATGAGCACAGATTACTGAACTGCTGACATGCCTGGGAATCGATCCCTCCGACAGCATGCCAATCTCTGTGGGGTACCCAGGCAGGCTTTTAGAGGTTGGTGGGGAAGGAATTATTCAGACCACCCATCTTTGCTGGCTAAATTACCCGGGTAGTCTCTTCAAACTCCTTCTCCAGTCACGGATGAGAGGGAGGACAATTCAGAGTAAGGCTAATTTGGGTGCACTGAATGACCCTCTGCAGGAGCTTTGCTTTCCTTCCCTCAACTTACACAGGGAGCCTGGGGAGACCAGCTGGTTACATTTAACTGCTAAATTGGTTGCCAAAAGATGGGTGGTGAGAATTCCTTCCCATTTCCCCTTTGCCATGGACCACTCTCTTCCCAGAGCAGGATGCTCGCTTGCTCTCTCCTGCAAATTCAGAGGGCTCAATGCAATAGGGCACAGGCCCGCAGGAGCCATGACAAGATAAATCACAGCAGTTGACAGGTACTGTACAATGTTGTGTGTAGTATTGCATAGACTTTTGCTTAACTAGATCTCTTAAAGCACCTTTGCTTTTGGGAGCCTGTTTAACAACTTGCCTTAGTATAAGCCAAGTTGTACATGTGTTTTGAAATTTAAAAAGCAAAGCGCAACCTCAAGCAACAACTATAACTGGGGAGGTACAGATAAGAGGGAGAAAAGGCTTTAGAGTTCTCCCCAGATGCTACAAATGGAGAGGAAGGTGAAGCTATCCAAAATAAACCCTGCTGAGATTGCCCCTTCCTCTGTGTCTGATAAACTTATTCCAAGTTAAAACAGAAGCAGGCTTTGGGGCATCTGTAAGCCCTCTTTTACCTTTTAGAGCTCACAACGGATTCTGACTGTGGGTGTTAGTCCTCATCTAATCAAAAAGACCAATTCTTCCTTCTGGAAGCTTGAATTACAGGATTCTGCCGTATATAAAAGTCAGCAAGTGTAAAAATCCAAACCTGAATCCACCAGGATTGTAAGGCTTCAGGGTTATTTTATGTGCGAGAAGGGATCTTGCCTGGTAAATCGCAGTGCTGCAGCACATCACACTTCCAAAGGCATTTGAAAAAACAGTAGTTTACTTTTCTCCCCCCTTTTTGAGAAGCGAGTCGTGCCTGCCTGCATCCCCTCCTGTTTGCTCAGTCCCTGAATGTTCGTAACACCCTGTTGGGGGGGAATAACTCCTGGCCAAGCTGTAAAACACACTTGTAAGTAGATGGGAAAAGCATGAACAGAGCTGCACGGAAAACAGAACTGCCAGGAACAGGCTCTTGTTTTTGCATGCCTCTCGCTGGTGTATTTTTGCCCCAATTAGCATATTTTAAAGCCAAGCCTCTAACAAAAAAAAAAAAACCAACCCCCCAAAAACCCTGCTATCTGCCTGAACCGTTCTCAAGCTTCGAACTTTTCCGTCCCTTCTATTGATTATGGCCAAGTGACCCATATTTAAAAAGCATTTACACTAAAATTATGGCGCTTTCTTTTGTGCCGCCGCCTCGCCCAGTGAAAAGCGAAGATGTTTTAAAATTGTCACTTTTGGACAGAGGTAATGGCTGTAATATATTTAGTCTCTTCGCCCTTGTTGTGCTTAAAATGGCTATGCTAATAAAGGGCACAGCTGTCGATACTTTATGGCCTGCTGGGGGGAAGAGGGGGAACGAAGGCGAAAACCAGATTGACTGTGTGTCAACAAATGCAGCTGGGAAAGGAAAAAAGAAGCCCCTTGAAGGCCCCTGCAACTTAAAGTCCAAGATAAATGATGTCCCTATGCTTTAAAAATAAAATGGAGGTTGGAATTCAATAAAGGGAAACTGAAAAGGAAACGGCTTAAAACTGAAAGCCTTTTCTCTGCCTCTAGACAGCTTACAAGAGAAATGAGCAAAACTGACCACAGAAAAGAGGGTGAGCGGCCAAGAAAGGAAACAAAAGCCCATCCTGGAAAATATATTGCGTCAATGCATTATCTGAAGTGCATTATGGCCAGCGGGCGGGGAGCATACAGTTTAATGGAGATGGCACAACTTCGACACGCCGCTGCCTTTTGGGGCGCGGGCTGCTTTGTGGCCGGGGAGGGGCAAGGGGAGCTGTAATTATTCATACCAAATAAATCCGATGGCGGGTGGGATGATCCCTGAGGAGCCGGGGCCCCTGCAGCTCCTGCCCTTCACAGCGGTGCCCGGCGTGCCCTGCTTCGAGGGGCTTTTCCCACCTCTCTGGGTGGAATAAGGTGGCGCTCCTCCCCTTCCTGGGCACCGCAGCTGAAGGAGGAAGCGCCATTTTGTGCCCCGTGAGCTGCAGTGAGCCAGGCCCGGGTGGCCACACAATACGGCACGGACAGCCCTTCATGCCTGCTGGTACCACCACCAAACACAGCCACCAGAGCCTAATGGCTCTACACAAGCCCTGGGGTGGGTTGAGTGGTGGGAGCCATGTCCCAGCAGGCTAGGGATGGCAGGGGGAGAAGGGCTGTTGCCATCAGGGAGCCCTGCAGGCAATGGAGGCTCATCCTCTCCAGAGATGGTCCACCCCAAGGATGTAAGTGGTTGTTGTGCCCGAGGTGGGTTTGTTACTCCTTAACCAATGGCCTGTCTTTTTTGTGTACGGTAGGACCTAGCTCTATGCTTCAGATAGAGATGACCCCTCAAATGCCCAGCTGGGAGGTGGAAAACCCTCAGGCTGTCACAGCGAGGGGCTGCAGCAGGTCCTGCCCTGCCAGCCATGGGGCACGCCATGGGACCCTTCCTGAAGCAGGAAGCAACAGCGTTGTAAGAGGCATAGGGATGGGGAGCTTGAACTGCTGTAGTGAGGAAACGGCAATAATGGGTGCAAATCTGCAAGAATTAAGGCGGTTTTTCATTCCTTAGGTCATGATGCAGCTTGTTCGAGTGGAGGCAAACCCATAACTGAATAATGAGTGATGGGGGGCCATTTGTTCGTTGTCATTTCTTGGACAACTATGGAAGATGAGGACAGATTCTCCCAGCCTAAGGCAAAATGGCTTTGTAAGTATGTCAAGAGTACAGGTAAGGCTGTGTCAGTGCCAGCTTAGCTCCTATATCTGAGAACCAGGGTCCAGACATTCCTTCTACCTGTTTTGGGCCCGGAAAGAGGCTTTCTGGGAAATAAATGCTTGGCAGCAGGAGAAGCTAGGAGAGACAGTCAGCCTGAGAATAACCTCTGCTTCAGGAGGGTGGAGAGGTGCACTCTGGTGTGGGATGTCCGGCTCTTCTCTTCCACCTTCCCACCTCTGTCATTCCACACCGCTTCTTCAAGGCCTTTTTTGCCCGGTTGGTTGCTCCCATTCAAAAACATTTGGAAAAGGTAGTCAGACGAAGAAAAAAGGGTGATCTGTTTTCTCATTTTCCCAGTTTCTCTGTGTGTGTGCTCTTTTTAACCTCTGCAAATTCTCTAAGAATGGGAGGAAGGAAAAATGAGTAACCAAAGACAAGGCAAAATCAGGAAAACAGCAAAACTCCTGAAATGAAATAAAACAGTCATGTCAATTTTCTACTAAACCAGCAAACATTGAAACGGCACAGAAAGTTCTCGTTTCCTTCTGTAATTGTTTGGAAGAGTTTTAGAAGGCCATAATTTTTACTATCCCTGCTAGATTTCACTTGGAAAAGCCCTTGCACCAGTAGAGGTCAATACCTCCCAGAGTTTCTATGTCTGTGGGATAAGTGGTTTGGCTTTGCTTTTCTCTAGAGAAGAGCGCAGTTTGGTGCGGCTGATGTGCAAAAGCTGAAGCTGAAAGGTAGCTGTGCCCAAGGACAGAAGAGGTAAGAGATCCCCTGCCTGCACTTTGGTATCTCTGATGCTGCCCTGTTTTCACTTTGGGAAGCGAACTTCCAGCCTGTCATGCTGACTCCCTGTGTGAGCCCCACTGCCTCTTTGTAGCCCCACTACAACTCTTTGTAGTTGATAGGTGAAAACAATGGAGATAAGCAAGAGAAAAATACCTGAACTCTGAGTATGTGATACAACAGAGACGTCCACTGATGTGAGTTCATATGATTTTACAAAGGTTCTCCTGAAGCTTGGTTAAAGGTGGAAATGCACGGTCCAAGCTTAAGTAAGAAGTAATGTTAGGAGAAACAGTAATGCTGATGTTGCTGCAGCACATATAGCATGACTGTAAGCAGCTCAGCAGTATCTGAGCTGTAATTGCTGTTAGAGAACATCGTCCAAAGGAAAATGCCTAACAGGTTCCTGGAAGATCTGTGTCCCTGGGGGACTCAGTGTCTATATCCAATTTGGAAAACAACCTGAAAGTGCTGGAAATAGCACAGAGATGGTGTGTAATAGTCAAAGCCAATGAGTTACGCAGAGGCTCCATAATCCCTGCCCAGGGAATGTGGGAAAGTACTGTTAGCCATAAGAAATTGATCCCCTCTGTATAGTGCTGGTGAGACCATGACTGTGGCCAGCTTCAGTGCCCTTAACCACGAACGTGCAGAGGCCTGAAAAGCCCAGTGAGATGATTTACAATCACGCTGCTTAGCACACCCAGGGGAAGGCGAAGAGGAGGCTGTGTGGGAGCCAGAGCAGATGGTTTTTGTAATTTCCTTTTGCAGCCCACCACAATTTTCCAGGGGAGCTGCAATCCCGGGATAGCGGCTGTTGAGCTCATAGACTTGCTTTGTCTAATTATCATTCACAGAGTGTTTAACAGGGGCCCAGAGACCCTAGGAATCACCAAGAGCCAGAGGCTGACAACCACCAAATCTCTCTGTAGGAAGAAGGTATGTAAAACTTTGATTTGTTTAGTGGAACTGAAAGAAAGACCTGGGATGATATTTTATATGCGTAACTGGGCATTCAAGAAACAGACTGTGAGGTCCGGTGGGCTTGCTGTCACCTGAAGTTCTTTAGTTGGTCAACTCGCCTTCAAACCTGCACAGCCAGGCTGGCTGCTGCCACTGGCTTTTCATGTGCTACTGGGAGCCTGCAGGCCCTCAAAACATCTGTGCTTTGTACCAGTTACTTGTAATACAGGTCTTCATGTCAAAGCCTTTTTGGGTCTCCCCCAGTCCTTTTAGACAAAAAATTCCCAGCAAGCAACAGGACAATTTATACCTCTCTCTTTTAGTATTCATTTAAACTTCAGGCACCTTTGCACGTTGTCCTCAGTGCTCGGTTTGTCAGTTTTAACGCTTAATGGGTTTTGCTGGTTTTTGCATGCATGAGCAGAGGGGCTTTCTCAACAATTTATTTGATAATTGTTTCATGCTTTTAATAACCTGCTTTCTGATCACATCCTGACTGTTTATGGGCACCTGTGTGTTTCCGTCCTTTCCCTATGTCCCTTCTAGTAGCTTTTAAACCTGCCAGCCAGTCTAAAACGTATCTGTCAGCACACTGAAAGTGTCAGAGATATGACACTCCCAATTGCTTAATGAAAATCTGTGCTCTATAAGAAAAGAGAGGTGCAAACCAGGCCCCCTCTGAGGGAAAGGCTGCAGTAGTACATGCTTGCACTTTGCTGGAGGATTTGCCATGTAAATGCGCCAGCTCAGCTAGCTCCCAGGTCCCCATCAAATGCACATCTGCAGGAGGCCAGATGTTAACCCTTCCAACACACCACAGCAGTTCTGCCATACTGCCTCCCTGATCCTTTTCTTCTCCCTTCCCCTTCTCTCCCACAGATAGCTCCTGGCTGTACCTTGCCAGCTGATGTTTAGAGGCGAGCTTAGGGGTGCTTAGGGAACATTTAGGGGATGTGTTTGAGCTCAGACCTGCATCAAAGGTAAGCATCCTTTTGCTTCTCCACTCCAGAGAGCAACTTATCCCAGCTGTGAGACCCAGCTCCGGAGGCATCAGTCACACTCCAGGGGTGCCTGTCTCTCCACTGACTCCAGGGCAACCTGCAGCAGATCAGACACCTATTTTTCAGACAATTAAATTCTTGAGTTTCATTTTAATACTGCCTTTAACTCAGATAGTTAACTCGTGATACCTGCTCTCAGCAGATGTGTTCTTCCAGGGGAATAAGGCTGTTTTGTCTCCCTGCTACCCCTGAGTTCTCTGTTGAGGTGTGAGATGCTATAGCCAAAGAGCCCACAGTGGCTGTGCCACCCTTGCCCACACTGTGACTGCAGCCATCCTGTGTTTCTGACTGGGAAGGGGGCTCCCACTCAGCTGAGCAACACGCACACCCACATGTGCGTGCCCATGTGTATTTTTAGCTCTGCTGCCAACACTACGGAGTGAGTTAGGAGGTGGCTGAAAGAGGTCTATTTGGTCCAGGCTTGTGTCTCTACCACAAACCCAGGCTGTGTTCAGCACTGGGCAAGCTCTTCAGCCCTTAGCATGCCCTTAGGTGGGTACACAGCAGCTGCTGGAGTAATTTGCAGTGCGAATAACTGCAGAGCAAATCTCCAAATTACCTTCTGCTTGCAGACCCCTGTACTACTCCAAATGACTCTGAGCACATTTGCAGGAGAGGATGTTGTACTCCAGGATCCTGGCACTGTGAAAGGATTTTATCCACGCATTTGAGAGAGTCAGAAAGCCAGATGGATCCTGACAGGAGGGACAGCGGTGCAAAGCCTTTACTGCGTTTCTGATGCTCAGAAATCTTCCTAGCAACTCCTGTGTGATGAATGCTTTGTGGAGAAACTCTATAAAAATACCAGAAGTATAAGTTATGCAAGAAGATGTTTGGGATGACAAAGGAGACCTTGCAAATAGGGCTGTGAGGCATTTGCATGTAAAAAAAAAATACCCCCAAAAATTGAAAATTTGCAGCTTCTTTCAGCTGCAACCTAAACTTTGTGCTGAGTTAAATCTCCCCAGCCCTGGGCTGATCCCTGTAGCCCCTCCAGGGTTTTCAATGCATCCAACAATGAAAGTGAAATCCAATCCCATCCAATTAGAGGAAAATGAATGGCTCATCTACAATAAATGGGCTCTGAATAACAATAAGCCAACAAGAGAGCAATGAACTGGAGACAGAGTACAATCTTCCTGAATGTTAATCGGCAACTAACTCCACAAGCTTCTTAGAGGTGGAAAGAATTGGAGGAAAATAGATTAGGGAAGCTTTAGAGCACATTGCCTTTTAACTGCTTAGGCCTCACATTTTTACCTAAATACAAGAATGTTTCTAATGCTGCCTTTTGCAGGGCGAGGGGGGGGGGGGGCAGGGTATGTGTGTGATGGGGGTGTTTGCTCTCAAATGTTTTCAGTTTATCTATAAGTTGACATGGTGTGTCCTACTGTATGCTCTCTACTATGATTTCATGGGTTTATTTATACAAAAGTCCCTTTTAAAAACAACAAAGTAAAAGGTCATGAGCCTTGGAAAATGTTTTCTGTAGATCTGAGGATTTGGGGGATGAGGCTGAATGAATCCAGAAGTCAGCCTGAGACTGAAGAGGAGCTGGAGAGGATAGGATAAGAGAAAGGATAAGGAAAACTGCATTTCAGCAGCTGAAACACTGTCTGTGCCCAGCAGGTTCCCCTGATGCTGCCCACTCCTTGGTCTCACACAGACACCTCTCCATGCTCTCGAGGCTGATACTACCCTGAAATACCCACAGAGCGGTGCAGCTGCTACTTTCCACTGCCCTCAGCCCCACGGGTAACTTTTGTAAAGCCAGGGAAGATTCCTGACCCATCACTAGCAGGAGCCCCAACAGCCATGCAGACTCCATATTCAAGGCAAGCGGGTCTCACCGAAGTCAGCCGTGTTGCCCGTTCTCTCTATTCACCCTATTAATTTCCTAATTATATTTTTTCCTCTCCAGACAGGCAGAGAGGTTATTCAGCTGTAACCAGCACTGCCATCCCCTCCTGCCTACCTCCACCCACAGGAGCCCAGCTCAAAGGCCATGGAGTCCCACTGGCCAGTGTGGGCATCTGATCAGCCTGCATTAGGTAAGAGCACATTAACTTCACAGCAGCCTGGGCACCTGCTCTGGCCATGGTGATGGAGAGTGAAGAAATATGTCAGTCCTCTGGGAAGAGAAGTGCTCCTGCTCTGGTGATATGCAGTCATGGTGCCATGGCAAAGGAGAGCGTGTGGCGAGTTCCAGCAGCCTCACAGTGCTCTTTGCTGTGGAGAGCTTGCACCTTCCTGGTTACCAGTGAAACTGTTGGTTTTGACAATCCTAGCATCTATAACAACATATATATAATACACATATATACATATATGCACACACAAGTTATCCCTGCTCACTCCTGAAGGAATCTGTCAGGAAATTTCTTGCAGAAATCATGAAAGTAAAAGACATTCAGAAAGTAATGTTGAGGGGAAGGTGCCATCACTGGCTTTGAAAAAGCCCTGGAGATGTGGCATACGGCAACACATGCTGTGATGCCCAGATTTGCAAAGAGGCTGAGATGATGTGTTCTCATACACACCAAGGGGGTCTAATGCCTGTGAGGGTGCTCTTCGTGCACACTTTGGAGCCTGCCTATGCACATTCTTCATGATGGCTCCCTGAGGAGAGGGCCCGTTAGGGTGCTATTAGGCACCTGGGAGGGCTGCAGGGACAGCATATGTGGCTTTGCTTTTCTCTGTTGGAGCTGAGCACTCAGCTTTCACATTCAGCTTCTGCTGCCAGGGCTGCTCTTTACCTGCAGAAGGGAGGGCATGTCTGCGGGCAAACCTGAAGCTCTGGATGAGGGCAGTGGGATGCAATATAGTAGAAGGAGGTACAGTCCTAATAGTGGTGGTCCTGAGGAAAGTGTCTTCTACAGCTCACCCACGTAGCTCCTCAGGTATGCAACAGCTGCAGTGCAGGGGCCTTTAGAGAGTTAAGTGATCCCCACAACATGAATCCCAAATACATAGAATAAGCAAAAAGAAAGGAATGGGGTAACTTCGAAGTCAAATGATAAAAATATCTTTATAATTTATTCTGACAGCAGGGTTATTGATGCAAATCTGTTTCCTGTGTTGCATTCCTTATCACAAAGGTTTTCGCAGAAGCAGCTCCAAATTTGGTATCTTGTGGCCAAAAACGCTGGCAAACAGGTCCATAGAAAACTGAAGTACTTTCTTTCTCTGTATGGCAAGATGGGAATGAAGAGCAGAGCCGTATCTCCCTTTCCTTCTCCTAATATGCTGTGCAAGCAAAGGGTTTCTTATTGTATTATTTCAGAGAAGAAAGAATTTGATAGGTGTATAGATAAGTAGTAAGTAATATACATGCAGAGCTAAAGGGGGTTTGGAAGGGAGAATTATTCATTTGTTAAATAACAATTTGGTCTTGGCAGCATTAAAATAAATTTCCAAAGACCATTGTTTGTTTGAACAAAGAGGGGAAAGGAGCTGCTAGAAGCAGTTTACACAGTTCAAATATGAGGGGTTGTGTGCGTTAACAAGACTGGCGTTGGTGCTCAGCATGTAGCACAGAAAACACATTTGCTGTAGTGTGCTGGACACGCTTTGGCCAGCACTTAAGAATGGCATCAGACCCTGCCAAAATTTCGCATTGAGAGCAAGAAGTGCCAAGGGGAATTTCAAATTCCACAAATACATTTTTTCTTAGACTGTTGGACCAGGACAAGGCAGTAATAGTGGCCCTTGGGTTTGACCATCTGGGGCAAAATACTGTTCAGTTCCTTCCCAGCAGCCTCAAGGCACCATCATCCTCCCCCTCATCTTCCCTCATTCCCTTAGACTAAAGGGAGGCATTTGCTGGAGCCTTGCACCTTGTTTGGTTTCTTCACTTTGGTCATCACTAACTGCAACAGTGATTCTTTAGTTAGTTGGGGATTTTCAACACAACAGATTTGCCCTGCAAGTCCTGAGGAGAGTTAGGAGTGCCTTGATCCCCAGATAAGGTGCAGTATCACATTTAGCTCAGGCCCAAGCATCTTAAAAGTATTAAAAATCTTAGCATTTGAGCCTTACTATGCAAGAACTGCATGGTTTTGTGCTCTTTGTATTACAAAAAGGGCACGGCACCAACCAGTTAAATTGTTAATTTATAAAACCATGTTCTGGTAACTTGATTTACCCAAAGCAGCATCATCTGTTCCTCACAGTTATGCTGTTGGAGACCATGGTACTGCTTACCTTACCTTAGCAACCTTGTAAGCTAAGGCCTACAAGTTGCTACTTATTGTGGAGGTTCACAGTGAAGGTACTACCTAGGTTAAGGTGAACAACTTTGATGAAAAAACAATTTTCTGTGAGAGTTTCAGCATTGGTATTTTCATTTAGAAAAGCAATATCCTGAGAAAACAAATTCCCTTTTCATGGGTGCTCATCATGTTTTCATTTTTTGGCAGAAAGGGGAACCCTGTGACCATAACACCTCCAAAGAACCGTAGTCCAAGGGCTGATGTCCCATTTCCTTTTGGTGCTGGACTACCATGAGGACCCACACCAGGAGCACCTAGGAGGCTCCTGCCCTGCTTTACACAGTGGGCAGCAGTCAATGCCCAACAGATGGACGGTGTTCTCCCAGCCAGGAGGGCTTCCTCACCAGGAACCTCAACAACAGTGCTCACACACCAGCCCTAAGGTAATGTGGCTGCGGTTTGGAGGCTTCGGGCTGCTCCACTCTTCTCCCTCATCCCAGCTCCCAATCTCCCTTGTGTCTTCTGAGTGGCAGCCTGGCCTGCAGCAAGCTGGCTGAGATGTTGGCAGAAAAGCATTTCAAGAACTTGCTTAAAGCAAAAAGCTAAGGCTTGCCAGGCTACAGGGAGGGCTCACTGCTGAAATCTTTGCCCACAGCAAAAGTCTCAGTGCCTTGGACTGATCTCCCTGCTCCAGCACCCATGGTGGGCTCTCCCACATCCAAAAGATTTTGGCCTGGGGATCTTGCTTCTCCCTTCAGGTTCCTTACCAGTCTGAGGATGCCCATTTCCATGTGTGACCCAACCTTGGCTACCCCCACCACATCTACATAAAATGCTTGAAAATGTATTTTAGGCGCCTCCATCAGCTGCATCTGTATTTGGAAACTAAGAGCCAAAACCCTGAGGCTTTGCCCTTGTCTGGTCTTAGCCCCTTACTTTTACCTTCTTTACTAGGGGTAGATTTGCCCTGTCATATTTTGTATTCCCAGCCTGCTGAAGAGGCTGATCCCCAGAGCAGAGAGGAAGGCCAGCGCTGCCCTGGCACTCTCACAGGGCTGCTGCCGCCAGAGCTGCCTGAACAAAGTGCCATTTGAGGCTTACTCTGGCTGCCCATGGCTCCCTGCGGGGATCTCTTCCATTTCTGAGACAAATCTGGTAATTTTTTTGCTTTTTCCATCCTGACGTTTGTGGCTGTTCCCACACAAGACAGGGCAATCCAGGGACGGAAGGAGTTGGGTCCTGCAGGCTCCCAGCAGAGTGCTGAAGACCAGACGCCTTTCCCTCACGAAGTTTCACAGACGTTGCATGATTTCTGGGTTGATAATTAAGAGGTAATGGAATTAAACTCAAACAGGGAAAGTTCAGGTTAGATATAAGGAAGAAGTTCTTTACTGTGAAGGTGATGACACACTGGAAGACGTTGCCCAAAGAAGTGGTAAATGCTCCATCCCTGGCACTGTTCAAGGCCAGGTTGGATGGGGCTTTGGTGACATGGTCTAGAGTGAGGTGTCCTTGCCCTTGGCAGCAGGGTTGGAAGTGGATGTTCTTAAGGTCCTTTCCAACCCAAACCAGGCTGTGAGTCTATGATACTATGACTAACTCATGCTATGTTAACCTGTTTTTGCTCTGCTCTCCATGCATTATTGTCAAGTTGGGGATAATCAAGCTGGGGGAAAGAGCATTCTAAGGTAAAAATTGTGCCCAGGTAGTTCCTGGAAGGGAAGGTTGCTCAGAGGACTTTTCTAACTATTGACATTGATATCTTTACTGACTACAGGAGTATCAGTTGTCTGAAAGGGAGTGCTTACTGAACTGTGGTTTGTTTATTAAGTAATGCTTTGAAAGTATAGAAGCTGGTTTAGAACATCTGGCTGGATTGAGACTAGTTCTGGCAGTGCTGGACTGTATTGTACACATGCAGATTTAAGTGGCCTTCAGGAGGATAGGCAATGCTGCTTTACCATGGGAACAGTTGTACTTGTCACAGTACCTATGTCCAGGAGACAGTGGGATTTAATACAGCTTTCCCACTTCAGTTATACCGCTGAAAAACATAGGCAGATCCCCATTTTTTGTGACCCCAGAGGCTTTACAAAGGGAGTCAAGGCTCAGGCCAGAGCTGCAGGTGGCACTCTGGACTGAGCTGTCCAACAGTCATTGCAATATCCAGTTCCTTTTTGATCTTTGGACACTCACGATCTCCCACGTTTGTCTTATAGACCCATGTTGTTTAGATTCAGATTTATTCCTGATACTGCTTTTCAAAGCCTCTTGGTAAACCTTCCTGCAACCAGGTTGCTTTCATCTGAGTGATTAACTCTTATTGTCAGTGCCAAATACTATGTTCTCTTGGATCTTGTAGAGGAGCTCAGATTTCTTGCCCCACATTACATCCAGTGTGTCCATCCATCCCCACCCCAAAATTCAGGAACTACCACAACGCTCCAGCACTCCTCCAGCACCACCATCAGCAGGAAGTCGAAACTCAGACTCACCTTTTGTGACCACAGCCCTCTGCTACATCTTTATTAGCTGTAGCGCTGCAGGAAGGACCATCTCAGGTCTGTCTTCATGTGCACCTTCGCTCTACTCAACTTGCCTGAAAAAGAGAGATTTTAGAATATCTTTGCCTGGGCACAGCCAAGATTTAGTCTGCAGGCTCCTTGCTGAGGGGCTGCAGGCCTGCCATGTCCTTAGAGGCTGCCAGAGCGTAGCGCTGTTCATTTGAATTTGAATAAAGTACTGAGCTTTATTTTGAGCCCTAAAATTCAAATCAGAGTGAGATGAGCACAGGCCCAGAGGATGTGAATTGAAAACAAGAGCCACTGAGATCTTTTTTAGAGCTGTCCACATTTCCCATCTCTCTGGTTTGATCATCTGGAGAGCAAACCCTAAGAAAAGAAACCTCTGTATTGAAATGTCTCCCTAAACATGGATGTCACTGAAAGATTTTCATGGACATTTTTCTGTGAGAGGGAAAAAGTGACTCCTTAAGCAATGTTCCCCTGTTTCTTTCTTCATCAGGATGCAATTTTGGTTAATACAGACTGGCTACCCGAAATGTCTTAGGTTAACAAAATATATGTATATATAATTATATATATATAATTAATTAAAACACTCAGGCTTAATCCCAAATCAGATGCTGGCAATTTGGGCAGAGTTATGTTGCTTTGGGAACGTGGTCAAAACCGAAAGTTATCTTAAAGTTTACCATAGGAAAACAGCTGCCATGTTTAGTGGCTCTAGTGAAAAATCCGCAATAATATGATACATATAGAGAAAACCAGCTAGCCTGTCCCTGGGGTTACACAGGTCTCCAAATTGGCAAGGCTCACTAGGTAATCCTTTTTCAGCAGAGGCTTATGGAGAAACCATCAAGCTAATGCAAGAATAGTAAAAACATTAATTA
The DNA here is from genome assembly GCF_037157495.1 of Lathamus discolor. Taxonomy (NCBI): domain Eukaryota; kingdom Metazoa; phylum Chordata; class Aves; order Psittaciformes; family Psittacidae; genus Lathamus; species Lathamus discolor. The sequence continues at coordinate 72,289,943 of NC_088884.1, read as the reverse complement.
CAGGCTTTCTCTCCCTACAGAACACGTGGGTTTTAATGCCTCTTGCAGGGATTTATCATCCATGAGAACGTGGTTATTTTTTACTGCTCCTTCTTGTTCTTTTACTCATGCAATACTGGAGTTTTCCAAACATGATGCTCCACTCTCAAAGACTAAATCCTGAGCTGGTGGTAAACAGGATAACACAGCTAATTCGCACTGCAGCTATACTGACTTGCACCAGCTGCAGCTCAGCCCTGTTACATTACCTAGGCACAGAGTGGAGCTGCTTTAATTCTTTATTCTTGGGTGATTTTGGTTTCAAAAATAAAACTGTCTTGCAAAGCGTGTGTTTACAGATGAGCCAAAACCCATTATGCTGAAACTATTTAATTGTAAGCAGGTTAGATCAGCTTTCTTGTGATAAGAGCTCCTGATATTGGTGTCTCTTTCTTGTGCAGGCTTAAAACTTTACTTGCAAAATCTCCTTGTATTCCTTTGAAACCCCTTGGGAGATTAGGGAAAAAAAAATACTCCAGTTAACACTCCCTCATTTCATTTTTAAAGGTCATGCTTAGAGCTGGCAGTTGTTATAGGAGCTGTCCTCTGTAAAGAAAAGTCTTAACTAGCCAGGCACAGACTTAACCTCACCATCGAAAAACTAACATTGTCACTAGGATATGGAGAAACCATGGTGAAGAACTAGCAACAGCTAGACCACGGCAGAATGAGCAGTCGGCATCTGCTCGGTGGGCCTTTATCATGCAGTGTTGTATGTACGATTCAAAATGCACAGAACGATTGTTGAAATGATGTAGACAAATTGACTCAAATTAGTTTAGCATGGGCCATGCAAAGTTTAAGCTTGTTGAGCCCAGACACATAGCAACAGCGACTGCTTTGGAAGCCGTGCATTCGAAGCGCTAGCAGAGCAGTGGTATTCCGGTCTGGGCTTTGCTTTTGTGCCTGCTTGCCTCTTCTCTTTTAGTTTTGCCTGGCTCTAGACAGTCTTGGCAGAAGCAATCCCTGCTGAAGACTACACTAGCACTGATAATTTTATAGAAGTACTTGTGAGCTTTAATGTCATTTTATACTTCCTTAATCTTTTGACTGTTACTTAATGACAAACAAATCCCCAAAGAACTGAGCGGGGGGAAGATTAAAAGGATTTTGAGATTGTGTTCTCTGCTTTCAGTCAAACTGTCCCAAATCCTGCCAACACAATTCTCCAGTGCCCTATGACACCCCTCCCCAGACCACCAGGAGTGAGTTTCTTATTGTATTTACAGTAATCTAATTACAACAGTTCTTCAATTCACAGCCAGCTTTGGTATACAGACTTTAGCAAGAACCCTCCTCTCAGTGCAGGCTGCAAACTTTAATCTTTTAAACTAACACACTCACAGCACACCCCCCTCAACCGTTCTGAAATGCCTGTGTGAGCTGCTAAGACGTGTTCCCCCTCCCACGCCTGCCAACGCTTCTCTCGTCTTTCTGTTAGGTTTTCTTTTGTGACAATTTACTGCCTGAAGGTAATGTGAGAGTTCCTGAGAGATCATATTCTGTGAGGGTATAAAATGGTTCTAAAAACAGCTTGCCTGCCAGAACATTACTTTAAAAAAAAGATAGTTCTCTGAATACGTGTACTTCCCTTAAATTCTTTTAAATGTCTCTCTGCATTTCTGTATTTGAAGAAACAGCTACGGAGAGCAATTAAAGACTGACTATTTTACTCAAAAATGAAATACAGTCTCAGCTTAAAAGTTGTCATTGCCCAAAATCATTTGGGGCAAGTCTTGAAGCTGGTTAACTTTATTTAGAAGAAGCAGATGACAAAAGTAGATGGAGTTTGTACATAATAAAAATGTCAAGAAAATGAAGACAGAAAAGATTGTTTTATATGAAGCAAAATAGGAAATAAAAGGAGAAACCGCAATGAATTAGCAAATGTGGACATTTTTAGTGTGCCACTGCAGCCATCTAGCTATATACACAAGTATTGCACTATTCAGTTTCCCATCACGGGTCTTCCACCTAAAGCTTTTACAGTAATGCCGGCTTTACTCATACACATCTGGCAGTTTGAGGGTGCTTTTCTCTTCTTCCCGTCTGGCATTTGACTCTGCGCTGTGCTAATCTCAAACTCACTAAAGTTAATAAAATCGTCACTTCCAAAGATATGAGGAATAATCTAGGTCAAACATTACTGTGAAACATAGGTCTCCCCCATTACCATGTCCTTTAGAAGACATACAGAAGGCAAAAATACATGTACACTCATACTTCTTTTCCAAGTATTTCATATCACCAGTTTGGCTTTGGTATCTATTTGGTTGGTTTCTGTGAGGCTCATCAATCATTTTGCTTTCTAGGGTGTACCAGCATTCCTTCTCATGTCAGAATTGCTTTAATGCTTAATTCCTCCTGTTGAGACGCATTGCTATGCAAGCTGAAATGAGCTGTTCAGTCAAACCTCAGCTATTTCCCACTGTTTTCTGTGGACCTTGAAAGACTGGGAACATGGTAGTGCCTTTTCTTGTCTCACACTCACTCTTGAAAAACTACTTCTAATGCACATTTGTGCTGTTTTCCTCTGAGCAAACTGGCCATGGGAATACTCAAGAAATGAAGAATTATTCAGTTTGTAAAATTTAGGTTTCTAGATAACGTGTTTTGTACGTAGTAGTTTCTTTCTGAAAGAGCTAATTTAAATTTTAATCTCTAGGATAGCATAGCTAATCCTCACAGTCCAGTAATTTATCAGGTTGGACGATATAGAGGAAATGCACTTGCCCCTGTAAAATCAAAGCTCTTCACCGCTTTGCCAGTTCGGGAGATACTTCAGTGCGAGGTACTCCAGCTCCTCTAATAAAAGGAAAACGCTGCGCTGCCGCAAAAGGAGGCGCGGAGCAGGGAAGCCCGAAGCGTACCAATGCCATCTGCTGGTTTACTCACAAACCATGACCCGCCAGCAACCGCTGGGGCTGTCTTGGAAGACAGAGGTGTGTGGAGGCCCAGTTCTCATTTCGTGTTCTGGCATAAGCCAGTCACACTATTCCATATCTAAACTCATGTCAACAGAAGAAGAATCTAGCTCAGATTCTGTACTCCCAACCCGCCTTAATGTCTATGTCTGTGCTTGAGTGTTGTGCTTACATCACCAGGGTTTTGCTAGATTAGGAATAAAAGGAATCTGTCCTTGCAGTTTTGCTGAATATTGTGTTGAGATGTACTAATCCGCAGAGTATTTAATGGGTAAGTTTATACCCATTATTTTATTGTTTTAAGTGCAGTGCTGCATTGGAAGGGTTCTGCACAGCAAAGGCAGCCTTAGCCCAGGTGATTTAACCTCTCTGGGTTGGTGAACAGCTTTCCTTTTCAGGGTAACAACTTGGCTTGCCTCAGAAGGGAGTCAGCAGAGAACAAGCTGCCTAGGAAGGCCTGAGGGTGAAACACAGAGAAACCCAAATGGGCACAGAGGAACCCACAGACCTCTAAATTCACAGACTTGAAACACACCAATCATTGAATGGGTTTAATTTGCTTTTACTTGCCTTCTGGCTCCTGAGCTGTTAAGATTTACAGGCAACTCATTCTCTCTGCAGCATTGCTCCAGACACTGTAAGACGTCAGCACGGATGGAATAGCACTGACCAGGGCATGTGATTTTATCTGTATAGAAATGGGAGTGATTTGGGTCCTTTTGCTTAGAAATATTATGGTGGTTTTAGAAAATATGCTTGCACTTTATAATAAGAACTATCATATTGACATTTTACAAGTAGTCAGACCATTTTCTTTCTATATGTTTAATTCCCTTGGGTCTGTGTGTTAACAAATGCAGCATCTCCCTCACACTCCCCATAATACACAGTGTGATGCACCATATTGTTCCAAGGATGATCCATTCTTGCGATGCTTCACCCATCCCACAGTTCTACTCAGAAAAAAAACTTCTTTTTATTTTTTATCCTATGTACTTCACGTTGTTCCCAAATGACCCCTAGCCAAGCAAGCTGAGGAGGCTGCCATTATTTAGTGCCTAAACTCTAAAAAAGGGTCAGAGCCAACAGCGTAGCTAATGATGGGAAGTGCTTAATGACGGCTCAGTGATGGGTGGGATATGACTAATGAAGGGAAAAGGGTTGCAGAACTGCAAAGTCACTGAGTGCACTGCATGGCAGGTAAAAACTCTCTAAGTCCGTGTAACCCCAAGTCCACAGCCCCCTTTTCACCCTCCCATTCCCTTTCCTGGTAGCACACCAAGAATTTCCAAATCACCCATAGCAGGACCTTGCAAAGGCACAGCTAACATGGGAGTTCAGGCTGACCACACTCTCCACATCCGACACCCATCCTCTGCCTGCTCCACAGGATGCCAGTGAATCGTACAAGCAAGGACAGCAATCCCATCACTTCTTCCCCCAAACGGAGTCCTGTGTCTTCTACAGATTAACTGCATTACAGGAATGAGTCAGTGCAAGTATAAAGTGCAAGTAATGAACTATACCATCATCATCCTTATCATCACTGTTATTATTGTTATTCTTTTCTTGAAAAGAAAAAGGAATTAAAGGAAATACAGGGCTTGATCAGAAAAATGGGGAGGAGGAAAGAAACTATGCTCCATGTAGTGCAGAATTTAGGTCTAGTTGTGTAACACGATAGTATTTGACAGTGTGCAGAGGTCTGGGTCCTGGATTTGTGAAACCATGTGGCTTCCTTTACTTTTGAACACTCCTTTCATCCCCTCAGTAGGTCAGCTATAGGTATGGAGCAATCAGGCAGAAGTCAGGCACATTAGAAAGCCACAGGGTCGTGAAGTATTCACTTCTTAGCAGTATCAACATTATCTTGCTTCTTATTTGAAGTAGGTGATTTGTAGTTCAAAATAGAAACGAAAGTACTTTTCCTGAGTATTCTCACACCTGTTTTACAACATTTTGTTTCATATTTGTGTTCTCATCTGTAGGAATAAATGCAGTAACAGCAAAAAGAGTCTCTGCCATATCACCACAGCAATATGCACACCTTGAGGACCAGTTGCAATCTGTTGGTTTTCCTCACTAACAGCTAGCAATGATCAGACCATTTACTAGATCTTAAGAGAGATCATGGACTGTTGCTGCCACCTCTGGAAGGTACCAAGTGTACCTGGAAGCACTTACTTATCTATAACCCTGTAATTAAATAGCTGTAACAAAATGTGGAGATACCTGCTTGATTTTCCAAATGCTTGCGCTCCTCATCAGCCCTCTGGGAAGAATAAGGAAGCAATGCAGAAGGTGAATGTCTAATTACACCGATGGAAGGTAGTCAGCTCTGCAGAGACTCTTTGAGAGACAAAAGCAAGGGAAGAGGTGCTCAGTGCCCTTACAGGCCTGCATTTTATCTTTGCTTCGTAACCTCAAAAACATGGAAGCACTTCTTGCTGTGTAGATCTGTAAATCTGATAATGTTTTATTTCACAACAGAAATGGAGAAATGGTAGAGATAGACTTGAGGAGTGACTTCATGCTTAGCACAGCTTGTTATTTTAAACGTCAGTCTCCTGGGGGAGGTTCCCTTGCCAAGAGTTGTCTTCAGAGGTTGGATGCTGTGAAAGTGGGTGAACACACACCCAACTCGTAACTCAGCCAACCTTCTACCTTCATAGAACAAAAAGCTTACAAAACCACACTAATAAGTAGGGCACACAGCTGGGAAACAGCAAGAAGGACATTTTATTTAAACCTGGATAAAAGAAAACAAACCATCACAAAAGAGTTTCTGCACTTCTCTGCAGCACACCACATGTAGGAGACTAAACAGCAATATAATCATCTATATGTATTTATTCAAGGCAGGGATCTGACCTTTCCAGGTTCATTTGTTTCAGTAAACTTTGCTCATATTCATAAGACTCGCAAGACTGGAACATCAAATAACTGCTGAAATATAAAGAAAGTGTGATAGGAGGGACAACAGTGTTTCTTATTATGTGATTAGCTTGTTTTTCTTTGAGACTCTGAGAAATCACTTCAATTATTTTGATTATTTTCCTGACAAATGTACATTTTTCAATTGGTCACTGCACTTCCCCAGATAAGAAGCTTTTCTGTGGTCTTTGTGAATCTGAATGAATAGATTAAACTGGGTACCAAATAATATTATTGCAATTATTTTGTTCCAGGTTCATCACTCAATCATCCTCTCAGATGAAATGCCACCCTGCAGGTTGAGCAACAGATCCAGACTGCTTCAGGATTGGGTGGCTTCAGTCTTTGTCACTCGACCCCAAAATGACACCATGTCCTGACCTATAAAATGAGGACAATAAAATCTATTCACCTTTGTAAACACTGGTGCAACATATGGTTGAATAGCAGTATGTGAATTCAAAATTGCAATTAAACTGAGGCAGAGGGCCAAGTAATCACAAAGCGCTCGCTACTTGAACCAAGCTCATTAATAGTTCTGCTGCTGGAACCATTTTTCTAATGACTCGGTAATGAGCTGAATACAGTCTGCAAAACCAGATTCTGGATAACTTTTTAAAGTCTATAATTGCATGGTGATACTGCCTTGAACTTGTGTGTGAACATGGAACAGAAAAAAAAGATACCTAAGGCAAAGACTTAAAATCTGTTCTTTGTTGTAACTCTGCAGTCAGCTGTGCCATGAGGAGGAATGAGGGTATTCTGGCTTTTCTGCTGGTTCCCAGCACTGTGGTGGTACTTCAGTAGTACAGTGGATCTGCTGCTTTCTGAACCATCAACCAAAAATGCTGCAGCTGCACAACCAACTCATGTCTCTGACTTTCTTCCCTTGCATGCTACGTTACCCAGGACTCTTAGCAGACAGACAGCTTCATTTTCTATGAGACAAGATGCATCTGCAGGTAAGGCATCACACTTAATTAAGCATGTCCCTCCATATGCAATGAAGGCATTATATACACTGGAGTGGGGTACACTGCTCTTTCATTCCAACCTGTTTTTCATAAGGTAACATCAGCCAATAGCCTCATTACCAACAAACATTGGACATTAATCTGTCTTCCTTCCTTCTCTCCTTCCTTCCAGCACACCATTAACTGAGGTAATCTACCCAGAGAACCCATTTTTAAGCTCAGAGTAGATTTATATTTCTAGTTCACAAAAGCACAGTTCTTGCCTGATCCCCACTATACCACAGGCATGGATCTGCAATAGAGATGTATTCACATCCACGGCATACAAGTTAGGAGGTGGCACCCCCTAAGGTCTATCTCTGGCCTTCATCCTTAGCAGCTCCACTTTATTACATCTAGAAACACAATAAAATTAACCAAATAAATCAGCACGTGCAGTATCTTACATGCTTTCTCACTGTGTTCCTTGTTCAGGTCTCCTGTTTGAGCAAACAGTTCAGCTGGAGTTTGCTATCCAGTCACACGCCTATAGACTGCACCAGACAGAAGAGCCTGATTCTTTCCCCTCAGCTTTGACTTTTCACAATGGCTGCCTACAGTGGGAGAAATGAAACTGCAAGGCCCGGGGGTTCAGGAGACACATGTCACGTTTTAAGTTCTGCATTGAAAGAGAAAGACTCCTGTCAGGGCAGTTTCCTAGGTCGACATTGAGTCCAATACAGTGAAAGTCCAACCCAGCTCCCCACAGCTATTGCAGCAGTGGAAGTAACCACAACAACCATAATGGAACGCAAGACATATATATTTTGACCTTACTTCAATTATTTTCTGCATCTGTAATCACAGTGTATTCACAGACATAATCGAAAAACCTATAATCTAATGCAGGAACCACTCCTCCATGGGGAAAGACTGAATGCTGTATTTTTTTCCATTTTAAAGTTGTCAAGAAGCTGCCTATATGCCATTTCCAGATAAAGAAAGTTATTTATTTCTCATGGCTATTAAGTGATACTAAGTAAGTGTTTACTGACCATACCAACAGCAGACCACCTTTGAGACTATTTGTGAAGGAAACGTTCAACGCATGAAAAATGGAGAGCAAAAATAGTCACAGTGACGACATCTCTGCAATCAAACCCTTTTCCTCAGCTTCAATGTTGTTTAGTAAAGTAACCGGGACACTGCTCATTTGGTTTCTGTTGTTTGCAGAGATGGCAGTCTGAAGCTATTTCAGTTATTACACCTGCCAGTGAGACTCCACCGCCAATGGCTGTGGTTTTTATGAGGAAGTCGGCTCTTTGTTTGACCCTGCGAAACACTTCACAACTCAAGTCCTCCTGAGCCTTTCAGAGTATGGAAAAGAAGAGAGTTTCCCCTCTGCAATGCGTTTCATTTTCAGTTACTAGGAGGCAAAACATTTTTCGATGCCTAATGCTGTAAAGTTGATGGGTGATTGATTAACTCCATCACAGAGAAAATATTCAAGCAGCAACTTTTTCTGCTGCCACCAGAAACGTGAAGCTATAGGCCTTGCACTTGAAGCAGAGCACCGCACACAGAGAAAGCACTGTGTACACCCGGGCCTTAGGGCAAGGGATGAAGAGCAGCTGTAGGAAAATCCCCCTATTTCGAATCCCAAGAAGATAGTACCAGTGGTAGGCGTCCTCTGCTAGTATCAGGGAGGTGAACACCTTACATGTTCAGAGTTGCTGACCTGTCCTCCCACTCCCAGGTGGAAATTAAAATCCCAGAGTAGGACTCCTCTGTGCCTGTGTAGTATGTCCAAAGAACACAACCAAGTCAGCACACTGGGTGTCTCCCACGTCCTGGAAGATCCCAGGGAGTGCTCGCAGCATGACTCCGCCCTTGGTTTTCCACTTGGCTTCTCCTGTATTCCAGCTTTCTCCTGTTCAGCGCCAGACTAAAGAATATGGCTCCTATTCCTTCAGCAGGTCAGGAACGCCATGTCCCTGTTATCAGCAATGAACTCTGAGGCCCGTACGGTGTCAGTCTGATGGGCCACACTGATGCTCCTGAAATTGTCCAGTGACCTCTGACAGATCTGCATGCTCTGAGGAGGACAGATCTCCTTCACCTTTATCTCACGCCTGCGTTACATTCCTCTGTGCTAATCTAGAGGTAAACTGCAGAACCTGGGGCTGATAAAGAGCCTGGAAAAGGCCTCTTTAGACATGTCTGTGGAACCAGGTGCTAGCTTTGTATTTCCCACATAGGAGCCACGTTCAGACAGGGACTAACGGTTTTGGAGGAGTCGAGGAAAGATTATCCTCTATACACCCCTCTTTGTGGACAGGAGGGTAGAGCAGAAGGGTGGCAGCCAAGCACGAACATGGGTGAAGGAAGCAGAAGTGACATTTTGCCTGTACAAGTGTTTTGATCTTGTGAAGCACTTCATGGGGTATTTAATATTTCTGTGCTGCTGAGAGGAGTTCCGTTTCTGAACTCCCATTCAAAGTACCTGGTACTTCCCTCTCTTCCCTGGCCATCCAACAGTTCCTAACAAACTTGAAAGTTCATCACCAAGGATTCTTAGGGATGTGCAAGAAGAGGTCACAAAGAAGGGGTGACTGACAGAAAATGGGTTTCCCCCAGCTATCCTTGTTGGTGTAGGTACCTAGAAAGCCATGCCTGTAAACCATCGTGACTACAACTTCACTCCCTACAGGCTGCACGTGAGTAGCTCCACTCACACAGGTAATAGCTGGGATAAAGGGTGCAATGTAAGCGGTGCTTAAGGTAAACCCAGATCCTTCGGATTAGCATAGCGGCTTCACAGCACACCGCTGGCACAGCACAGCGTGGTGCTCCTCATAGCACACAGGATGGTGTAGTCTTCCCTCTGTGCATGGTCAGGGAGCACCAAGGGTACACCTATTCACCCCAGCCTCACCTCCAAGGTGCTCCCCAGCCCGACGGAGTGCCACAAGCTAAACACACCCTGCAGCATCCTGGTCAGCAATGCCATCACTGCCATTCTTTACCTCCTCTGCCACTACCTGGCACCTTCCCCCGCCTCGCTGTCCACGCCCCGCTCAGCGCAGGACCCACACGGGCCGTTGGGGATACGAAGCCCCGTGTGTCTGGGCCTGCCCCGTTCCCCGGGGAGGACGTCGCCTGTCGGGGACCACAAGGGTCGGGCCGGGGCCCGCGGAAGCGCCCGGGGCAGCCCGGCCCCTCCAAAGGAGGCCGGTACGAACGCGAGGCGCCGCACGACGCGGCCGCAGAGGGGCTGAGCGGCCGCGGCCCCCGGGGAGGAGGCGGGAGCGGCGGCGCCTGCGTGCCCCCCGCAGCCGAGGGGGCCGCGCCGGGCGCTGGGGCGGGGTCTGCGGGCGCCGACGGGGCGGGCGCCACGTCGGCAGCGGGGAAAGGCGCAGGAGTGGAACCTCTGGCGGAGCCGCACCGAGCTGAACCTGCCTTGCGGTGAGTGAGGGCTGGGCGGCCGCTGCCGCCCTGTCCCGCCGCTGGCCGGGCAGCCGCCACAGCCCCCTTCCTGCCTCCGCTTGGCTCCTCGGCGCGGAGGGAGGGAAACTTCTGAGGAAGGAGACGGGAGCGGGCTCGGCGGAGCCGCCGGAGGGGGAGGCGGGCCTGGTGGAGCGGGGCCGCCGCCGCCACCTGCCCCCGGCGCTTTCCGGATCGCGGGCTGCCCGGGGCGGTGCAGCCAGCCCGCCTGCCTTTGTGCTCCCTGCCGCGGCACCGGCGGGCGGGAAGGACGGGGAGAGGGCCGGGCCGGCTGCGGCGGCTCCGCCGCGGCCTTGGCTGCCACGTCAGTGCCGCCGCCCTGCGCTGAGGTGCCCGGCGGTGCCCGCGGCTGTGGTCCGCTGCCCGGCGCCTCCCGAGCTCTGCCGGGGAGGCAGGTAGCTGCGAGCGGGGGGCCTGGCGGGGGCTTGGGCCGCGCTGCGAGCGGGTGTGGGGCCTCGACGGGACAGGCCCAGCGTCTCCTCGCGTGGGGGACCGGGACCTGGAGCAGTCTCGGGGGCGGCTGCCGCGGCCTGGCCTTGGCAGAGCTCCTACCTGGGTGGGCAGCCGGGGGAGCCAGGCTCGCCTTGGCTTCCCCCGTCACTGGGCTTGTGCTCCCCCGTCAACTTCTCTGCGTCAGGAGAAGCTTTGCTTCGGGTGCTCTTCGTAACCCTTGCTGTATACAGAGGTTCCCTGTAGTAACCTGCTGTTCATTCCGTCCAGTTCTGTCAAGGCCAGCTTGATGGAGTAGGATGTGGAAAAGTTTTTTGGCAAGCTGTTTGGGAGCAGCTTATCTTTCGGCGTTCAGCTAGCCTAGGTGTTTATGTGGTGTGGCCTGAAAACTAATGCAAGTTACTTTAGCCATACAGCAGGTTCTAGTCATTGTGTGAAGCTCATAGGCAGCCTCTTCGGATGTGATTAAATGCTTCCTTCTTCTCACGTAACCAGGCTGAAAACAAGAGCTCTGAATCAGGATGTCACTCCATGAGGAAGACAAATACCAAGTGCACATAGCCTGCCTCAGTGTTCAGGCAGTATGTCTCTGTAACTGGAAGGATGCATGCGAGATAGCTTAATTTAGTTCGCAAATACTGGTTTGTATGCGCATCAGTTACAAGCCTGCTGAGTAAATGCTACGCAGACTTTTTTTCTCTCAAAGCTTTCTGTTAAGCTGTGGTTAAACATTCAGTGAAGTTGGTGTTGCCTCCTCAGTTCAAAAGGTGGTCCTTGTCTGGCAAGTCAACAGGGCTAAATGCCAGACAGGAGCCAACAATCAGGAGGGGGATGCATGGGAAAGAGTTCGTTAGCTAGGGGTGGCAAGGAAGTTCAGCGACTTCTCTATCACTCCTGCTCTTAGGTGCTGTCAGGTGTTGTCTTTGTAGGCCTCGTGGAGGAGGAGTGCTGAGGCCAAGTGGACTTCAAGGCATTGGTGAAGCATTAGAAGAAATGGAGAAGGCTCTGCCTTAGAAAGCTGAGCTAGCAGTAGGTGCAGGATGACAGGACTGGTAAAATGAAGCTTCCATGGCCTTTCTGAAGCTGTGCCCTGTGCCTTACTGGAATTTACCGTCTAATTTCTAGAAAACAGGCTTGGAGGATTAGAAAAGGGGAATTAGAGCTTCTGTGTTTTCTTGTGAATCCTTGCTTCGGAGAAAACTTCACTGCCAGCATCAGGTGTTTCCTGCAGCCTGATCTATATTTTAATTGGAGAAATGCTGGATTCTCCTACAGGTAGATATGATGCTGTAATGTCCTGTGCAAAGTTAAGGGTTGGGTTGAGGTTTTTTGCAGGAGATACGCTTCCTTTATTGCCTTCAATTGTGTGTGGGGGGTGTATTTGTTTTTTAATACACCACATGCACACAATTAATGTTGCATTACCTTCCCAGCTGTGTGCTGAGCCCTGCGTGCTGTGAGCCCGTTTAGATTTCTTGTGGTAGACTTGACATGTTTTCTGAGGGGCTGTAGCCCATCCTGCTATAGCTTTAATCAGTGTTCACACCTGGAAACTTCTGATCAACTTTTTACATTCTTTCCCTGAAAGCCTTGTCTCTTTTTCCCCCTCTGGAATGGGTATGATTGCTTCCAAGCCAGTTTTGCTTTGTATATAAATCTGAATTTTGAAACTTGGCTTCTAAGCAGAAGGCTTGTTGAAATGTCAGCTATGCTCTTGGTTTTTAGCTGTACTCTTTCTACATGCCTGGATTTGCTTTTTCACTTTAGTGCTGTTAGCGTTGACTCTTCCTACTTGCAGAAGCTCAGTCAACTGTTTCTTTTGCATTAACTAACTGAAAAGCATGTTTCCATGTCGGCTGTGCTCTGAGGGTTATGTCTGAGAGAATTAGTAGCACTGAGCACTCCCACCCATAAATGTTACAAGCCCTAGTCCAAGGTGTAAAGCAGGGAAGCTAATAGGGGTTACTTGTGCAGCTTGAAAAGGGGTACCCTGAAGAGCAGCCATGGGTGGGATTACCTTTTTGGCTCCATGCTTGTTTGTTTAATTTGGAGAGCACAGCACCACTGCTCTTTCCAAAAGGAATTCCTTAAAGTATCACCCCTAAAACAGTTATTTTCATGTATGTGAAAGACATGAAGTTTATTTTGAAGTCTGCAGCTGCTGGAAGAGGGGAAGGAGAGTCATGCATGTGGCAAGGACTGTTTTGTCTTCCATCAGCTCCGTAGCCAAGCTTTCTAACTTCATAGCTGGTGGTCAGAAGGAAGATCATTTTTTTTAAGGTGGACTGAGATGAGGGAAGGTTTGTTTGCAGTTGTCAGGTGAATAGTTCCAGCACTGTCTGCTGCTGCAGCAGCCTTCTGGAGCAGCGTTATGCTGCCAACTGAAGTTGGCCGCATCCTTGGGTAGGTTCATTGCTACCCGCAAATGTCTGAGTAGTGGCATTGAAATGAGCCAGTTTTTACTGGCTGCTGCTTGGGCCAGGTTTGCTGTGCTGAAACAGTGGGGCTTTTTGTTTGTAAAGTCAGAAAGGCATCAAGAGCATCATCTGAAACTCAGGAAGCTGCACACACATCTGTAATGGCTAGAGCTCACTTCTCAATGGAAGGCTAAAAGTTTACACAGATTGCTGTCTAAGAGCTGCAGACTCATTAAGGAGAGGCTGTGTCTTAACATTAATTATGACACTGTAGTAAGCCTCTTGACGGCATGTAGAGCAAGTAAATTGTTTCCATTGCCCAAGAACACAAAAGGAATTGGTGTTTTGGTCAGTGAGATAAATCTCTTAAAATTCTGGTGTCTTAAGGCCATGCCAAGTGCGCTTCTCCGTGAGCATGGGGCTCCATGTATCATTCCCACCATACGCCCATGGCAGATAATGTGGCAGTGGATGACCATAAGATGTCATTAACCTTCTGCTTTTCTCATAGGTGTATGCGGGATACTTGTGTGGAAACGCCTAACTAGAAATCTTCACGAAGGAATATATTTGGTGAGAAAACTTTATTTTAATCAGCTTTTATGTGAACGTATGTGTGGCTGAAGTGTTACCTCCAGAGCTTTCTTAGGCTTTTGTTCAGGGTCCTGAAATAACATTCATGTTATAAATGGCTCTTAAAAATCCTTTCCCAAACCAGTTCTTTCTTTACAATTGTATAAAAGTTGGAAGTTTCCTGTATATTTCATATTCTGACAGTATGAAAGTGTGTTTTCTTCTTTAAAACCAATCGAAAGAGTGACTTCCTTTTTTTCAAAATTATTATTATTCTACTTTTAGTATGATGGTCAATACATATGTTAATGCATTGTTAAAGATGAGAATTTATCCCTAAACTCTTGAAGGACTGGCACCCTCCTAAGTGCAGAGAGGGGGGAAAAAGCAAAAAGTAGTTTACATGTATCCCTGTTTGAAATGTCTTTTAAGATCTGGGTTTGCTTCCAGTTCTTAACATAAGAAAACAACACATCTGCACAGATGAAGAAGGAAACTGGAGAGTGCCACTGGTACGCTAAATGTCTGCTTCATGAATGTCTATGAGTTCTGCCAGGACTCTTGGAGGTCCTACCTCATTCCATGGGATCATTAAATGGAGGTGTTAAATGAACCCAGTGACAGAAGACACTGAATTTGGCATCACTGGATGAAGATGCTGAAGTTTATTTTGCATTCAGGGTTCAGGCTTCTGACAAATCTTTGCCTTGTTGCATGTGTTTGCATTGCTGGTAACAATTGTGAGTAGTTCAGTGCCTGGGGAACATTGAATCTGCAGCTTCCCACTTAAGTTTCCAAAGTTTGCTAATCAATACTGTGTCTGAATTACCCCAATTCTCTGCACAATTATCTTTGCACCTCCACATCGCTGCCTCAGATGTCAGCTGAGTTGTAATCTCTGTTGGGTCTGATAAATTTTGCTTTCTTCTTTTGTGGGGACATGCAGCAGGCAGTGTGAAGAGAAACCTGCCTTAGGATACGCTGCAATCTGGTGACCAGGGGACTCTCTTGCAAAGCGGAACATAGGAGCTTGAATCTTAACAGACAAAGGAGGCATCAAATTGTAGGTGAGTGCCTTCACCTTGATGGTATTACATAGGGAAGGGTTTCTGGTTTTCTAACTCCAGTTTTTGAAGGAAAAAAAATACGTTCCTGCCATCTTCATCTGAAGACTGGATGAAGTCATCTGCCAGCAAGCAGTTATTCCAGGTCTTTGACCTCCAGTCAGCAGAAATACTCACCTTAAATCTCTGGAGGGGAGCCAGGTTTAAAACATGCTCCTGTAGTATTTCCTGTTCACCAGATATGCTACACCTTGTCTAGCACACAGGATTTTGGATCGCCTTTCAGAGGCTTTTAAGTCTCCTGAGGTGTTAAATTGGATACAGGGATGCATGATGCAGGCTGTAACCTAGATACCTGAAAATTTTCTGCTGAAGTGCCTTTTTTTGGAAGCTCAAAGAAGCAATTTCATCTGGGTTTCTTTTGGGAGCTACCTGCTGGCCAGATACAAATGTATTAGTGGAGGTAGTTCTTCGTAACAAATACTTTATCTCTGGCTTAACTCATTTGTGTCTCCCGTGAGTCTGCTTAAGAACCATTTTGGTTGCTTGCTTATTCCTTTGTTTGAAGTAAGACTTGCTAGGCTGTGATTTTTGTTTTACTTTTTTTTAGGACCTTCCCATATGCAGCGAATAAACTCCTTCCAAATTCCTGATCAAGTAGCTCACATGTTAAGTAGAAGCATAGTTGCTTCATCTTTGTACAGATGTTTTGATCAGTAATGTCAAGCCTGTCAGTTTCTTACAGCATCTGGCTTCTCTTTCTTAGAGTACCTGATATTTTTGTTTCAAGTTGGCAAAAAAGCAACAGCCTACATGTACCGTCACGTAGTGAGGATGAAATCCTTGTATTTCTTCCAGCTTGCATTATGCAAAGGTGAATGCAAAGAGGTCATGTAGGACCTGAGTAGGGTCCTTTCCCAGAGCCTGACTGCACTCCATTGCTCCCTGGGATCAGTCGGGCCTTTTTTCTTTTCTTTTGACTTCCTGATTTGTGATGAAAGAAAAGAACAAGGAATTCCATAATTGATACTTTTTCAAATTGCCTCTTAGCCCTCATGCATTTAGTCTTCCATATTGATGGGTTGCCACTCACTTTGCTGTTTCTTAGCTTCCATATTTGCGTTTGTGGCTTTTGAGAGGTACTTGTTCAGCATTGCCATCAAATCAGCCATCCTGCAGTAGGGTGGTTGCTTGCTTTCCTGTTCAGCTTCTTGTGTAAAGGTACCTGCATTTTCTGAGTCGTGAACTGATACCCTCAGTGCCGATTGTGAGGACTCTTTAATATTCAGTTTGGGCTTGCTTCTCATCCAAAGATCTATCATTTAGCATGTGGGTACCATTTTTGACTGTGATGCTTTGATTTCATAATTGCACTATGAAGGTTTTAGCTGCTGTTTTCCAGGTGAGGCTTCCCACCCTCGTTCTGCTTCTGCCTCCTCATCCCTTCTTCAGATCCCAGCTACTGCTTTCTCATCCAGAGAAAATAGGGAGAGATCTGGGCACAGCAAGAGAGGCTGGAATTATTTTTGAGGTGATCAGTGACTTCTGGAAGAAACTGAATGATTTAAAGGTTTATTCAGGGCTAAGAGAACCAAGAGGTCACTGGCAGGAAGATAGAAGGGTGCTGAGTGGTATAATGCAACTTGGTTTTCTTCTTTTCCTGACCTCAGTGTCTGCTGAGGAGGGAAAGCAGGATTTGCAGGAGGGCTTGGCAGAGGAGGCAGGACTTAGCACCAAGGCACGCTTTGGTAGGGGAGGAAAGCAGGAGGGAAACCTGGACTAGATACTGCTTTCTTCCCCTCCACAGAGAAAATGCAGTAAGCAGAGCTGCTGACTTGAGCTTTCTCCTGTGCTCCCCCTCAGTGTCAGGGACTGCTGATCTAGAACTGTCCTAAGGAAACAGCAGGGTTTCTTTTGTGTAAAGACATATTGTTTCTGAAATGTTTTCATTGGGAAGTTTGTGTAGAGTTAAAATGGTCTAGTTCTGCTGCTGTCACCACACCATGTATGAAGTACTGCTACAGCATAAATGGAGGGGTTTTGTTACAATTCTTACATCTTGTTTTCATGGCACTTACTCAAAGTTCAGCTGCAAGGACTTGTTTCTTTAAACTACTGCTTTCCAGGTACTAACAGATCTTACAGTCAGGCTGCTGTTTTTCTAGTGCCACCACCTCTATGATCACTAGGCTTTGCTTTTTTAGTACTTAATCATGAGCTGGTTTATAGCAGCGTCTGTTTTGGTTTCACACTGGTTTTCTACCTGCTTTTTAGGTTTGAGATGTACTTGGTGGGGTGGCAGCTCTCACCAAGCCTGCTGACCTGCTGGAGGGCTCCCTTCTTCAAGTACTGAGTCTGGTTGAAGAATGCAAAAGCACAATTTGATAACAAAGAGCAGCAGTTTGGCAGGAGCTGCTGTAGCTTATCTAGGAGTTCCTTTGCTGTAGAACTTAAACTACATGAATTTTGGGTACACAGATTACATTTATGCTTTGCCAGAAAAGATGTATAGCATATGTGATTTTCTTTTTTAGGCAATAATGAATCAAACGGACAAAACCCAACAGGAAGTCCCATCATACCTTCATGATGAACCACCAGAAGGTATGTATTAGTTTTCGTAATCTGATTTCTGTAAATTCACAGAAATTCATCGGTTTTCTCTTTTAAAAACACATCTGCAAGCTGAACACCTTAACTTTCAGTTAAGTACAGTAAGCAAGCCAGTCCTGGGATGGGATGAGCCTATTTGTTCATTTCACGCCTGCGTTATCCTGATGGCAGTAAGACCACTGAATCTAACTTGGTAAACAACTGTACTGATAAATTACAGAGAAGATGGGCTGATCCGGAAGGACATAATTTGCAGATTAGTTTCCAGAGATGTAGATTGGTCTGCTGTTCGTTATGTGAGGTGAAAAGAGCCTGGCTTTGCTTTTGGACACCTTGCTGAGTTCATAGTGCCTTTTAAACAAGATGTGCTTAAAAATATATGGAACTTCATTACTACTTTTGAGACTCTTTTCCATCATACAGTTAACTGTGGTTCTAGCTGTTGAAATAATCTCATGGTTTCATAAAAACAAACCCACTCACTCTTGACTTCACTGGATGGGTGACATCTTGGTCTCCTGAACGAAATGAATCTCAAATTGGATATTAGATCTGCAGAGGAAGTGCAGTTGCTAATGAGCAGAATTCCTTTCCAGACTGTGGAGCAGCAGGACTATGAAGAGCCCTGTTTGCATAATGTGTCTGGAAGCATACTAGATCAAAAGCCATTCTTGGCACACAGGTTGTCTCTGTTCTGTCTTCTCCTGCTTTAAGACCAAATGTGTTGGATATGTAGGTCTGTGAATCCCATTTCCTTCTCAGCTCTTCAATATGTAATGGCCCTTTAAAGCTCTGTTTGTTGGTTCCGGTTTTTATTTTCCTCAGCTTTTATATATTGTATAACTGAACAATTTGCTTCAGTTAGTGCGTAATAACTGTTGTTCAAGTGTAGCAGAAGGGGTTGAAGCAAAATAGCTCACTCTATTTGTAACTATTAGGCAGGAAACACAAGTACAAGATGACAGGAAAAGTGGCACAGTGGTTCTTAAGCTCTACCATCCTTGAACTTGTTACGGTATCATGGTGTGAGGACAGAAGTCTTTTCTGCGTAAGCTCTTACAGGGTTGTCAAGATCCCAGAAGCATTTCTGAAAGTAAATGCCATGTTGGAAGACTATGCCCTAATGTGTGTTATCTTCAAGTCTGGCTTTTAAGGCACCTTTTTTATTTTCCTTTTGCTTTAAACATTGAATTGTGGTTTATGCATGTTAAACCTCATGTATAGAAAGTGAACAGTGGTCTGACTGATAAACTACAACTGATTCTTGGGGAAGGTAGTGAAATAAGTGGGCATTTTTTATCTTCCTAGAATATTCAGGTGGTTCAGAGCATGAGAGCAGAGTCTGAACATCACTAGATAATGCAAGGTTTTGTTTAAAATTTGTGAGCAATTAAGGCTGATTTTCTTCTGCACAGTATCTTCTTTCAGTATGACAAGAACCAGTTTGAATATGAGGACTAAATAGATGAAGAAAGTTGGTGTAGTTAAAGGGAGCAGAATGAAACACAACTCATCTTAATAGAAATGCTATCTTTGAGAAGGCTTTTTCCTTTCGATTCTGTTTCACATGCACTCTTGAAGCTTTATGAGCATAGTTAAAATGTTGGAATACCCTTGAAAAGCCCTAAATATACAAGGCCTTCATATGCGATATGCTTACACTGTCATATGAAGATGGCCAAACATGGATGGAAGGCATTCATGTTTGCAAGAAGATGGGCT
Source organism: Lathamus discolor (assembly GCF_037157495.1). Lineage (NCBI taxonomy): Eukaryota > Metazoa > Chordata > Aves > Psittaciformes > Psittacidae > Lathamus > Lathamus discolor. The sequence goes on along the minus strand of NC_088884.1, from coordinate 72,270,750 downwards.
CTCAGAACAGGCTGCCAAAAAAATCCTCAGAGGAAAGGCTCAATTTCAAAACTAATTTGCAGTTTTTCATAAAGATATAATAGTTCCAGTTTGTCCAAATCCCACTCAAAGCTTACTGCCCAAAGGCTTTAAAGCCATGTATAAGTAGAAGCAACTTTTGGGCTCATGCTTTCTATGAGTAGTCCTAATGCTTTATATTTGCAACCTAAATTCATGCAAACTCTTTTGCTGTTGGACTCAGCAGGAAGCTGGCTACAAGGTAGCATGATCCAACCTCTGAACAAGGAACAGGTGTTATTTTCTCCCTAAATTTAGGAATGGTCTGGTTTACCTTCTTTTTCATACTGGTTAGGAACAAGGAGAGCAGGAGTGCATATCCTAGACTAGAAATCAACCAGCAGTGAAAACTTTGCAGCTGCAGGACGTTTATTAGACCTCATGGACAGTGCAAACAGGAATGAAATGGGAATGTGTCAGCCACAGCCAGGAAGTTATTAATGCACTAAGTCGCAGTCAGTATTGACACTTGTGAGAGTAGATGTTGTCCACCTGAAGTAATGTGAGAAGCAGCATTTCAAGATTACTTTTGTTTGTTGTTATTTTTCGGGTTAGCTCTGGGTGGGTTCTTTCTTGCTAATATCACCTCTGACTCACTGAAATCAGCTCTTAAAATTCAGTGTGATAAAGCTTTATTCACCCTGATGATAATGATCCAGTTAGGTGGAAGTGAAGCACTTTCTAAGTTTTTTACAAGGTGTGGAAGTCTGGTCACAAGAATCTTCAAATGAGTAATACCTAGACAGTGGATTTTATACCAGGCTCTATATACTCCTCTGAGTGTTACTCCTTAAAGGCTTTCTTTATGTAAATAGAAATTCTGATCTGTTTGAGTTGGCAGCGTGCTTTTGCTGGAGATGTCCAGGTTGAAAGCTGCTGGCCTAGAGTGAACCAGACAAGGGTATTACTTAGCTTTAGGTAAAAGACTGTCATTCATATTTGTAGTTTCCATGGCCCTTTCCGTTATGTATATCAGTTTCTTTAATAAGAGACATTAGTGTAAGCTGGAAGCATTTTTAGTACTTTCTGCTCCCCTGAGCTGCACTGTTCCTCTGGGTACTTTTTTTTTGGTCAAACTTGTAAGAATTTCTCTCACTTTGGCATCTTCTGTTTGAATTATTCAGGGCACTCATATAGGAACCACACTTCTAATGAATTCCAAGTCCTGGATCAGTCCTGGCATTATCAGAAACTCACTGGAAGTGCCTGAAAAGTTGTCCATCTTGTAGTAGATGAGTGCTGGGAGGTGACTCTTGGAAACTGTTTTCCAAATGCAGGTGGTTGGCAGTCAGGGTACCGGAGACTGAGACCTGTTGCGTTGGTTTTCTTAAGGCGCATCACAGTGCGGAGTGAATGTGGTGACGGAGGCGGGATACAGGTCTCTAGTGGATCTAGATCTTGATTTATTTTTTTTTCCCATGCCCCTGTAAACTTACCCTCTTCCAAGCATGTTCTTTCTGCTGCTGACTCCCTCACCTCTCTCTTTCAAGTTTGTTTCTTCCCTGCCAAACCCAGTGTGGTTCCACTTGCTCTTTTCTTGGTTCTCCCTGTTGTTTTTCTGCTAGAAAGGGAAATGTATGTGTTAAATCCCATATATTATCTACAGGTAGCTAGAAAATACAGAATACTGTGGAACTCTTCCTTGCATTTATTAACTGTCTGTCTCTTGCCATGGTTCAATCTGAAACTTTTTTAAAGAAGGGTTTGGGGTTGGTGAGGAATTGACAAGACAGAAGCTGAAAAATCCTGATGTGTCCAACACTGTTGTGGAGACCAGAGATTTCTCAAGGTTCACACTGAAAACACCTTGCAGAGAAATGTGTCAGGGTGACTGGTTTCTAGGTGCAGTAGATGGTATTTTCTTGTGTGCTTAAATATATCATTAACATACTGTTTCATCTTCCTATTTTGTCTTTGACAAGTAGATGATGCTTGTGCAGTAGCGGGGTGTGGGGCTGCAATCTTAATTCCCTTTTCAGGCAAGGTACAAATGTCTCTTTAGCATTTCGAAGCCTATATTTAGAAATATGAAGTAATTACCCAACTATTGGAAGGCTAAATGCCGAATTCTGTGAGTCTTTCTTATTACTGTAATACTTTACATTATTTTGAGGCTTTGTAATTGTACCGTAAAATATAGAAATTTATTTATACTGCAAGAGACTGTGCAAAATGCAGGTTAAACATAACATTAAAAAGAATATATTTATGCGGTCAACAGCATGCAGAAATCCCATGGCTTGTGATTTGGTTTTGTGCATCATATTGGGACTTCTGTTGGGAGCCTTTAACTCCTCATAATGATAATGCCTTTGGGGACCACTTTTGGTATTTTGTAGAATCACAGAATGGTTCAGGTTGGAGATGATCTTAAAGCTCATCCAGTTCCAATCCCCCTGCCATAGGCAGGTATACCTTCCACTAGACTGTATTGCTCAAAGCCCTGTCCACCCTGGCCTTGAACACTGCCAGGGATGGGGCAGACACATTACTATGTATTATTTCTTACTACGTTATTTTTTTTTATTATACATTATTATGTATTTATTATTGGGAAATAAACCCTTTCTTTGTTACATTTCCATAATTTCATTTAATGAGCTTATTTGGCCATTGGACTCCTCCCTCCCTGCTCCTAATTACAGAAAAGGTCTTGCTGGAAGAAAATTAAATGTTTTAATCCTAACTCTGTGATTGATTTCATTGTTGCTTCCTCCCTCAGGTTCAGTAAAAGACCACCCGCAGCAGCAGCCTGGCATGCTTTCTCGTGTGACTGGTGGCCTCTTCAGCGTCACAAAGGGAGCTGTTGGTGCCACGATTGGGGGTGTTGCTTGGATTGGAGGGAAGAGCTTGGAAATTACTAAAACAGCAGTTACATCTGTGCCTTCAGTGGGAGTGGGGCTAGTCAAAGGAAGCGTTTCTGCTGTAGCTGGAGGTGTTACAGCTGTAGGATCTGCTGTTGCAAGTAAAGTGCCTTTAACGGGAAAGAAAAAGGATAAGTCTGACTAAATCCAAAACTGAGACATATTTGATTCTCCAGAATATTACAACAGTGGCATTAAAATCTGCTCAGATTTGGACCATGAGAAGCCATGTGTCTTAGACACTTTATCTTCTAAAGAGTTGTGCAAGTAACTCTATTTCATCTGAAAAGGACGGAAGAAGCTTGGCTAGCACGGCGTATGAAGATTCATTAGAGCCTAGATTGAAGCTTTGTATCTGGTGAAATGTTACACTTGATAACTATAGAAGTAAGTGTATCTGAAGGGATAATACATATTTGAATATTCATTTACTGTAAGTCTTTTGCGGTTTTGGACTAAAATGTGAACACAAACTTGGTAGTCTCTGCTGTACCATCAATATGATGAGATACCATTCACTGTTCTCAGTGGTTTCCACATCCTCCTGCTAAGGATCCTTCAGCTGTGTAATGGCATTGTTGGATGTGCCTGAATAGTTTGGGTTATGAAACTGTATTTGCAGGCAGCGTGTAAACTCCCAGTGACTGTTCTGCCCATGCATACTGGAGCAAATAGAACTGGTGTGGTGCAGAAACTGGAAGTCAGAGTGGAGATAGAAGTGAGAAGGTTCAACAGCATGGTAAAAGGGATCATAAAGAGTAAACTAATAATGCCTTATTAGAGAAAAATATCTTTTTTACTAGGTGAAGCTGTCTGAAGAACTGTCGTTTCAAATGCAGTTCACGTATGAGTTTTGGACTCTCCTTATGAATCCTGGTAACTGAAACCTTTTCCATTTTTACTGAAACAAGATTGCTCCATCTCAGGTGTATTTGCTGGCAAGCGAAAACTTGCTTCTAATAAACTTCTAAACACTAGAAAAAATGATGGTTTAATGGAAACTGGGCTGATGTTTGTGGTCATCTGGCACAACTGTCTGACTTGAAATGCCTTTGTGTAGTTGGAAACCACTGAAGAACTGGCAAAGCTGTAGTCTCTAAACTCCATGATGCACCAGGTTAAGTTTCTTGCTCTGTTAAAGCAAATGCAAGGATTTTTTCACGACATCTTTCTCTCATTGCATTTTGATGTTTGAGTCAAATGTATACTCTTATTTAAAAGAAACCAAAAAAAGTAGATGGGGCCTTAAAAGAAAATAGAGAGAAACATCATCCAAGTAACTTGTATACTGACAGATTCCAAATGCTGACACACCTCCAGTGGGAACATCTGTAGATCCTCTGCAGTGTGAGGGGAAATGCACTTGGCACAACACAGCTTGAGGTTGCCTTAAAACAGATGCTGTTGGTGATCTTTTTGTGTACTGACTTTGCAGATAAGTAACCTCTTCAGAAGCCCACAGAAGGTGGCTGTGTGTGTTGTGTATGCAGTATTTTCTACAAACTTGTGTTCCTGCACAGAACTTCTAAGCACATAAGCTTCCTTTTTCAGTTGCTGTGGTTGTTCAAGAAGGCTATATAGGGAGACTTTTTAGATAAGAAAAAACAATCAAAACATATCACTTATCTAAAGCTTAGTCCTTTTTTCACAGATGTTGGAAGTGTACTGTGTGTAAGGTATGGTACAGTAGTCACCTAGCCTTTCTGAGCCATTGGTACTTCAACTACACTCCAGAGCAACTTTATCTGGTATCAGTAATTGTATATGTTGGTAGTACAATATTTGTAAGCATGGGGATTTGGGGTGGTGGGGAAAGCAAAAGCCCAGTAAATGGCTTTATCTGCTCCTTTTGTTAGATGCACCAGCTGCTCAGCTCCAACCTGCTGCAGGGCTGTGGTAAGTTTATGCAACAAATGGAAGACTTTAACTGTTTTTAATTGTCAAAGCTAATCACACAGAATACAGTGCAGTTCAAGAATGCCTGTTAACTCTAGAAGTGAGCTAGCTTGGGTATCAGAGGCAATGTGGCTGCAGCAAATAATGTGTGGTCTGCTGCTGTGCAGTTCCCAGTGTAGACGTATCCCCAGAGTGCTACCGCTGAACCCTTGGAGTAACCTGTTTGGAGCACAGTTGCATTTGTGACACTCACCCAAACCCTTCCTAATAGTTTGCTGAAAACAAATGAACTGCTCATACCCCTTTTTTTATGACATTCTCTAATTTTTATACAATGAAACTTGCTGCAAAACAAGTATGGTCTGTGAGATAAGCAATGTGAGATCTGTAACAAGCTGCCGACACACTTCATGATGTTTTGTTCTTTATATATCTTGTAGTTATTACCTCTGAATCTTGTAACTGAAACACTTCAACATGGCTTATGGTTTGAGTTTTCAAAAAAAAGCTTTGTCCTGTATCTTGCATATTTTCCATTCACTTCTGAAACTTGTTTTGTCTTAAAAACTTGTTCTGATTCTTTCCTGACACTTGCGAAACATTAAATTGTTGCTGTTTCAGACACTTGAAAGCTTCCTTAGTTTATGTGTGGAGAAAGGCATATTTGGGTAAAAAATCTTCCCACAGTATCATGGCCTGGTGTGTCTTTTAGCCATATCTAAATAGTGTCAACCAGCTATTAACAAAAACTGTAACTTCACTGTGTAGGCTGTGCATAGACATGACACAAAATCCCTTTGTTTCCCCTGGGAACTGAGGCTTGAGGATACCCATGTTTAAGACTGTAGTAAGTTGAATGGCAGATGGAACTGGTATTTTCAGGGGAAGTGAGCTGGTTGGGTCTTGGGGTTGTTTTTGTGCTGGTTTTATTTTACCCTCCCTTTCCCAGTCCCCATTTCAAAAGGGGAAATGTTCCTGAAGACTACTTGTATGCCTGACTGCTCACCGCGTAATGGACGGCTGGGCTTTTCCATGCCAGGCTTAAACAGTTCAGACTATTTCACTTCACTGTGCGTAACAGCAAGAGGTGAGGAAGCAGATTTCAGCAATATAATGTTTTGGTAACTGGGAGCTTCCCTGAGTTTTTATTATAAATGAATCCTGGGAGGAAGACAGAAACGGGTGCCAGGCAAAATGTTATGAAGGACTGAATGAATTTCATTCTGCTGGTAGAGAGGATCTTTCTGCTTATACTTTTGTTTTGGAAGGGGAGGAGGCGAAATTGAAACATTGAGAATGGAAGATGAGTTGGTGGTAACTCAGGCTATGACTTAATGATGGAAGTATGTCCTTCCTGTTTTATCTGTTGCCACTGGAAATAAAATACTTTAAATGATGGGAATAAGCTGTTTCAGGAACTTTACCTGCAAAATCGCTGAAACTAAATTTTCAGGGAAAACACTCTTCAACATCTTGGTTTCCTTTTCATCCTAACCCACTGATGGATTCTGTGACTGAGCATTAGATTGTGTTACCAGTAGCTTCAGAGAGCTGAAATGCCCCCTTGCGTTTGAGGGGAACGATGTATTTGAATTCAAGTAATACTGTGGTCTGCTTAGCAGCTGAGCACTGAAGGACAGTCAGAAAGCAACAGAGGCAAGTTCCTGTGGATTTTTAATATGGTTATCTACCCAGTTAATTTTTAAAACCCAATAATGTGGTTTGAAGAGTCAGCAAAGATGTGGTTTAGTAACACAGCCTGACTTTCATTGTGCTTGTGATACATGCCCCTTCTTGAACTCTTGCTGCTGTCATATGTGCTAGAAGGGCAGCGTTTACCCCCACAAACTGTTGTCACGTCCGCACTTGCCCGTATGGTGGTGAGTTTTAAGACCTTCAGCTGTTGCAGTCTTGGCACTGCTCTAACCAGATGTTTCTAGCCCTTTCCAAGCACCTGGCAGATAATATGGCAGCCTATATAAAATAGTCACTTTGCAGCCCACCCTCTAAACAAGTAATTTGAGGCACTGGAATGGGTTGCCCAGGGAGGTTGTGAGTGCTCCATCCCTGGCGGTGTTCAAGGCCAGGTTGGATGAAGCCTTGTGTGGGATGGTTTAGTGTGAGGTGTCCCTGTCCATGGCAGGGGGGCTGGAACTAGATGATCTTGAGGTCCTTTCCAACCCTAACTATTCTATGATTCGAATTTAATACCAGCTTCCCTCAGCAGTTTAAAACTTCTCTTTAAGAAATGGAACTCTGGACTTGCTGCCAAAATGTCTGTTAAAAATGTCCTTGAAGAATGGCCTGCAGTGAGGGGGAATGTGTAAATGTTTTTTCTCCTGCTGGCACAAGGGAATGGGTATGGCATAGTCACTTAGGAAAGTCTTTCTGAGAAATAAAATCACTGATCCTAATTCTATTGAGATGATCGTCACCGATGATACTATTTTATATTACCATCCACAGCCTGTAAATGAAAATAAATAGAATCTCTCGAGAACTTAAACTCTGTCAGATAGTTACTATTTTGAAAGGCAGCACTTGCCAACAATTACCCTAGGGTGTTATCTGAGAAGCAGTGCCACCCATATATTTAGAAACTATGGCAGCTGTTTGCAAATCTGGTAGTCATTTTTAATCATCAGTGGTTTACAGGCTAGAGTTTTGTTACACCTGATGAAAAGCATGACTTTTTCCTTTGTCCTACAATCATCTCAGACTCACTTGGATCCCTCTCTAACCCTTTCTCTCCCACAGCCTTGCTAGATATTAAGAACTAGATAACAGCAATAAATGTATTTCTTTCTGCCCCAAGCCTTTTGCAAAAGGAGTAAGTTTTGCAGTCTCAGAAATGTAAAGGAGGTTGTCTTGTAGTTTCTTTAATGCAGCAAGACACAATTGAACTCCAAGAGAGTTTCCAAGCATCAGTGAACCACTAGGTTGATGAACACTGCTGGAAAAATAATCCTCCATTTCTCTTTCTCAGATAAAGACTGTGCTAATCACTGCCACAGGCTGGACTGTGCAGTAACAGAGTTTAAATCCAAACTAGTCAATGCCCTGTTAGATAAGGAAATGTAACAGAACAAAAAAAGCCCCAAACATGTGAGGTACTCCCTGTGCGAAAAAAAAAGCAACCTTTATCATAACCAGGTTCTGTGATATTATCTGAAAGCATTAGAAAGCTACGATTGTATAATGAAGTTGTGCCTAAGACCTGCTCCAGGACAAAGTACAGTGTAGGACTACAGTCTGGTTAAGATTACTTTTGTTTCAGCTCTTCTCAAAGAACCGTCATTTTTTTCTCTTTGACAATTTTCCTTTGAATAATTCAAAATACAGTATTCAAATTAATCTTCAACGTGTATAGGAGCAACAGGATTAAAAATAGGTCTCTCCTTCTTCGATTGTATCTTACCATAATTAACTTCAAAATCTTTCTTTGTACCATTCAAGCTTTCTAGAGTTCCACTCTTGATATCATATCCCAAAGCAGAGAGTTTTTTAATTCGGTACTGGACAATTTGCGTTGTCAGCTCCAGCACCATTGGTGTCTCTTTAATCTGTGCTACAGAAATTCCTTCCTTCAGAAGTCCTTCAAGTCTTTCTTCCAAGACTGGAACAGAATAGTAGAGAAGGGCTGGGCACTTCAGCACGAGCTCTTTTAGTTCCTGATCGCTGCACTTAAAGACTCTTTTGGAAAAAAGCATACTCTCCTGCATAGTAGAAGCAGTGAGTTGAAAAATGAAACCTTTAAGTTTGGACAGCAGCTGCAGAACTTCATGGTCAGTGAAATCATTCTTCTGGAGAAATTCCAAGTTCTCCTGGATTGCAGTGGAGTTATTTAATAAAATAAATGGATTCTGGCTCAATAGCTTCAGTATCCAGATCTTCATATTTGCATCAGAACCTCCTAAACTTAAATAATTTCTTTGTAATGTCTCTATAATGTCTTTGTTTTTCTCCACAGGATTATAGAAAATACTGGGTGCACTTGTCAAGAACCTGGTGATTATGTTATTCTTAAGTCCCAGCTCTTGAAAAAACAGTATATTTGCCTTCTGGTTCTCATGATACTCAGTAGTAAAAAAAGACTCTGGAAACTGCTCTATTAATTTAATCAATTGTTTTTCATTCTGGCATACTAATTGCCACAGAGCTCTTTGAGAGTTTATCTCTGCAGGGGTATGGAGAACTGCCTCTGGGCAGCGTTCTAAAATGCTGGCTACAGCAGCCTCATCCGCTCCCATTTCCTGTAAAATACCAGCGATTTCTTGAACGTAGGCCACATCCTGGAGAAGGACCCATTCCTTTAGTCTGCGTATTTTCTTCACATCAACGGACAATCTGTAGAGACTCTCAATGGTTTTTTTATTCTCCTCTCTGGATTTTGTGTCAGTTGTGTAAGTGGAGTGGATTAGGAAGCTTCTGTTGGCTGCTTCAGTCCATACTGATGAAAAATTCAATCCCGGGTTACGGTGCTGAGGTCTTGCCAACAAAAAAGTAAACGTACCTTTTGCACCGTGAGTGAGTCCCCTCAGCATTGCGAAGTTGAGCCTAATGGAGAGAGAACTGTAAGAAAACATGTTTAAGGCACAAGTTAACACTCAAAGATGCTGACACTTAGACTGAGCTGGCATAAGAAATGACTCTCAACAGTGGGTTTTGTTATTAGCACAAAATCCAGCTTTCACGCAATAGCAGGGAGGTAAAAATCATTTCTGAAAGGTTAATGTTCTGAGGGATGCCTCACTGGAACAGTGATGTGCGGATATAACAGGCCTCATGTGGGGGCAGTGCTCTGCCTGTATGAAAGCTTGCAGTCATACAAGAACCGAACTGTTTCCTGCAGCTAACATTGTTATTGCGTTACAGCTCGCTTATACTACACTAGAAACATGTTTCATGCAATTTAATCTGACAGTAATTCTACTAAATGAATTTAAAACAAGAAAAAATGGTAGTTTAAATATCTTAGCCTTTCTGAATATATTTGCTTAACTTTTCAGGAACTGTTAAGAGCATGACTTGTTCCTTTGTGTGTCAGATCCCCCCATGCTCCTTCAGCAGCAGTTCCTAGCGTAACTGCATTTTGAAATTATTCTTGTTATAATTAAGGGAAAAAAGAAAATCACTGAAACCTTTATGGATGTGTTTTTCACTTGCTAAGCCAGCAGCAGAACTGGGTCCTGTAGAAGCACACTGGTACTCTGGGGGAGGAAGTAAGTATGCTGTGACACCTTCAGGCCTTTGCCTGTCTCTTCCAGTACCTGCTTTGCTCCAGCTGTGCTTTGCACTGACGCCTTATTTCTGCCTCCAAGTCCTTCTGTCATTCCCAGCCAGCCCCATCTGTGAATAGGTGCATGGCTGTGCTGGGGTCTGCATGGCAACCACAAGGTAGGTGTGGGTAACCCAGTGAAAACTGGGTTACCCAGTGCTGTGGGTAACCCAGTGCTCACTGTGGGTAACCAGAGTGCTCACAGAGTAGGTGCATGGCTGTGCTGGGGTCTGCACAGCAAGCACAAGGTAGGTGTGGGTAAAACCGTACTCCATCTTTGCTCAAACTGACAGTCACATATCACCACCTGCTCTGCAGTGGCCAGAGTAGCAATAGCAGTCAAACAATGCTATCATCAACTGTATCTTCAACTTCCTACACGGTTTTCATAACCACCTTTTGGAAGCAGGAAGGGTGAAAGACAGAACTGCTGGTCTCTGAAATGCTTACACAGGTTGCTGCTGCTGGTAACATGCTTTAGGCTGCTGAAACTCAAAATGGGGAGGAAATTACAATTTGTGTATTTGACTCTTCTATTTATAGGGTTACTTTCACCTCTCCTGAAGGGTAGCATGCTTCAAGAAGTATCTGTGTGACCATTAAGCTGGGGTTTTATTTTAGCAGACTGTCACAATCATGCAGTCAAATCTACATAACAGACCAAGAAGCGTGTTGCAGGCACAGCTACATGAGACCCCTAGAATCTTCTTTATAGCCCATCTTTAAGGAAATACATGGCTTGTTTATAGGACTTAAGTGATAAAGCCTCTGTCTAGTTGCCAGGTAAGGTTAAATATTTTCCAGGGGTAAAACACTTTACCTCAAGAAAGAACTTGCCTTTGTTTTTAAGTTGATGTTTCTTGGCTTCTAAAAGCTGGGCTCTTGTTATGTTATTACATCACAAACTAAGACAGAACAATAATCTCCTGTATGCAAACTTACGTTAACAGAAGTGGCTTATCTGTAACTTGGTTCTTAGTGTTATTTCAAACCTGTGAGGCAAAATCTGATTGCCAAACACAACTGCTTGTGTCAAGAGCCCAAGGCTAATGATTTTATCTTCATAAAATCTGTGATTGAGGAGTGCTGCCCAGCAAAGCTCCACCACAGAACAGGCAGTTTTTCGCAATAACGCTGAGAGCATTCTAATGGCGGGTAAGTCACAGCCTTTTTGTGTGCTGTGACCTTTCCATGTCCTGAAAAAGCAACTGTTTTCATGGGGACTGCAAACTAAAGCCTCTCCTGCACTCACAGTGACACAACTGCCTGTGTCCAAGTATTCTGAGGCATTCTATTGAATTTTGTGGCTACAAGCAGAGTAAGTAAATCTCTGGAGGATCAGGGCTTTCTTCACTAATGCTTTAGCTCAGCTGTAATAAAGTATTGTTAAAATGGCTTGGGATGTCAGATAGCACTTCCAAAGTACAAACAAGAAAAATAACTAACCATGACTTTTGCTTCAGTGTGTAATCCTGCTGTTAAACAAAACTGTCTTGTGAGTAATGCAGTCACTTAAAATACAGTAATCTGATCTATTATAGAACTTTTTAAAAAATCCTGATGTAGTAAATTGTGCTCTTCCAAGATCATGGAAACAATTGTTATGTTCAACTGACATCATAGTCAATTTTTAGTGCTGTTAGTGAGGATCACCCATGCATAAACACCGAATACTATGAAAGGAAAGGTATTTGCTAAGCTGCATTTGACTGGGGTACTCAGGAGCCCTTGCAAAGCACAGAGCAAAATATAACATGCAAAATGAGATTAATGGATTTTAATGTCATTGTGTTCTATAGAAACTGAGAAGATGATTAACAGATGTGTTGTGGTGTATTTCAGAGTCCATAGATGACATTTCCAGGGTATGTAACCTATTCCAGAAGTTGAGAGTTCTCTTAAAAGCACAAGCTGAACTACTGCCCTAATATGCAGGACCCCACCATAACTTTTTACATACTTACATTGCTGTGGGGATTGTAAAACAATTGAGGGACTAAGGAAAAAAGCTTAAGACAGAAGTTTGCTCTTGCTGCCAGCAGCACCCTCTTATCACCACGTGTCCTAACAGCAGTAAGGAAGCAAAATAATGTCTGCCTTCACAGGATTACCTGTGATCCCACTTGCTAGCACACTTGCAGTGACCTGGATCTACAGAGCAATGAGGCATTGTAAGTTTCACTATTTACTGAGGCTTCTATGTGTATCTTCTATAGGAAATGGATACTAGGGTCAACTGGCTATTCATCCTTCATTTCATTCAGAAATTTTGAATTGAAGACTCAAATCTCACTTTCTGAAAATCAGCAAAACAACCTCTTGCTTGTGTTGTATTTTTCACAAATCTTTCACTGAAGAGAACACCAGTGTGACTACTACTGTATGCTGGTCACCACCATTCTCATTACAGCAGGCTCTTGCTAGGTCTCAGTGGGCTGTAGAGAATTAAATGAAACTACAGAATGCATAGATTGAACTTTGACTTAATCAGGAAAAGCAGGCACCTACCTAGAAGAGGGCAACACAGAACATCTTTTTTAAATACATTTGAATAGCTTGTGAAGTCTGGAGCAGTAATAGGTAGCACTTTTGTAGATTAACGCATAGCACAGCAAGCATTTGCACTTCAGCGCTTATAGACAAAAAAAGGAATCCCTGCTTTGTAACAGTAGTGGAGATGAGGTAAAGAAGGATTACAAAAGTATGCTAGGCCAACAAAGCTTTGTAGAAAAAAAAAAAAAAAAAAGAGGAACCTTTGATAATCCAAACTGAAAGGAACCTCAAGACCTCACAGCAGGGTCTGCTATAAGGTAAGACGGCTGCTTTGTCCAGCCAGGTCCTGAAACCCTCCATAGGTTGCCTTTCTACAGGGAAAACAAAGTGCTCCCTCACGGCCTGGTGGAGGCCGGGCCGATGTGGACGATCCCCGCCGGCAGAGCCCCTCTCTTCCCTCTGGACCCCGTTTCGGGGTGGAGGGTCAGGAGGCGGCCGTTGCCCTGCAGCCAGGCCTGGAGCGGAGGGCGGCAGGCCCCTTCCCACAGCGGCCCAGCTCCTCGCTGCCACAGCCGGTTTCTGCCGTCACTGCTAGCTCACCCGGCTGCAGCGTCACCCGCGACCTACGACAACGACTGGCGCCCAAGGGCTCCCTTCCCGACCTCGCACAGCTCAAATCCCACACAACCCCTCCTTCCGCATCTCGCACGGCTTATCTTCCGGCCGTCACTGCCGTGACACTGCCGTCAAAGCACAGGAGGCCGAGCAGCACGTCAGCTGCGGAGAGCCGCGCCAAGGCCGCCCTCACCGGCCACCGCCGCGGCACCCGCCGCCCCGCGCCCCCGACAGGTGGGAACAGGTCAGAACCGGCTGGGGCCGGCACCGGGACCGGTACCGGGACCGGCGCCGCGCCCGCCGCGCCGTGCCTGACCTGGCTCGCTGCGCTGCGCTAGGCCCTACCATCGGTGCCGCCTGCGAGGGGGGTACGGGAGAACACGACGGGGGGATGTACCATGTGGCGACGGGAAGGGGCGTGTGGCTGTGAAGGGCAGTTGTTAAGGCTGAGTTTGAGGTAAAGGAGGCTTTTGCTGTCGTGCGGATGCCAGTCAAGTGTGCTGCAGGTCCTGCTCTGGTGAACGGGATTGAACGGTCTTTTCGTGGTGCAAAGTCACATGAGGTTCTTCTGCTTGTTTAAACAGACTTTGTTAGAGTCATAGAATGGGCTGGGTTGGAAAGGACCTTAAGGCTCACCCAGTTCCAACCCCCTGCCAGAGGCAGGGACACCTTCCACCAGAGCAGGTTGCTCAAAGCCCCATCCAGCCTGGCCTTGAGCACTGCCAGGGATGGGGCAGCCACAGCTTCTCTGGGCACCCTGTGCCAGCGCCTCAGCACCCTCACAGGGAAGAATGTCTTCCTAATGACTAATGTGTATCTACCCTCTTTCAGTTTAAAGCCATTCCACCTTATCCTGTTGTTACTTGCCCTTGTATAAAGTCCCTCTACAGATTTTTTGTAGGCCCTTTTTAAGTGCTGGAAGGTTAAAGTAAGAAATAGCTAAAGGTGGTTGGATTTAAACAGCTTTCAAGAGAGAATTAGTGCATTAAATTTAAAAAAGAATAAAACATCAAAATAATTTGCAAATCAATAATTCTGAAGTATCATCATAGCACAGAAATTAACTTTTTAAAATCAGGCAACTTGAGTGCCTGTCATCTCTTGGGAAGCAAATGATGCTATTGATTAGGTAGCAGAAATGGGTCATTTCTTGTGTTTGTCCAGAACTGCAGCTGAAATAATGGTGCTGGTGAGGCCTTCTGCCCCATCCAGCATGACAGCTGCTGCACACACTACCCAGGAACCAAAACCCTGCCGCTCCTGATACCAAATGTGTCAACTTCTGCAAGATGGCTTCTACTCTTCTTGGAAGCAGTACCCAGAAAAATCCTTTCAGGATCAAAGTGGGAGGAGAGCAACACTGGTGTGACGATGGGAGGCTTGTCTTACATCAGTATCTCTTCTTTGATGTGGTCACTCCACTTAGCACAGAATAAAAGTAAAATTCACATATGTAGTCATTGGATTTATAGTGTTTTGCTGGAGGTGTTTCAGACGTTAAATGAGTTGTGCTGGTGAGAGTTATCTTCCTCCACCTCATTTTTTTCAGCTGTATCTACTTTTATTTCTCTTCTAATCTCAGCATAACTCATCAGCAGAGACATGTGAACGATTTCTAGCCTAGATTTTTCTAGGTGCATTAAGATTTTTTAAACTAACTCTGGGTCTGCACAGTCACACCCTTCAGAGAGTGAAAGTCAGTACTGTTATCTCTGGGAACACTTCTTTTGCCAGCTACATTTCCAACAGTCTCAGTTAGATCTATCAAAATGATCTAATAAATAAGAGAACCGCTAATGAAATAAACCGTGCCCTATGATCCTAGTGTCCTTTGTCTCAGACGTAACTGTTACTTCAAGAACAGTCAACAGTGTGTGTGAATATAAATGACATATATACCATGATGTTAAAAACATGTATCTAAAAAGCACCTCTGGGTTATAATACCCACTGTATTGCATACATGTGTCCTTATGTTTTTGTCATTTCAGTGCCTTCACGTTAGCTTTTTTCTCTTCTGACTCTTCCCCACTCTCTTGATTTTTGCAATCATGGTGTGGACTAAATTAGCAATGAAGTTGTTTTAAAAAGTGATCCACAAGGGAACACAGTGGTGAGGTTTACTTGTAGGAGTTCCTTGATTAACCGTGATTCTATTTTTCTGCTAACTTGGAGAGACTCTTCTCTTGAGATCTGACACTTTAATTAATATATTCTTCACCTTCGTTCCAGTTCTAAATCAAGAACCTTCTAGCATGGAAGGTATGGCTAGAGCTGAAAAATGCTTTGACATAATGACAAGCTAATGATATATTACACTTGTTATTTAGTCTAGCGACAAACGGCTTGTAGCCAGGTGGTTTTCCTGATTGCAATCTGATCATAGAACTGTCAGGTCTTGTGAGGGAGGGTTGCTTCCATCTCAGTATTCCCAAGAAGGCAGATCGGTTGATGCTGGACGTTACTGAGGGCCATCTTCAGTGTTGCAGCCTCATCAGGAGCTAGTAGAGAACATAAGGAGCACGAAAAAGCAGTTTTTAAGTTTGAAATAGAAAACTGTATTGTGAGGTGACTTTCCTTGAAAATGAGGAATCTGTCTTCTTCAGTGTGCTGAGAAATTATAGAATTAATAGGAATTTGATGGAAAGTGGTCATTAACTACCAAGATTTCATTTCTGTTTTATTTTCTTGAAAATGATTCACCAAATATTCAGCATTTCTTAAGACTAAAACCAAAACAGGCAAGGAAGAATGTACTTTGTATTAACTGAGACAATTATGCTTAACTTCACAATGACCCAAATACTCCAGGTTTGAGTTACAGCACGGGTGTATGGAAGGATCCTGTATATTCTTCTTGGACCTTGGAATATGATGTTCTGCGTATGACAAAGTAGTAACTGAAAAGCTCATAGTAATTCATGTTATTGTCAAAGTCGGGGCTTAAGAACAGTTTGGCTTTGACACTTTTTAGAAGGAAATTTTGTATGGAACCAAGTAGAAGGGATTCTGGTCATGGCTGGGACCTTTGCTGCGTTGATCATGCATGACTTTTTGTAAGTCATTCAAAGTGAGGAAAGAAAAGTATAAAGGGAAACACATGATTTCTCTTTTTGTTCACTTTACTTTTACTTTACATGCATCCCAGCAGAAACGAATAATGTAGTAGAAAGAGTAACTACAGTTCTTATAGTACTGTCCTGCTCTGGAATTCTGGAAGTCTACCAGACTTCCAGACAAGACAAAGGTCAGACCTACTGATTTGTCCTCTGCCTTTTACTTGAGAGATGTTATTTGTAATGAGACCGCTCTCGCTGTTGCTACCCATCTGTGAACATTCTGGAGGTTGTAATTTGCACTGCAACCCGCAGGCAGAGGTTTACTTTCAGATCCGCATCTAGAGCTGCCCTGTTAGGACTCGAAATTGCTCTACTGAGTCCTGTCAGTGCGACACCTCCTTCAGCTAACATGGGAGAAGGCATAGAGAAACCTACTGTCTTGTGTTTGAGCTCTGCAATTAAGAGATGTTGAATGTACACCATTTACTAATAATGGCTCTAGTAACAGTGCTAGAGGGACCATTTTAATTCATTCTGCTGCTCAGAACTCGCTGTCAAGTATCTTTCCCTCCCGCAGCACTGCATGGCCGAGCTGCCCTCCCCTGCTTGTCAGCTCTTGCTCAGATCTTGGCGGCACCTCAAGACTACAGTGGCAAACCCACAGCCCGTTTCGTAACCACCAGCGCACATCTTAAACCAACACTGAAAGGGCGGGAGCGGCGAGGGCAGACCCACACGAGCCTCTGGCCTTACATAAGCGCCCTGAGGGCAGGGATGGGGCGAGACGGGATCAGCCGAGCCACTCTTCCACCGCCCACCCGCCGGGCGCTGAGGCGACCCCTGCTACCACCGCCACCGCGCATGTGCGGCCCCCACGCACACCCCGGGAGCGCGCAGGGCGCTATACATAACAGGATCCGCGCGTGCGCGCCCTGCCAGGACGCGGCGCCTCTGGGAGCCTCCTCAAAGCCCCGTGCTCATCCGGGCCCCTCCGACACGGGCCAGGGGAGGGGGCTACGTCTCCGCCCCCAGCGCCGCGTCCCCACCGCCTTGCACCGCCCCGGCGGGAGGAATTCTTGCCGACATCGCGGCCTGCTCCAGCCGTGCTCCGCTCCGCTGCCGGAGCGGGCCCGGTCAGGCCCCCTCGGCTCCCCCGTGCCCGCGCCTCCTACCCCTTCCCTCCCCAACGCCGGTAGTAAACACACTTCAGAAACGTGAGGGCCGGCGGTCACGTGGGGCTGAGCCTGGCCAATCGGCGGCGGGGGGCGGGGCGCGCAGCGGAGCCCCGGCGCCCGGCGCAGAGTCACAGGGCGAGCGGCGAGGCGGCGGCTGCCGGTTGGGACGGGTGCGTGCGGCTGCACTCACGGCCGCTTCCCGCGTGCAGCGGTGGAGGCGGGGGCTCGGGGCCGCCACCGCATCCCGCTCTCCGTCTCCGCTCTCCCCGGCGCGGGGGCACCGCGGGGGTGATGCGTCCCCGCTGGGCGGCCGCCCCTGCTGTTTCCGCTGGGTCCTAGAGCCGCCTGAGGTGAGGGCCCGCGGGCCACCCGCCGTTGCCCGGGCGTCGAGCGGCGGCGCCGCGCCATGAGCGGCCCAGCGGGCGGCGGCGGTGGTGGTTCCCGCTGAGCGCCCGCGGCCCCGGCCCCGGCCCGGTCCGGTCCGGCGGCGGCATGGGGGTGAACGCCGTGCACTGGTTCCGCAAGGGGCTGCGGCTCCACGACAACCCGGCGCTGCGGGAATGCATCCAGGGCGCCGATACGGTCCGCTGTGTCTACATCCTGGACCCCTGGTTCGCCGGCTCCTCCAACGTGGGCATCAACAGGTGGCGGTGAGTGTGGGGCGCCGGGAACGGGGGGGGTTCGATCCCCGCGTTACGTGTGTGGTCACGCCGCCTCCTCACCATCCGCCCCGCCGACCGTCTGGGCCGCCGCCAGCGTTGGCTTCCCTCGCCCGCTTGCCAGCTCTCCCCGCCGCTCCGGGGCCGTGCTGCACACCCAGCCCCTGCGCCGGCTCGGGGGGGAAAGGGGAAGAAACTGGGAAGCCGTGGTTTCCTGGGGAGGGGGGGGTATTGTTCCCGCTCCCCAGGGCGGCGAGTCGGTGCCCGAGTGCACCCCCGGAGCCGCCCGCGCTGGAGCTGAGAGCGGGGCTGCAGCGGGATGCGAGCTCTGGGGGAGCAGCCCGGGGGGTGGCTTCCTTCCTTCATCTCAAGCCCTCAAGGCAGGCAGAAACCCCTTTCTATTCCAGGGTGATTCCATTTCTGGAAAAACCGGGAAGCTGCTAGATTAGTTGGGCAGGAATTTCTTAGCGTAGCTTTCCTATAGGGAAGGGTATGTAGTGTCTCTTTCTGAGGCATGCACATCTATTACTTACATCTTCAAGCCCGATGTGATCTTACCTAGTACAAGAATGAACTTTACTGTGGAGTTGTGACTTGACACTTTCCATGATGAATGCGTGCTAGAGGTTAATGGGACTTGTCTTGTGTGTGCTTGCCTTGTGAGGTAAGACATTACTAGGAATGTGAAAGTTCTACTCTTTTAAAAGGATAATCCAGTAGAGTTCTTGTATCATCTATCCATCCAGTGTCAGGAACTTGAAATGCTCATGATCTTAGTCTGTCCAGACTGTGATGCTGAGAAGAGTTGCCTAATTATGGATCAAGCACAATGAAAGTTGGCTCAACACTGTGTCATAGAAGAGTGACAAAATTGAGATACTTTGGGTTTCAGTTCAGTTTGCTTCTCTTTAAGGATTGTTTCTTTCAGATTCAATAATTTCTATCCCAGGTCATTAAATACTTTACCAGCCAGGTAACTTACCTTTGGAGGTTAGTTAGTTTGTTTTTCTTATGCTTCAGTTTCTGGTTTTCAGAAGATAGAAATATGTTAAAAATGCTTTCAGTGAACTTTAACTTGATGGCCATTCCATTTTTCACTGACAAAAATAATGTTCAAACCACTTAAAAATAATAACTGCTAGACACCTTATTTGAGGTTTATAATGGTACGTTTATAGAAGCTTTTAAAATTCTTTCATTTGTTTTGAAGGGCCATAAGTTTTCTTTTGAATAACAAATTCTGATTTTATAAAGAAAACTCAGATTTCAGTTTTATGGGTGAAGCATGAACAACTACTTAAGTCTTAAAAGAATGTGAGCAATTGGCACAAGTCTAAGTGTTAAGGAAATCACATGTCTCAAGAATACTTCATGGGCTTCTAGTGTGTTTTGCAATTGAAATGCTAAGCCATTTTTGGTTATATTCTCTGAGCTGGTGAATGATAGACAAATGTGAACTTTGATTCTAGCAAAGGGAGGTTCATGTCTTCAGTATTACTGCTCTTGTTCTTCAATGACTATATAATAGGATCGTTAGCAAATACAGGCATTGAGTACATTTGTGTGTGATATATAGAATCATAGAGTGGTTTGGGTTGGAAGGGACCTTAAAGATCATTTAGATCCACCCCCCCTGCCATGGGAAGGGTCACCTTGCACAAGACCAGGTTGCTCCAAGCCCCTGTGTCCAACCTGGCCTTGAACAGTGCCAGGCATGGGGCAGCCACAGCCTCTCTGGGCAATCTGTGCTAATGTCTCACCACCCTCACAGGGAAAATTTCTTCATAATATGTAAATCTCCCCTCTTTCAATTTAAAGCCGTTCCCCATTGTCATATCACTATTTGCTCTTATAAGAAGTTCTCCTTCAGCTTTCTTGTAGGCCCTATCCAAAGCACTGCAGTTTCTTGGGACTCAAACCTCAGGGTACGTTCTGCCCATGGGTTTAAATAGGAGACCTTTCTGCCTGCATAGCTTGGTTTTGTGAGATCTTCAGTCTTTTTTCAAGTTTGAAAGTATGATGACTTTATAGAATAACTGGCTGCTAAAGCTGTGTGTTTATTAGAGTGACCTCAATAAATTTTTAATTGAATGAACAGTTACTAGTTTGGAATGAATCCATTTTAGGTTCCAGTGGTTTTAATGAGCTACTTTGAACCAGTGGAACATACATTCATGGTATGCATACACAAGACTTAAGAGTGCAGTGTTTTGGTTTGCCAGTCTCAGTTGGCGCTTGTAATTAACAATCAAGCATTTTGTCTCCTTGGTCACTTGATGACCATAAGCAAGATCTTTGCTTACATGCCTGTGGAGTGGGGTGTTGAATTAGTCAGAAACATTTTATTTGAGATTAGGAGCAGAAGCCTTTCAGCATTTGGAACATGAGTCAAATTTAATCTGGTGTGAGTTTACAGTGGTCCTTTCTTAGTTTAAGTTGATTGACAGCAAGAGTTTATGTTCTGGTGAGTTTATGGTCCCAGTGCCCTGGGCAAAACTCTTGTCTGTCAGGGTTCAAAGTATGACTAACACAATGGATAAGAGGAGAAATGGTTCAAGGATACGAGAGATCAGGAGGTTTGCTTTCTTGTTAGAAGTAATACTGTCCATCTGCAGAGTTGCCAGGTAGAGTTCATTTTAAAAAATGTGTGTTAAATCTGGCAATAGCAGCCTTTAATACATAGGTGCTTTCTGATTAACTTTGCTCTTTAAGCAGTCATGTAACACTCATGAACTAAGATTTTTGTGTAATTGTGCTATTGAGCAAGTCTAATTACTAAGCAGTCACATGGTCTTACTGACCTCCTTTCTCCTGGCATTCAGCCTACCTGTTCTAAATTCATGAATGCTACATAACAAATGCCAGGGCCTTCCTCAGCTCACTTCATCTTTTCTGGTTCTCTTCTGTTTCTTCCTCTTGTTCTTTCTTTCAAGCTGTCAGATCAAGAAGTGCTTCCATTGAGACATGCTTTTTCTATATAATGAGTTTTCCAGGGTCATTGACAGATCAAGGCTTGTGAGAGGGGGATTATTCAGTGCAGTAAAAGGTGATGAAGAAATGGTGAAGGGACCTGCTAAATGGAAACCTGCTTTGATACATCTCTTGTCAATTGTCCTCAAACTTTTGGCACCAGAATTACCATGTATCTAATTATGTCAACACAGTAGTCAAAGAATGTAACTTACGTACTCCAGCAAGTAACCATTACCTACTTGTGAAAAAATGTGTTTGTATATGCTCACAGACTTTTCCATATTATGCTCACAGACTTTTCCATATTAAGGAGAATGCGATCTCACATTTAGCAATATCACTTTGGGAAGGTTTCATTTAGCCCTGGCTTTAGTACAGAGTGGCAGTAGATCTCAATACCTAAAAAGAGAAATGCAAACATTGTTAGCTGCTGCAGAAGGATTTACTTTAGGTAATAATTTACTTCTTTGGTTTGTCTTTTTGAGTGTGCATGTATGTGTTTGATATGCTAGTTAAGACTGTCATGCAGCAATTGATTTTTAAAAGGATAGATAGTCTAATGTTGACAATCCCTGTATTACTTTTTTAATCATTCCTGAAGAGAACAACTTTCACTTTTAAAATAAGAATAATAAAATTTGTGTACCTGTTAGACTTTGTGAGAATATTTATGTGTTCAGCGTCCTGCAACGTGAGCTGCTGTTACAGCAAATGGTTGTGTTGATTTAGGAGAAAGAAAAGATGGGTTGTTTTATTTTTATTTTTTTTTTACACTTAGACCTCAAGGCGTAATAAAAATTAATAACCTGAGGGGAAAAAACATTTCATTTCCAGGGCAGTCGGTATAATTCATGGAAATGGGAACTTGTTTAAAAAAATTAATACTTAGACATCTTTCTGTAGCATCTGTAAAATCTTGCTATTCTGTACACTGGGTTTTGAAAATACAGCTTCAGGATATGTAAGTAATGATTTGTCCTTTAAGGAGCTGTTTGTTAGATGTGGGATTGGTGAAGAAAGGTTGTCAATAGAATTATTTTATGACTGATTGCAGTTTTAAATGATATTATATTTGTAGTTCAGGCAGGCAAAATTTATGTGTTATACTTTGTGTCATTCTTCTATGTAAAGAGGAATGTACAAAATAATTGACCTCCCAGCTGAAAACGTCCCTGTGTTTTCATGGTGTAGCACATAAGCTGAAAATCTGTTTGATTTATGAAGTATTTAACATCAAACTGATTATCTAAAATGTGAATAGAGGTAATACTCTTGGCTTTTCATGTACAAAGACAATACGTCAGGTTTGGGAGAAACATTAGTTTTTCGGGTATTCTGTAGATTCTTTGGGGTTTCTTTTACGGGGTGGGTAGTCTGTGCTGAGCTCTGCTGCTATAGCCAGTGTGTAGCAGGTCCACAAGGGAACCTCAGTATTCCTATGCTGTGTCCTAGGCACACTTGTGTGGTGCGTTGACCCTGGCTGAATGCCAGGTGCCAACCAAAGCCACTCTTAACACTCCCTCAGCTGGATGGGGAGACAAAATAGAATGAAAGCCTTGTGGGTTGAGGGTAAGGACAGGGAGAACAGAGGTCACTCAGCCAGCACAGGCAAAACAGACATGACTTGAAAAAAAATAAATAAATTTATTACCAATCAAATCAGAGTAGGATACTCCTGATTTTCTCTACCTCCTTCCCCCCGGCAGCGCAGGGGAATGGGGACTTCAGTCAGTTCATACATGTTGTCTCTGCTGTTCCTTCCTCCTTATCAGGAGGACTCCTCACACTCTTCCTCTGCTCCAGCATGAAGTCCCTCCCATCTAGAGTCCTCCATGAACTTCTCCAACATGAGTCCTTGCCATGGGCTACAGTTCTTCATGAACTGCTCCAGTGTGGGTCCCTTCCATGGGGTGCATCCTTCAGGAACAGACTACTCCAGCATGGGTCTCCCATGGGGTCACAAGTCCTGCAGCAAACCTGCTCAGATGCAGGCTTTTCTCTCCCCAGGGCCACCTTGATGTCAAACACTTGCCACACAAATCCAATACAACCCCATCATAACTTTTAATGAGTGGCTTCAACTCTAGTGCAGTGTGCAGCCTGGAGCACTTTTGTCCAACCAGCCCAGTAAATTGAGGGTGATTAATCTGTAATTTTTCAGATCTGTTATTGAAGAGTGATAACTTGTTTTCAAAAGCTATGTGTTCGGATGGGAGTTCTGTGGTACCGGTGGCTGGATTGCAGAAACCCTCCAGTGCCACATACCTGCGCTGCCCACCTGTCCTCTTGCACGGAAAGACCCGTCTGCACCAAAAGTGCTGCACAGATTAGCAATTCCGTCTCTAATTCAGCATGGTACATGATGTAGTCCTATGATTTACAAAGTACGTCACTGAACCACACTGACGTATGTCTTCATGGTTTTAATCCTGTGGTGTTGATGACAGGGCTAGTTCCACCCTTCTGTGATAACACACAGCCCTGTGGTAAACCAGGTGAGCTCATCAACCTGTCCAAAAGAGATTAGTTCCCATTGTGTTGGGATCAGCTGTGTGGTAGATTGTGCCAGCAAAAAGGTCGCAGTAGTAATAGCAAAGAGGTGAGAGTGGGGAAGGCAGGTACTATTTCTTTCTGTAGCAGTATGAAGTTGAGTCAAATAAAAATGGCCATATAGCTATGGCCTGTGTTGCTTGTGTACTGGGTGTTTTTTGGAAGGCGATTATTGGTTTATTCCATGGTTTGCATTTATTGACACTTTTTGAAGTTATATTGCTAAAAGTAAGTATTGACCTTTTTACTATGTTAGCAGGAAGGCCTGATTTATTTTTTTGTCAGACTCTCAGAATGTTAGAAATAGCCCTGCCAGTTGAGAAATCATACTATGCTTGTTTGCTTATTTTGGTGAATGATTTTGTATCACCAGATTCTGTAATGCAGCTATTACAAAACTGGACAAGAAGTCTGCGCTGGTTGGCCTGGAGTGAGCAGGTGGTACTACAAATCCAGCTTTATACAGTGTTCAGCATGTTTTTTTCCAAGTAGCAGTTGTTATAGGCCAGAAAAATTCCAGTGATTATTTATACAATTTGCTTTTTGACTGCAAGATTGATTTTGAAGGAGTTATAATCCTCAGAATAAGATTTTCTTTAGTTTTTTGGAGACCTGTTTTTACATCACTGGCTTCCAGGTTTGAGGATATCAAGAGAAGATCTGGGTACGGTGTTCTTGATACGCAAGTATAGTGTGTGTACTTTGAGTATCAAAGAACAAACGCAGTCTTGAAGCAACTCTGCAGGATTATTTCAGTCTTCCTTCTCTTGCGCCCAGAAGTCTAGTTTTTTATTTTACCTAAGCATCAATAAATCCATGCTTTATTTGAGCTGGGGAAGGTAATCTGTCTGCAACTTGTTGTGTTACCTCCTCTGATCATAAAAAGACAGGCTGATAACTCCCAAGAAACACCATCTATGGTGAACATTAAAACAACTTTTTTTTTAGGCAGTCAAGAGTAAAGGTTTTTCTCCAACAATCAGTATGTGGCGGTGTCAATGAATTCTGTATCGTTCTTCAAAGCAAGTTATTTTATGCGTTATCATAGAATGGTTAGGGTTGGAAGGGACCTTAAAGATCATCCAGTTCCAACCCCTTCCACTAGACCAGGTTGCTCACAGCCCTGTCCAACCTGGCCTTGAACACTGCCAGGGATGGGGCAGCCACAGCTTCTCTGGGCAACCTGTGCCAGGGCCTCACCAGCCTCACAGGGAAGGACTTCTTCCTAAGAGCTGATCTAAGTCTCCCTGTTCCCCCTTGTCCTGTCACTACATGCCCATGTAAAAAGAACTTCTCCAGATTTCTTGTAGGCCCCCTTTAGGTACTGGAAGGCTGCTCTAAGGTCTCCCCTGAGCCTTCTCTTCTCCAGTCTGAACAAGATGAACTCTCTCATCCCATCTTCACAGGGGATGTGCTCTGGTGCTCCAGCCATCTGATCATCATCTTTTGTCCATTTTCATGCAATAAGGTATTTTATGAAAATGTCTTCATTCCTACCAATGGGAGCTAATTTAAAAACAAATTTCATTATGCAGATATTGCAGAAAAGTCTGCTTATCATTGTACCACCTGAACTTTGTGGTTTCTGGCAGTTTATCTAGAGCATGGAAGCCTTTCTTTTCAAAGAAGGTGATTCTTTTCCATAGTCTCTGAAAGCCTTGCAGGTTTTCAGGTTAGTTGTATAACCCGTGGTAGGAGAAAGGTCAGGCTGCCAGCAGCGTCAGCCATTTTTTCAGTGTGGAAGTTACACTGAAGTCTGTGATGTATTAATTGGTATATTGCAAGAAACTCTTTGCTATAGGGAATTCTGTGACCTTTCCTTAGTGACCTAAAAAGGCAGAAGTCAGCTTGAGCATGAGTCGGTTGTGTAAGTACTGTGGGAGTACACAGCTTTCTGTTTTATAGGATTAGCAATTTGCATATCACATTTTAACAGGTTTAATAACCGTGCCTTGAGTAACCTCTAGGAAAGGGCTTGATTTCATTACTGGGGCAGGAACTTCATGGTATTTTTGTGCAGTACATTTTCCTTCAATCTTTCAGAGCCATAAATGTGGAGCACGGTTAGTTTGTATGCTTCTGTATACTTTGGCTTTCAAGTTCTTTGCAATCTGGGTCAACAGGTGAACTGTAATTGCAATGTTCTTCTAACCCCAAAACCTCCATACATTTTTCAGGTCACCATTAAGCATTTGCTTTTGCTGCTTTGGAGTTCTGTGTGCATAAAGTTTCTTTATGCAGGAATAATGCTTTAGTGGTGGTGAAGGATAGATTGGAAGGAACCGGGGGAAAACAGATCAATATTGTAAAGTTCTGTTTCGGGTGTGTAGATGAGGCAGCTGTGTCAAAAGTCTATATGTATATCTATACTTTTGGACCAGTTACAAATCTGAGAGCGTACCAATTACCAATGGAGAGAGAGTAAAAAAAAAATAACACATGAGCTTTGTTAGCATTAGTTTGGACAGTACCTGAGCTGCAGTGAATAGAGCTTCCTAAAATACACTTCTTTTTTTTCTTAAGTTCTGTACTTCATGATTTTGTTTGTTTGTTTGTTTTGTTTTGGGTTTTTTGGAGTGTTTTTTTTGGTTTTCTATTGCAGTAGTATTTGAAAGGTCTGAAAGTCTCTATTGGTAAACCTGGGTAGGAAATAAGAATTTGGTAATTCTTGCTCATAATCTCCTTGACAAGTGCTAACACAAGAAGCTTCTTGAACTACGATGGGACCTTTTCTGGTTAACAGAGATAGAAGGGATTTCTTGCAGCTGAATGTTGGTCAAGATGTATCCTGCAAGTCTGGTATCTGGGTTAACAGGCATGTGATGATGTGTACCTGAGCTTTTGTGTAATTCATTGCTTCCTCCTGCAACTAAACTAGATAAACTTTCTGAGCCTGATTTTGAAACTTACTTTATCTCAGTGCTTCTTCATTTGTAGGAAACCATTTCCTTTCCTGTTTAGTCATATGTGTTCCTTTTTTAATGTCTGTTAGTATGTCTGTGACTCTTGCACTGCCATGGAAAGGAAGGGGTGCAAATTTCTTGCACAGTAAGTTTGATGCCTTTTGGAATACAAACTCTTATCCTTTCAAAATGAAAACTAGAAACGCTGGGAAAAATCTGTTCGAGCTCAAATTGGGTAAGTTGTGAAGTATGGGTATATGTTGTTACTCATTCTTCAGTGAGAGATGAATTATTTACAGTATAAGTTACTTAGGAACAATTCCTGTAAGGAAAACATGGATTTTTCTATCTGTTATCTGTCCAAAGCGTGGAATCCATGACTTAGGAAATGCTTTACTTTTTATAGAAAGGAACACATGTAGTTTACTGCTTGCATTTTCTTTTTTTCCCTTTTTGTAATGCCAATGTCAGTTCTACTTATCTTGTAGGTGAAGGGCAGACTGTGCTGCAGTTGAGAGAGGGGCAAAATAATGCTCAAAAGAACAGAAATAGGATGGCAGCTTTCATCAGAAACATGACTAAATAGGTAATTCCATGTAGGTTGCTTGTTACTTGATGCCTTGTGCATAACTCGTAAAGCACGATCACGATCTGCATGGTTGCAATTTTGCTATGCACTAAATATACGGAACACCATGGCAAGCTTGATCTCAGTTTTGCAATCTGTTCAGTTCTGAAGTACTGGAGAAGCGTACGGAAAATTGTGAGACTCCATTTTACAGAGCAATGGGTATTAAAAGTAGTTAATTATTTGATTCCCAATACATGGGATTAATTGAAGAATGGAGTGAATTTTTTCTTTCCTATGTTCTCTTGTGAGTTTCCTCAGAATTGAAATTTTTCTGGCTAAATACTGTGGCATCAAGGGATTATTTTTTTCCTTAATTTTTTTTCCCCCTGTTCTTTGTATTTCACATTCCTGAGAATAAGCAAACTCTTTTTTTTTTTTTTCTAGGGGCTTAAAGTAGAAAAGAGAACAATACAGCTTTTAGAAGAGATTGCTTACTATTGTTTCCCTTATTCCCCTCTTATGGGAAAGGCATGACTCTATATCTGTGAAACCCATATTTGCATTTAAAATAAAACAGTCTACAGAGCAGGTTTTGCCATCAAGGTTTCAAAATGGTCTTTGACTGGGGAGCAGGTTGCATTTTGGTTTTGTTCTTTGTTTTTGTAAGTCTTGCTGTTACTGAACTCAAGAAGTTGAAACTGTCCAGGTCTTAATGATGGTGATCGAACAAAGGATGTAATTTGAATTGGTTTATTTGGATTGCTTAGGAATGATTGCTGCGACTTTGGTTATTTTTCACATGACAGGCTTAGTAATACCAAATTTACTGTGCTTTATCTGTGTTTCTTTTTAGGTAGCTTAGCTGCTGTTTACTGCTATCATGCCAAATATCCTAAATCCTGTGAATGCTTCTTTAAATTACTTGTTATGAGTGACTTTTTCACTTTTTCTCCAGCATGCCGTTTAACTGGTATGACCTGGAAACATCTTTTAATATGTAGTTCTGTCATTTTAGGCAGAGGATAATGTTGTAAATTGCTGTGATATTGATTGTTCGGCTTCAGTTGAGGTGTATTTTACCCTTTTATTACAAGGCTTTCAAAGTTTCAGAAGATATGTATAGAGATCATATAAAGACCATACAGTGGTGGTGGTTTTCACTGAGCAGGGTTTTTTCATTTTACTGAAATTTCCTTTCTGTAAGGTAGTTGCCACTAAACTTGCTGGTGAGAAATACTTTGAGCCGTAGTGTTTTTCTTCTAAACCATGAAGAATATCATGGGTTTGTGGGAGATAATGTGGATCTTCCTATTTTTACGTTTTAGATTTTGGCTTTCTTCATTCTTCCAAATATAGGTCCGCCAACCTCTCTTTTTCAGTGCCAACTCTGAAACACTGCGTTTGCTGAAGAAAAGTTCTTCAATGCTGCGTTACTGAAGGTTTTACTCCAGTTCTTTACTACTTCCATACGACAGAGCACAATGTAACTTACATTTCTGGCACTGGAGGTCATGCTTTCAAACTGAAAAGTGTTACTTTAGTGATCATACTTTTGCAGCAGCAGCCTTGATTTCTTTCACAGTTCTGGTTTTTCTTCTACTAGTCCATCTTTCTTTCAGAATCTGCCCTCTGCATTTGTTGCTCTGTGGCTTGTCAAGTGCAATGGTAAAGTACAAATAAATTTTAGTTTTGTTGGGTTTTTTTATTTTTTTTCCTGTTCCATTTGAAGAGTATGAGATTTGCAGGAGTAATTGTCTCATTATATATGGTTTGTGCCCAGGTGAAAGCATGGGGGAAACTTTGGAACTTTTTTTAATTGCACTATCATATTGTCATTAATTCCAGTATTTTTCCTGCTGAACTTAAAAGTTTTAGGTAAACTAAGCTTTGGAGAGCTTTGCTGTTTGTGTTTTGTTTTTCTGCTTTCATAGTATGAGTTATATCTGCGAATCTTTCTGTTAACTGAAGTTTTAAGATGTACTATACAGTAATGCATAGCTTGCCTTTTGTGGGAATGGGTTGTCTTCTGCTTGGAATTGTTAGTCTCTTGTGCTTGCCTCTTCAATTCTACCTTGAATGCAAGCTTTTGAACTTGAGGTTTGCCTAAAAGGATCAAAAAATACCTATGCACAAGTCAGCGTGATTGGTGTTTGAAGCCTTGTAGGATTATTTCTACAGAGATAATCTTTTTCTTCATGAAGTTAAGATGTAGTTCAATGAGAAGTCACCCTAGTGATCTTTGTTATACTGTTGATGGTCATTAACAGCAGCAGTAAACAGGATACTAAGTAATTGTCAATGTTACTTCCTGGGTTAGTGTAGTACCTTTGTAGGTCCCCACTCCACAGTTCATGCAGTGTTAAACAGGGTTTAAAAACATGCTAATTTTACCTGTCATTCATGAGGGTTTTATGCAGATGTAATGTTTATTTTATATCTGTAGTAAAGGATTATGTCCATTAGCTTGTGCTTGGCTGGTAGTACTGGAGCCTGCTTGTGCTGACACTGCTGACACTGGCAAGGAACACATTGTTCGTGAGCTGCTGTTCATTTTGACACCTTCCACTTCCATTTTTTTTTTCTACCAGCTCTTTCAGGTTTGAACATTGCCTTGGTACTTTTTGAACTCTGAGCACATACTAAGTTTCACTTAACCTTTAGCAGCCAATGCTTCTAAATAAGACACAGAGGAGTAGAACTGACCATGCTGCTTGTTCTTGCTTGAAGCCTCCCTTTGTCCCGGTTAGGAATAAAGTTTGTCCGTGGTATGGGAATCCTCTTGGAGCAGCTCTGAAGGGAAGGAGAAATTCGTCTGCTACCACAGCGGTTACATATAACTGGAAAAGTAGGTCATTGTGGCAGGGAGTAGTCCAAACAGCCGCCTGGTTGCTGCAGCAACGACCTACTTTAGGAAACTATTCTTGTTGATTCATATTGAAGTGTTCTTCTTACAAATGGTATAAGGAAATGATCAGGTTATGAGACATTTAGCAATGCAAGCTTCAGACTTTTTGTAGATATTCTTTTCTCCCCTTTCCTCCTCCCCCCTTGATCTTTGTCCCTTGATATTGGACATGTGGGGATTAAAGCAAATAGAGTTTGTTTTTCTTCAGTTTTGACCTCTAATGGGGAACATATCTTCTTGAAGGTTCTGCATAGCAATAATACTCACCAATGGTGATTAAGTTTCCAGAGTTCAGAGCCTACAGATGTCCCCTATCATTTTTGTCTATAGAAATAACTTTGGAGGGTTGTTGCTTGGTTTTTTTTTTTTTTTTTTTTTTTTTTTTTTTTTAGGAGTATTTCTCTTCTGAAATGCTAATAGTTTATCTTGATATTCAGCTGGTCTTACTTTAACTGCCTTGTCTCCAACAAAGTTTATCCAGCTTCAGGAAGGTGGACTTGGTGCCTCCCTCTCTTTGTTCATTAAATTGGTAGTGTTCCTGTCTGCATCTTCTGTGTTTCTATTAATTCTGATCCTGGCACAAACAAACTGGAAAAAATAAAGTGATCCTGTGTGCACTGGGAACCCAGGACAATGATGATGCTTTCCAGTTGTCTATGCTTTCAACAGTCCTAGTAATAAAAACATCTGTGACTGGTGTTCAGGAAGCAAATTTTGGTAGTTCAGTCTTGTCTTCTGAAAGGAATGGGTAGACAGGGAAAATGAGGAAAACATGAAAAGTACAGTTGTTCTAATTATGATTAATTGAACCTTTACCTAAACTGCTATCATTTCTGCGGAAGAAGATTGAATATCACTTTTTAGTTATCAATGTTCCACTGAGCTGTACTACATAAATTTTCAAGATTTAGTTACTTTACTTCAAGTGAGGTGCTTTCTGTTTGCCCTGACCTTCAGTATTGCAGTGAACTGCTGCAGTTGAGGCAGAGGAAGATAACATGCTTATCCAGAGGTTATCTGTATTTTTTCCCTTTATTACATCTCGATCTTTATTTCAGTTCTGTTTACCAGGGCTTACATTACTGAGTCCTGTGTACCTTTTTCGTCAGCTCTAGACTTAGAGATGGAAGGCCCCTGCAGCATGAAGCATACCATTACCTCTACTTATATGCTAAGAAAGTTTGGCTCAAAGTGCAGTTTCTTCTGGATTTATGCAGCTTAATAAAGCTGTGTTTCAGTTGTTGGTTTGGGGTTTTTGTTTTTATTTTTTTCTGGGTTTTTTTTTAACGTTCATTCTTTCTGTTTTATTCAAATAATTGAATTTTTGAATTAGTTATTACTCAAAAATCTAAACACATTTTGTCCATGTTTACTTTGCATTCAGATGTAAATGACTAATCTCAGTTTTGAAAGACCAGTTCAGAAAACTTTGGCTGCCTTGAACTGTAAGAATAGCAATGGCAAGTTAGGATAATGCTGCCTGTCTGATCACCATAAGGTGATCACCACAGGGATGAAATCTAGTCAGTTCTAACTAAGATTTTCAGGAATAGCTTCAGTTATTTTTTTTTCTGTTTTCCAAACTTTCTACCTATTTCTGTGCTTGCTAATAGATTTCAGGTCTAACCTTAATTCTCAATTAGTTTAATAGATTTTTCAGGTATGGAAAGCCAGAGATGATGGAATTATACCTTAAAGAATTGCAATTTCTTAACAGTGTAGTTGAAAAAGATACTCATTTTACACAGTGTTTCATTTCTGGGAGATTTGGAGCTGTACAAAATCCCATTAGCAGTAATTATAACCTTGAAAAGGTCACTTGGATGTAAGGAAAGTAAAAGGGTTTTGTTAAAATAAATGAGGGGCAGTACAAAATTTGTCCTTCAGAATCAGGTTGCAAGGCTGTATCTTCTTATAGTGCTCTTATCAAGCTTGCTCTTTTGAAATGAGCCATAGCTGTTAACTTTCTCATGGACAGTTCAGATTGCCGAAAATAACGTGGCTGAACTATTTTATAAAGCAGGCCAGCTCTGGTTTAATTACAGCAAGCTTTATGAGCTGCTTGTTTAAATAAGAGAACTTGGAACATGAGAATAACGAGTTTTAAATTTATTTAAATATGAGCATGTCTGTGCTGTCAGCTTAGTTTTGTAACTTGCTTCTTGGTCCTATATCCCCAGCTGTCCCCACTGCAAGTAAATTTGTTTGCTCTTGGGTTTTCCTTTATACATCCAGCTAGTTTCTACCTGGAAAGAATAGGCATAAGAAATTAAAGTCAAATAGTAAGGACTTCAATATATCAGATTGGAATTAGAGGATTAGAGAAAAATAAACACAGAATATATACATTGAAGAATGGAAGACCCTGGGGTAGAAACTTAGGAAGTTATGAGCCTGTTAGTATCACCAGAAGGCTGACCTTTGTAACAAGCAAGTAATTTGAGATGTTTGTTGCTAGTTATATGGGAAGAGTTTAGATGAATAGTAGGTGCCCTTTGAATGTGAAGTTAAGTTCCAGATCTTTACAGAAGCTAAATACACTATTTGCTGTGACGTATGGCTCACAAAATAGGAACCAAATACAGATTGCTGTTTGGGAGGTTATGAACGTCGTTTGAATACTGTTTGGAAGGTTATGAACATCTTTTGAATAGGACAAAAATGTTGTGTGTTTCCTTCCTTTGGGGAATACTAACCTTGAAAAGGTAGTTCAATTGGAAAGAAATGAATGAGGAATGATATGTAAGAAGATGCTAGCTTTGTGTCCGATATAAATTAGGTTAGATTAAAATGATTTTGTTGTTCTAATAGAGCAGTATTGCTTGCTGTAGTTGGTATTCTGGTCCCACTGCATGTGTGAAATGGTCTTTACTACTTAGCTTCAGAAAAGATTCATCCAAAAGGGCTCATCTTGGAGAGATTAAATTTTAAACTCACTTTCTTTCAGTTGTTTGAAGCTCCTTCTTTCATCCTTTCTCAAAGAGTTAAATTTGGTTTTAAGATTTTTTGCAGCAATTATGAATATTTCAGCTTTTCGCAGGCTTGGATATATCTTGCATTCTTCCTCCATCACCTTCATCAAACTTTGGCTTGAAGATTATAACAGTAGTAAGTATTAGGAGGGAAAAAACCCACGTAATGCACTTCATGGTCTGTTTGGTTTTGGTTTTGCGTGTGAATCAGCTGTTACTGAGTTATGAAAGATGCTGGAGTCCTGAATTGCACTCTAAAGAAGCTGGGTTTTTTCCACTGACTAGAGCAACCCTGCAGGAGATTAGTTAGCCCCCTCAGCCACTTAAGTATCTCGAGTTGAATAACATGGAACTTTTCTTGCTCTTGTGTATAAGCTTAAAGGATATTACTTCTACAAAATGTATTATCGTATACCTGTTTCGGATGTGGAAGTTGTATGTGCCGTTTGCTGAAACAGTGTAATATAGTAAGGCATGCCGCTGTGACCTTGATTTGGTAATAGGAAAATATTACAATGGCTTGCTGCCAAAGGATGCGGTGCAGTGTACATAACACTTAAATCCTGTCTGAGCTTAATCTTCTTAGAGTTTCATAAGCATATACTGCTCGCACTAAGACACATTGGTTGGTGGGAATCAAACAGGAAAATATACTTGTAAAATATTAAATATATATAGGTACATCAAATTTAAGACACTTCTTAGTGTCTCGTACTCTGTTTTGGTATTAGGTGAGTTATACCTAATGATTCCTGTAGAAACTAGTATGAGGAACGTGTTTACCTAAATGATGCTGGGCTTTCGTAATGACCTAATGGAACATACAGCAAAATAGCTGATATGAAAGAGAGGAGCTCTCACCCCACTGCCCCCCCTTCCCATGAAGAGAAATAAACGTTGCGTAATTTATTAACAGAATCAGAGTCTAATGCTGCAAATTATACTCAAACAAAGCAATGTGGTTGATGTTATACAATATTCTTTGTTCTTATTGAATCCAGCTCTACTAAACTGTGGAAGATGGAGGACTATGTGATAGCAACGTTGGAAAAAAATAGAATGGAAGGGTAAAACTAACAGACGTTAGGCTGTTTAAGATAATTCTGATAGACAAAGTCTGGGTGGCAATCAGATATCCATAACGACACGAGTCTCTTGTTCGACAGTTCTGTTCTTTCCCTGGAGAGATTGTAATCATTGGCTTGGCTTGAGGACTAGTGGGTAGATAGAAAGCATTTCAAAAGATTGGCTAAACAGAAGTTTTGGATGGATTGCTGGAAGTTGACCAGTCATAGGTAAAAATATTAAACTTAGGAATGAAACAAGTTTTAGAACTGTCCTTTTTCACTCAACATTTTAAATGTACTCCTCAGAATAAGGAAGCCTAGATACCTTTCTGTTGTGTGGGACTGGATATGCAGTCTAACATTCTTACCTTGCCTCATGGTTCAGTTCAGAATCTGGGTTGGTTCAGGAAAAAACATGGAACTGAAGTTTCTTGACTCTTAATGGCTTAGCACCAGCATTTTCAGATGTGAATGATGCCTGAAAGAGAAGGCATTGCACTTTAAGTCCCCTCAATTCCCAGCAACTGTTCTCATTTCAGACTGGCAAGAAGGATGGTTTTGTGTGATTGCGGTTTCTGGGTGTTTATCACTCCTAAAAGTAACCTCAGACAAGACTTAATGGTACCCTTAAACAGTGTGTCTGTAAGTATCCTTCTTGCAAGTCTAGATAAAAGTGCTACATATTTCACAGGCTGCTCCTGACTTACTCCCTGGAGAAAGTCTTTAATCACGTTAATAATGCAGAGCCAGGAAGGCTGCATGTTGTAGTGCTTTCTTTTGTTCACTTTGTTAATGGTTAACTGTATTAACAATTAGTTATTTAACTTCTTGAATTTCTGCCTTGATGGTATTGGTTTATTTCAGATGCATGTTAGCTAAAATTGTTATCTGTATTATGCAAACCATTTTTTGGCAGTCACTTTTAAAGAGCAGGGGGGCAGAACGTTTAGTTTAGATTTTGGACCAAAGGCAGACTTTGCATGATTGGCAGCAGGGAGGATTGTGGGGTTTCTTGGAGTAAACAGCCAAGATTTAATATTCATGTCTTTTAAAGAATGTGGACTTCAGAAGCTATCAAGAAGATTCTTAATGTCATAATTGGATGATCCTGAGCAAAATGTGTGCCATGCCTTATAAGAATGTTGCTTAAGCACAGGTGTGCTTTGCATTGACATCTTCACTTAGACTTACAGTAAGTAAGTTTTTTCTGTCTCCTGCCATCATCTCAGTCAGGCATGTACTTCCGGCAGTTTGCTACTGTGGTATTGATGGTGAACTTTTCCTTCCTTTGGTTTATCCAAGGGAACTTGAAGACCATATGCAGAAACATGAGCTGATGCTCTAATCTGATAAAAATATCTGTGCATCCTTTTTATGTCTTTTTTTAATGATGTCATGTAGTTTTTAATATTCGTTCGAAGTCAAAAAGAAAGTGCTTTCCCATTGACTCTTAGGTTGAGAAGAAAAAGTTGGTTTATGTTTCAGACTTGGAAATATGAGCTGTTACTCTGTGGAGAAATTTAAGTAGATCCTAATTGCCACACTTTGGTGTAAAGTGTAATAGAACTCAAGCCTAGTAGCTCCTGATTTCATAGCTGCTATGAAGAAACTTTTCCTCAAGAGCTCATATACTGAAAAAAAAATACTGTTTATGAGGTTGAGGTTTGTATATTTTGTTTCTGTTTACAGACAAATTTACCAATCACAGAATGGTTTGGGTTGGAAGGGGCCTTAAAGCTCGCCCAGTTCCAGCCCCCTGCCATGGGCAGGGACACCTTCCACTAAACCAGGTTGCTCCAAGACCTGTCCAACCTGGCCTTGAACACTGCCAGGGATGGGGCAGCCACAGCTTCTCTGGGCAACCTGTGCCAGTGCCTCAGCACCCTCACAGTAAAGAATTTTTTCCTAATACCTAGTCTAATTTTCTCCTCTGTCAGTTTAAAGCCATTCCACCTTGTCCTGTCACTACATGCCCTTGTGAAAAGTCCCTCTCCAGATTTCTTGTAGGCCCCCTTTTAGGCACTGGAAGGCTGCTCTGAGGTCTCCCTGGAATCTTTTCCAGGCTTAACAACCCCAGCTCTCTCAGCATGTTTTCATAGGAGAGATGCTGCAGTCCCCTAATCATCCTTATGCCCCCGCTCCGGGCTTGTTCCAGCGGTTCCGTGTCCTTTTTATGTTGAGGACCCCAGAACTGTACACAGTGCTCCGAGTGGGGTCTCACAAGAGCAGAGAGCCAGGATCAGCTACTTCGACCTGCTGGTCATGCTCCTTTTGATGCAGCCCAGGATATGGTTGGTTTCTGGTCTTGAGCACACACACTGCTGGCTCATGTTCAGTTTCTCATCAACCAACACCCCAGGCCCTTCTCCGCAGGGCTGCTCTGAACCGCTTCTCTGCCCAGCCTGTGCCTGGGATTGGCCTGACTCAGGTGACAGGGTGTAGGCCCTCTCACTTGGCTTTGTTGAACTCAGTGAGGTTTGCGTTGGGGCACCTCTCAAGCCTGTCAGCGTCCCTCTGGATGGCATCCCTTCTCTTCAGCATGTTGACCACTACACACTTTAATTTATGTTATACTGTGAAAAGAACATTTTTATGAGCATACTCCTGTGTCTCTTCAGAGAGAAAGCTCAAATAGTTTTGGCTTGTCTAGAATTGTGCTAGAATACTGTTCTTATTATCCCTAAGTGTTTGCACTGAGCCAAACACCTGTATATTTCTGTGCTGCAGCATGGCATGAGGGTAGTTGAGAACTATATTCACTTGCAAACAAGTGTTAGGAGTCAGAATGATACGTTGGAAAGCTAAAAACTCTTTTCTTCCAGGTCCTGTAATAGTTTATTGTGAGAATGTATTGAATGCTGAGAATTATTAAGTATGCTTCATAAGTATGGGGGTTTGTGTCTTGTGTATATATTATTACTCCGCCACAACATACCAGTGTCTGTTATAGAAGAAACATGAATTTACTAGGACAGGGGATAAATGCAGTGCATTAAAATGCCATACCATGCCAAAACTGGAGAAAGTGCAGGAATTAGAAGTTGTCCCAGGGAGCTGGAATAATTAAAAATTTCCTTTCATGTGGGCCTATTCACACAGGCATGTGGTAACACATTGGATGAATGCAGAAGTTCTGAAATGTAGAATTTTCCTGCCTTAAATGCAGAGTAATTTATATCTGTGGATGTACCTAGCATGTTAGTTTG
This sequence comes from Lathamus discolor, assembly GCF_037157495.1. NCBI lineage: Eukaryota > Metazoa > Chordata > Aves > Psittaciformes > Psittacidae > Lathamus > Lathamus discolor. The sequence goes on along the minus strand of NC_088884.1, from coordinate 72,233,507 downwards.
CAAGCACAGTAAAGATGTTGTGCAAGTTTTGAAGGTGCTCATGAGAAAAAGAGGAGGTGAAAACTTTGGTTATGGCAAGTAATTGATTCAGCTGTTCAGGTTCTTGGTAGGGGCTCTATCTAAAACCAATGATTTAAGAAGGTTCATTTTTAATTGAGCAAGGCTCATTGCAGGAGGGGTTGGACTAGATGACCTTTAAAGGTTCCTTCCAACCCAAACTATTCTATGATTCTATAAATCTGTGTGAAGGTTTTTGTTAGACAACTTCTATTAGCATTTTAATGAGAAAATGCCTTTTGATGTGACATAGCATAAATAGAGTTGGCAAAAACAAAGCAGGTTATTAATTATTGGAAGCACATTTTGTTAAAACACATTTGGTCCAACTGAAGGATTCAGATATGCTTAATAAACTGTGCACATATTCAGTGTAACTACTTGTAAACTGAATCTGTGTTCTGAATGTCAGAAGTGTTCTTTTGCATTGGTGTTACTATAGATATCATAGGGTCGCTAGAGTTTAATTAGGTTCATTATTTTATAACAACGTGCTTTCAGTGAGTCTTGCAACACCATCTGTGGTTTGGCTGTTTTTCATTTGTTCTCGTTTTGTTCAGGTGTCCCCTTGCCACTCTTCTGCTCCATTCCTACATATATTTTATGAGTTTATACCATTATGTTTGTTAAGTACATGAAAGAGTTTTATGGAGATTGAAATGCTGGAGTGTGGTAAGCGATAGTTAAGAGAGATAAAAAAGGGGATTTGGAGACCCAACAAAATAGAGATTAAACGGTATTAAGGGCAAGTTTAGGGATCTTGGATGTGAATTGGAGACTGGGTCAGTGCATGTAATCTTCTTGAATAGGATTTTGTGCCAGGTCTAGTCTAGAAGTTGTCTGATCTGGTCAGTCAGGTTGGGAAGAAAAGAAATTTAGAAAACAGAGGAAACTGAAATGCCAATAGGAACAAACCCTAAGTTTCCTGAAAGACAGACTGTTAGTTTGATTAGCTACAAGTGTTTTTTGTCACCAGTTTCTCTTCATGTTCTTTCCCTATATTCTGTTATAAAAACTAAGAAGAAAACCCCTCGAACCTCTCCTGGACTGTTCCAAAGGTATCATAGAATCATAGAATAGTTAGGGTTGGAAAGGACCTCAAGATCATCTAGTTCCAACCCCCCTGCCATGGGCAGGGACGCCTCACACTAAACCGTCCCACCCAAGGCTTCATCCAACCTGGCCTTGAACACCGCCAGGGATGGAGCACTCACAACCTCCCTGGGCAACCCATTCCAGTGCCTCACCACCCTAACAGGAAAGAATTTCCTCCTTATCCAATCTAAACTTCCCCTGTTTAAGTTTGAACCCATTACCCCTTGTCCTGTCACTACAGTCCCTGACAGAGTCCCTCCCCAGCATCCCTATAGGCCCCTTTCAGGTACTGGAAGGCTGCTATGAGGTCTCCACGCAGCCTTCTCTTCTCCAGGATGAACAGCCCCAACTTTCTCAGCCTGTCTTCATACGGGAGGTGCTCCAGTCCCCTGATCATCCTCGTGGCCCTCCTCTGGACTTGTTCCAGCAGTTCCATGTCCTTTTTATGTTGAGGCCACCAGAACTGCACACAATACTCCAGGTGAGGTCTCACGAGAGCAGTGTAGAGGGGCAGGATCACCTCCTTTGACCTGCTGGTCACGCTCCTTTTGATGCAGCCCAGGATATGGTTGGCTTTCTGGGCTGTGAGCGCACACTGAAGCCGGCTCATGTTCATTTTCTCATCGACCAGCACCCCCAAGTCCTTCTCTGCAGGGCTGCTCTGAATCTCTTCTTTGCCCAGTCTGTAGCTGTGTCTGGGATTGCTCCGACCCAGGTGTAGGACCTTGCACTTATCATGGTTAAACTTCATGAGGTTGGCATCAGCCCACCTCACAAGCGTGTCAAGGTCCCTCTGGATGGCATCCCTTCCCTCCAGCGTATCAACCGAACCACACAGCTTGGTGTCATCAGCAAACTTGCTGAGGGCTCACTCAATCCCACTGTCCATGTCAGCAAGGAAGATGTTGAACAAGACCGGTCCCAACACCGATCCCTGAGGGACACCACTCGTTACTGGTCTCCAGACGGACATTGTGCCATTGACCACAACTCTTTGTGTGCGGCCATCCAGCCAGTTCTTTATCCACCGAGTGGTCCATCCATCAAATTGATGTCTCTCCAATTTAGAGACAAGGATGTTGTGTGGGACAGTGTCAAACGCTTTGCACAAGCCCAGGTAGATGACATCAACTGCTTTACCCTTGTCCATCAGTTCTGTAGCCCCATCATAGAAGGCCGCCAAATTGGTCAGGCAGGATTTCCCCCTAGTGAAGCCATGCTGGCTGTCACCAAGCGCCTTGTTGTTTTTCATGTGCCTTAGCATGCTGTCCAGGAGAATGTGCTCCATGATTTTGCCAGGCACAGAGGTGAGACTGACTGGTCTGTAATTCCCCGGGTAAGTTTTCATTATAATGATTTGTGAAGTTTGTGAATGCATATGCTTCTTGAAAAACGAAAGATAAAATGAATCTGTACTTTTCAGAGTTCAACTGGAACTGACTTTGACCTGGGAACATGGGGCCCAAGTTCTTTCTGATAGAAGCATATGCAATTCTCATCTGATTCTTAAAATGACTCCTGTGTGGCTTCTAACTAAATGAGTATGCAGAAGTTTTTTACTTTTCATGCTTCATATTCACACTGCCCTGGAGTTTTTTCAAAACAAAATTTAACTTAGCCGAGTGAGAGGATTAGGTGGTTTTGGTTTGTTATGGTTATAAAATGTATGAGCCTAGTTGCCAACCAAGAAGCTGTTGTATTCTTGTACTCTGGCTTCCTCTCAGACTTGCTTGCAGTTACCCTCTCAGATCAAGTCAGCCACATGTATGTTAATAGGTTTACAAGAGTCATATATGCTGTATCCCTCTTAGAAGGTATAGCGTTTTCATTGTAACTAGCTATTTTTTAGGATTCACTCTTCAAACCAAGGTGTTGCATGATCTCCTGATATCAGGAAACCTGTTTGGTCAGTCTTTGCAATGCTGTGGCCACTGGCAATGGTGCAGCCTGCCCTTCACTGGTAGCTCCCTACTGTTCCACCCAGGCTGTAAGTGCAGTGTCTCCCGGGCCCTATGGCACTCCCGGGCTCCCAGCGTTGTTCTTGGGCGGTTGCTCCTGTGATGTTATCCTTGTGGCCTGGCGTCTGCACACAGTGTTGTTACAGCAGGCACTCTCAGGAATAATGGCCTGCAGTGTGGGAATCTTCTCTCTCTTCGCCCTCTCCCTTTGGGTGTAGCTTTTGGTTTATGGCAGGGGAATCCAATAATGTGCGTGCACAGAGGTTAATGACCAGCAGGCTCTGACTCAGTTGCTGCCCTGATGAGCAGCATGAACTTTGGTGAGTGCCTGCAGCATTTTAAGTTAGAATAGCTGATGAGGTTTGAGTAGCTCCTGGTGAAAAATAACATTATTGCTACTAAGGAAAAATATTGTGGAGGAGCCACTTGTTACACTGGAGAGGAGTCCAGGGCAGGGCACTCATCTGGGGACCCCCAGCATCTCTCTCTCTGACTGGCCTCAAGGTAACGTTTTCATTTCTCCTCTCCTTCCTCTTGTTTTCATTTCTTCCCTTAACAACTTTTACCATAGTAATTATTTTTAGTTACTGTACCCACTAATAAATATTCACACTTGTGAACCTGCCTCAACATCCTTTGTGCAAATACCTGTTTCTCTTGAAGGCTTGCAGATTCGCAGGACCCCATCTTCCTTCTCCTTCTTCTTCCCCTTCCCCCCCCCCCCCCCCCCCATTTGCTGCTTTGCTCGTTAAATAATTTGGGTGAGGTTACAGCTGAGATGCATGAAACTGTTTGTTCTATGGAGGGCTATTTTTATAAATGAAGGCCGAAGTGATAGTTTATATTATTAAAAACGGCATACCAGAGGACATTTAGTAGCAGTATGCCAAGAGCTGATTGTTTGGTTTCTGTTTGTGCTTGGTGGTAGTGTTTGTTTTGTTTTGTTTTTTTCCTGTGGTGTGCTTCAGAGTGACAAGATACTTCTAGTTTTAGTTAAGACTTGAGTATGCATTGTGGTTTAACCCCAGCTGGCAACTAAGCACGACACAGCTGTTTGCTCACTTCCCCAGTGGCAGGATGGTAAAAAGAATCGGAAGATAAAAGCAAGAAAACTTGTGTATTGAGTTAAAGGCAGCTTAATACATAAAGTAAAAGCCACATGTATTGAAGCAAATCAAAGCAAGGAATTCATTCACGACTTCCCATTGACAGGCAGGTGTTCAGCCACCTCCAGGAAAGCAGTGCTCTGTAACACGAACAGTTACTTGGGAAGACAAATGCCATCACTCCAAACATCCCTTTCCTTATTCTTCTGCCAGCTTTATATGCTGAGCACAGTGCCATATGGCATGGAATATCCCTTGGGTCAGTTGGGTCAGCTGTTCCCTCTGTGTCCCTTCCCAACTTCTTGTGCACCTCCAGCCTGCTCACTGGTGGGGGATGGTGAGGAGCAGGAAAGGCCTTGATCTGTGTAAGCATTGCTCAGTGGTAACTAAAACACTTCTGTATTGTCAACACTGTTTCCAGCACAAATCCAAACCATAGTCCTCTACCACCTACTGTGAAGAAAATGGACTCTATCCTTGCCAAAACCAGTATGTTTTAGTCCATTCCAGAGTTGAACAGTGTTAAGCTGAAAACTTAAGTGGCAGTTTGGTTTTCCAAATTGTGCTGTTGAATAATTATATGGCATTGAACTACTGTAAGCTAAGTGTGATTATGATGTGAACATGCATGAGTCACCAAAATACGTACCAAATACTGATGGTTTCGTGCCCTTTGTTGAGTTGTTCCTCTTTGTTCCCTTTTTCTATTGTAAGATTGTCTGGTTTGTGTCAGAAAATAAATGCTTCTTTACTGTTCCTTGCAGATTCCTGCTTCAGTGTCTTGAGGATCTTGATGCCAATCTACGGAAACTGAACTCACGTTTGTTTGTTATTCGTGGACAGCCAGCAGATGTTTTCCCCAGACTTTTCAAGGTAGATGCCACCTTGCAGTTGTTTCTAACCATAAATATGACTAATTTAAACTAGGAATATTTCTTGTACTATATACTTCAGTGCAAGTTGTTATCAATACAAATACTTAACTGTCCTTGCAGTTTCCCTTTAAGGTTGTTTTTGTTAGATTTGGGATTTTCTCCTCATGTGCATATCACCAATTTAATTAATTGAGTTGCTCTTTGACTTTACACTTTCTTGGTTTCTTTTCTTCCAGTAATGGAACAGATTTCTAATGGTTTGGTAAGTGTAGGTACTGTGTCCCTACTTCTAAGTGCCTAGCTCATGCTGATGTGACCCGGGTGTATTCACATCACGTAACACTTGTCTCGGAATTCCTTGGCTCCCCTGGGGACATGGCTCTGGCTCTTGGACATGTTTTTTATGGTTTTACATTATGATATGAAAAATAAATTATACATGGAGGTGTGGGAGGTCGCTTGAGGACTCGGGGCCTGATTGGTTTGTCTTGGCAGACTTAATGATGGAAGGAGCCAAACCTTTCAAAGTGCAAGCAGTCTTTGGAATTGCCTGTTGTCAGGATTGTACCTGGGCTTCACCTAGGAGAGAGCTAGAGTTAGAAGTGAAAGAGCATACTAGGTGAAGAGCGTAGAGTGCCCCTTGTCTCTTTGTTGTAAATCCAGGTCTCTGAAATAGTCTGTCTGGTATATTTAAATCAACCGATTAAGATTCTGAGGGATTAGAAGGGTATTTTTGAGTTAGATTGGCAGGATGGCTTTCTAGGATCTTTCTGTGCATACTTCACCTTTCCAATTTACTGCCTCTGCAGAAGCTTTAGCCATTAGTTGATCACTTTCTTAGCTTCTTTTTCCCCACCTGTTATTGTTGGCCTTGGTAACAGCATCTGTGACATAGAGGATATTAGGCTTCAAGGTGTCCTCTTTTTAGGAGACAGAGTTGTTCTTTTTTTTTTTTTTTTTTTTGCTATTATTTATTTTAAATGGAGAATTTGAAGATTGCCTGTTCTGGTGGGTGAGGGGTAGGGGTTTGGAACAGGGAAGGAAATCTGTGTGATGTTTGGTTGCAGGGGAGCAGCTATCTTGCCTCACCACCCCCATCTTATGTTCTGCTATTAAAGTTGACAGACATATGTGAAAAACTTCTGCAGAGCAAAATACTGCTGCTGATCAATGGACAGAAAACAGCCTCTGTCATCTTTCCCTTTTGCTGTGCCTCTTAAGGTACATAAATCCCATAGTTAGAGCAGCCGAGTTTTCACAATGTTGAGGTTGTTCCATTATGATGTGCGCCCACAGTAATGGGACAGATAAAGGCTTTTTTTATGCCTGATTGCTCCTTGGATGCCAAAAGGCTAGACTTTATTTTTGTGAGTCTGGATGTCTAATGTAATTTGGGCCTTTGTGTATCTCTGACAACTGTCCACAGGTACTAACTGGTGTTCCATCTTGTCCCTGTCCTTCTTGTTTTC